>NC_139454.1:12386350-13045963 GCF_963924565.1 Ascidiella aspersa | reverse complement strand
AATTACAACATGTGCTAACAGAGATGTGTACACTGCCTGTAGGATTCGCATTTAAATTTGCGGTGGTAAAATATTTTGTGTTGTAAGAGCAATAGGTTTTTTTACTTAGAGAGGCCTCTTTATGAAAGGCAAGTCGCATGTGCATAGTTTTACTAGGCAAGCCACTTCCAACACAAATGTTGCACGCGCGGGACAATAGGGCGCAGCAGGGATGCCAGCAGCCGCCTCGTCGCGACGCGAGCTGGACAAAGCAAGCGAATATGAACGAATTCTGTATGAAAGTTTTTCTGCTGCTAGATGGCTGTCGTTAGCTACAAAGTGCTAAAACGCAATATTTCAGGTTTTTACCCCCCAAGCAAAGGCCCCTGGGAGTGCAGCCTCATAAACTTTTACAAAGCACCTACATACCACTCTACGCCATGTCTGAAAATTTGAAGGTTCTACGATGTCTACTTTTTCTATAAAGCTTCGGACAAAAGTCGGTCTGAAACAAACCATAGGAAACCATAGGAAACCAAAAAAGAACTAGACGGGGGTGCGGTTGTTGTATATTTTGTCAGGGGATATATTTTCAGGGCTTAGTGTTTATTTTCAATTTTTACTTTATTTTAATTTTTTTTTTTTAAATTTTTTTTTTAATATTTTGTATTGTGTACTTTATATTATATATTTTGTTTTTCATTTTCCTTAACTTGTTTCTGCAAGCAAAAACAGATATGGGCCGAAAACTTCCCCACTTAAAATATGCCTTTGATGCGAAAGGGGTTCAAATATGGCGTAGAATTTGGGGAATGATCGAAACATATATTTGATAAATAGAATTTACTTAGATAATGCATATGGCTATTTTATTCAATTTTGACCAGCTTACGTGTTTGAAAATCAAATATTATCATTCTCGTAAAGACTAAAAATGGTTTAACGCCTATGGTTTGCTATACTTTTGCAAACTTTCACTAGGTATTTTTTTACCATAGCTTGGTCCGAGCAATCACTGTTAAAACAGGCTTTAAATCTGTCGTTTCAAACAATATGAAAAACACTATTACGTGCCTAATACGCAAACTATTAAATCGAAAGTTTTGCTAGATAAGTTTAGGCCTGATGTTGGTATGCTGGTTGGAGCAAGATGCACAACAGGTGCTAACAGAGAGGCGTAGACTGCCTTAAGATTTCGCATTTAAACTTGCGGCGGTAAATACACCCTATTGACACTTAATTATTAGGCGAAGCTTATCGCGAAGTTATTGGTCGCCCCAAAAAATGCTGACGCCGCATTTAAAGCAAGCATTATAAATGTGTCGCCGATATTCTGCCTTGAACATCCCTACTCGAAATGCTTCCCTCCGTTAATTGTACGGTGGGTGAAACTTTATTCACGGCCTTACCTCTTTGTGTATTACCGCGACAATACGATGAAATACGATTTGGAGAATATTGGAAACATCGTATTTGGAGAATATTTGCTATTTGCACCTGTTCTGTATGTTACTCCAATCCAACATATCTACACACAATTATAGGTTGTGTATAATAATATAATAACTTATGGCTTTGAAGCGAAGGGGGTTCAAATATGGCGTAGATTTTGGCAAATGATCGAAACATACATTTGATCAATAAAAATTTACGTAGATAATGCTTACGGTCATGTTATTACATTTTGGTCAGCTAGCATGTTTAAAAAGTCAATATTTTCATTCTCTCTAAATGATTTAACGTCTATGGTTTGCTATACTTTTTCCAACTTTTACTGTGTAAATTTTTACCATGCCTTGGTCTGAGCAATCACTGTTGAAACAGAGTTTAAATCTGTAGTTTTGAGCAATATGCAAACACGTTTATGTGCCTAATAAGCCACGTTTTATATTGAAAGTTTTGCCAATTTAAATCCAATAAACGCAAGATTTATTTATTTATGACGCCATGTTATGACGTAGCTTTGTAACGTCGTCGTTAAGAATGCGTTAAACTTAAGCTTTTTGTTGTTGCGGCCCTTGTATAATTATATTTGCTTAGACCTGGTGTTGATATGTTTGAATGGTGCAACAATTACAACATGTGCTAACAGAGATGTGTACACTGCCTGTAGGATTCGCATTTAAATTTGCGGTGGTAAAATATTTTGTGTTGTAAGAGCAATAGGTTTTTTTACTTAGAGAGGCCTCTTTATGAAAGGCAAGTCGCATGTGCATAGTTTTACTAGGCAAGCCACTTCCAACACAAATGTTGCACGCGCGGGACAATAGGGCGCAGCAGGGATGCCAGCAGCCGCCTCGTCGCGACGCGAGCTGGACAAAGCAAGCGAATATGAACGAATTCTGTATGAAAGTTTTTCTGCTGCTAGATGGCTGTCGTTAGCTACAAAGTGCTAAAACGCAATATTTCAGGTTTTTACCCCCCAAGCAAAGGCCCCTGGGAGTGCAGCCTCATAAACTTTTACAAATCACCTACATACCACTCTACGCCATGTCTGAAAATTTGAAGGTTCTACGATGTCTACTTTTTCTATAAAGCTTCGGACAAAACTCGGTCTGAAACAAACCATAGGAAACCAAAAAAGAATAGCGGCAAAAACAATATATGTCCCGAAAATAAATTTTCGGCCCATATAATAACGGCAAAAACAAGATATGTCCCGAAAATAAATTTTCGGCCCATATAATAACGGCAAAAACAAGATATGTCCCGAAAATAAATTTTCGGCCCATATAATTCTGATAAAACACTATAAAAAGTTAAATATTGGAATAGAGCTTGCACACCCCTAAGATTTGCTTGGCGTCCCCGGTTAAGAACCACTGTTGTAGAACAACTATTTTAATCGAATCATATTTTTGCCTATTTTTAGCTTACAACTAGCAATTCAATGCTATTTGTAAATTAAGCTATAAATCAGTAGATGATATCTATCAAGAGCAATCGTTTGACATAATTAACGCCCACTGTTCAACAGCATTGTACGCTTTACAAATCAACTGTGCTTCTTGTCGTCAATTAATATGACCTGTCTTTTGAAGATCGTAATGGTACGAAACAACAGGAATTATTACGTAACAATGAATAGGCTTTAGGGATTTTTTTTGTAAAAAAACAGACCAACAAAATATAAAGTTGTGAATCCAGGTTTTTGTGAAAAAACCGTAAGGTACTCGCTTACCACCTGGTACGCGTACCACAGGTTGGGAATCCCGGGCGTGAAAGGTTCCGATTCAGATTAAGCGTAGCCTAATTCCTTTCGTTTAGTATGTTTTACTATTCATTACGTATTTTCATTCCCCTGTCTGCATTGGAGGTCACTAGAACCACATAACTGCAATTTGTACGCAACAATAAACATAAATCAGATTGCGCTACGCGGTGTCTGTTTAGGGCGGCCAGGCATCAGTTTCAAGATTATGCAGCCAACCAAAGTTCATTTAATTCCGCAACAGAGCAATAAAAACTCACCCAGACTGCAGCTGCGATATAGAAGTCGAACGTTTGTGCGCCCGACTATGACACAAAGGGTTAACGATGCTGATAAGATGTATTTTTACTTGATAAAATGTATTTTTATTTTTTATTTTTCTAAAATCTTTGCCAACTTTTATTATATGTAAACACAAACTTTTTATATATTCTTCGCATGGCAATATTTTTGCATCAAGGCGCCATGTAATATTTTCCCTTGAAACAATTATTCTAAATCCGCCACTGTTTTTGTAGTGGATTTACGTAGTGGGCCTTGAATAGCTTTGAAAATAATTTTTTGGGGGGCGACACAAAAGTTTGCTGAACATTGCCTTGCAGCATCATTGTCGGTGAAATACACTCCCGACTACAGAAACCTTTGTAAAACGTATACCAATTCCACCATTGAAACGAACCTGCGTTCCTTTCAAATAAAACTTAACGACAAAAATATAGTGACAAACGTGCAGCTATATGTCTTTGAAATCAAAGATTCGTGCAAATATTGTTTTTGTAACAATTCTCCGAGACTTTGAAGCATATGTTTATGTTCTGCACTGATTGACTTGTTCTGGAACAATTTTATCACGTGACTTGCAAGACTACGTATGAAGACCGTGTTTTCACAACCGTTCTACTGTTTGGTGTCAATGAATCACGTTTAGAAACCGATCTTGTAAACCGTGTGTTATCATGTACCCGACTTTATATCTATAGATGCAAAATTGAAAACAGTTTAGTGATTCTTAAGAACCTTGAAAATATTATATGGTAGGCCTACATCAAAATGTCAGAATAGATTGCTAGCAAACGAAGCTAATGCTTAGAATACCCTACTAAGAAACATCGTGAATTGTTTTTATGGCGTTATGCTCTGTTTTTCGTTTTCTGCGCGTTTATTGACAATAACTGGAAGGTTAAGTTAAACAAAAAAAAACATCTATTTTCTACAATTTGAAACGGGTTTCGTCTTATGCGGTCCTTGTTTAGTGACTGCGACTTTAGCCACCCGGCCAAAAACACATTTAATACATCAACAGTCGATCAAGGTATATCTGTGTCATTATAATCCCTTCTCAAACCATAGACGCCTTTGTAAGCACGAAAATAGCCTCCGTGTATTTTTAAAAATTGAAAGTACTTATTTTAAAGTTAGGGAATTCATCCATCAAAAATGGTTATTTATAACATTACAATGTAAGTTAATTCTTTTGGCCATTAAAAATATACTTTCTGTTATCTAAAAGAATATTAAAATGTTAAGCGGTTTCCATGTAACCCAAGTTGAAGAACTACGGCACGCAATCGAACGTAGATACGGGGATTTCAGGTAGTTCTATGGTTAGATAAGATCTAATATCGCTCCAGTCGAAAACTGTGCTGTACAGTCTCAACAAGCATCGACAATTTTGTGGACAATGGCAAATCGCCGTCCTTATCCCCTTTTTCGTGCGTTCGTCGCTTGTGTCAACAGCGAGTTAAGCTGCGGAAGACAGAACTCCAGCACTACTGCCCTGACGAAATTGTGTATTAATATGACTACCGCCAGTTCTAAAGGTTTTACAGTTAGTTTAGATGTTGAAGCACGTTTTGCTGTAACATTTTCCTACAATACGAAGCATTCAGCCTATAGTTTTACAGTTTATTTTGTAGCAGTCGTATTACCTTTAGAACAACCTAATAAACGTTAACATTGTAAAAGTGGATTGGTTTTACATTGTAACGGTATTGTATTACAATGACCTATCGCAATCCACTTTGTGTTTAAATAGTTGAAATTCCACTTTTGTATGGTGGATTCGTTTAGTTGTCAGAACATTAAACAATTTCCCATGGGAGGGTGTGTGATACCAGTTAACATTTGTCAAGAATGTTTAAAACACGCACCATAGAGACTGTCGGTTTGTGGTAGAGAAGTAGAGTTTCGGTATTTAAGAGTAGCTGGATTAATTTTTTCCTTATATCTTATTCCATTGATACAATTTTTCTGTTCATTCAATATAGGCCTACGACTACGCGTGTTAAATACGTAGACGTTGTTAATTATTGATAGCTTGTCGGCGGTTGTCGTTGAAAGCGCAATCCCAACGTATTGAAAACATGTCAAGTACTACTTCAGGACGCAAAGCTTTGTTGTTGTTAGTGTGCAGTTTGTTCGAATCTTTCTTTTCTTATGATCAGCAAAGAGATAAAGTAAAGCTTAGCAGAGATGGGCCTACAACAAGAAGGAATTAAATGTAAACATTTTGTCAATGTACAATGTTTTTTACTGCATAGCGACAAACACAAACTAAGGCAAACAAATCGATAAATGCCATAAAAGATTTCTCTTGGTAAGCAAAGTGTTTACTCTGAAAGGTTGTATAATGGAACATACAGCCTTGTTTTCATTGTTTGAACCTTTTTGACGACAGCTAATTAGTAATTTGGTGTGCTAACTACAGCATGTGATTGAGTCCCCCTAAAATATCTACTTTTAGTCGACGAAAGGTTTGCCCTTATGTTTTCTGTACATATGTATACTGTACAAGTCGGACCACATAGTCTTTCCGTCCATAGGAACAGTTCATCCTGTAGTAATAACTACTGACGTGTTGTGTGTATGAGTTGACAAATAAATGTCATAATTTAAGAAAAAAGACTGATTGGCCACGACATATTAGGTCAGGGATCAGTTTTATAAACTTCATTATGCCTCATTGTGCAAGTGGTTTGTCATTTTTCCGAAATACAAGTTGATAAACATACAACGGCCCAGTGTAGGCTATGGTTTACCCAACCCCGTCCAAGTGTTTAAACGGTCCAATCGACGTTCAGCGCACCTAGAGCGTGTAGCTTTTACATAAAAAGATCGCAAGAATTCTAGAATTCTAAAGCATGTTATGCTTACGGTTCAAAACATTTCTATGGGTATTAAAATTTGTGCTTTGTTTACCAACGGTGTGTTCTATATAACTTTTTCTACCATTTTGGTAGTGTCACGAATATAAGCACCTATTGTCTGTTTGTATGATACAAGAATCGCCTTAGATTTACAGCCAAGTCAGTTGTTCTTTAAAATAGGCTATTGTCATATTCTAAATTTATAGTCTACCTAGAAACAAAAAAATACTTGCTTGACTTTAATGCGACACATTATAAAAAAACGCATTCATTATTTACAAAAAAGTACGGTTCTATTAACAATTCTAAACCTTAGAAATATAATCATGGGATTTTTGGCTGCATTTGCTAATCGTGGTAAATTTGGTTATCACTGTGCCTGAAGGGCGAATACATTATTTCTCTAAACCAGTGTAAGTGATGTTATTATTTAATTAAATGTGTGCTTATTATTGTTTAGGTGCAAGCTAACGTTGTTACTGAGATTATTATTTTTATTGTTGTTGGGAGAAATTAGGTTAATTAGATAAAGGTAGCCAACTAAGTGTTTCGTGGCCAAGTTGCGGTTGATTAATTCAGAATTTGTTTTAAAAGTTTAACCAAGAAATGGAACACAGGTCGGCAAATCATGAAAACAAATTTGTTTCGATATTTAACTGCGCTACTTTTCGCAGTAGACCACCATGTAACGAAAAGTTCATTATGTTAAAAATTATTATTTTAATTTTGTTGAGAGTTGTCATGAATGTCGACTCCCAACCGTATCCTCGGTGCACTCCAGTTGTTGCCTCCTTGTGTCTTGGAAGTGATAGTTCGTCTGCAGCAGACTTTCTGCCTTGGCCTTACAACTATACAACCTACCCGACTTTTGCCGGAGAACAATCGGAATACGAAGTGCGTGAAAGCCTTGCTTTCTTGCATCAATTTGTTTCTACTGAATGCTCCCGTTATATTAAACTGTTTCTATGCGCGGTACATTCGCCAGTTTGTACCGATCGGGGAGTTGTTCCACCATGTCGCGAATTGTGCGATAAGGTACGCAGCGACTGTAAAGTAATTTCTAAAATGTTTGGCATCCAATGGCCTACTAACTTTGATTGTCATCATTTTCCGAGCATCGCCAGAAGTACTGGGACTACATCTTTACAAGAAGAGCAGGGATACGTTGGCGAGGCAAACAGCATGCTTTTGGTTCGTCGCGCTTCGTCACCATGGAGTGAGGCCCTTCTGGATAACGGAAGAGTAAGATGTGTTGCATTGAACTTTTATGGTTGATTAAGTCATTTGTAAATATTCATTAATTTTAAAATGTTTGCAATAAATATTTTTATGTTAGCAAAATAGGAGTATGTGTCCGACTAGTGGTTCCCAAACCTTTTTGTCGTCGCGCCCCCTCTAATTTTTCACCTCCCAATTTTTTGTAAATAAAACATAAATCAAATTACAATTATATACAAATTAGGAAAATGTAATCATTTCCAGAAAAACTAAATCAAATTTGGGAAAAAATGCCCGGAATTAGTTCATAAGCATGCAATAATAACTACAGCTACGGTTGAAGGTTTATCTGCGTAAAGAATAAATGTGCATTGTAGTTTTATGATGTAACAGTTCTTACAAACGAGACTACTTACCGAAGTAAATGTTATAAATACAGCGGGAGCTTGCTGCTTCCTACTGCTATGTTTTTAGTTTATGGTGTTTTTTTTTCTTGTCGATTTTTTGTTTAACAAATAGTACATTGCGACCACCAGGTTTTTGGAAACCACTGAACTAGTAGTAATATGATAATAGCACTAATTAGAAGGTTAGATAGTTCACTTATCGTGAATATTTGAGTGTATAATACCTGGTCAAAATACAGCTCGCAGGAAAACGAATTCTCGTTATTTTCGGTGCCAGTTCGACTTCACATTTTTAAATGTTTATTAGCGTATTTTTGTAGAACATGTTCACTAGGAAAGTCTAGCGTGCACAAAATTAAAATCAAGCGTTACCTTTTTTGTATAATTGCGCTATAGCCTATGTATATGTGTACCTCACTCTATACCAGGGACGGCTCCAGGCATGCCCTCAAACCAGGGGTGTCCAACTCAAACATGCCGGCGTGCCAATTTTTATCTTATAACTTCTTCCCGTGCCAAAGTTGGGTAACCAATTCTTTTTAATATTAAAAGCGCTTTTTTATCAAAAATTAAAACGTTTATTTACACATGGAAAACTGTGTAGTAGGAATTCGCAATATTGTGGTTAAGTGTTCGTCGGTGAGCTGACTTTTGCTTCTTCACACCAAGCTATATAAATATGTAAATGCTAGCCTCCATTATACAGTATAATGTTACAATATCAAAAGTAGTTGTTAGTTGTTGTGATTGCCGCGTTTGTTTTATAGGTAACAAAACAATAGCAGTTGGCTGAACAACAAATTTAGTATTTTTTGGCAATTAGCTGAGTAACAAATTGGATTTTTTTGACAATTGGCTGAATAACAAATTGAGCTTTTTGGACAATTGGTTAAATAACAATTTTAGTGTTTTGGAGGGGGGCTCGCGTGCCATTTTTTATTAGGTCGCGTGCCACATTTGGCACGCGTGCCGCTTGTTGGACACCCCTGCCTCAAACTATAAGTTGTTAAGAAATAAAACATACAGAATTTTTGAATCTTATTTGTTTTTATGTATGATTTTCTTTTCAGACAAAACGCAACATGTTCACTCTTGCGATCTCTTAAATATTTTTTTTTGCAAAATTATTCGTTTTAAATTCATTGTTGCGCTTCGATCGAATTTATATTTTCTGTGGTAGTTCTGTGCCGTCTATAAATTATGAAAAAAATATTACTACAGCAGCTCAATTGAAACTCACAGGCCACAAAATGCAATCACTAAGTGTAATTCTTCTCTAAACCAGACGTGTGTAATCCAACAAAAGCAGTAAACCAGGTGGGCAACGTGCCGCCCGCTTTTCTATTTTTGTGCGGCCCTTCACCTTCTTCCAGCTGTTTTTCCCTAAATAAGGCTAGGAGTGTGCGCCATGTTGGGACTTTTGCTCTATTAGTTTCCTGTTTGAAGTGCGATGTAACCCATACCCATAGGCTGCACCGCTACACTAGCGCAGTTGAACTAGAATGGGAAGCATCTTTTACAAAACAATCTCCACTCATAAAGTTTTACTTGTGTCACGTGGTTATGATAAAGAATTGTTTTGCAACGATTACACTTGTCTAGTATGGTCAAGGTGTAACAGACTTTTGCCACGCATATTGACTGAGATGTTGTTTTTAACAGCTGGTTTTGAATTAAGACTGTTAATTAATTCTTACTGAGCCGATCCGTATGAGAAAGGCGTCATTGGAATTGTAGGAAAAGTTATTTCCGTATCTACATGCACAAGCGTAGCCAGGGGGGGGGGGGGTCTGAGGGGCCATGCCCCCCCAAAAAAAAATTTATAAATGTTTTACTCTTAATAATTTGTTTTGTAGTATTTATGAGCAGTACCACAACAGTCGATCACAGACATGCTATACCTTCAATTGTCATGTATTGCTACGTCACAAACGATGTAGTTAATATAACGTTTGCTATACAATAATGTAGTTTTACTACTTTTAAACAGTTTTTGCTCTTTGACTGTTTTTTGAGTATTGGCGTTAACACCCAGTTAGTTGGTGCTCAAACGGCTAGCATTGTTATTTGTGTTTGTTACGGCAGTTAATACAATGACAAAAGCTAAACAAAAAAATCCACCTTTTTGCCCCCCCCAAAAAAAAAAAAAATTCGGCTGGCTACGCCACTGTCCACATGTAGACAGCACAGGCAAAACTGCCGTAGTTGCAGCCTAGTAGCGCATTAGTTTTTCTAGTAAAAGCTAAAAATATGAATTAGTGTTTATTTGATGTGCGGCCCTCCTGTAAGCATTACATTTCCTTACTGGCCCTTGTGTTAAAAAGGTTGCCCACCCCTGCAGTAAACATTTGACGTGAACATCTAGAATCGGTATTCACAATGTACGATATCGGGGAAGCTGTTTTGGAATCATTTGAAAAAATTAAATATATTGACAATAATTTGCGGCCTTTTATTATTTTTGTTTTAAATATATTGAAGAACATAATTTGCGGTTACATTTTTGTTAACTTAATAATAAAAACTTATCCAGATATCTTAAAAGCAGTTTTATGTTGTAAAATATTTTTAAATACCCAAACCCGAAAACAAAAATCGTAAAATAATCAAAATCGACACACCCGAAAACAAAAATCCCCTTTATTTTTTGTATTATAGGTGTGCATTCCTGCCAGCGGGGATGACGTAGTTACGCCAGTTTTAAGAAAGTTGGCTGACGCACCAAGTAAAGATGAACATCAGGGTACCGGCATAAAGGAAATTAATCCGAACAGCTTCACAGTAACCTGCCCAGCAGATCTAAAGTCGCCACCGGGCCATATGGGGTATGTCGGTTAATTAGCAATATTAAAAACAAGATTACGTAAGAGTTATACATATAACAAGGTTATAGATAGATTCATTTTTATCAAAAATCCATATTTTAAGAAATAACAAACTTTTAGGTAAACTTTCATTTGTTTGTTGCGTCATGTAATCGATGAATAAAGAAGCAAGAGTAATCAAAACCTTTTAAGGAATCATAAATATATATATATACATATATATTGTGGTATCAGTAGTAAAATTGAAAACACACTTAATATTGGTCAACGATTGATTGCCACTTTACATGCCTACAATTAATGCTATCAGGTATATACCAAACACTATTTTAACTGTCTTTACAGCAATACACTACAACGAAATCTTTAAAATACAATACAAGGAATAACTTACAAGCCATGTATGTAGCGGCACGGAAGTGCCAGTGTATAGAACCGTTGAGCACCCTTAAAGTTCTCTTTCGTACTACTTGGGGGGAAAAGACTCAATCATGGGAACCTCTGGTATAAATCGAGGAAATGTTGTACAAAAAAACTGCGTTTTATTCAAATGTTTTTATTTAAAATGCGTCATTTAAAGAAATGTTTTTAATTGTTTTTTATTTCTTTGAACCAATAAAGACCACCTAATAATAAATATGTTGTCCACCTAATGATATATCTTACGGACAGGTCTTTGGGGGCTACGGGCATAACTCTCTAACAAAATATTAAAAATATAACAAGCTTTGTAATAACTAAGTTAATTTAAATTAAATGGCTGATTTGTTAAATTTATAGAAAGTAAATGCGTTTATTTGTTTATTTCGTTTAATGGCTGTATATTGTTTTGACGTAAAGAAGGGGGCACGGAGATTGAGAGTCTTTCAAACAGGGCCACGAAGCAAAGGTTGAGAAGCACTGCTATAGGGAGAGATGAATTGCCACGTGTAAAGCGAAATGATTTCGAGTTATTTTCTGGTTTGAAGATTTGGGATTTGAACCAGAGACAAAATATATTTACTATTTAATAAGCGATGTATACCAAAAAGGCCCTATGTAATACCAGATGGAACGTTTTAATTAGTTAAAAATACATCACTAAATAGCACCTTTGCTTTTTATATTTTATAAAGGTACAATTTTCTGACGTTGGAAAACTGCACTGCTCCCTGTCCAAATATGTACCTTGACAAAGAAGAGTTGGTTGCGGTGCGTAGTTATGTGTGCGCACTTTCCATCGTTTGCTTATTTGTCACCTCATTCGTTCTTCTTACTTTTGCCATAGACACCAAGCGGTAAGTGGAAAAAACAAAAAATTGAAATGGATTTAAAAAAAACGATTTCTAACAATGTTTGTGTCTCGTTTTAGATTTTGTTATCCCGAGCGACCGATTTTATTCTATGCCCTTTCCTATTTTGTTGTTTCCGTAGTATTTCTTGTAGGATTCTCACTGGGCGAACAAGCCTCGTGTAATGATAAGGTGAGTCAGTAGTTATTTGTATAACTCACTTTGTTTATATTATTTTTTTTTAATTGGATGCTAAATTAATAAAAAATATTGCTATCATCGTTAATGTTCTTTTGAATGGCAAATCCGCCAAGTGGCTCTTATCCAAAATCCGCAAATCCACAGATACCTAGTGGTTCGCGTAGCTTTTTGTTGGTATCTACAAACTTAAAGTTTGTTATTCATGTTTTGCGATATATTATATGTTTTTGTTTTGTTAAAAAATCCCTCAAAGGGATTATTAATATTTGATTTTTTTCTGATTTCTAGGTTTACATTTATTGTATAAAGGACATGTTTTTTTTATTTATTCAACGTATAATAATGAATATTTTGTCCCACATATCACCACCGAACAACACAATGTTATTTTATCAATACAATTCATTATTCACATACTATTCTGTATTGTTATTTAACGTACATGCGCAGTACTGCAACTAGCATCACAAGGTTAGCTGTTAAGGTTAAAGAAAGAAGATTGCCTGCACTGTAAAAATATTGATAGATTTTTGTCTCTAAGAATGCGAAATAAACCATAATATTGTTGAATTCTTGGGCAACACGTATTAATCTAGGTCAGTGCTCCGCAACGAGTGAGCCGTAAGACCATGGCAGGTGTGCCGCAGTGTTCCCGGAGGTTTTACGTGCATTTTTGTTTGAAAACTAGTAGAATTAACAGAAAAAATGTACACCAAGACAGGCATTTTGATAGTATGAAATAAAAATCCAGGGATAATTTTATGAACTTTCCTAAAAAACTTTTTTCAAGCGTGTGTTACTTCCGATTGCCTCAAGACATATTTTGAAAATATTTTTTGTAACAGCGGCCAACCATGCGCTGGAAACTTTCTACGCATGTTATCATAAACGCTCTTTTTGTTATGGGTATATATATACTGTTGGTGTGCCACCAATTGTTTTAGCACTGTTAGTGTGCCGAAAGTGAAAAAGGTTGCAGCATATTTTCCAGCTCATGACATGTAATGAATGTTGGTAGTGAAAAACATAGTTTTAGTGAAATAGTTCAATGTGATGATCTATATATTTCGCCTTATTAATAGGCATCATCAGTTTCTGTAAAAATAGCAAACATTTGTAAAATGCCAAGTAGTACTATTACATATTTCTGTAATATTAAAAAAAATGATTTTATGTTTTATAAATGTTTTTATAAACAGTCTTAAGATCTGATACGAAAGCAAGAATATTTCTTTTACATTTTATTGTCTGCGGTAATTCAATGACGAATTTATTAACCTGGTCTAAAGCTGCACACGTACTTGTATAAGCGACCAACTACAAGTATAAGTCGATTCTTTCTATGGTGCTTGACATTAAACGAAATATTTTAAACCACATTTGATGCGACAGACGACCTGACAGTTCCTACGTGTTGTACGGATGTCCGATACTTTTTTTCTTTCGAGATCCGACCCGATACCATGTGACGTCATGACGATGATTAAAAAAGCATAATTGATGAATTAAAGCGGTCATAGGGCAATTTTTAAGCTATTAGGCCAAAATATGTTTAAGCGTTACGAATTAAAAAAAATCGTTGCGTTGAATCGAAAATCATTGATGAATTTTCAGTATTAAATTGGGATCGTATCGGCACCGACACCACCTTAATGAGAACCGATACTACCGCTTGTCATCGGGTATTGGCTCCGATTCGATAATATCAAGCAAGATGTTTTCGCGGTCCGAATAAACTTGTTATTTTTACCAAATTTACTAAGTTCAGAATACTTACATAGTCTTCCACCAAACACAGTCCAGTTCTAAGGCTGTAGGATGATTTTATTTTATTATGTTTTATAAACAATAAAATATGTCTTAAAAGCTATCTTTTAGAGATATTTTTTGTTATACCCTCAATCAATAGATTACATTTGCGTGTTGTTGTTTTTTTCCAGATAGTGAATGAAGAAAATGAAGTAATTCAAGGTTATGCCTTGGTAAAAGGAGCACATCGGCGTATCTGTACACTACTTTTCATGCTTCTTTATTATTTCATCGGTAAATGTTAAAACCTATATAGGAATGAATTGGGTATAATTGTATAATTGACAAATGTTTGATTACAATTTTGACGAAAATTCTTCGAAAAATATATGTGCGTAAAATCAATGTCATGTGTAAAAGATAAACAATGTGTAAAACACAGGCAATTACCATTTTCTTACTTACATGTATTCACTATAGTTTGGGTATACTGAGTACAACAACTTGTTAATCACGGCCTTTTAATCTTTAGTTTAACATTTTGTGTTTTTTTAGTTAATGGTGCAATCTGGTGGCTTATCTTAACAATAACTTGGCTGCTGGCAGCTGGATTTAAATGGGGAAGTGAGGCAATAGAGAAACACTGGCTTATATATCACGCGGTTGCATGGACTCTTCCAGTTTTCCAAACAATGGTTGTGATTGTTTTTAACAAAGTTGAGGGTGATAACGTGTCAGGTAATAATTTTTATTTATGCAACGTATAGTGGCTGGCCCATCGGAGCAGAGTGCTGTATACCTGTATATCTCCAGAAATTAGAAAATGGCATTTAATAACATCTTAATTGGAACGTATTATGAAGAACCTACCTATTTAAAACTGGAGATTAGAAACAAAAAATCGCATAGTTTTATTTTTTACTTCTCGGTGTAACCACATAAAACCAGGGTGTCACGTCCCCATTCCACACAACGTCTAGTTTTGGAATATTTTGTCCGGCCCAAACATCTCATTAAAAAGCGAAATTTGACTATAACAAACGAATTTTACTGCCATTTTTAAGACTATTAGGCCTACATTTGGTTGAGCGTTGAGAATTAAGTCTATTTTTCCATCAATTTATTTTCACTTCAGAAAACGTTGCGCTAAATTTTTAAATATTGCTTAAATAATACAACATTAGCTTTGTATCAGATCGGCACCGAAATCACCGTAGTAGCGTTCGAATACGAATACTATACCACTCAGAATGGCAATTAACGGGCATCGATACTACCCACTGTTGTAATGACTTAAGTCAATAAGCATTTAAGTTACTTTTTTCCAACGACCTAACCTGACTTAAGTTTTTTGTACCAAATGACTTGACCTGACTTAATTCTTTTGGCAAATGACTTGACCTTATACTTATGTTTTTTGAACGACTTGGGTTGAAATGAAATGTTTTCATTAGGCTAATTGTTATAAAATTGGTTTATTTATCTTGAATTTTCACATATAATACAATTTGCTTTCTATATCGTGCGTTTTTGTTATTTTTTAAGTTATCGCTAATATCTCAGAGTATACCATTTTTAATGGTTAAACTTTCAATTATTATGACGAGGAGACTTAGATTCACCTTGCTTTACTATTACTCGTTTTTTGTTAGTTGATGAAAGGTAGCGCAATGCAACAAGTGCCTGCTGTTTCCTGCAAAATAAAGGACAAACACCAACGTACTAAATTATTTATACTCATGACTGAATGGCGTCTCCGAAAATTTCGTTATAGATTACGAACATGGAATTATCCATTTGCACTTTGCCACGAACAAGTGTTTATAAGAGAGTGCATTTCAGAAAACTGGAATATATGAAATATGATAACCAATTCAGTTTATAATTGTAGGTGTGTGTTTTGTTGGCATCCACGACTCAAACGGCCTAAAGTATTTTCTTCTATTGCCGATGTGTTTATACTTGCTGGTAGGAGTTACAGTGCTGTTGGCAGGTGGGTAAATGCAAAGTATACACATTTATAAATGGTAGTTCCGTATTTTGAGAATGTTAGTTTCACATTTCTTACAATACATCGACTAAACGGACACTAGCCAGCAATAAGAGAAATTTAGAACAACTTTAACGCCGGAACATAACACAGTTCGGAGTAAAATCAAACAGGACTAATACCTAATAGTCGTTGTGACGTATATCTGAATAAGGCCTAAACCCGTCGGAGAGCTAAATGGCCAGAATAATTTATAAGCAACGTTTAATCTACCCCCAAACTCCATCTCTAACTTCACCACAAACTAACTCCCCTAATAATTCCAACCCTAACGTAGTTTCTAACCCTAGTCATTACCCGCCCTTAATCCCAAACTGGAGCGAACAACCCGATGCCAAAACAGCGGCGCTCCAACAACGCTGTTCAACTAAGCGTCGACACCAAAAACAGCCGTTGCCAGAAATATGTCTCGTGATCATCCCATACCACCTCCTTCAGTTTTAGGCATTGTTTTATCCATTCAGGTCTTTTTGCAATGAATTCAGGACTTATTTCGACAGGTTTTGGTCTTATTTAGACGACTTAGATCTAATTATGTCTTTATTACTGCGCATTTGCCTTTATTATAACGCAGTAAATGCAAATATAGATTAGTCTGCTTTAGAAATTGTTGATTTGTAGGTCTTATATGTGTTTCCGCCGAAAACTTGCTGAGTTTGGATTGGTCCGCGACCGAGAAAAGGTTAATTTATATGTTGAGGGTGCGTATGCTGAGGCTGCACCTCGAGTTGCAAATAACAAGTGTATTTTCACTTGGTTATTAACGTTTTAAATGCCCAATTAATGTGCTCTCGTGTAACGTATTTGTTTTTGATGGAGTTCGAATTTATTTAAATACATTGTTTGAATTTCCTTTACTCCTTATTTTAAGTAGTGCTCCACAGGGTATATTTAAAATTTTAATCACTACGTGGTTACTCTGACATTTTAACCTATAGGTTAAGTACAGTTATTTGCTGTCATGCCGGGTCTGTGTATGCACAGCACACTAACGCGCTCTTTACAAACACCACGATGGTTTGCGTTTCAGTAAGAATTCGCAAAAAGGACGTGGCCATAGTTTAAACTATGAAAAATTGTGTTTTTAAATAGTTAACTTCAATGTTTAATGGTGAAAATAACGGCCCAAATAGACATAAAAAGCGACATGCTTTATTATTCAAACGTTTCGGCAAATGCTCATGCCATCATCAGTGATATGAAGGCCACATCAGTTACACCCGTTTATATACACTTTAGTCGCACGAATAATAAAGCATGTCGCTTTTTATGTCTATTTAGGCCGTTATTTTCACCATTAAACTTATGAACAGATCAGTATATAGTGTTCTAACTTTAATGTGTTTAACTTTAATGTGTTTAAAAAATATAATGTGTTTAACTTTAATGTGTTTAAAAATTCTAACTTTAATGTGTTTAAAATATATTGCCTTGACTTTTTGTGCGGTGAAATGCTTTAATCATTTCAACCAAATATATAATTATACAAAAATGGCTATCACTATGTTTATTTCTGTGTTGTTCAAAAACCAATTGCGTAGTTTGTCTTTTTTATAGGTTTCATTTGCCTAAACCGGGTTAGAAAAAGTTTAGAAAACGACGAAGAAAATAAAGAAAAACTCGCAAAGTTCATGCTTCGCATCGGAGTCTTTAGCGTTCTTTTTATCGTTCCCCAGGTATGCTTCCTTCGAAAAAAGTGATTCCTAACCTGGGGGTCGTAAAGCCCAAGGGGTCGCAAGAGGTTTTTTGGAGGGGTCGCGAAGTACTATTTGTTAAAAGAAAAACAGAAATAAAAACAAAAAAATTTAACTAAAAAATTTTTGAAGTAAAAGGACAACCGCCAGTCTAAGTACAACCGCCAGTCTAAGAATTGTTTTAATGACAGTTGCTTCGGAAAACCAATCGACGATCGGGTTTGTGATGTAACCATTACCAGTGTTTTCAATCGAAGCATATCTCCAGTCCTCTGTTTATGAGGACGAAGTTTCCCAAAAATTGGGATTAATTCTTTTATTATTTTTGGGGGAAAGGTTACTTAATTGAAAAATAAGGTTTCTGTAAAAATGTTTCTGTAAATCACTGTTTTTGATATTAAACTATATTTCACTAATCATTGTTTTTACTATATGGTTAGATCATGTTAAGTTTTAATACTTTTGGTATCTGTAGTAACCCGTTGCATATACTTGGCACAATCTTCTAAATGGCACAACCTGCTTTATAATTTACTTCTGTTTCAAAACTCTATTTGCAGATTGGGCTAATTATACTTTATGTTGTGGAGGATATCAACCGACACCAGTGGACGAATGCCTGGTACATTGAATCCTGCACAAAATATGCTGTCCCATGCCCTTCCTTAGTGGATCCCCAAAATCAACCAGTATCAAGTAAACATAATGTACCTTGCCCTATTGCGGATGTAAGCGTTAACAAAGCGTATAGTCAAGTAACGGTTTTACCAACTGTAACGAGGTCATTAACGCATGTTGCGGAAAGGCGTAAAAAAACACTAACTTATACATTATCCCAAAATTGCTTTCGGTAGTACAGTACAAGATGGATTTCCGTTTTTTAATTATTGCATTAAATTACAGACATCCTATAATTGCACGTCGCAAGACTACTGTACTTTTGTAGTATTCTGAATACACTTCTAAAATGTGTTAATATTCCTAAGTTTTATTTTAGATTTTAAAGTTGGAACAAAGCCCTCGGCTACATTGTTTATTGTCAAATACACTCTGATGTTAATTGTTGCCTTACCACCGCTGTTTTGGGTGGCCAGCAAAAAAACTATAAATTCATGGTCAAGATTTTTTAACACTTCATAGTAAGTTTTAAAATAGTTTAGTTCTAGTGTTTCTATTTATTATAGTAATACAATCGTTTTAGAGACGAACGTATTTTTTTTGTTTTTTTTCCTAGTTTTTTCAAACTTACTTTTTGTTTTAAATAAAAACCCGTCCACTTTTATACGCCCAGTAGGCTATTACAAAAATTTAAGCAACGGATTCTATCTTTCATATATTGATCAAAACATTTTAAGGATTATCTCCTATTAATCTCTTTACCAAGGCTATTATTTTCTGACCTAAAAAATGAAAAAATTTGACCTATAAAATAAAAATTTTGACCTATTAGGAACACATTGGTTTTACTTTGTGTAGACTTTAACTTTATAGTAAACACATAAGCCAAAAACTCTTTCTGAAATGTAAACTTTGAATTTGTCAAATGAGAGATTAAGGTAAATACAGTAAGTTGGATCATTATTTTTCAAATCAAATTTAGGTTTAATGTTTTTCGAATATAGGCTATATGCTACTGGCCGCCCCTTCTTAAAAACATTTTTTCCTGAATGTTAAACGCATGTTACGCCAACAACAGGACGTCTAAAAAAGTAACCCTATGAAACCTGAGGTTATCGTTCGATGTTGTAAAAATGCATTTGAAATCTTGGTTTAAATAGCAATCGCACATTTATGGCGATTGCGGGATGGCCTGGCGAAAAAACACATGGTATGGTAAAAAAATGGTAGGCCAAGGCGTATCTGCAAAAAATATTTTACCAGAATGCCGTTCCGGTTTACATTCACCACTGAAGAACACATACTGGTGAGCTTAGTTAGCCGCCTGGACATTTATTCATATCAAATCCCCTAGTGGTCTTTGGAGGTAAACTTTGCCTACATGTTTGCACAAGTTAATTTTTAAATCGATTCTAAAATGAAACATTTTGGAAATAGACCCACTTACCTGAACGTAATTGTTTGTTGTTTAATAATCAAGAGAAGAAAGGATTACTAGTTTCTGGTTGATTTGTTTTTATGTTAGAAAAAAACTATTTCCGTGCGAATTACATGGCGTAAAAAGCAAAAAAGTTGGCTATTTCTTGCATAAAACAATGAACCCTGCTTCAAAAAACTCTGGTTTAGATCAGTGGTTCTAACCAACTGTCCGCGATAAAATGAAACCTTTGTGCTTATCAAATTCTCGTTACCGGTCCGGAAAGTTTTTTTTAATTTTTTTGGTTCTAAGTGGTGTTTCTGTGCAGTGTGCACTCATTGTATTTTGTATGAGTAACTTAATGATTTACTTACAGTTGTTCAACAAATACTTCTGCAATGAACACAACTCAAACCAGATTGCTAGATGATTCTAATGGACCGCACGCCAGAGGTGTGGTAGGCCAACAGCTATAACTTTATCCACATATGGATGGTTCACTCATTTGGGTTAAATCATTTGTTCGGCTTATAACATTCATGTGACGACCAGGGCTTCATTTGAATTCAAACGAAATATCGTTATCAAATACGTGTACATATCAAATAGGGTCGCATTAAACTTCCCTTTTCTATATCTAAAAACTTGACAACTTTTTAATTAACTTAGTTATTATTGAGAACAAGTATAACACAATATTGTAGGAATGTTTGATAATAGTGGATTGGAACCTGTACTCAAATTTAAAACAGAAAACCACAATTTGGGCAGTTGACAATTTCTAGCATATTGTGCGCGATGGTGGTACCAACAAAGGCATGGGCCTGTAACGCGAAATTTGGTCCGGGGCCAAAACTGATCCGGTCGGATCAATTTTGGCGTTGAAACAGCCGCTAAAACAGGTCTGGGGTTAGGGTTCGGCCGGACCAGTTTTGGCCTAGCCGGACCTGTTTTAGCGGCTGTTTTGGCATTTCTGGTAAAAAATCGATCCGACCGGACCAGTTCTGGCGCTTGATTACGACCAAAATCGATCCGGCCGGACCAGTTTTGGCGCTTGATTACGACCAAATCCGGCCGGACCGATTTTGGCCGGACCAATTTTGGCGTGACAGGCCTATGGCTTGCGTGGCAGTGAGCCTGTGCCGTGTCAATTTCTATAGTTTAAAGGTTTACAGTATTTTCGGTCCTAGGTTATCAGAATATAAGACGAATGTCGGGCATCCCTGAATAAAAAAAAATGTATTTGTTTAGCGTCGTGTCTAATCCGGTCTGTTTTTATCTTCATTATTTCTACAACAACGTAGATCGCGATGCCAACCTAACTGTTAAAGTAGAAAATCACAAAGACGTGGTTTTCAACGAGTTTCGTGATTCCGGTCTTCATGGC
Source organism: Ascidiella aspersa (assembly GCF_963924565.1). Taxonomy (NCBI): domain Eukaryota; kingdom Metazoa; phylum Chordata; class Ascidiacea; order Phlebobranchia; family Ascidiidae; genus Ascidiella; species Ascidiella aspersa. The sequence continues at coordinate 13,024,790 of NC_139454.1, read as the reverse complement.
TCATCAGCATCTGTTGCAGCAGCTCGATCAATAAACGGTACTAATTACCTTTATAGATTTCAAGTTTTCGAGCAGTTCTATAAAAAAATGGTACATAAGTGTAAAATATCTTCTTCGTAAAAATGTGGTTCGTAGTAAATAAAAAGTGTTTCTAGTTTCACTAAGATAAATAAACATGATTTTTATAGCACGTCAACAGAAATGCGAAAAGCTTAGTGACGCGTTTTCCAGCGATTCAACCAGCTCGTTGATGAGGGCGATTGAAAAAGATAAAACTGGAGAAAGGGTAAAAGGAAGAGGCCGCAAATTTCGAAGAAATTACAATGATAGCAACAGAACTGATGTTTACCTATCCAGATGTACTGACAATACTGATCAAGTTGTGGTTCCACCCAAACTTGAAGATATTGATGGCGTTTCATTTCCTACCATATCCTCTATGGAGGCTAATCGTGAGCGAACAAATGTTCGGTTACAAAATGACACTGACAAAGAAACTTCACAACTCAATAGAATAAGAAAGCCGGCGGTATATAATCGTTCCAAAGGTGCCGAAGATCGATCAGATGAAACTTCTTGCGACGCTAATCAGTTATCGAACGCTGAAGAACAACCTAAACCGGTTGGAATCGAAAATTATAAGCACAGAAAAGTGTCTTCTCAGTCAAATACACAGGATAAGTTATCTGGCGAACCAGCGTGTGTTTCAAACGTGAAAACAAGGCCACGGGCGCCTCCACCTCCGCCACCAACCAGAGTCGATTCAATTGCTGTGACACCGGAGTAGTGGGCACTAATATTACCTGTACAAAACATTTAACATCAATAAACAGTAATGTCTACATATTTTGTTGCACTGTGCCATTTTGTTTATCGCCTTTTTGTTATCGTCGATAATAACAGCTTTACATTATAATAAAACAGACTTTGTAGTTGAACCAAATTTATGAAAAAATAGCAACTTTAATGTGTTGAATAGTAACTTATAAATGTTTGTATTTCTAAACCTTTAGTATAAAAATTCAACGTCAACATCGCATATACACTTAAATTTGTTTGTTTTATCGCCGTCAATATAAGAATATGTTCTGGGTTTAAAAACTTAGTTTGAAAATATCTATACCTATAACGGTATACTCATTTTATAAACTTATTGAACCACATGACCCGTGGACCAACCAGGATAAATAAACCTAATTTTTTACATACCGAGTTAGGAAAAAATAGTAATTAAAAGATATTTATAGGCATTGATTTAGTGCTACCATATTAATAAATTTCCTATTTATCACAGGGCACAAAGGCAGTGTCTTACAAGACTTAAGTCAATGGCAGGAGTAGATTTGTGTATTTCAGTTAATGATTTCGCTCAAGTTTAAAGATTTGAACAAACCAATATTGTTGTTAATTATATTTCATAAAATTAGCGTATGTTCCCTTACGTTTCTATACGTAAAACAGTTTGCTTGCTTTACGTAAAATTTTGATTTTTCCTATGCGATATGTTGCTTGGAATTACATTATTAAGTTTAGCATTTCTTTTTCGATGGAAATAACTTTATAATGAATGGCAAAATGAATGTATAAAATAAGAAGACATCTCTTTGCGTTTAAATGTAAATGACGACAATGAATTGAAATCGGAGCAAATAAGGGGGGAAATGTAATTCTATATCCTCTAAAATAGAAAGTTTAACGAATTATAAACCCAATTAGCACAAAATTGTTTTGCGTTAACATGGCTTAAATTGGCAAAATCAAAAGTTCTTGAGAGAAGACTCCAGCAATAAGAACGAAATTAAAACACAACATCATAGTCAAAATAAAACAAAGTTCCGAATAAGACTAAAATATGACTAATACATAATAGTTGGGACAAAATCTAAATCGATATGGGACCTAAACCCGATAAATTAGGAACTAAAAGGCAAGAAGCGGACAAAATTATATCTAAACAACGTTTTACAAGACGCCACCCGGTCTTCCGGAAAAGTCCTCGTTGGAAATGAATTTACTCGCCTTAAAAGGACACTTGAGCTGCCTTGGAGAGTTATTTAGATAATGACTTGTGGTAGCCTAAAATTAAGCGTATCAAACAAGGTTTATCTAAAACAATTGGAATAATCTGAACTTCCTGAGTAAAAAAAGCAGATGATTTACAGCAGTGATGAAAGAAAGTCGAATTTACTTTTAATACGTCATATTCGTAATTTTTGCCATGTTTTTAAATGTATTTTAAATAGTTTTTTTTTTAATATTTGTGCACGGCATCGAACGATAAGCTCAGGTTTCCTCAGTTTACTTGTTTTAGACGTCCCTTTATGTCATGACGTAATTCTGTGACGTGATCTCTGAAAATGTTCATGCGTTCCGGTAAGTAACCTTTTTCACTTCTGATTTGCAGAGGGGCTTGCATTACTGATTTATGAAACACATTTTTTGGAAAATAAAGGCGCTATAGTTTGATAATGTCAAAACGGGACACAAATTAAAAAAAAAAATTTTGTTGTTTTTTGAGCTATCGGCCAGACTTATTTTAACGTGATGCTTGAAAATCTTAAGCCCCAAAGAAAACTTGCTTTCCTGTTGTTTCGATGCAATCTTTTGTTTTGCCAAACACCTGTAGGCCTATCTCCGTCGATTTGACTCAGCTAATCCAGCAGGCTCTTGTGCTATTATAGTTTCACGCGGCTGCTGGAAAATTGAGATCTAAACACAGCGATATGATCGCCTTACTTGCGAGAAGTGTTTTACTGCGCTGTAAGTTGTTTTTTTTTTCGACTGTACAATAAATCTATAAGCGACTCCACAATATGCACTTTGAAATGCAATAGCAATCGTTCAATTTCGATTAGTTGGTGGTCAATGCCCCCCTGTTAAAATATAGGCTACACCAGCAAGACCAAATACTGATCTGCCAATAAACTGCCATATTTAAATTAGAACACTTATAAGCGGTATCATCCCGATTATATGAATGCGGAGGCTCTGTTAGGCCTAGAAATATTTCTTGACGTATTTCTAGAATATTGGCACAACTATGTATTTAGTATTGCACATAAAACTAAACTAACAAAGAAATAAAATAAAACAGTCGTTTATTAGCAGTTTAAAATATTTGAGTAGAGATATACCGGTATCCCGCCAGTTTTGGCAACATTTTATCCTGATGGCGACCAATAGGCCTACTACACACAACACTCGAATATATAATTAAGATTTGATATTCTCGCATTATTATTACCATAAACTAAAGATTACTTCATGTTAGAGTGGGACCACTGGAAAGTTTTTTTTTACATTTGTCGATTACAAACCCAGACACTATCCATTCCTCCACGCAAAAATCACAAAGTGTTTCACCTTTTTTATTATTAATAACTCTATGTAAACAAAAACTCTTAACCAGCACACTGACTTTTTATATGCATTATAATAAATATACGGTTATCACGGGGTCAACACCTAATGATAAAACTGAAATAATAATAAAAGAGCAAAAATTGCTAAAAGTGCCACATTTGGACAGCGCCGACAGTTTGCCGCCCACTGTCATAGGAATTCAATTTTATACCTGTGTGTTTGTCTTGGTATTTTTTCTTTCTGTCTTTACTGACTATTAGACATAGGGTTACCAATTTTTTTGGTTAAATTGGGCCGCTTCTAAACAGTCACCAGACCCGAACCAGCATTTTATGTGGTCATTGATGTATGCCGTTACAAAAAATACGTCACTAAATATGATACGTCACTAAATATGTAACTTAAGACGGCCTTTTGTTGCTACTTAAATTCTCGCGAATGTGCAATTAAAAATTGAACTAAATATATTTCGGTTGTTCACGCCGAATGAAGAGGTCTAATAATTCGCGCGAGATATTTAGACCAGGTAAATGCTTGTGACAAAATAGTTTTTAGTTTATTCAATGGGATTCAATTGATTCGAGTAAAACGGAAAATACAGTACTTTTCCTTGGTATTGTAATTAATTTACGTATAAATTTTTAATTAATGTAACTCTGATTTGTAATGTTTATTTATTGCCCAAAAGAAATATTGCAAATCCAACCAGCAGTATCTTGTATTCGTTGTTTTATGGATGAATGGATCGATAGAGAAAACGAAAAGGCACAGAAAGAACAAAAGGCCCTTTTTCGCATTCACTAAATATGCGTTATATTTTGCGTTTCTTGGTTGAGTATAGAATCATAACAAAGTATTTATTATGGATGTGTTACAGCTCGTACCAATACAATAAATAAATGCTTCTTAAAAAAAAGTAAAAAATATTTCTTCAGTATGCAAAGTTATGGAGATGGCTCGTATCTGTCACAACGACGTTTAGATCAAGCAAGTAAAAACATAATTAGCGTTGCCCGACGAAACGCTCGTGAGCGCAAAAGAATTAAACATGTCAATTCCGCTTTCGACGACTTACGAAAACGAGTGCCATCTGGAAGTGAATACAGAAAGAGCAGTAAGGTATTGAATATGTTACATTTCTTAAATTGTAAGTTTATTTCATTTAGGTATCCTATTTATTATTTTTGATTGAAGTAGTTTGTAATATATTGCGTTGTCAATGCGGGGCACATGGTGTTTTCCTTGGGCCACGAGTATAAACATTCGATGGGCTATTCCTAAAACAAGTAAGAAGTATCGGAATTACAAAGTTGAGTTTTATAGCTTCTTTCGAATTTATGTAACTTGGCGAATAAATAACACCGTACATACAACAGTAAAACCTTTTTGAGAGAAAGCGGAACCTCGTATGTTTTTAGGATCTTAAATAGGAAACTAATGCGTAAAACGTTGTGAACATCGATATAATGTGATTGAAACGAAATAAATCAACTATTTTTCCTTATGGTAAATCACAGTGTAATCTTTCAGGTAGAAACGCTTCGATCTGCAATCGAGTACATCAAGGCTTTGGAAGAAATTGTTGAAAAACAGAAGTATAAACAAAGTGCGACTTCTGTGGAGCAATATCAGGTGGTCACACGTGAAGAAAGTCATTTCCATGCTTGCTGGCCTGAGCAAGCAGGCGAAGCGAGAAATGAATATTACCAAAACCATTGTAGCGTAATAATAGATCCAGGAAAGACAAATTTACCAAGCAAGCAGTTTATGGAAACTGGACCCTACGTCGAAAATTAAAGTTTCGCTTTTTTCTTGTATTTATGTTTTTTATATTGTTGTTTCCCACATGACTTTTGTGAAAAAAATGCACCCGTTTAGATTAATTTGACAGACAGCCAATTAAATGTTTTTATTTTTTTGCTGTAAATCGTATTGCAAGCTTTGACCGGTACAGTTTAAATTAATGCTTTAAAAACCACGTTAGGTAAATTATATAGTTAAAACTTCAGGTTCTGAGCGGCGGGGGTTTGTTTTTTTGTCAGTGTCACTAAAAGACCAACCTACAAAATAGATATTATAAAATCCTTATAGATCAGGGATGGCGAACTACTGATCAGGGATGGCGAACTATCATCCAAAAACCTTAAATTACCAACCCAAACAATAACACGACGCAGCAACAAAGTTTCGCAAAAATTTAACAAATAATTAAATACATGACCCACTTTGGCATTTTGTAAGGATTAAGGTCGTGTTTGTGACCCGCGCGATGAAAAGGTTCGACATCCCTGTTATAGATAATGGTAATAAGGTAGTCAAGTGAAACTATAAAAAACGAGAGATCATTCTAGAAGGAACACGCGGCGTTGTAACTTGACAGCAGTCGCGTGCCGCGAGTGACTTTGTCCGAATGCCACTAATATTTAGATAAGCACAGCCATGCTCACATCCCGCGACATATTAGAGCGTGAATGAAAACAGGTTTCAAAACGTAGATCGTATTTATCTCTTTTGCATTGCTATTCAACCATATCTAGGAACAACGTCTGCTCGTGTTGTTTTTAACTCACCTGTCACCAAATGATTGAAGCCCGGCGCGCTAAAATAATCCGGGGCAAGCAATTCGGCGCACGATCGCTTTTTGTGCAAAACCCGACTTGCAGTTTCCCTGTTGAGGTTAATTGGAGATTGCGCAATTTCGTTGCTGCAAATTAGAATAAATGTCATTTCAATCAAATTTATCGATGTTTGCTTGGTCGCCCCTAAATAAATTTAATGTAAATTTGCTAGGTCACTGATATATAGTGCGAAGTAAACTGTACAATACAACAAAATTCTACTTTCTCTTGACTTTTTAATTCAAGTCTAAAATGGTTTTACTCGTGTCGTTTCCGACAAATAGTTGAAAACGCTTGATTCGAGCTGTATTTGCCGTAGTTACTTTTAAAGAGTTGTCGATTCGGTGTACTTCGTACGTACTTTTAATAATGATTTTCGTCAACGCATATATAACGTACAGACTAAGCTTTAAGTTAAATGTACTATCATTCATTGAAAACAAGCCGGCCTAGAAAAACATAGGATATAAGATTTACTCGAATAGCAGATGCCTTTCAATCAATAATAATTCAATAAAAATGTTCGTATTATTGGCACACAGCAATTCACCATATACATAAGCTAAACCTAGATAAGTCAATATTAGGTAAAATCTTGATGCTAAAAATTGGGATTGGTTTAACAAACTTATTATTTAAATACTTGGAAACTTTTTTTCACATACTTTGGTAATTTTATCATTAATTTATAAATATATTTTTTTAATAACTTTGCTTGAGCTAAAGCAAACACTGTCGATTTGGTTTTAAGTTTGCTACTAAACGCAAAAACATAGGTATAGAATAGGGTTGCTTTTATCGAAAAGGCAAAATTCTAGCGCATTCGTAACCGTTTGGATAAACACCTATGTAGGCACCTTTAAGGTGCTGTATACTACGGCAATATATTTTTGTTTAAGTTTTCGAAAACAAAAGTGTATATGTTTCTTGCTGCGCGCCAAATTTTTACTGTTTTATTTAAATATGAACACAATATCAAGACTAACGGCCGTATTTATTTGCAACTTTTGCCAACTTAAACTGCATAAACGGTCAAACTTGATGGGCTTTAAAAAAGTATTTATGTTACGCATTTTCTACCATAGGCTATAGCGCCCCAAAAACTCATAACTCTCAAAAATGCAATCTCTTTCAGTTAAACTATAGTTACCATATTTTTTGGCGTTAGGGGCAGATGTAGAATGATCTGCAATATAGAAGCAGTGTTTTTTTTTAAATCAATATAAACATCGCTTGATCGAAACCAGTGTTTTCCAAGGTATGGGTTTTATAAAATCTTGACAACCACCCAGTGCCAAGGGTCCCGAGGCGATAAATTCTTTTTCGTAGTCCTGGGCGTTTTAAAATATTCAAACCCTAAAAAAATGTAACATAAAACAAGACCTAAAAAGCAACAATACCTAAACCAGAAAAATCTATAAAACCATAATATTAAGACCAACGACATAATAAAGCAATATATATAGTACAGTATAAGTTCGAAATCGTTGAATCCGGCCTATACCTGTCGGAATACGTCCTAAATTGATGTGAAGAAGGAAGGCATGAAACTGTAGGTAAAGGGTATGGCACGAGCAGGGGCTATCGGTCAGTTTTGGTGTCGACATTGGGACGCCCTACTTTGACTGGCGCCGTTAGGGCGCTGCTGTTCTGGCACCGGATTTTGGCCCTGTTCGGGATTGTTGGTGGGTAATGGGTTAGGTGAGAAAATAGGCCAGGTTTGAAATTATTAGGAGTTAGTTATGTACTTTGGGGTGGGGTTGGGGTTAGGTAAAGTGTTGTATAGGTCTGATTCTGGGTATTTAGGTTTTATTTCGGGCTTAAGACTTATTCTGATTGAGACGGGACTGAGATTATTCTGTATTAGACCTATTTTGCTCTTATTCCGAACAGTGTTTTATTCCGACGTTAATGTTGGTCTTATTTCGGTCTTACGGCTTGATTCCGAGTAAAAGTATTTCAACCGGTCATAAAACAGCAGCGACGAGACCCTGATTTCTGTTTGGCAAAGGGAAAATTTTCAGAGATAAAGTCACAAAGTTGCGTCATAACGTGAAGTCATAAAACAACTAATATTAAAAAAAAACTGCTGTTTTTCAGTTTTATGAAAACGTACGGCGCAACACGGCGCATTTTGGCTGAAGTCCCGAAAAAACACCTGACAGTTTGCGCAGAGCGCACAAAAAATGCGTTTATATGGTAAAATGTGTCGTTTATATAGTAAAATGCGTTTATATAGTAAAATGCGTTTATATAGTAAAATGTGAAAAAAACATAACTTGACACACATGGCCTATATCAGGGGTTCCCAACCTATTTTACACCGTGGCACCCTTTGGAAATTTTGAGAAATGAATGGACACCCTATTTTTTCAACATTTTAAAAAAATTGAGAAACGTCATTTTAATTAAAAAAAATCTTAGAATGATAAAATGATAGAAATACATCAAACAATAAACATGATAGTACATTATTGAGTTATTACATATTCAGTTAATGCGATGATTTGAGCTTTTTGCTCTTTCAATGTCTTATTTGCTGGTTTGGTGGTGGAAAGAGCCAGCCGCATGTCATATTGAATATCCATAAGACACTGCGCTGCTTTGTCTTCAGAAGTAATATTGTTGACAACCCACATTCACAGCGTTATGTTGATGGGAAAGGCAACAGTAATGGCATGACAATTTCAAAAAAGCTTAGGGTACGAATTGCTTAGTTTTGCCCAAAATGTGGTCAAACTATCTTTTTCAAAGCTCAATCGGGTTGCCGTCTCTTTTTACGGCTACAGAAGGTCATTCAATTTTAATTTATTTCTTTTGTTATAGTGGAGTAGACTTAGAAAAAACATAATTTTTCAATTTTATCATGGCCCCTCTTGAAAAAAGGCTCCTGGCCTCCTAGGGGACCATGGCCCACAGGTTGGGAACCCGTGGCCTATATAGTGTCCCCTACCCTGGTTCAGCCCTTAAAAACGACCAATTTGACAATTTACCGTTTAGTATGGATAGCTGTCGCTTGATATTCACAACACGGTAACTAAATATAAGAAATAGTGGTGGCGCTATCTCTACTGGCATGCATACTATTATAGGTGTTTCGGTCACTTAGTTTAATATCCTGTGTTAGTGAACACGTAACAATAGTTATTAGTTAGACGTGAGATTTTCGTCACAGATGTTCATTTTTGCGTTTAATTTTGATTTTTGCCCGGACCCAACTTGATTTCGGTTCACTGCTCCCCGTATAACCCCCTAAACCTCCAAATTTTGGATTCAGCAAAATTGGCTGTTGGTCTCGAACATACCAGAATGACAAATTATTTCCAAAACTATATATATTTTTTAATTTTATGGCGTATACATTTTTTTACAATTGTATTTTGCCCGTCATGCTGCTGATTTATCGCTAATTGATATCTTATTTACACGGTTTTCACAACTTTTGAATATTAAATTATACGAAGTTGAGCAACCTTGATGTAATAGTTGCTTTAGTTACAGGCTACATGCGACTACAAAGCAAAAGCACTTGGGTGATTTTTAAATATTATAGTCTGCATTTTGATGAACATATATTTTTGTCTGCGTTTAAACCATAGGACGAAAAATGTAACGTCTGCTGTGAAGTTATTTTAAATAATGTGCAGTTTTGACAACCGATGACGTCATAATTCGACTGGAGATGTAAGAAAAATTCCAGAAAACAAAAACACGAAATCAAACACGAAATCAAATCGATAAAGTGATAAGAATGAGGTGATATATTGATTAATAAGACGAAATTCCCATTTTAGCGATGACGTCATCAAAACGTTAAATAACCTTAAAAATTATACGTCATAAAATTAAACAAAAATATATTTTTAGAAATAATTTTTCATTGTGGTTTGTTTGAGACTAAGTGTAGCTAAATTTTCTGACGGTAAAATTTAGGGGTTTAAGGGGTCAGATGGGGAAAGTACACCGAAGGGTCCGGGCAAAAATCAAGATAAAACGCCAAAATAAACATCTGTGCCAAAAATCTCCCGTCTACCTATCGTTTGCAGGCTAGAAGGTTTTTTTGACATATAGCTTCCCCACTAAAAGGGGGGAATTTATAGGAGAATGGATTAATTGATTGGATTAAGAAAATATGCGCCAGTCACAGTTAATTGTATTTTAAAAATGTATATTCGTGTTTACAAAACTTGATACTTAATATATATCACAAAGTTTTTTTCTCAGTAAGTCCTCCACGCCCCCAGTTTAAGAGCCCCTGATCTAGCCATATTCATTTTGACTAATAGCACTTGTTTAACTAAATTAGAGTCAAACATACTGCACATTTGGATAATACCTGACTTATGTTGGGCTTAATATTAAACAATTCTTTTGGGTACGACCTATATAGTCCGTCTTGTATATATTCCTTATGAGTAGGGTGATTATTTTTTGACTTGTCAAAAAAAGTCAAAATTTTGCACGTTAGGTCAAATTTGTTTTAAATTATATCCAACGACATTTTATCTGTATTCTATCTTTCATTATAGCAATATTACGGTATACGCGAGCCGGCGGAATTAACCACCCAGGTTTATTTTATAGGTTCAGCTAGAACGTTTTTGCTTTAGGCATATGTAGTTGTGTATATCTAATTTGCCCAAATGTAGTCAACAGTATTTGCTGTCTTTAATCGCTTGTGATTTGTTTTATTACCTTGTAGTTCAACTGTTTACACAACATTTTTCTAAAATACCCAGCGTTTTGTTTTTCTTTGGCATTTTTATAGTTGTTAGTCCTTTTTTCAAAAATATTAGCAGAGTTTTGCATAAACCCGAAAAATAATTGATTTGTGCTCGACCGGTAGTCAGTAAAATATTAAAAACGTGTGTTTGACGACGCCGAGACACTTATGCGGTTCTTCAAACAACAATATATGTTGTTTAAATCAATGTATTTCTAATAGGTCAAAATCTTGTCAAAAAAATAAATTTTCCTCTTAAAATTTGTCAAAATTACAATTTTTTAGGTCAACATTTCTCATTTTTAGGTCAAAAATAATCGCCGTACTTATGATTAATATCTCAATAACATTAACTTGTTTATGCCTATTTTCTGATGTGATTTTTCATGGAACAGATTACAACTATGAAGTAATAATACTATATGTCAAGCATGAAGCTTGCAAGTTTATTAATATTAATTTGTGGTTTTTGAACTTTTTTCTATAATTTTTGAAGGTTATTTTGACAAACGCCCCAACTTTGAACCGCGCCATACGTTGGAAAACACCGGTCTCGGCCAATCTTAGTTCAACGACGTTTATCATTAGATTTTGGAAAGAAATTGTCACACATAATAAAACCGTAAGAGTCAGTCATAATAGCCGTAAGAAAAATACCGAAAGCGGGATGATTTTTATCTTTCATCCACGTAAAGTTAGCAACAAACGGCAAAAACACGGTATAATATGCACGGCGCCTCATGACTGAAAGCATTTGCACGAATAATCTGGTGCCCAACACCCCCTGAGTCGCCTTGTCTTTCTTGTAATTTTCTAATATTTTCTGTATATATGTGGGGAACAAAAAGTGTACCACTTAACGAAATTGGTTGATCACTCAATTAAACAATGCCTCGGACCGTAAATAATGATGTTGCTGGTCACATGTGGTCCGTGGGCCTGGTCTGCCGCTCTTTGGGGCGTTAATGATAGGGGAGGAGATACTCAGGGCCGCTATATTTGAAAGGTGTAACGATGTTTGCCTCTGCAAATCTCATTAGGTATGCTAGATCTAGACCAATGTACATTCGTACTTTGTATAGGGCTAATAAACTCTACGTACGGCCGTTGACAGTACCTTATGCGGCCGTGCACATGTTTAAAGTGTTGGCGGCAGTACTTGCTACAAACTATTTGTCTACTTAATGCGGAAATTATAGGCTTTTGAAACTGGTCTAAAAGAACAAAGGGTTATTTTTAGGCTAGACCAGGAGTTCTTAACCTTTTTAGTATGTTTTACCCTTTTAATATGAGATTTTACCCCAACCCCCCCCCCCCCCCCACAAATATATAAAATAGTGCTCATCTATTAAAAATCTTGCTTTTTGGTATTAATAAGTTGTTGTCAAAACATTCCTGTTTGGTCTAGTTTTTGTCATTAAAGACAGAACAGTTTTGACTCAAAAAACGGCAGTTTTTGCTCATCATAATTGGATGAGGATTTGCTAGGTGTAGTTTTCAAGGAGCAGGTTTTATAGTATACTGTCTGCTCGCAGACACACTACCTAATTCTATGCCGTGACTGCTGAAGAAGCTGATGAATTCATTCAGCAAATGACGCAACAATAACGAAACTATGAGATAAGGATATTGCCAATAAGCTTAAAAAAAGTATTTATCAATAGCGTTATCGATACAAGACGATAAAAAATCAATAGGCTATACTAGGCTAGCTTCGAATAAGCAGTTCTAGGAAAGTAGGCTACCAATACCTACAGCTGGCATAATTTTTCTGTCCCGTCAGCTGATGTGAATCTTTTGATTGATAGCTAATTTACCCCCTAAAGTGACGAAATTTACCCCCAGGGGTAAATTTACCCCAGGTTAAGAAAGGCTGGGCTAGACAGAGATATGCAGTTGCCGCAAAAGTTCACGGCACTCTGTATGACAGCGTTGGAAGTAGAAGACAGCTAACTTGGTTTGGAATAGAAGGCAGCTAACGCACGAATATCATAGCTGTCTTGTCCAAGTCTCCAAAAGGAACTGGTGGAGTTTAAAAACAAAAAATAACATTAAACAGCTTGTGGTTACAGTAAAAAAATGACAGGGCCGATGGGCCTGTGGAAAGGGGCATTTTTTCATTAACTATTCAACGGTTCTCTTCTCAAAAACTTCTCAAAGTCTCACCGAAACTTTTGTGGCTGGATCTTTATTTGAATAACACTCGCCAAAACTGATGGCTCGCCGTCTGCAAATTTCCTTCCTAGAGCGGTAATTTCTTGGGTTATCGTTAACGTGTCTGGTGGATTCTATACGTAAACATTAGTTGTTGCAAAAGTCAGGTCGTTTACTTCCAAACATGGATGAACAAATTAATGACCTATAAAAATCAGTTTACGCTTAAAACAATGTAAACAATTCCTTTAGTCAAAATATTTTTTTGCAAGAATAACAACCGATTTTGAGAGCTACACGAGCTAATAAGAGTACTATTCATTTAAACCAGGGGTCCGCAACCCTGGCGAGATAATTGTTTAGGGCAGGGTGGTCCAAACCCAAGCCCGTGGGCTACATGTGGCCTGCGACATCATTGTTCATGGCCCGCGAAGCACTGCTGAATTATTGTAATGCGTATAGTTGAGGGTTTAACTTTAATCAAGGAAATATAATTGACCAACGATCAGCAAGCATACTGCAATTGTTTGATTATGATTACACTTTTTCCGGTTACACTATTAAATAAACCAGATTACTATCGCTTATCAAGTTGGAATCCAGGGGGTGTCAAAAAGCGCCAAATTTTTGTTATGTATTAAGGTTTGAAAGTCACACTACGTCCTATATGGGACTTTTCAAAATGGCTGTTTTGCAAACTTATAAGTTATATTTGCTTTTTGTTTTCCGTCTTTAAATGAGCATAACATAAAAATACAGCAAAATATGAATTACTATTTCTGCCACTTTTACGATAAAATATGCCGCGCTTCTGGAAATTATTGTTTTACAGCAGTGGTTCTCAATCGGGGTGCCCTGGCACTCTATAGGGTGCCATTTTTGACTCTTAAGGATATTTCAAATTCTGTAGGATTTACAGTTTTGCTCTATTAGTAAGCTACTTAAAACAATTTTTTGTGTAGGAAAAAATTCCAAAAATGAGTTTTGTCAACCTTATTGCAAAGGTTCTGTTGGAATCTCGTTTATTGTAACGTTGCAATTAACCACTCAGCAAAAATACGAGCAAGGGTGTCGCGAACTATTTAAAATTTCCGTAGTGTGCCGCAAGCCAAAAAAGGCTGCGAAACACTATTTTACAGGTTTTCACTATGACTAAAAGCTGACGCTCTCCGTGATGCAATTTTAGCCAAATTAATCTAGTTAAAAAAATTCTACGCTTATAAATGCAGTAAACTTCTTCTAAATTAAAATTTTGTCAAATATGCATTTTTTTCGCGCTTCGCGCGCACCTTTTTGCCAGTCTCGTTATCACTCGATTCCATTTGCGCACAAGTTCAATAGTAGCAAGTTTGTGGACCTTATATTTCCTTCGACGTTACTTTTTGACGATGCTTTGCGGCGTCATCGTTAAACTTTTCATACCCCGACCAAACGAAAATATAGCCTGCTTTATGTGGCCCGCCAAGAGTATGCAACAAATATTGTGGCCCGCGATGCTGTCAAGCTTGGACCACCCTGGTTTAGGGCACGACAAATAATTTAACGGCAACGCGCACGACCGCACGTTATATCACCTTAACAAAGTGCAACCATTACATATCACAACCACATCATTACCAATATTATTACATCACAAATATTAGCGCTAACTAAAGTGTTGCACACTAGTACTACTAAGCGTTTCTTATTACGTCACAATGCCCTAAAATGGCGTGATGTTTATTGCGTTGAAGCAGGGTATTTTACATTAAAAGTAAGCACGTGTGTTTTTGTGCGACTGAGAAACCAAGCTAAAAGTGAAATTGATAGTTAAAAATTTTAGGTCCGCTGAAAAGCGTCGAACTATATTTCAAAATAGCGGACACATTGTTCTTGGCAAGTTCGTTTTTTCCAGCAGAGTTAGGGTATATTACAGAATTTGGCGCTCGTCTAGAATCTTACCACATTTATTTTAACACCAACGAAACGAGGTGTCAAAGTTGAAATTGCAAGGAAGGCATAAATATGTAAGAATTCGTATTCAATAATAATACTTGACCCACTCAAACCCAAACGCTAACTCTCACCCGAAACAAAATATTATTAGCAATATTATAAAACACCCGGACAAAAATGTGGCAGGATTCTAGGCCAGCGCCTAAAGGTTTAGAATACAATTCGGGTTTTTTGAGAAACCGCTGCAGTACACCATAAGATCAAATTCATCGGAATAAGTCCTAAATTCACTGGAATAAGGCCTAAATTCAAGAAAGTCCAAAATAGGACAAATACCTATAGTGTATAAGTAAATCGGAATGAGTCCTAAATTCGTCGGAAAAAACCTAAAAGTTCAGAATCAGGCCTAAACAACACCTTAACTAACCACAAACCCAACTCTTGTAGGCTACATCACTAACTTCTCAAATAATTTCAACAATAACCCATTTTCTAACCTCAACCATTAGGCCTACCCACCAATAACCACAAACAGGACCAAAAATCCGGTGCCAAAACAGCGGCGCCCTGGCGGCGCCGGTCAGACTAGGGCAACCAAACGTAGTCACCAAAACGGCCGATGCCAGACCGATAGCCCCCGATCGTCCCATAGCCTCTACCCACAGGTTTGGGCGTTATTTAGGCCAATTAGGCCTACTTCCAAAGAATTTAGGCTTATTCCGGTGAATTTAGGCCTTATTCCAGTGAATTTAGGACTTATTCCGATAAATTTAGGCCTTATTTCGACGAGTTTAGGCCTTATTCTGATGAATTTAGGTCTTATTCCGATGAATTTAAGTCTTATTCCGATGAATTTAGGCCTTATTCCGGTGAATTTAGGTCTTATTCCGATAAATTTGATCTTATGGTGTACTGCAGCGGTTCTTAACCAGTGGGCCATGGCTCACTGGTGGGCCATAAGAACATTTGAGGTGGGCCACAGACCAATTTAAAAAACTAGATTTAGTTTCATTTGTGTCATTATATTTAATTTTACAGGAATAATAATGGCTTGTGGAGAAATTAAAAAGGAATGTAAATTTATTATTCAGCCGCAAGATCTCACTATAATGCACGGTTGAATAAAGAATCTGTTTTGAAATATGTTCTGCCGTGTTTTGTTCTAAACCTATTTTAAAGATTTTTCTTTCATAAAAATTCTATTGGGCCACAGAATTTTTTTGCAACGTAAATGGGCCACGAAAGAAAAAAGGTTGAGAACCACTGGTGTACTGGATATTACTGCGTATTTGGCTGTATTATGTCGTCGGTCTAAATACTATGGTTTGATAGATTTTTCTGCTTTAGGTATTGTTGCTTTTTAGGTTTTATTGTGCGTTCCCGAATAAGTCTAGGTAAAACTAACCGAATCTGACGTGTGTGTGGATTGCTGAATATCCATTTTATTTGGATATTCAGTTACGTAAATGGGTGAAATACAGGATGAGTCGAAAGCAGACTTGAGACTCGACGAAATCGGTTCATTTTTTTGGCCGGGGTCGGACTGGTTGTTTTTAACCGCCTTCGCAGCCCTGGTTGCCAAAGCTAAACCAAACATAGAAAATTGTTTGGAACGGGAGTTGTCGATATTTTGACATTATTCATAAACTGGCACACTGAATATAAAAGGTTGCCGACCCCTGATATCAATATTAGTTAATTCTAGCTTGGTCACAATCAACTGATGTAATTTGTTACTTTCGTTGTAGCCTTGTAGGCCTATTTAATAAATGAGCACCATTTTATATATTGTGGGGTAAATCTGATATTCATCCGCGTTAAAAAAGTAAAACATACAAAAAAAGGTTAAGAACTCCAACTCTTAGACTTAAAGCATACCGTACTTTATTTAAACATAATAAAATGGAAAGTTTGTGAGTCGGTAGTCGGCAGTAGGTCGTCAGCATGTTCGCGTTTTAGGGAGACAGACAGAGCAACCGTGGCTCATTTTGCTCCCTCTTAAGCGAGTCGCCGGGCAAGTGGGAAAAATAGAAAGAAACTCGTGTGCTCCAAGACAGAAAAAAATTTGTTTCTTTCTATGAGAGAAAGTCTCGCATCTCAAGCGAGCGCCGTCGCAAACCGGTCACGGGTGACCAACTTTTATTTTTTAGGCGTTTGTTTGCAATTCTGGATCGATAAATGTCGCTACATATTTTGTCGTAAAAAACCTCTTAAAATAACCGCGCAAAATCCTTTTTTCAACGGTTTACGCGTTTGTCTGACGTTTGACGCAGCTTAATTAGGCGTTTAGTGCAAAGGTTTAGCAATTTTCGCTTTTTTAAACATACTTTGAATAAACATCAGGAAACCTACACGGACACCTACAACAAACCGTTTTTAACCACGCAATACTTGCCGCAGTTTATCAGTAAGCATTTGTTTTTTCAAAGAGGATTTTTTTCTCACGTTTGACGCAGTTTTAGCGCCGGGATTACGTATATTACGCTATCAAGCAGGTCTAAACAATTTCTGCTACAACCTAAAGTTTTACGTCTGAGAGTTATTCTCAATTGACAAATGTTACGGGGTTTCGTTACCTAAAAGATGTATGACACCCAAGTGACGTGTGATATAGTCGATTATTTAGTCGTACCATTTCAAAAACATCACGCAGCATTATACTTTGTTTGCATGTTAAATACAAAGGACGCGCGTGCGACTTCTCGCAAAACCTCTTGACGTATAAGGGTAAAACGTTTCTAAACATTTATAGGGCAATAACCTGTGTGACCGTAAAAATCAAGTCAATTACATTGCCTTGGTAAAAATAAATTTCATGTGGAAAAATTTCTACTTTTATGTTTCCTACCGTGATTTTCGTATTTGCTTAAATTTCCCGCAATTTGAACAATTGGTGCTACCACTTTTTACGTTAATTAGTAGTTTTTGATCGACATATGTCACTGGTTTTCGTTACGTAAAATATGCAAGACGTGTTTAGCCAAGGTTGTGTGTTTAGTAGCTCCACTTAAAAGACACAGAATGTTGCAATTTGGTTTAATGTTAAATATATTTCTTTTAAATTATCGGCTATAACATTCGGCTTCAGGAAGAAGATTATACAATGCTGGTGGTCAGAGCGTGTTTGCGCCTTTCCTTTAGTGACCTATTTCAAACACAAAACTGCTTTTTACACCTCATTTTTACACTTTTTTGACTAAATGCAAAATTTAATTAACGGACACCAAGAATTAGATCTTTAGAGCCGCGCAGATCACACAAATCGCATAATTAAACACGCCATTCCATTAATGCCGCTTTCACACAGGCTGTGGGGTGTTACTCTGATTGTGGGGATGCATTAATTAGGTTAACCTTTTTTGTTAGACACACGATATGACATTACCTGAAACACATCACATGATTTGAAATTTCTATTTAGTGACACGCAGTGCAAACGTTTAAGCGTAAGCAAATTTGTTATGACATTACAAAATGTTTGCATTTATGCATCTTACGAAGTTCTTACGCTTTCCGTAACATTACTTTTTGGGTATATTCTGATTACCACATTTATCTTCCATAATCATGGGCTATGACATGAGGCCAGCAGTTTAACATGTAACACTGTAATGTGCAATAGTGATCCCACAATATGTTTGTTTCATTTTGTTTAACTAGACGAAATTCAGGTAGACTTCGTACATTATGGTGATTATTGTGATGTAATTAATTTTTAACCAGTTAAAATAACTGGTAAATATTTTATTTAACCTGGGCAACGCCGGGTATTTCGTCTAGTAGATAATAAAATTAGAAGGTCTATGTAATAAAAACCTGCTATTTTTCGCTTGCCAAGTATGGGTCACTTTTTAAAGGTTTATAAATGCGCCCTGGGTTAAAAAAGGGTTAAGATAAACTACAATGACTGCACTATAGCCTAATTTTACCTGCAGTTTATATTACTTGAGTAATGAATTGCATACCAAATAAATAAAAATACAATATATCCGATTGTATGCTTGGCGTACGAACCGCCAAGAGCGTTTATTGCAAATAAAACAACTGCAACACACAAGGCATCCATTTGATGTAGCGCTGTAACATGTTTTTTAGGAGGAAATGCACATCTCTGGCCGGCTTCATACAGTACCAACCGGCATTATAGTTGCATAAAGCCTTCGAACGCACTCGCTAAGCATTTCTTCCATCGAACAATCGTTGGGGCAGCTAACAACCTAATTAATCATTTGTTTACTATTAGATAGAATTTGGAAACTAGACAACTATTATACCATGCAATATCTATAAAAATTAAAATAATAAAAACAAATGCAGGCGGCGAATTAAACAAGATATTCCCAAAATGACTAACAATGACGAGGTGATTTTGGTCTCTATCTTTGAATTTGCAACACAACAGAAATTTAAATGTCATACAACTGTTGATAAAAGAATTACTGCGATTGTGATATATCAAACACGCGACAACAAGAGTAAATGACAAAAAAATATTATATTTAACAACGCGTAACATACTGTTAAGTAGATGTTCAAAGTGGAATATGGAATCCTTAGGATTCCAATACCTTGAAATTCAATTCTGCCGTTTATATCAGGTTAGAACTGCTATAATTACATTGTTTTACTGCGGAAGGTTGCAGACAATAGTACATGTTAAAAAGGGTAAATTAAGGCCTGTCGGTGTATTAAATTACAGTGCTTGCTTCAGATGTAGCCATGCTTTGCGGCGTGTGCAAAAAATAGCAATTAATTGTTGTAATCAAAGAGTATATTACGATTAAACGCCCCCCCACCAAAAATCGATGCTAAATAATTATTTAAAAATATACTAGGACACCAAGGTTTCTCTATCAAGTAGGGAGAATACAAGAAAGTTTCAATAATAAGAAACTGAAGCCATAGTAAACAAACTTTACCACAGTGACAAGTTTTAATATAATAAAGTCAGACACAAAGTTTTCTTAACGTGTTGATTTAAAATTAGTTTCACCTTTCCATAACCCTAACACTAAATTACCAAAATTTCCTAATCCAATAATATTATTGTCTTACCCTCGTCCTGCTGTTTATGTTGACTTCATTTTCCTCGATTAAAAGTTTAATTTGGTCGTCGGGAAAGGACTCGCCAGGAGCGGCAACTTGGAACGATTGTTCACCAAACATACTCTCAAGCATTACCTAAAATATTTTAGATAACACGGTTAACGGTTGTGAACAGCAGAATACCATATTTAAAAGACTTTACTGTCAGTAAATATGCTAACTAAGAGAACCAAGGATTAATTGCAAATCAATAGAAACCAAAAACAAGTAGCAGCACCTAAATTGAACCTCAATGGTTACGAAACGAAAAGATACAGGCACGCAATTGGTGCGGTTGCCAACAGGTTATGTACCATATCGACGCGAAAGCACTTAGCCGCCCAACATCAATAATTACAATTTACGAGTTTAAATACTGTCACTAAACTGGCTAATAAAATATACAAGTGCACTAAGTAAACATATGTTTAGGTTTGCTTTATCCTAAACTGTTTTAGTACGAAGCCATCACTATAAATGTGGTTGAACAAAGCCCTAACAATTAAATAACGTTTTACCAAGAAATGTTAAATTTAACAAATGTACGGCACACATGTGCAAACTTGAAAGATCGCCTGCTTAAATTGTATTGGGCTCTTTTAGAAACAGTTGTAATTCTGGCCTTGTTTTAAACATAGTAGCACTTTTCTCGTAAACACCAAAACCAAACGGGTACAAACTGCGCTCTCTTGGGGATTTTTTTCATGACATACATCTTCGAACGAGTTGCACCTTCCAACTTTGTGTCAAGCTGCTGTCTAGTCTAGTTAATGCCATTCAACTATAATTTTTTTATCGACGGTTACTTTCGCATTTCAGTAATGTAAAATTTAACTTTTTTTCGCATTGAACATTAACCTAATGCACAGTAAATTCACTTCGCGGTGGTGGCTTTCCGCGTTATGTTTTCACCTTCCAAATACCTCTAGTCGATCACGAAATTCTCTGTAAAGGTCCGGTTTCGTGATCCTCTGCACTGGGATTTTCCTTGCTTGGGGATCCGTATCTACTCTCAGTATTATGGCAAGCACAGCATCCGCGTACATGTCGTTCACCGGGTTTGCAGTCCACTGAAATTTACAGACATCGTCAACTAAAAATCCACAACAGATTTGCAATCTGCCATTTTTATTTCAACCTCTAATACGAGCATGTTGAGTTCCTTAGCAACAGTGATGGAATCAAAAATTCGGAGACCTTCTTTGCCGTTTCCCATCTTGAGCGTTACCACGTCGTCTGAAAGTTGGTGTAGGTAGTATTTCAATAAAGAGAGGGGCGCTGAAAAGGAAACTGACTGACGTTGCGTTAGAACCGATCTTGTGAGGCTTGTGTGCGCTGAAAAAAGTTCAAAGATGTTAACTGATTAATGATGTATTGCAATATTACTCTTTATCTGTATTTATCCCCTTTTAAAATGTCGCTATAAAACTCTCAACCTTCTTTTACTGGCTTTCTAAGCAGTGGTTCTTAAACTGGAGGGCGTGTGAGGTTTACAAGGGGGGCGTAAGAAATTAAAAAAACTCTGTATGAATTATGACTAAACATTAAGGCGAAGTGATATTTCCCTGATATTAATCCTCGAATTAAACATTTGGTATCCAAAAAACAGTTTCATCCTTCGCATTAATGGAACTTACCAGAAAATAAATTGCAGTTCTGCTTTATGTTTTTGATGTTGAAACAAGGTGGGCGCGAGTTTAGTTAAAATTGTAAAAGGTGGGCGTTTCTCAAAAAGTTTAAGAACCACTGGTCTATAGTCTTTTATTATCGGTGTTTACTTTTTTACAGTGCGACAACATGAAGCTGCACAGTTATTCTACATCTTGTATAAATAATATAAGAAAAACGGTACCAGCAAGGTCGCTTGGGGCAAGTATGTGGTAGTTGAAGTTGCGTTTCACCAGTATGCCAGACAGAGTTTCTCCATGAATCGGTCTCTTGACAGCCAAGTCTCCCATCACTTTTGCCATTTTTTCTCCCCTGAAACATCATAAAATAGATGTAAATTCTAATTAATATGAATGCATTTTGTGACCAAACGATAGGCACCGAACGTAACTGTGCAGGGCTTTTTCAACTTCAGGGATTCATAGCAGGGCACCTTAGCACCCTGAAATTTGACCGAGTTAAGCGATCAATTAGTGTGCAAAATCCACTCCTGATAAAATCATAATAAAGAAGGCGCAATATATACCGCCAGTAGCAAATTTTGATTAACCAAAAGCGTGCGAAACCTTTCCTGAATTGCAACCAGATAGAACGTTTTAAGCGGTTCACACCAGCAGATATATAGAAATCGAAGTACTGCAAAATACGAATTTGTCATAATGTGGGTGGTTCACAGGCTAAAATAAAGCATCTGGAGTTAAATCTTCTTTGCAAAAATGTGCGTCCCGCCATCAACTTAGTCTGGAATACGAAAAAATGTAACCATGTTTTCCTAATTTTGGAAAGTAGACATAAGCAATAGCATTAACAAATTAATCTGGAATAATTTTTCCTTTAGTATTAGTGAAAAATGACTTCTTTTAAACGGAGATAAGTAAAATAAAATTTGATTGAAGTTGGAAAAAGTTTGTATTATGTAAATTAAACGAAATGTTTTTTTGGCCATGGCATCGTTTCCATGTGGTAAAAACAAGACAAAACAACATAGCATTATATTATTGCGGGTGGCGAAGAAAACTAGCAGAGAACGCTCTTTTGAAGCTCATTAGGTTGTATACTTTTTCAAACTTTGCAACCGGGATTGCGGTGCCCCACTTTTGTAGAGCCCTGCTATAAATTACAAGATTATTTAATGGTACAGCGTTAATATCCGTGAAAGTGAATAAACCACACGCTCGTAAAGAAAACCCGTTTGAAACCGTTAGTTCTACGCAAAAGTAAAAAAATAAACAATTTGACGATTTCGAAACACTTTCTTCATAAAGTATTATGTATTTGGTATCCTTATTGCGGTGAAACAATATTGATAACTGACATATTTGCATACTTAAAATAAAGTTGAACAGATTCCGTGTTTTTTGGATTGTGAATCTGAATTGATGTTTCTGGGTCATCTTCATATTCTCTATTTAATGCTGCTTTTAAGCGACTCATTTCATTGGCTTCGCCATGAACAAGAACCTGGTAAGAAAATAAAAAAATAACATACGTCCATCAAATAAATGGCAATGAATTAGATTAGATTAGTGGTTTTCATTTCTGCATACCAAATTTAATGGTCCTATGCTGTCTGCTACCCCTTCTTTACATAAAATCTGCTTGTGTATTTCGGTAATAAATGGTCAATGGTCTGGAGTTATGTGAGTTTTCCAGCTAATAGTTTGTAAGTGATAGAAAAATGTTAAAGAAAAACTGATTTAGACTGTATATTGTTAAATACAAAAGTAGAAACATAATACGACAGTATCAGACCAATTAACTTAATTAATAAGGTTAACTTACTACGTGAGGTGGCTTCATAGCTCGAACAAACTCTGACCCTTGTCTGTAATCAGCATGGGCGGAAAACGATATGTAGTCAACCGATGACTTCAGGGGAATCTTTTGACCAGACATGGTAACAACTTCTTCTGGCTCGCTTAATATATGCTGTTGGGAATCAAATTTTGGCACAAGTTTTGTAATAGTGTTTCTAGAACCTTGTAAATATATGTTATACTGGTGTTTCTAAAACAACAAACCACACCTTGGCCAACGTTCCTTCAACACAATATCCAGCAACGATGACACCATTCCTATGATCTGTGCACCAACTCTCAAACAATTCACGAGATAAACCACTTTGCATCATACCTGGAGACGCCATAACCACAGATGGGCCTACATCATCAAAGTTCTCCATACCCTTTGTACAATAAAAATATTTATTTTAATCAATCAGCCCAACCAATTATTTTATAAACTTAAAACAAATTCATTATTAACTTGAGGTTCTACAAAAATAATAACAAAATGCTGTCGTCTAAAAGATTCTGATTGCCAAACTGTAGCCTAAAACTACAGAAATTTCAACATAAATTTTAATTTGAAACAGTCTGTTACTAATAAAAAAGTTGAACCGCGTTACAGTAAGAAAGATAAAGATTAAAAAATGGATTTTAGATACCTTTAAATTTGAAATGTGCTTGAATTGAAAAGGATTTGAAACATTAAGCTGCTTTTGTATTTTGTGATTCATGGCATTGGAATAGGTTTGATACACAGCCATGCATTTCTTGGCCAAACTTGAGGCATAATAAATTGGAATGTCATGTAGCTCAGGATGATTGGACCAGTAGTCATCTATAGTGGAACAATTTTAAAATCAATGATAGTCAACATTAACACAGCTAATCAAGGAAAATATCAAAGCTCAAGAAGATAAAAGTCAAAGTTTTAATCAGGGCTGGGGAGCCGGAGCAGGAGCCATTTTTATTATTTTTGTGGAGCCAGAGCCATTTTTTTTTGTGGAGCTGGAGCCGGAGCCGGAGCCATTGTTATTGTTTTGGTGGAACAGGAGCTGGAGCCAGAGCAAATGCTATTTTATGGTGGCTCCCAGCCCTGTTCAAGAGTATGACTTTTCATTCAATTTAATGTAAACTGCTTCTTTTTTAACAGAATTTTAAACTGATACAAAGGAAGCTACTAAACTGATGGATATTATTATGTGAAATGCTACAAAACATACTTAATATAGCCAGAGCAAAAGCAGCTTTAAAAAAATGTTTGCCTATAAATCTGATTCTATTGTAAGTGACTGGTGGCTCCGGAGCTGGAGCCGGAGTCATTGGGTGTTTGTTTGATGGCTCCGGAGCTGGAGCAGGAGCCAAAGGATATGAGTTTGACCACTACGGAGCTGGAGCCAGAGCCAATGCTATTTTACAGTGGCTCCCCAGCCCTGGTTTTACTTCACTACATGTAAAGCTGTTTTCACTTTTGTAACACTGAGCAGTGAAAAAATAAAAACCTTGTTACCTAAAATTAAAAGTAATTCTTGTGCCCTTCCAAGAGCAAACACTGGAATGAGACAACGACCTCCTCGATTTACAATATCTTGAACAGTGCTTGTGAATCTTGCTTCTCTTTCTTCCCTCGGTTCATGGATATGTGTTCCATAAGTTGCTTCCTGTAGGTTAATATTTTAAAAACAAAATTACAACTGGTTAAAAATACATTTTTCTATATTAATAAAATATTACAAAAAAGTTTGTCGTAGTAGTAAGGTAAAAGTGGAATAAAGCATCAACTTAAATTACATTATGTCACCCATAATTTTGTTGTAGAATTAGATCAAATCTACAAAAGTAGTAAAGTGTGGTAAAAACACATTTTTTATAATTCCAGTTACACATAAATCTTTTGAGTTGTTACCCATTGAAGGAATCTACCTAGCCTTGAGGTTACAGATAAAGGTTTTTACAAGGTGCAGAAATAAACAGGGGTAAATACAGGATTTGTGTAGTGTGATGTCACATGCTTGCCTTTCAAAGAAATTGCTTACAATGTAGTAGACCAGTGCTTTTCAACCCGTGGGATGGTACATACTTTTGCGGATAAAAAAATTGTAGTGCAGATGACAAACGTTGTGCGAATGAATGTGCGAATAAAAATGTTGCATATGGTTAATTGTCATTCTGTGTAACAAAATAATCAAATAAGCTGGTGCGCCCACATGCGTTACAGGTACAGTAATATAGTCTCTCAGTGGTTCATTGCAGCTTAAGCTATCTATTTTATATCGGCCAAGGCTTAGGCCACACAGTTTTAATACACAAACCCTTTTATTGTTGCAAGCACAAGGTTGCAAGCACAGTAGTGCTTGTTTCGTGTGGATGGGAATTTTCAGAAATAAAAAAGTGCGGATAAAAAATTTAAGGTTTAAAAGCACTGTAGTAGACAGTATTAAATTACAAATTATCTACACAATCCTACAATAATAAGGATTGTTTAGGGGTTGTTAAGTATAAGCCATGTCACAATTCCACTCGGTTTAAATTAGGGGTGTCCAACACCTGCGAAAAAAATGTGTGGTATGTGACCTAATCAAAAATGGCCTGCCACCATCCCTCCCCAATAGTAAATTTGTTATTCAACCATTATCATTGTTTATTTAGAATATAAAACAATTGCGGCAATTACAACATCTAACAATTACTTCTGCTATTATTTCATTATACTGTAGTGCAGGCTACAAATCACATAATTATATAGCTTGGTGAGAAGAAATAAGAAGCCAAAGTCAGCTCACCGACTGACACTTAGATGCAGTGATGCAAATTTTTACTACACAGCTTAAGGCCCATCTTCAGAGTTTGGCTGAAAACAAACGTTTGCACAGAAGCAGTTTGGGTCAATTGTAAATGGTTTGCTTGAAAAAATAAATACATGTTTTTCATGTATAAATAACGTTTTTACTTTTTGTAAAAAATCGCCTTTAATATTAGAAAGAATAAGTTGTTTAATATTAGAAAAGAATAGCTAAACTTTGGCTGGGCAAGAAGTTATAAGATAAAAATTTGCTCTTTGGCATGTTTGAGTTAAACAACCCTGGTTTAAATGTACTCAAGACATTTTCCCTAACCTTTAACATTTAAATTTCCCAATTGAATGTCCGTGGAAAAATATTATTAGGTTTAAGATTTAATCAAGATTTATTCCTCAACATCTATTATCTTAACGAAAGTTAAGAAGACCATCATAGATGAAAAAATATTAATGCAAATCCCAAAAAAATATTCCCAAGTTGTAAAATCCATTTTGGATGTACCTGTGAAAGACAAGGATTATTATAAGCAGAAGAAGTGTATTTAGTTCAATGTGAGTAAAATAAATATTGAAGACAAAGCAAGGCTAGCCTGCAGTGTTCAGTATTTCAGGTAAGTAACTAGAAGATACTGTAAAACATAATTGCCCAAGCTACAATTATCTGAATAGTTGCATTGTTAATCTTCGGTTTTTCTGCTCTCCGCTTCTGGCTTATCCAGCCTTGATTTGTGTTAAACATTTTTGTTCTTGTTTGTTTGCTTGTTATCCCTTGATGAAGCTAATATTATTTTTCGTATTTACACTGGTCTTTATATAAATCCCTTTTATTTACGGGCACATCTAAAACCGTGTTTACAACTGGCAAGATTTCTTTAAAAATGCTACACAATTTCTAAATGTGCATTAATGTTTATATTAATGTTAGTTTTTCTATTATAGTCTTCTTGATTTTGTTACAAGGATTGATGCTGAAGATTAAATCTTGATTAGAATAAACTTTATTATATAATTCCACAGATGCCTTAACATTGTAAATAAACTTTTAAAGCTAACGGGAAATGTCTAAGTTAAATTAAATGCATATAAGCTAAAATTTTAAATGGCTTATGTTTACAAATACTTTAACAAGTCTCTTAAAGAAGGATTGTTTGGACTTTTTGCACTTCACCAACAAGGTAGTTTCTGGTTGCAGAAGTGTAATATTAAGCGTTACTGTAACTTGTGCACCAAGATATAAAAGAGATATCTTTACAAACTTGAAGAGGGCTTGTTTGATGACAGACATTTTGTACTAGTTTTCCTTCAACAAGATGTGTTTTTGCAACTAGTTGTACTATGATAGTTTTGACACGCCATGCATGAATACTTTTATTTTTATATCTTACAGTTATAAGCACATCGGGGCGAACAGCCGGAATTTCGGCAGCCATTAAATGGCGATCTTCCTCACGAGAATAGTCTCCTGTGTAAAGAACTCGTACACCAGCAATTTCTATCATAAACATTGCTGCACCCAAAACATGTCCTGAAAAAATACAAACTATGGTCATAAATTGTGCTACTGAATTTAAACAATCAAGAGTGGCTAGCATTAATACTGTTAGCAAGTTAGTTCAAACAAAAAATATTACAAATTTCAACATACATCAACTTAACACAAAAGATTAATTTTCGAGAATCTCAATATGGCACTTTAGAAAGACCCCATTCTTTTTTAAACTGATTTCTCTTAGAATCTTTTTTTTTATTACACACATAAAATAGGCTGGTTTTGTTTGTTGACAAAAAATACAAAGTTACAATATGGAGTGGACAGTGGATATAACATAGGTAGTCACTGACTCAATCTTATCGATGCACAACGAGTCAACAGCTCTTGAAGCAGTAATATGATGAATAAAGGAGATGCACTATTTTTAAATGTTACAAACCCTTGCAATTCCAGACCAGTCTATTGAACAATGCCTTTCATACACCAGTCAAGTTATGAAAAGTTGTTGCCGAGCCATGCTCTTACTCCTGTTGTATACTGCTTATGAAAGCAAATACCTCACATCCCATTGGTAAAGTCTTAAGGGTTTCTAATACATTAAATTTGTTTTTACAGAAGGAAATTTTAACTGTTTTAGGGTTGGCAATAAATCAAAATTTGCTGCACTCTGTCAGGCAGGTTTTATCTGTAAATCCCACACATAGCAATTTGCTCAAAAAAAAAAATAATAATTGGCCCCCATAACTGTTTGTATAAAGTGAATCATACTCTGCTATGCTAAAGATGAACACTTAAATATTAAAAGCGAATTAGGGTTAGATTACAGTTAAGTAATAAATAAAAGTAAAAAAATTGAAGTCATTAATAAACAAGTATATGTGTTATTAGATCATGAACTTATAACTCCACTAAAATAAACAAAGTTATTCGGGGTAATTCAGGAAATAACTTTATGGCAATTAGTTCGCTACTATGAACATCCAACTGTGATGTCAAATCTCCAGTCGGCATGTGAATTTTATAATAGATCTCAGTAAAACTTTAGTAAAAGTTATAGTTATCCAGATGATGATTTATTAATAAATCCACAGGACAGCAAAACAAACAAACCTGCATGATAGCACCAAAATTTGATTCCATTTATGTTTTTTTCCTCATGAAAGTTAATTGTTTCTATTCTTGACATTGAATCCTCTAGGTCAGCCTCAGTGTAAAGCTGATCCTCCGTGGAAATATTGCTAGAAATTATGTTTTTGAGTTGGCAGCTCGAAATTCATGGTATTTAAAATGACTTGCTGAATCCCCACCGGTTAGACAAAAACGATATAAAGCAGACTGATCACGACTAACAAAGTGGAGCGCTGTTTCTTTTGTTGTCGTGTCTCCACCGACCAGACTTGGCACAAATCTTACGCACAGCAGACAGACACAACTAAACGCTTTTTAGCGAGATAGCGCGTGCACTGCTTTTTTCCGTGACTAAAGATGGTTTTTGATAGAATCCACAATTTTTCAAGGGTTTTCGAAGGTTTTATGTTAGGAATGTTATTTTGAAAGGTTCAGCAGATTTTTTTTAAAATTATTATGGAAGTTCTGGAATGGTTGAAAAGAGTTTTCCAGTTTGTTCTAATTCTAATTTTGCATGCGTTTAAAGGCTGTTATATTTTTACCAACTTGAATAGGAACTCAAAATACCATAATACAATATTGACTTTAAAAGTGCTAACCTAACGCCAAAAAATATTTTGACAAAATTCTTGCGCAATTTTGAAATTTATCTTCATGTTTCAATACAGTGCGAAAAACTGTATAGAAAGAACCACCCTCTTAATATATATATATTTCTAATAGGGTGTACCCAGCACTTGTGTTGCCATATAAACCGCTTGTTAAGTTTCCAAACCCATATTTCTCCCAAAGTTTTTATTTTATTTACCTCCGCCATGAACACAACTGAATTATATAGCCTAGCTTTGATGAGTTCAACCTCTGCATGCTTTGTCGGTGGGGATTGGACAGAGTCGCTTTCATACACAACTTGACAAGTCAACAGTCAGACATGCTTTGTCACGTCATGTCTGAAGTCTGGTGGGGATCCAGGATTAAGGTATGGTGTATAGTAGTCTGTACCAAATATTTCTTAACATTGGTGAACTTTTTTGTTATCAAAACGTTTAGACAAGAAAGTCCATCTTCTTAACTTTAAATCAAGCATTAGAAACATGGTCTAAATATGTGAAACACACTTTGTGCCTAGTTTGGAAAAAAGAGGCAACAATTGGTTAAGTTTGCCATTCAACCCACAAGCCGTAGGTTGCCCACCCCAGTTAATTGATTACAGTGCTATTGTGCTGCTATGTTAATTTTTTTCTGTGCTACTTAAACCGTTGTTGGTTTCGTTTCATTGCCTTTTACTTCATTGCTCTGATCAAGAATACAACACCTGTATTATTGAATTATATTTGCAATTTGCACTTTGGTTATTAACCTAGTCAGGGACCCTGTTTTAGGGCCATTAGGGGACAAATAAAATAGCATTGCAAATTAAGCCAGCTAAATGTTTTTAATAGGAAAGAGTTAAATTTAAAGAAATGCATTTTAATAGCTACAATGCATTAATACATATTGCTGACCAAGTTAAAAACTTTGCACACATTTAAAAATATGATAATAAAAAGAAAAATAATATAATGAAAGGAAACATAAATGACTTCTGGCTTTTGACACTATTATAAACATTTGAAGTTCAAGATTATAAAGTGACTGATATATATCCAATCAGTGGCGTATCCAGGGGGGGGGGGGGGGGGGGTTGGGGGTTCGGACCCCCCCCCCCCCTTTTCGTAAGTGACAATATCGTTTTTTGTTCGTTTTTGTCAGCGTTTAAACTTACTGTCCGAAGCTGCGTGTTTTTAAATGTAATTGGGTCAGGCGTCTTGAGCTAATGCGAAACCAAAATCAAAAGCAAAACGCCGTTTTTCGTCTTTTGTTTGGTCGACCGTAAACGCTAGATAGTTTTTTCTCTTCTTTCGTTATTCGTTCGGGTTGGCTGATCAGCAAGTGTGTGTTCGACAATTAATAATATAAATCAAGCAGTTTCCGCTTTTTTCTCTCTGAAAACGTCGAGTTAGACGGTGCTGATGTTTCTCGCTGTTTGTTGTCTGCGTTAATATCAGATGTTGGTGTAAGACTGGGGTCGGCAACCTACTGTATCGGGCCCGTCGCCTCTTTGACAAACTATACACAAGTTAATTTCAAATACTTTTTGACTATTTTAACTACGTAAGTGCGAAAATTTTTCTTACTACGTCCCATTTGTTAACGTTTTGATGCTGTATTTTGAACTAGATTAGCGCTTCTTTACCGTTGCGCCGTGGAAAGCTGCCAATTGCGTCGCGGACAAACCGAAAACGTATTCAAAAATATTTGACATATATTTTTCAACATTTTTCATTTTCGGCAATGTAATAAAAACTTGCAAGAAATTTAAAAGAAACGCTGTTATACCAAAAAAAAAATCGCGCTCGCTTCGCTCCCCAGGTGCCAATCTTAAAACGGTTATCAAACGCTGAACTAAATTAACTATAAGTTGGACCGTTTTTTCGAAAAATAGTTTTATATGTCGCGCTAATCAAAAAAACACCCGGGAAAAACGATCTCCGTTTAGTATTGCAGATGGCGAAAGACGTGCTTGTAATATAGCCTAGTCCCGTACATGGATCTACCAAAATCAATCACACATATTTCACGGTCTTGGTTTAGTTTTTCGCCTGAAGTTAACGATTGCACACTAAGCGGTTTCGCAGCTGGCGCCTGGTAGGATTGTCGATAACGCACGTGTTAGCTTTGCGTCTAAATGTTCGCTTTTGCTGGACGTTAATTGGCTGTTTCGGATTATTTTTTTTCTTGTTTATGACGTCATTACCATCGCTATTTTATGACGTCCTATCCGTCACTATTTTATGATGTCATTAACGTCAGACGAAAAAACAACGGGGAATTCCCTAAGTTGAAAATTCGTAACACCCCCCTTTTTGAATTTCTGGATACGCCCCTGAATCCAATGACAAACCTGACTTTGATGTAATCTGAAAGAAGCCACCGATAAATTGCTTTTGTGGCATGTGTCATAAATACTCTTCCTTTAAATGAGGTCTTTTGCAGAAACCATGGTAAGCCTCCTGCATGATCCAAATGAAAACTAAAAAGTTTCAACAAGTTTGGATATTACTACTAATAGTAAAACGATTGCCTTAATGGAATTAAACTTACTGTGTTACCAGAAGTAAGTCAATTTTCTCTGGATCTGAGAAGTCTATATAGGGCAACCCAGCCAAGCCACTTATTCCAGGATGTATGCCACAATCAAGCTGCAGGAAATTAAGCAGTAAGACTTACAGCTCAACATATAACTAAGGTTGTTTAAAGTAGAATATTGAAACCTTAGCTCCAAGTTGCCAGCAACCGCTATAATTTTTCACTTTACTGCAAAGGTTGTTCTAATTGTACAATGTACAAGCATCAGTAAATGTACACACGCCAGTTTAGATTAAACATGTACCAATGGCAAAACAATTATTGTGCTTGCATTAAATGTAGCCATAAAATTCCTAAAAGGAGCATTACAGCATAAAACATGCAAACTATGCCAGAGGAAATTTAAGGTTAACTTTAGGCCTATATTCAGTGAGGTTGCACCACGGCGAAAATTTTAAGTATCGTATTTTACGGACCATAAAGCGCACCCGATTATGAGGCGCACTGTCAATAAATTGCTTTGATTAGTTTTTTGTTCATACATAAGGCGCACCGGGCTATAGAACGCAACGTATATTAAGGAGTATAGGTTACCGTATAAAGGTCATTGACACGTTCACTGTGATTCCAAATTTTCGTTGTTTTTTGTGTTGCGATTACCTTTAACTTTCTGTACCGCTAGCTGCCGCCAGAGCATGCCCGCCAAATTTTGTCGACATGTTTGCTTCTGTCTCGTCACTGTCAGAGTCTTGCTATTATCAGAATTTAATTGTTCAGTGAATATCCCAGCTTTCCTAAATGATCGATAATAGTGGATACTGATATTTTTGCCCACGCATCTACGATCCATTCGCATATAAACCCAGCTCTGAATTTGTTTTATTAACTTTAGCTTTAACTGCATCGGTACATTAGGCGCACCGGCTTAAAAGGTGCACAATCAATTTATGAGGAAAAAAAGGATTTAAATTGCGCCTTATGGTCCGTAAAATACGGTAATAGTAACATATTAATGGTGAAGTTGCTTTGTATATATTAATATTTGACTGTTTAACAGATCCTGTTTGTCAGACCAGTACAACAAAACACAACAATGTTTTATAAAGACGGATTTGTGACAAAGAATATATTGTGTTGATTTGCCTAAGTTATGAAACAGGCAAAAAATGTTAAGTTTTGGCAACAACATGGTATTTTTATCATATTTTGTTTTTTTGTAGTTTGGCATCACAATCTAAACAACTGCTTCAAATGGCAGTTGTATAAAATGTTGATCATTAAAAGGTATTTTTTTACAGAAAACAAGTTAGCAAGGCAGGCTAGAAAAACAACTAGCGTGTCGTGAGGTTTGAAATTACGACTTTGGTCACACCGGGACCATGGCTCTAACAACTGGGCTACACAAAATGTCTAGAAACACCATTGTTTGCATCCTGTTAGTACAAACAACTTCATGGTGAAGGAAATAAAACTACAGATGGGCTAGATCAAAGTGGTTGTTCACTTATGGGTATGCATCTTTAATAAAGGCGATATTATGAGTAATCCCCCTACAAAAAAACACAAGTTAAACGAGAAAAACATATAGAAATTATTGGGATTAGATATTCTGGTAGTGATAAATATTAATTGTTTGCCAGATAAAACAGGATGGACCACATGTGGGCATTCCCAAAATGCAAGCGAGTCATATTTTTGATTTAAAATGATCAATAATGAGAGTATTGAATCCAATAGGTTAAGTTTAATCCAACTATAGGCCCTCATACACTTTTTTTGGTTGCCGCCATATTTTTATTGGCTGGTGATGAAATCAGAAGCCAGAGTTTTACAACTGTCCTGAACAAAGTAATTAAGATTTTATTTTTTTAAGAACTGCGGAATACCATAAACATTTTAAATTGGGTGACTTTTAAAACATTCTTTATGAGTCAGTAAGTAATTCGCTAAAAAAACAAGAATTGTCCTCTCTAACTGCATGAGCAAATCATAATATAAATTTAAAAATGAAGAGGTGATTTCCACAGTATAGAAGTTCTCCAAAGAAATATTATTAAACAAATCAGATGCTCAGTAAAATAACTATTTCCTACAAAACAAGACCATTTTGATTGTACATCAAAATATTAAAATGAATTGCCTTCAGTCGTTGAAGTTAAACATAATCTGTTATGGTTCAATAAATAAAGAACTTCAGTTGGTCCACACTCGCTCAAGGCGAATTGCATTTGCATTGGCTTGTGCAAAATCCCAACTCTCATATACAAACTTTCACAAATATATCATAAATAATACCATAATTTGTTTTTCTTTGAATTCCAGCAAATGACATGACCTTCCTACTTCTTGCCCAGCACCCCTAAAAATAAACAAAGAGTTAAAGTGCTGACCATATTGAGTTAAACAAACAAAGCTTTAGTATACGCTTCCATTATTACACAGTTCTTCAAGGGCGTTCCAACTTAAACATGCTGACAATGCCAATTTTTATTCTATAACTTATTCCAGTGTTATTTACGGCAAGTTTTATACTGCTATGCAAAAAGTCTATTGTATTGTTAGCAAGACCTATCCAATTTAAAAACAAGATAAACGCAATGAATGCATTTTATGCTTTGTTAGAACTTTCATGACAGCCATTCCATCAGTTATAAATTGCAGATCACTTCTTTTGACAAAATCACATTTCATATCACTACTTGAATTAATTTATCAAATTATGACAAAAAAAAAGCGACCAAAAATTAATGTTGCAATTAAAAATTTATTATAAAAACTTCAAATTATGCTGGGGCTAATAAAGCAGTATGTAAAAAGCCTGAATATGAATGGGGCATATTTTTAGTTTAATTACCTAAAATTCCCTACTTTATATGGAAAGTTAAAAGAAAGAATATTTAATGGGTCAAAATAAGAAAGTTATGAAAAACAAGAAAATTTATCAAAACCATAAATCAATATAAAAAATGAATGGCTTTTAGCCAGGTTGTGGGCAAAAACGATAGAAAGGGGTTGGTTGTCATTTACTGTTTGGTTGTTTAGTTTATTACATTACAAATTTATTATATATACTCTTTTTATAAAAAAAATTTTTTTTTTTTAGGACTGTAAGATGTTGAAAATTAATCAAGAGTTAGTTGAAACATAAATAAAAAATGTTAACTGCTTTTATAAGGGCGTCAAAATTTAAGTACATCTAAATAAAACCTTTAACCCATGAACGCTGAGTTTGGGGTGCTCAAGGTGCTCCCAGCATCACTGGCAAAAATTAGGGTGCTTATTCCTCTCTAAATAATTCATCACACTACTCTTAAAAATGGCCATTGCAATTTTTACTTTTAAGCGGTCTAAGCCTAATTGTTTCTTACAGCATGTTTAACCACATAAAAGTTAAGCAGCGTTAGTAACGGATCATGTTTAAAGCACTTGTTTTTAACAGTCCACAGTTTGCACTTTCAAACAGGTTACAAATTTTTCTTATGTTGAATGTGTTTGGTTCAGGATTAAGTGTTGCTTAAACAGTCAAGCATTACTTCCACCGCAGAGGTTGTATCCTTGCAGAAACTTTGAGAAATATGGAACAACAACCCTACTCGTGAAGAGTTTCATAGTGAATAAAGCCTAATGGCTTTTTACAGTGAGTTTAACAAGGCAACATTTGGGAAGACTTCTCAAAATATAACCTTTTTGAAGAAGAGTGATATCATATTATAGACCTTGTTGGATTTTGCCAAAAATTGCTACACATGCCAAGAGTCAAACACTGTCTAATTGTACCACATTTTAATGAAATTGAAAGAATACTTTCCAAGATAACACACTTTTAAGTTGTAGCACTATTGTCACTAAATGGAAATACATATTTTGTTTTTTTGCTAATATCTTAACCATTTCTGTATGTATTTTTACAATGTTTGGCTTGTTTTTATAGTGCAACAAGGCCTAAAGGATTATAGCTACCTTTGGGATTTAATATAAAACTTTGAATTACACCCAAATGAATAAGGTTTATTTTTCCTAAATGATTTGAGGGTTTATAACACAAAAGTATCATCTTAAAAAAAATTTTTAGACAAAATGTGGACTATATATATTATAATAATGTCACACAAAAATTGGAGTGACAAATTATGTGTTGAGTAAAAATGGAAGCATTTTTTTCGCTTCCATGTACTATATTGTGCATTGACTAATCAACATTTATTTTTGCCACAGTAAGTACAATACACACATGCAATACAC
Source organism: Ascidiella aspersa (assembly GCF_963924565.1). Taxonomy (NCBI): domain Eukaryota; kingdom Metazoa; phylum Chordata; class Ascidiacea; order Phlebobranchia; family Ascidiidae; genus Ascidiella; species Ascidiella aspersa. The sequence continues at coordinate 12,988,669 of NC_139454.1, read as the reverse complement.
CAGAAAAGAGTAAAAATTGACTATCAATATTATTTGTGTTTCTGTTGCTTGGGTTGTTCTTCCTGGGTTAATAATTTGCCAGTTGCAAACGAATTTAAAAATGAAGGGGATGGACCAGTGGGGTGCAAAACACTTTATTGTTAACTGTTTCACTGTCGGAATGTATAACATTTGCCAGCCACTAATACTCGTTGTTGCATTTTTACTGTGAAGGTTATTCCTTTACCATAAGATACAGTGCTGAATATTTCACCAAGGTATAAGAATAAAACTTTTGAGTGTCACTATTTGCCATAGTCGATATCTCTTAACCCAGACCTTTCGTCTTCAATCGAGCTCAATATGAACATTACAGTTATATAATGAAGACTAGTGATTAGTTTTGGACAATTAAAGTGCAATTCCTAAAATAAGAGATGCAATTTTTTGAGCAGTTATCAAGCAATGAAAGTATTAAATATTTTTCTAACATATACTTGTTGCTATTACTTACAGAGGAGTTATTCTTAATAAATCGCTGTCAGAATAAGAAATTTCAGAGTTGATGTCTTCCATTATCTAAGTCATGAATAAACACACCTAAAAAAATATAATAAGATATCATGGTAGACAGAGAAGTTTTTATATTGTATATGACTTAGATAAATAAAATATAGAGAATTAGCAATTATATATTTTAAGAAAGTAAAACATGCTAACCACTAGGGATGTTCAAAGTACAATATTAAATTTAATGTTTTACCGTCAATGGTTTTAATGTTTTACCAACAATAATTTCGGATGTGCACGTGTCACAGAAGGCAGACAGGATCACTTAAAACTCGGATTGATAAAACAGTTAGTAAAGTCACTGGAAAACGATAGTGAATGTATTTAGGTACATACTTTCTGTACTTCCCAAGTTGTCATTTGTTTGCTTGTATGTAATGAGAAATCTGCATGGCCATCTTTTGTGATAGATACAAACACTTTCTTGGTAACAAAAGAGCAGATAACTACCAAGTTCTGGTTAGTACAATGCTGCTAGCTTTTCGCTAAATATGAGGTCACAAAATGTCCACTAAAAATATAAGTTTGTATGAACACCATAGTCCGTAAGCAACCCAAACTTGGCGTCAACGGTGTGGATAACAGCCTAAATCCATATTCAAGCCATTGGGGATGAGGTATTCACAAATTGAATAGGAATCTATGTTATGACATCCATTAGGTGTCAAACATTTATCTTTAATAAATTTTAAATTTTATTTATAGCAGTAAGGTTTTCAGAAGACTAAAAGTTACCAGGTGGTCTAAGCCACTCGTTAGTTAGCAGGGAGTTTGGCGACATTTGGTTAACAAGAAGTGGGTTTGTAATTTTACCAAGAGTAGGGTTCCTCTTTTTCCCGGATTTTTCCACTTCCGGGAAATGGGATTAAAAAATGAAAATTCCTGGAAATCCCGGGAATCTCGACGAAAAAATTATACCTAATTATGTCATTATAATGTTTAAAATTATTTTATTTTAAAACGCGCATGCTTGGCGTTTGGTAATATTTTTTTCTTTATATAAGTCAAAAATGACTATTTTTATAAGTTTTGCTATGCTGCCGAATAACCACGATTATAAAAAAAAATTCCCGGGATTCGGGATCAGTAATTCACGGGAAATCCCCGGAAATTTCCCGTCGAAACATTCCCGGAAAGGAACCCTAACCAAGAGTCGACTTAATGAGCTCACGTGTCGTTAGCGAGGTGTGTTTATCAGGGTTGCCTTGGTTTAGGATTAGGACATTGTTGGTGTGAAATTTGAAAAGTTTAGATCAGTGGTTCTTAACCTGGGCGCTACCGCCCCCTAGTGGGCGCTGTTAACTTTTAGAGGGGCGGAAATATTCAGGGGGCGTTATAGGGGGCGCTACATCCAGAAGGTGTAACGATATTTTCCTCACTGCAAATTTGCTTTAGTAGTTCTGCTAGAACAATGCTTCCCGATTGAGGGTGCGAGTAGCTGTTGCTGGGGGTGCGAAAATCCACCGAGGATGAGGAGCTATATACAGTATAGAGATTGTGTTTAACAAGGGAAGTAGTGATTCTCTCTCAGAGCATTCTATGTTGGCCTATACAGCACAATGCACAACACCACCCGACAAGTTACTGATAATAAAAAGGCTTTTGCATTTTGTGGTCAGCTTTTGGCAGGGACAGCGGGCAGGCAGTGCAAGCAGTGACCGCAGTAGAGTGGTTATAATAATAGTCCATAGAATGGTTATTATGTTGTTATTATGACCAGTCTATGGAATAGTCAGTCAATAATGGTTATTAGTGTAACTCTTACTAACTACTAAAAAATCAGCAGAGATGTGCCTTAAGACTTTTAAGTTAAGAGTCTTAAGGCACATCTGTGCTGATTTTTTAGTATTAAAACTAACATCGGCTTAAACTAGTTTTTTTCTTACTAACTAATAACTAATTACTACTGGCTGTAGGCTAGCCTTATAGTCTTGGAAGAACATGTCAAAACAGAAATCAGTCAACAGAAAAGAAAACAGAAGACAGAAAAGAAAATATTTGTTGTTTCAGAGTATAGTTTATTGATTATTTAGCATACTGCTAATTTAGTTGCTATTACTATAATTAGCCAAACCTGAGATGAGTAGGCCTAACCAAAAGCGAAAGTGTCGCCAGTATTCCAGTGAATACTTAAAATATGGTGTTATTCCTTCTGTGACTGATGAATAATTACCAATGTGTTTAATATGCGAGAAAACTTTTACAAATGAAGGAATGAAACCTTCAAGAATGATTGATCATTTGAAGGCAAAGCATCCCAAAAAAGCGAACAAGGATGTTGCATACTTTAGTGATCTGAAAGTAAAATTTGAAAAACGCCCCACCATTGGAGCACTATTCAAATCATGCGAAAATGAAGTTGAGAAAGGACTTGTTGCATCTTACAAAATATCGAAGCTCATTGCAAAATGTGGTAAATCGCACACTATTGGTGAAACTCTTATTATACCAGCAGTGAAAAAAATCATCAGCACTATGATGGCCACGCAAAAAGATGTGACACCTTCGATTCCACTGAGCAATAGTTCTGTTTCTTCCAGAATTGATGAAATGGCAAATGACGTTGAAAATAAACTTTGTGATGAACTCAAAACAACACAGTTTCTTTACAGCTTGACGAGACAACACTATGCGACAATGAGGCTTTGATCATGGCTTATGTGCGCTATATAAATACCAGTCGTAAAGTTATTGAGGAGTTTCTGTTTGCTGAACAATTAGAGGTCGATACTAAAAGGCTTAACGGTTTATAAGGCAGTTGAGCAATTCTTTAAACGGAAAGGAATTCCACTTTCGAATGTTATTGCATGTGCCAATGATGGAGCACCATCAATGGTTGGACGCCATCGTGGATTTATAGCACATTTCAAAAGAGAAGTTCCGGACATATTTACAATTCACTGTCATTCACAGACAACATTTAGCTGCAAAGCATCTCTAGTACCCTGCAAGCTGTTATCAGTGCAGTGAATAAGATCAAAGCCCATTCATTGAATGACCGCATATTTCGCCAACTTTGTAATGAAAATGAAGAAGAATTTGAACAGCTCTTGCTACATACACAAGTCCGGTGGCTTTTAAAAGGAAAATGTCTACAACGCTTTTATGATCTCTATGATTCTGTTATTGATTTCTTTAGGTTTAAATTATTTGATCAGAAAGTGAGTTCAGATTTGGAAAGCAGAAGAGCAGACGTTGGTAATTTGTCTGATATTTTCAACAAATTAAATGTGGTCAACATTAAATTGCAAGGAACCAAAATGTGTCTCATCAAAGCAAAGGGAATAATAATGGCATTTATTAGCAAACTAGATTTCTACAAAAATTGTTTACTAAGGCTAGACTTAAATCAGTTTCCAAACTTAAAAGTCTTACAGGAAAACCAAACCGATGATTCATGTTTGTCAGACAATGATCTAGACTGCTATTCCTCTCATTTTCAAGCATTGAAAGAAGATTTGGTGATCAGATTTAAAGATCTCAAAGAATTAAAAATACCAGAGTGGGTTGTAAATCCATTTCAGGCTGATGCAAACAATTCTGATCCAAATCTAGTTGAAGACTTGCAAAATGACTTTAAAAGTGAAATGTTGTTTCAGCAGATTGGCTATGAAGCTTTCTGGCCAAAGGAACATGTTAAATATGTCCTCATCTTTGGGAAAAAAATCAAGTTATTGCTGTTAGCATTTCCTTCATCATACCTGGTAGAGAAGGGATTCAGTTCAGTCTTGCAACTCTTTACTAAGCAGAGAAATAGATTGCAAATATGTAAAAGGGGTGATCTGAGGCTCTGTTTATAAAATATTGAACCTGATATAACTAAGTTAGCAAATTATCACCAGGCCCAAGGTAGTCATTAAATACAATGTATTTAATACATTTTTCCTCCCTTTTCAAAGTGCATTTTTTTATATATATCTTATTATTAGCCTACGGTTATTATTTTGAGTTTTTTGTTTGGGGCACATGCATGTTGTAAATGAGAACTGAGTGAAATACTGCCCCTATTTCCTTGAAGTAATAATATATGTGAATGTGTTTCTTAAAGTAAATTTACCATATTCTTACAAGTTTTAATTTTCTAATTGCACAGCGCTACAATGCAGAATCCGATATAGCTTCACTGTATCACGCATCATTTTTAGTAGGCTACAGCCCTTATATTATGGTGGGCGCCAGACTATGTAAATCTCTTAAAAGGGGCGCTGGGGAAAAAAAGGTTAAGAACCACTGGTTTAGATCAAATAATATTTAGCATGCACCTAGTGTGAGTGAAACCCAGATTGGAAACTGTGGATTTTGTGAGCGAGGGAGACGACTTTGCACCTTAAAATTGCGCGGCTGTAATAACGTTATTTGTAAAATTTGCACAGCTAAAAATTGAGTACTTTACTGAAAACCGTTAATGCGATGAAAGTTTGAGACGGGCTCAAAACCAAAATGTGCACATTGTGCGCACAATGTGCACTTGCTATATGTACACCGCATTCGAAGGTGCACATTGTGCGCACAATGTGCACTTGTTATATGTGCACCGCATTCGAAGGTGCACATTGTGCGCACAATGTGCACTTGCGATATATGCACGGTTCAGTGCACATTTGAAGGTACACATTGTGCACTTGCGATATTTGCGCCAAATGTACACTAAATCTGCATCTAATGTGCACCTCACTTGAATTTGATGTGCTATTTATGTGCCGGTGCGGCAAAGGTGGCTAAAAAGTTGCACACTCTGTTTTCCGTGATCACTTTTTCCACCGCGTGTGATGGTAAGGCGCTATTTGTCCGGCAGCCGATTATTATTATCGAACTTAAAAACAGACAGACAGGCAGATGTAGGATTTGTACTTTTCTTACTTACCAGAAGATAGACAGATTGTCACAAATTTAATTATTATAGACCCTTTGTTCCGGACTAATGCGTTTGTCCGCGGGAATCGCCAATTTGTGTGTGCGGTTGCGTTTTGGATGGCGTTGTGTTGCATTGTCATTCGTCGGGTTGATACCGAGAGAATCGGACGCATTTTGAGCACGGTTTGCAATTTCGTTGGTTAGAGGCCAGAATAATTTTTGAATTGTGAAGTCATTTAAGCTAAGTTACGTGACATATTAAAAAAACAGCAACTGATTGATAATATATAGAAAAAATGAAAAATCAACTTTTATTTAATCAATATTCATATTTTTGTCATAAAATTACGAACATGGCGTAAACTTTACTCTGTAAAATACAGGTTGTGACGTCAAGCTGGAGTGAACCGCTTTTGTTTACAGGCTGGGGTTCGGTTAAGGTTTATGTTCTTTCAAATTATTCCGTTCAGTTCCGGTTCTGGTCCTTAAAATTTTACAAAAAACGGTGATTCGGTAACAGTTCAGCATTCTTTACCTTTTTGGATGTTGCATAAATGTAGGCCTATGCCTTTACTTTTTATTTTCAGTAATTATTTTGTTCTCTGTAATCTAACATTATATATTTTTTATGTTTCTGTAGCATTTTTTTACGGTCGTCTTTAACTTTTCTTTAGGGTATGGATTTTTAATTTTTTTATTTCGATAGCCTTTCCTTTTTTATTCATTTTTTATTTACTTTACTATAATTTCATTTTCCTTTGTCATTTGAGGTTATATTTAATTTGTTTCTGTCGCATTTTCATATTACCTACCTATCGATAGTATTTCGTTTATAATCTTGCTTAAAGTATTTCGCAAATATTGCTGCTGCAGTTTTCCGTTTAAAATTTTTCTATTCAACCATTTCCAACTTTATATCTTACGATTGGTATTTCGCCCTGAAGTGAGTATTGTTTTGTTCCCTAATTGCTTTTGTTTTATATGTGTGCCGTGACGCCTTCAATTTTCTGGTTTTATAAAATAAACTTTTGTGTTGAAGTTTTTTAAATTCGATAGAGCCACTAATTACGAGGTCGATAGAGCCACTAATTACGAAAGCTATTTTTAGGATTCATTGATCATTTAAAAACAAACACAAACAATCTAAGCAGACGTATCGCTATTCAATGTTCAACTAATTCTAACCAATTTTTTTCTAAGTTAACAAAATTAAAATGCAATAGTGCAGTTGAATTAGATTAAAAATGGTCAAACATAGATCTTTAAATACAAGAAGTGTTGCCTTACGTTTAAAAGGTCCTATTAACATGCAATTGGTTAGGGTGCCCAAAACGTGACATTTTTTCCGATAACCAATATCGTGAACAAAAAGTATCACAATTCGATACCCAATGACGTCATAACCATGCCCACATAAGCAGAGTAGTTAAAAATTATGAACGTTTAAAAATACTTTTACGGGTTTTAAGGCTAAATTTGCAGGTTTAGTTACCTCCAGTTGTTAACTTATTTGTTTGGTAAATTTAACCCATATAATCGAAAATCCATAAAAGTGGAACTCAAATAAAAAATATATCATAATAAAAAGAATGGCACGAAAGATAACATGTATTACTTGATCTTTTCCATACAAAAACATCATCGGAAAAATTGTTTAATATGAAGTTATTTATTTTTCTGTATAACGTTCACTGATACAATGTAAGTTGCACATTGAGCGATAGTGCACAATGTGCACTTAATCGTCACGTATCACAAGTGCACAATGTGCACCTTGGAATGTGCACCGAACCGTGCACATATCGCAAGTGCACATTGTGCGCACAATGTGCACGTTTTGGTTTTGAGTCCTGTTGGAAAGTTTTGCGCGTTTCAGCGATTTTTCGCGGCTGGCCGCACTTTACGTTGATGAATCCCCCAGGCCTTGCTTTCCAACCTGGAATGAAACTAAAGGAATCAACGGGGGAAAACTGTTCTTGGTGAGCAGCCAAAATTCCTTACAAATTTACAAAACGATAGTCGTTAACAAAAATACAATAATAAAGCTTTCTGTAAATTCGATTTCCTTTTGCCAAAACTTCAAGTCTGCAACACCAAAAGCCGCCCATGGTCAACCTTGCGTTGATGCTGTAAAAAAATAAAAAAATTCGGTAAATCCCCCTAATAAAGAGTTATCGCGGGTTCACGCATGGATTACCCCATCAAATGCTTAAGAGTTGACAATAACAGAATGCTAAGAAGAACAAAACTCTTAAGACAACTGGAAATTTATTAATTTGCAGTAATGAAGCCTGGTTAGCCAAATGAAGGGACTTAACAAATTTGCACAAGAAGATTAGGTTTAATAATACTTGACCAACCCTAACCCAAAGGCTGACCATCACCCTATACCAAATAATGTGTGTTGATTTAATAATTACATAAACGCTTTATGTCCCAATACAACAATTTGTGACGTAACAATCCTATATACCCTGGGCGAGAAATTATCTTATACCCACCCGAGTTTGGGCTTTTTTCCAGCGATCGAACTGGAACTTTATGAACAGGTTTTCGTTTTTTTCCGAACCGTAACCGTACCTGAACCGTTTTTTGTACGATTTTAGGGAGCCGAACCGGAACTGAACCTAATAATTTGAAAGAACATGAACCTTAACCGAACACGAACATGTTAACAAAAGCGGTTCACTCCAGCGTGACGTTACAACTTGTATTTTATATAGTCAAGTTGTGCCATATTCGAAAATGAAAAAAATATGAATATTGATTAAATAAAACGTTTATTTTTTTATTTTTTAGATATTTCAATAATGAGTCGCTGTTTTTTTATAATACGCCACGGAACTTAGATTAAATGACAATTACAAACCAAAGATTATTCTTTACATTTATTGACCCACATTTTTAGATTTAACGTGTAGAAGTGGGTTTGATTATGAGGTCTCATTAATGTCTTTGCCTGATGAATCACTAACTTATTCAAATTGGTGTCAGTGTAGCGCACGGCTATTGACCGACTAAGAGATTTTGTGTTTATTGTGCAATTTACGCTGTAACGGCTTATGCCCCAGATTTATTGTCTACTCGCACCAAAGTGTAAATGCTAAATGTGCTGTTCCGCGATTATCTCGGCGGTCAGCAGTTCGATTGTCTGTGGCTACTTAGGCCGCTGTCCGCTTGTAAATGAGGCCTCTTCTCAGTTAACGTGTTGTGCGGTTGACTGCGCTGTGCTGTTAACAGTGTAGATTGTCCGCCTTCTATAGTTTAAACTGGGTGTTTCGCTTATCAGATAATACAATTAATAATCACCAGAGGTATTGTGGTTGGCTAACGAGTTATACGCACGCAACCTTCAAGCAACCTTAAAACGAGAGTCAGAAGTTCAAACAAACTAATCTCGTGCCCCACACCAGCGAGTCAGAATTGAAAAGGACTCAATAGACAATACTTCATACACAAAAGAAGACGTCTTGGTCAAATACTTTGCAATTGACTACGGAACCTCAGCTCGCCCTCGACTTGATTGCACAAGGAAGATTGTACACACCTTCTTTGCTGACAGTCCAGCACACAGGGATTTCAACGAGCGTCCGTTTGAATTGAACCACCTGAATATTAAATTTTTCCTACTGATTTCGTTATAAAACATATACGAGGATTTGCGCACCATCTACTCAGCAGATTAGATTGCGAAACGGACAGAAAGCTACGGTGAGAAAAAGAACTTTTGGCCATTTCACCACGCACGCTCTTGTTAAGTGAATTCCGACACGTCAGTCAAATAGATAGTCTTGGGATTGCTACAGTGCATGCTCTGCAGATCAACAACACGATTGGAGACTTTTTGTGCGTTAAACAACACATATTCCTACTCTATACTTGGAGGCAAGAACTACATCGAGGCTTATCAAGCGCTGCGTATTATCTCAGCGTCCCATTGAGGCTCATTAGAAACCTTTGTAACTTCAAACGCAACTTATATTGTACCGGTATCCGAACCGTAACTTTATGAACCGGTTTTAAAATAACGATGGTCGAACCGGAGCTGAACCGGAACTTTTAAATTACTACGATCCGAAACCGGAACTGAACCGGATTCCGAAATAAAAATGGTTTAGTGTTATTAATTCTATGTCACATTTTTTATTATCTTTTGTGAATTTTCAGCGAATATTTTCTGTTTATCTACGCCGGGAGTTTACCTAAAGGTCCAATTAGTGCATTGCCACGACCTCAAGGTCTAAAAGTCAGATTTTTCTGATACGCTAATTGTCGTGGACCTTTTTGCTTCGAAAAACTTTCCAAGTCGAATTCGAGTTTCCTGGCGTTCCGGTCGCCATAAAGGGAAGTACCCTTAAAAATGAGAATAGAAGTTGTGTGCATTTAGTTAATTTTTTTTTAAGTTTACATTTTCGCATTCCCAATTCATTTCAAAACTAAAATGATTTTTTTCTGTTTTGATTTGTTATTACTTGAGTAGTTCGTCATAGCACAATTCTCGGGTGAAATCGTTACCTTATTAGTGTAATAAAAAAAAAAAAATACTGCTTTTTTTGTCAGCGGTTCGCCAGCAAATCACTTTCACGGATTCGTAGAGGTTTTAGGAAAATCCTTGCTGCATCAATCGGTACGCTCGTTCATTATTGGATTAGTGGCAATCCACTGCTGGGCCGCTTCAAGCTTGAAGAATCAGGGAGTGCAACCGTTTGACTTTTGCGATTCAGGTTCGGTTCGGGTTCAAGGATTTTTTTCGGAATCTGGTTCAGTTCCGGTTTCGGTTTTTAAGCAATTTAAAAGTTCCGGTTCAGCTCCGGTTTGACTATTGTTATTTCAAAACCGGTTCATAAAGTTCCGGTTCGGATACAATATAATTGCGTTAAATCTAAAAATATGGGTCAATAAATGTATAGAGAATAATTTTTGAATTGTAAGTCATTTAAGCTAAGTTACGTGACGTAATAAAAAAAACAGCAACTCATTATTGAAATATCTAAAAAATGAAAAATCGACGTTTTATTTAATCAATATTCATACTTTTGTCATCAAATTTCGAACATGGCGTTAACTTAACTCTATAAAATACAAGTTGTAACTTATGCTGGAGTGAACCGCTTTGTTTACAGGTTGGGGTTCGGTTAAGGTTCATGTTCTTTCAAATTATTAGGTTTAGGTTCAGTTCCGGTTCGGCTCCTTAAAATCGTACAAAAAACGGTTCAGGTTCGGTTACGGTTCGGAAAAAATTGACCGAAAACCGGTTCATAAAGTTCCAGTTCGATCCCTGAAAAAAAAGCCCAAACTCGGGTGGGCATAAGATAATTTCTCGACCAGGGTATATAGGATTGTTACGTCACAAATTGTTGTATTGGGACATAAAGCGTTTATGTAATTATTAAATCAACGCACATGATTTGGGTTAGGGTGATGGTCAGCGTTTGGGTTAGGGTGGGTCAAGTATTATTAAACCTAATCTTCTTATGCAGATTTGTTAAGTCGAATTAGTGCATTGCCAAGACCTCAAAGTCTAAAAGCCAGATTTATTAAGCCTGTTGATGCACTAATTGTCATAGACCGTTTTGCTTCGAACTGCAACTTCTGACGGATCGCATGTGGAAAGGTTAGGCGTAATCAAGGGCATATAATATGGTTGTTTACTTGTGTTTAATAGCGTTTTGTTGAGCTGAATGGACAATGACCGAAAGACCTAAGATTTTATTTTGTTTAAAATAACGAAACGAGTTTTCAAAACTAAAAATGCAAGTTTAATAATAATACTTGTCTCACCAAAACCCAAACTCGCATCCTAACCCAAATGATGTTGGTAATGTCTCTGAGGCGCTGATCTAGAATCCTACCACACCGAACATTATTTAGGTTAGGGTGTGGGTTTTAGTATAAGTTAATAAGCAATATTATTAACCCTTTCGACAATGTTATTTCATATTTCATATCTGCACCATCCAATTATGACATATTTTGAGTGAGACATAATATCTGTCCGATTATACAGAAATTCAGCGTTTTTTCGAAACTTCAAGTTTCAAATCGGGATGTAAATCAGCCGAGAAATACTTTTATGTGTGACAGCGTTTGAAACAATCTTTGCGGTATGGAAGATTTTATTTGGAACACATCGTTTTGGTGCGTTTTTCTTTCCAAATATATGATGCATTCTTTGCATCTTCGCCGAGTTTTTCCCTCTTTAGGAAGATGTGTTCGAAGATGAGTTTAATTGTCCCTTGGAGGTCCAGAGTGACCAATCTCCAGGAGTGCCTTGATGAACGTTTTTAATGACTATGAAACAGAAGTTTTATCCTGTTTGTCGCTTTTGCCCTCCGTATTGCCTTTTTATATTTGCGTAACGCGGCCCGTTATGGAAGTGGCTAGGTTCCTAGGTATGTCACACGTTGCCTCTGCTTTTAAGGTAGGCTAAAACACCGGTCGTAGTTGAAGCCTCCAGGAAAATTTAAAACCTCTCACTACTTTATTAGTTTGTTTGAGTAAAGCAATCACGAACAGTTTTAAAACCGTGGCCGTACAGTACAGCCCACAGTGACAGCGCAGCAACCAGAAAGCTATGAAAACATACACTTCTCGTTAACGCAATAGTAGGACGTCACAATGTACAATTCAACTTACCAAAAACGCGGTAGCAATACAACGGACTGTACTAAAGGTTTGGTCAACGAAAGTTGAATCTGTAAATAAGTCACGAATCCAGTCTAACGATCTTGAGCAAAAAAAGTCTAACAATCTTGAGCAAAATATATAGAACTGAAATATAGTTTAATCTCGCGAAAAAATCGTTTATTGGGTTTATTTATTGGGTTTTTAAATGTGACACGTGACGCCACTGAGCGGCTGATCGTCGAAACGGCGCGCATGTAGGCTACTTCCAGGGTGGTACCCAGTTCGTTGACCTGGATAGGGCTACCATATTTTCAGCACCCAAAAAGAGGACATTTTTTGCCGGCAAGTAAAACGGAAGTAGAATTGTTACGTTTGTGAAAAACGTTCCATATACACTCGTAATTAATGCATTCATCTGTGATATTAATACGTCCTATTCTGAAACAAGAATACTTCTGGCGTAGACTAGCTCATCAGTAAACAGAGTTTTTCTCTTCGGCATTATAATTTATAGCTTATTTTGCTTTATACTTGTCTAAATTTAAAGAATAATGAAGAAAAATGAAACATCTGCCGAAAACTGCCTGTCCTGTATGTGTGCTATAGACCAGTGGTGTTTAACCTTTTTTGCGGCCCCACACCCCCCCCCCCCCTTTGGTAAATTTTCTATGCCTTGCGCTCAAAATTTAGAAATTAGGAGACTTTTGGCATTGAGCACAACAAATTGCTCATGCTCGACACGACACAACAAACTGCTCGTGCTCGACACGACACAACAAATTGCTCGTGCTCTGACAAACGTGCTGCGAGGGCATTTATTCCACAATTGTAAGGCTGTGATGTCGAGCACAAATAAAAATATCAAAAGCTCAAATATTAAACAATGCGTTATATCGTGTTTCAAAAGATGTGACGACACATAATACAACGGCAATATTGCAAAAACATTATAGGTTCGCTCAACAAAATTGGGGTCCCCCTATTGGCTTGTTATCATGTATAAAATATGGATAAAAAATAGTAACGGTGGATGACTTTTTTATCGTTTATCTATAAGTTAGCAAAATTGTAATTAATTAAGGCCGTTATACCTTCGATGATATGAAAACAAGCAATGGCACTCAAAGAGACTTTGTGCTAAAAAAGTTAATTAAAGTAGAAAACACAATTTTTGCAGTTTCAATGTTAAAGTTGGCAAAAACAGAGTTTGTACAGCGCTGTAGGAGTGGTGTACAACCCAAATAAAACCATTAGAATCATTGCAAATAAAATAAATATCACCTTAGAGATCGCGCCCCCTAAGAATTGTCTTTCTGTATCAATTAATCAAAGATATTTTTAACTTGTTTTAGCGCAGATTGATCTTATTAACTCCACTCTCCAAAGTCGTAAACATGTCTAATCTGCATTTAGTATATATCAAACATTAACGCATGCCAGCACGGGCACGGCCGCCATAACATGTTTATTAAAATACGTGTTACCGCATAGCCTAATTATTCATCTACGGCCGCAGGTTGAACACCGTTGGGCAATAACCTAACACGATGATTCAAGTCACTTTAATAAAACTGTCTCCAACCAAATAGCATAGAGCAACGGTGGGCAAACTGCGACTCGTCGGAATGAATTATGACTCTTCGAATCGTAAAATTCTGAAAAAAATTGTAAAGGCTACCGTTTTTGAACATTTCTCTCTTTCTTTTCTTTATTTAGGCCAGAGTTTCTTGTATGACTTACGCCTAACACTAGATACAGGATCCGAAGAGTTAGTTAACAGCAAGTCAACGCAATTTCATTGCTAATAAGCTTTGGCTCAGTTTAGTCACACACTGCAAAACTAAAGCGATCTAATGCTTGCAAAAAAACGAAATGTGAAGATGAAAACAGAGGTTTTAATATAAAATTAGGTCAGAGTAGGACTTCTTGCGTGTATTTGAAATCCTATTTTTGACTCGGCCCGCCACAACATTTTTACTTTCTCATGTGGCCCTCTGTTAAAAATAATGCCAACCCCTGGCATAAAGTCACCAGAAGCTAGCCAGCACACAAAATTTTAAGAAAATTTAACGGCAAAATTAACATAAAACTATTTGTCTTGAATTTTTTGAAAAACAAAACCACAGATCGCTTATGAATCGACCTCAATATTCACCGAGTCATGTCTAGGCCTTTTTTGTTGTTATGTTTGTGGGATGAAAATTCGCGATATTACGCATATTAAATGTTGAATATTATTTTTAACATTGATATTTTTGATTTTTTTTGTCTTTCTAGGGATTTATATTGTTTGTAGAAGTTTCCTGATAAAATTTTGTTCAAATTGGGCAAGTGACAGGCGTTAAAATTGCCGCAATTGCTTATGTATAACTATCGGTTATAGACGATAAAAGCGCATGGCCTTAATATTCAGCGAGTCCTGTGTGGCATCGTTGGAAAGGCTTGATCAAGGGCTACACGAATTATTCATTCTCCTGGTAAGCAAATTATTTTTTCTTGGAATTTGTTTAATAATAATTTTTTTTCATTTTTATTAAAACAAATATGTTTATATTTTTTCGAAAGCTTTGTGTTCTGGCTAGCTTCTGGTCAAAGGCCGAATAAAATCGCGAAACGCCGAACAAGGGAGTTGGTCACACGTCAGTGAACACCGATCAAGTGTATTGTGACGTCATAATGGGTAGAGTAGTGGAGTACTGCTTGATATGGCTACAGCTACAATCTAGTTATTAAAAAAGTTAATTGGGGCCGCTGTCTAATGTCTACAGAACAAACTGCACAGTCTAAAGAACCTCACTGGGAGAGTGAGAGTTTGAGATGTCTTAAGAATGGCCTCATTGTTCCTGCCGCGCGCCCTCTTAAACTAGATAACTATAAAGGTTACAAGGGCGCGCTGTGGAACTAATCAACAGCCTTTAATTTTCTCCTGAAGAACTTTCATACAATGTAGAAAAATATACAGTCAGAATGGTTGGCAATCATTTCAATTACACGATAGTTTAACAAAAAAACAGTTACATAATCTTTGATGCAATAACAAAAAAGAAAAAAATAACAAACTATTCAAGTATACTAAGGCATCGTGATTTTACAATATATTAAGCTTGTTATATACAGCAGGGGTCTGCAAGTACTTTTGAGGAACCACCCGAGAATAGCAGGCCGGGGGTTGTGCGACCCAATTATTTCGCAGGTTGTTTTTAATAAAAATAAACTGTTTGTAGTAGAATTGTTTTACGAAATTGTAAAAGTTAGTGGGCTACAAAACCTTAATGTACCTTTTCAAAAGATAATGCACCTTTTAACGCGAAATCTTGAATCGGTGCTTCTTAATTTCTACAGAAAAATGCTGTCAATGGCATCTAGTACACGACTAAGCCTAACCAAAAAGACGCAATAAACGATAAGTGTTTGATATAATTTATTTGGAACTCAATACTCGCTTAACCCCGATAGTGAACATACTATATTGCAATATTTCGTTAGTGCGACCTACCAAAATCCTTGAATTTCAGAAAAGAAGTCGAATTTCGAAGAAAGACGCGTGTAGTTTTAATAAAAATAATAAAGCTTTGTGAGTATTGTCAAGACTTAAAAAAATGGAAATCGGACTTTTAGTAAAACGAATTGATCTGATAAGTTTTGGCATTTGAGTAGCGACCCACTATTTGCGGACCCCTGATTTGTTTTAATCTGCGCACGATATATTGTTGGAACAACGTGGATATCTTTATGTTATAAAAGTTTTAATACACTATGTCACTATATGTGATAAATGTGGCCAAAGGATACGAGCTACGTAATCATAAAACGATGTGTACGGTTAAAACATACCCTGTCTGTTTTTAAATAAAGTTTTAAGTTTTCGTCATTCCTATACCATTCATAGGAAAACACAACTGTACGTCCTTATTAATGATACCAAGCCCTTGGTAAAGGTTGCATTTTTCCCTAATTTCAAGAAACGCTAAACACAGCACAGTAACAACTGCTACTTTAGAAAAAACAAATTTCAAAATTAAAGACCTTGCATATTAATAACTTTAAGAACAATATAGGTGGAGAACATTGTGGGAACAATAATTTTACGACATATTTGCATATAAGTGCTACTGTACAAACGAAATATGGGTTTTAAACATACCAATAGCTGTTTAATCATGTAATAGAAGCATCATTAAATAAAAAAAGGAATTTAAAATGGGATCACTTGAAATTAAAAAAGTGATTGTGTTTTTACAGTGTTTTCAGTTGCGTAATTAATGTAGAAATAGCTATAAATAATACTGATACCATAACTTGCTGTCACTGTGTACAAAACAATAGCCGAAAGTAGCACACAGTATTAAGGCTATTAAATGCCTTGGTACAGTAGTCAACAAATGCGATTGGATTAAAATACTTCAAAACTATTCTTCCTAACTTCATATAAAGGTATAAAAAAATAATTCTAAAATTGATTACAGCTAATAAAAGTGTGAAAAATTAAAAGCGTAGATGTGTGAAAATTACCGGACGGCAACATAATATAAAAGAAGATTTAATTACTATTAAAATCATTTTAAGTGCAAACGCTAACGATGTCTCAATATTGAATGTCCATTTCCACTAGACACTTTATAAAACTGAGAATTGATGCGTTTTTCGGACGGTCCTTGCATTCGTTCAACCAAATGAATGTCCTTTACTGAATTAGTATCTTTTGAATTCTTTGGTAATTTATTTGGCACCACCAGTAAAAGTGCAACGCCAATCAAATGACCAATAAACCAAACCGATCTGCAAGTAAAGGAGAGATTAAAACTAGTTAACACAGGGGACCAAACGTCAGTCGACGTTGCTCAACGTTTTGGAAAAATGACCTTTTTTCTATTTGCAACTTTTTAGTATTTATATGAAACACTTGCGGTCTCTTAAAACTACTTAGCGGTCACCCAAACCAAACCTTAAAAAAAAACCTGCATACAAGTATCACCGAAAGCACATTTTAGTTTGTTGATTGTTAGCAGTTGAATATGTTTTAAATAAAGACGTGACAAAAATCATTGCGTAAATTTAGGTTGATCGAAAATTTAGTACAGAGCGATCTGAGGTATTGTACGACTGTGTTAAAGGGTTATATAAGTGGTTCTCAAAACAAGTCGCTTGGCTCCTTAGTGAGGATTATTAATTTTTGGGGAGGAAATTTGTTTTAGGGAGGAATTGGGGAAAAAAGTAAATGAAAAAGGTATAGCCATTTTATCGTTTATAAGACAGTCTGCTAAGCCCATAATCGTTTATTGTTTGTTAACAGTTAAACACATATATATATATATATTCTGAAAACCATTGCTCTGCTACCTGTGATCCACAAAACCTAGCTATGTGTGCCTTAAGCTCATTAGATTATTTAATTGTTGCGCCTTTCAAAGTTACTGTCTAGTGTCTAAAAGTCTGTAAAGGTAAAAAAGTCATTTTCTACATGGCTATTCGATTGATACCTACGTTATAAACCGAAGCCAGCCGGACTGAATCTGTCGCTCAAAGATGAAAGCAAGACATGCTAGAAAAACAACTAGTGTAGTGAGGTTCAAACTCACAACCTCCGACCATACCGGGACCGTATACCTACGTTATACGCTAAAAAAAACTCTCAGGCGATTGGCGCATCCAAATTAAGTATCAAGCAAATGTTATGCACCACAGCAGAACTCTAGAGACTATATTCACATGTTCAAAATCATTGCAATATTATTAAAAAAAATATTGGCATTTTTTCCTTTACAATACCAGAAATTTAAAATAAATAAAATTTAAAAGCCGGTATGCCTCCCAAAAAAATCGCGATCGCTTTGCTCGCTAGGTGCGCCCGGATTTAAATAGGTTAACAAACACTCAACTAGATTGACTATTAAAGTTATCGCATTTCCTCAAAGTAGTTTTTTTACACTTTTCAATATGAATGACGACGTGTAGACTCGAATTTTAAACCAAACAAACGCCTTTTTCCCGTTTTGTCCGCCTGATCCACAGTTGTTCTAACATTTTATAACACAATTCTTAGTTAACATTTTGTGCGGCCCGCAGAGACCTTTCTGAGTTTGGTTTTGGCCCGCGACTAGAAAAAGGTTGCCGACCCCTGGGTTAGGCCATTGCAATAAATTTTCAGGATGTGTTCTCCCATATTGACGATATGTTAACCATCACAAACAGTATTAACTTGTATTACTTCTGAGAAAACAATCTTTGCAAGAAACAAAAAAAATGGAATTACTTCATGTAAAGATTCCTTAAAATTTCTCGTTTTTCTATTTGAGACTCTGCATGTTGCTTTGAAAACTGCATGATACTTTCAAACTTACTTGTAAAATTGTATTGATGAGTTCCATTCCAGCAGTACAAATGGTACAACTCCATACACTATGGAAAATTGTGTGATCAAAAAGGTAACAAGCTCATAAAATATTTTGGAATATTGTGAGGTTTGAAACATAGGGCGAATAGCACGACGAACCTGGTAGGAAGTGTATGTTTAAAATAGCAACACAACATACAAGTAAACAGAATTGCACTGGTGAACAATTGGCAATGCTTATAAGAAATTTTAAAATATGTGCAAAATTTTGATAACAGGAGTGCTCATACCATCCACCAAAGGGCAATAAACACTAAACAGCCTATTTAGCCACTAACCTTTCTTTGAACTAGCACAAAGATGTGACAAGTAAAAAACATGAGATAGTATCCAGGAAGAAAACCATGCCATACAGCAGAAAGTAAAAAGGACCCAATCATCTTGAACTTTGGGTCAAGTCGTTCATAAGCAACACTGCAAATTTATACACCTTTAAACTTACCCTGCAAGCAGCAATTACAATTTTGACAATCAAACTTGATTTGCTTTAAAACAATAAGAATTTTTTCTTTAGCGCTAGCGTTTTTCAGCTGTTGATTTACTAATTACTTTTAAATTTGTTTTTTGATACTTTCCTATAATGTATCTTTAAAAGAGTAAGTTTACTTAAGTTTTAACAACTACCGTCAATCATGAGTTATATAAAGAACAAAACATAGGATAAAAGAAAATCAGAAATTACAATTTTAACCTTGACGTGGTAGGTTACACTGATTTTTTAAATTAATATTTATATCCTGTTACATGTTTCAAGCATATGTTATCTGACATAAAAAAAAAACAAGTGGGGGTTTTATGTTTTATAAACAGATACACCCAAAGAGTCAAAATTTAAACATTTTTTATACCCTTATTACCAAATCTTGCAGTTTCACAGTATTCCTTAAATAAAGTCAGAAAGTCCCTTTAAATTCTGGGTGACTGGCCTTAAATAACCCCTACTGTGGGAGAAATATAATGTGGGTATAAACCAGAAGACAATGTGGGTATGAACAAAATGGCATTTAAAAGATGAACCCTAATGTTATTATTTGTACTTAATGCTTAAGTGTCTATCGAGGCACCGCTCAACATAATTAATATAGAGTGAAAAGTTTATGAAGACAATGATGCCTATATTTTTGAAAAAGTGTTTGCTTGGGTTCCAATCATATGGATTGGTATCAGGGATACCGCCTTAGTAGGCATGTATGGGATGAACATAACATAGGTTATACAAAAGTAAAAAAGGTACTTTATAAGGTTTTACTTGTGAGGGCTTTAAGAACAAAGGGCATTAAGGGCTTAGCAAATTGCTAACATTAAAATATGAAAACCATAGAATAAATTAGTAATTTTATAATTACATTTTAATTGGAAAACCAATCCCAGGATAAATTTCAACAGTGCAAATCGTGGTGATATAATGAGAAAATCCCTATATATTTGTATTCATATTACATTAGGTTCTAGCATATGAATAGTACCAAGAGTTCTGCTTTGGTGTAAAGGTGCAAAACTAATGGTAATTAGTTTGGATGCGCTAATCGCCTAAATGCAGACCAATGGTCTCTAGTCTGGATAAATAGTTGTTCTTGTCAAGAAACAATAAATGAATATTGACTTATCAGACTCTTAAGCATTTAGTTCTTGTAACCAATAAAACAATATGTTTTTTACCCACTTTTACTCCCCTCTAACTCTCTGGAAAAACGTTGCTAAATGTTATGAACCAGCTATCAAGATTGAAGGTGGGCAAACTGCAGCATTATGTTGTGATTTCTCTTGCTAATTAGTGTTAGTAATATTATTTGTGGTAGTGTTTTTCGCTAGTTATTATTCAATCAAACAAGTTTGCCCACCATTGATTTATATTCAATTAGTTTACCAATAGGTTGCAATATCATACTTAAGGCTTGTAACAAAAAGCATATGTTAAGTTAAATAAATGCCTACTATCGAATCCAAATAGTTGTTCCAATATTCCAATTGTCAATGTATGTCTTGATACCAGTAGCAAACTAGAAAAAAATATATACCTTAAATGATAATAGTGGAGCTTTACTCCAATCCATTTATGCAAGAATAAATAAATTCAAATAACCTATTAAGCTATGGCTATTAAATCACTATTACACATTGTGTTTTAGCATCGCAAAGTAAGTTTTCTAAATCTATGTGTCAAAGCTATTAAAACAATTGTGGCAATCCTTAAACCTTTTTGGCTTTGCAATTTATTATCAAGCTTCATTTTGTTTTGTTTCTTCAAAAATAAAATATTACATAGAAGTATAATATAGTATACACTTCTAATAAAAAATACAATTAGAGTGTAATAACAAAGCAAACAGTTAAGGTAAAATAATTATTTATGCAGCCATTGGTGTCAGGTCAGATGAGCAAGGTGGCCATTCAATGCTACCTCTTCTTCCAAGCCAACGCTATGGAATAACTGTAAACCTACTTTTGGCCCACCCTGTATTTCTCCTCAAAATGAGGTATCTTACATCTTTAATATACAACAACAGGCTAGCGCTGCAACTCTTTACTTGCCGTTTCCCTAATCTATAATGCTGTTAACAATATAATTGTTTTTTAGGGATGTTTAAGTAGAATTCCCTGGGATTCTACAATGATAGCTTTTGAATCTAGAATAAACAATCCAGAATATCAAAATCAGTATATTTTAAACAATTATTTATGTTACATATATTTTAGGAGGGATATGTACCTTTTTTTGTCAGTCCTACTTTACTATAAAGGTGATTTGTTATGCAGTCAAATATTGAGCTGCAAATAATACAAAGTCACTAAACGTCCGCAATGCATAACCACTAATTTGACTGTGCAGTTGGTGGCTTTAATGTTAGCCGCTCAGTCAATAACACTTTCAGCTACATTGAAAGCAAGCACTATAAATGTGTCGCCACAGTTACAGGCATTTTATTACAACTTGCCACTTGTGCATGTTGCCACTTGTGCTGTAAAATGAAAACCTTATATCAGTTCCAAGAACTTGATATATACACAGGGTTGCCATATCGTTCTTATTTTTAAGATGTCCTTATTTTGAAAAGCTAGGAACTTCGATTGTTCTCCTCTGGTAAACGGTGTTGAATAATATTCTATAATTATGCATTTGCGCTGAGATTTTATGACATCATAAAGGAAAAGGTACTCCCGTGACATACAAGTCTCAGGATTTTACTTCTAAGTGGTAAGATAGGTAGGGCAGTAGTACAGTGCTGTACCAGGATACAGCAGCGGACAACATTTTAGCAGTAAACAACAGTACAAGGTTACAGCTGTTTAGGCTACAGCAGAATAGGGTGCGACGAATGCGAAGTGGTTGGTAATGGGGAAATGGGTGCACAGTGAAGTCGACACTTTGATCAAATCAGTAAAGCTATAAGCAGGGGTGACCACCACTTCGATCGGACCAACGGTTTGATCGCCACATTTCACCTGGTCGATCGCGTGATGTGTCAAATTTTAAAATAGCGTTCTTCAAGCAAAATTAACAGGAGTAAACCAAAAACTTTGATAAATTGCTGGAGCAGATTGTTTCCAGCAAAATGTATGGAATGTGGTATGACACGGCTTGTATAAATACAATGCATTTCCAAAAACATTTTTAATTACCATTTCGGTTGATTTTTTTTTCGGTTGTCCTTATTTTTTTTTCATTTCGATGGCAACCCTGTATATACATTAGAATTAGGTACGAATTCAATTTAGATTTGAATTTAAGTATTCAATATTATCCTTTCAACACCCCTAATTACCTTGGTTTCTATACAGCCTTAGATCTGTAAGCCAATGGTCCACACAACATGTTTGTTAAAATCACATTAAACAATGTCAATATACTGAGAAAACGCCTATTTTTTTGCATGTCATTTGAACCAAAATAAACACAATTTTTTGCACTTCCCACCATTAAAGTTTAACTTTATAAGGATATGATGGATAAAAAGGGTAAAACCACTTTTGCAGAAACTTACTTCAATTTTAGGAATGTTGATATTGGAAACAAGATCCCACTTTGCTGAACCATGCTCATCGTAACCATTAAATCCAATACCAGCAGCATTGTGTGATGCTTCACCTAAAAACGATAAACATTAACACATTAGGTGGCCTTAAAATTTGTTAAGTTGATCTACAAATTTGTAAATGGTTTGCTAACCTAACAACCATACACCATAATACTTGGAGCGAGCAATAAAAAGTGCAGCATATATAAAAAGAGCACGATTCCATATTGATGTCTCTTCAATATATGTAGGATCTATAAAAACAAGCTTTAGTTTGTCCAACAGGCATTTTTACATATATTTGGCTATATTGTAATCTAATCCTTTCACAATAACTTTTTTTTTAATAACTGTGACCATACCCTCCAACAAAAACCCAAACCCATTAGCACAACACAAATGTTATGAAGGTTAATGTTTTGTCAGTTGTGTTAGACATACACATATATGTTCGAAACAATAACACTAAACACTTGGTTTATGATATACCTGTGATAAGACTACATGGTAAAGCTCGGTCACCCAACCAATACAACACAATAAGTGCTATTCCGACAGCCAGTTTTACAAAAACAGCAATCTGAAAAATAAAAATAGGTTTTCCTTCAATGAAACACTTTACATTTTATAGCAACATGCAATGCAATTGCTAATTTTCAAAAGTAACTTAGGAACCATAATAATTAGGCTTCTCCACATGGCTTTTAAAAGGCGTTAGGTAGAAAAAAGGTGGCATAGTGGGATACTTAGCGGTCAGCTCATATAGATGCTTTTGAGCTACAGCCTCTAAATGAACAGAATCAAAACAACTGAAGTGCTGGCAAATGTCTATTCTTCAGATGTTTATTGATTAGTACTGTTTAAAAGGATTTTTTGTGATGTTTAAATAAGAATTGCAAGGTATTCTAGAAGAATATGTTTAAAACTAGAATAACAAATACAGAATATCAAATACCAGTATATTTTTGATTTTTATTAATTATTTTCTATTTCTTAGGGTGAATTATTCATAATATACCCTTTAGTGACAAAACAGAAATTAATCGAAAAAAATTGCTAACATATGTAGCCTATATTGGAATCAAAAAAATAAATTACAAATGAATAATATTGTGATGTACTGCCACTAAAAGCAGTTGTTTCATTTGTCATGCATAACTCCAACAGAAACATGAAGGAAACACCAAGTTGTTGTGCAAACTTAATTTATTACCCATATAGGGATTGCAAAGCAACACAAAGAACCCTTCACAAATTTAACTTGTTCTATAAGACAGGGTTGTGCTTAGTTTACCTTACTACAAACAAACAATATCTGTTAATTAGGCAGTCAAATAATATGCAGCAGAAAATACAAGGTTACTATTAGCAGTTATGTGTTACTATTACTTAACAATTCCTCTGTGGCATAAACTGGCTAAATATTGGCCTAAAGTTGACCTTAAGAACTCAGTAGCAAACTTTGTATGTTTACCAGTTAAATGTTATTTTTGCAACTTAATTAAGAAAATTGCAAAATCTCTGTACATATGTAACATTTTATTGACACTCAATAATTAGGCATAGATTATTGTGAATAATAGTTATGTGGAACATCAGTATCAACCACATATATCAAACTAATGTCACAAGTTGCTAAGTCCAGTTACTCAAGTAATTTTTTGTTGCTAAGACCATTTAATTAAGCATAACATGGGTGACAACTGACAACATGTCAAACAGAATTTGTGTTGTTGTTTTTTATAAATTTGCAGATAAAAGCAAAGTATAATATATGGTATTTAGCAACTTCTCTCATAATACTTACAGAAGAATCAGGCACTTTTTTATTTTTCTGTAAACAAAAAAATAAACAGTTTTTTTTCTGTAAACAAAAACTATATTTGCGAGTATAGTAAAAAAAATATGTTAAACTAAATTTAATTTGCAATTGTGCAGCATATAGGTGATTAAAGTGATACATCATGTTATTGAACAAATATGTATTTTGGAACAATCTTCTAATAAAATTCTAGAACACAAGTCGCATAATAATAACTGAAGCCTGTTTGATCCTAAACATACATTTTAATTATGGGATTTCTCAAAAAAAGACTATACCTGTATTTCATTTTTTTCTTGAACAAAACAGGAAATATAGTCATTGTAGAAAACAAAAGGACCAGCTAAAATGCCAAAACAATTAAATAAGTATGCAAAGTATTCCAATGCTGAAGGCAATCGTCTGTTGAAAAATGAATGATTTGTTTGTTTAATATTAAGATCAACTGCTGTATTTAATAATTTAAAACCGAAGACAAACCTGACAGCCAACTTTTTTTGAGTTTGATTTAAATCGGACTCCTTTCTTTCACAACCTTTATTTAAAAAAAAAGTTTTATTGCACATGACAACAAAACATTTTTGTTCACCTATGATTGAGCAATAAGTTGCCAACTGTTAAACTTATAACACTGTGTTAGTTTAGATAAAAAAATAGCAAAACTAAGTGCTTAAAATCTACCGAATTAATAACATTTTGCAATGTATTGTCACTTCTGGAAATGTACTACTTAAAATTTAAGCTTGTATATTATGCATGTGTTATGGCAGCATGTTTTTTAAATTAAATTAATTTTAATTAGTATTGAATTAATTGATCATAATTCAGTTAACCATTGTTTCTCAAACATTTTACTCAGCAATAAAAGTTTCACTGACTTTTATTTAACTTATATGATGATGTCAGACGGTTCTTTTCAGCATAAAAAATCTTATGCATGTGCCACCAATATGTCATAATACAAGTAATCTTACAAAACATGCCGTTCTCAAAGATCTGGTGCGCATTCAGGCAACTAAGGCTAAGTTAATCGTGCGTAAGCTACAAATTTAAGTAAGTTAAAAGCAAGCAGTATACCAGTTTATGAATATTGTCAAAATATCAACAATTGGCTTGCCAAACATTTTTCTATGTTTGGTTTTTCACTGGCAACCAGGCCTCCGGAGTCGGTTAAAAACAGTCCAACTTTGGACAAAAAATTGCTATTCCACATTAACAATTTACAGTTTGTAGCCTTGCTGCCTTTATCAGTTTCGAAATTTGGTACTGCACATGCGCATTTATGTGGTCTTACTAGAGTCCAGAGTCCGACTCCACAGCCTTGCTGCGATCTGACATCTAATTTACGTATCTTGGGAGACGCCATTAAATCTAATTTCTTAAGTTAAATTCGACGCTTTTCAGCCGATACCTAGAAGTGTTAACCAGAAGTTGCTGGCCTACACAGAACTTGGCTATGGACATCTAGAGAAAAGGAAATAACACATGGCATATTCATTACAGGTCAATATTAAAGCCACATTGACCCACGGGCATATCAAAGACATGCAAACATAATTACCTTATTGTGAATTTATTAATATTATTAGATTAAAATTCAAAATATCCCACCCAATTAAGCATATACGAATAGAATACAGGGATGTAACCATACATTTTAAATCTTAAACCTAAGTGCAACAGTTTTTATCTACTCTCTGGGGGCCAAAAGTTATAGCCAAATAAATTGTAACTTGACAACCCAAGCAAACTTGTTATCTTGTGATAGCTTTTTAGGTAAACATAACATTTTTATATTTCCAGTCTTACATTTCTCCAGGATTCGCATTTAAATTTGCGGTGGTAAAATATTTTATGTTGTAAGAGCAATAGGTTTTTTACTTAGAGAGACCTCTTTATAAAAGGCAAGTCGCATGCGCCTAGTTTTACTAGGAAGCCACTTCGAACAAAAGCGTTGCACGCGCGGGACAATAAGGCACGGCAGGGATGCCAGCAGCCGCCTCGTCGCGACGCGAGCTGAATAAAGCAAGTGATATGAAAGCATTCTGTTTTGAAGTTTTTCTGCCGCTAGATAGGAGTAGATAGCAGTTATGAACTAAAACGATGACGTAACACTTTTGTTTTTTGTCCCCCAATTGGAGGTGCCTAGGGGTGCAGCCTCATAAACCTCTACATAGCACCTTCATACCACTCTACGCCATGTCTGAAAATTTGAAAGTTCTACGATGTATACTTTTTCTATAATGCTCTGGACAAAAATCGGTCTGAAACATACCAAGCAAACCATAAAAACCATGAAAACTAAAAAAGAATAGCGGTAAAAACAAGATATGTCCCGAAAATAAATTTTCGGCCCATATAAATAGCGGCAAAAACAAGATATGTCCCGAAAATAAATTTTCGGCCCATATAATAAGTGTTGTACCAAATTTGCATTTTGTTATCAGGTAATGTAAATTAGAGCAATGAACTTCCCTGATGAAGATTATCCGAAGAAATCATTAAGCATCAGCACAGATCATAACAATTTTGTCAAAAAAACATTTTCTGACTTGTTTTTTTTTTTTTTTGTCAAAAAAACATTTCAAACAATATTAAAAAATGTACAGATATATAATATTCAATTAAAAATAATGCAGTTAGCAATCCAGTCCAGTATTAATGATTAATTAATTAATTATATACTTCATCAATTTCGTTCTCTCTATTTCTTAATGAGCTAAATTTATATTGTAACCAAATAAATGACTGATGATAATTTGGTAAATGCAAACAAACATATACAAATGTTTAAAGTAGAATCCAAGGTATTCTAAAATAACATATTTGAATCTAGAATGGTAAATCCAGAATATAGAATCCAAGGATTTTTTATTCATTAACTCCTATTTTTTGGATGGATTAATCCCTTCAGTGACAAAATATAAAATAATTAATCGCAAATAATTTTGCTAACATATTTAAATGGTATTAAATAATAAAATTACAAATGGTTAGCTATCATGCTAAACAATGGCGTTATAGTGACATTGACAATATGAAACCATTTGGCAAAGCATTATGATGCATAACTATATACATAAAAAAAATAAACAAAGACATGATACCAATTACCAAGTTGTTTCTCACACTTATAGAGCAATTTAGGAATACAAACCCTTTACAATTCTGTGTATTTTATAAAACATTGTTGTGTTTTAGTTTTACCTTACTCAAAAGTGATCTGATCAGCATTCAAATAATATGCTACTAAAAACACAAAGTTACACTACTGCCAGTAATGACAATTATATGCTGTACATAACATTGCTAAATATTGGTCTAAATTTGAAGTTTATTAACACTAAAGCACGTTTTAACTGAAGCCAGCATGTTTTATGATAAAATGCTATTTGCATACGCTCCAAAGTGGGTGTGCGAGTGCTTTTAGAATCCCTGGATTCTTATAGAGCATTAAAATGACCCAGAATTTGACCAAGTTACATTTAAACTTTTTGTACAAAACTTTCCTAAATTACAGCAGGGGATTGTCAACACTGCTTTATGTGACAACAAAATATGTTATAATAAATAAATCTTGCCTTTTGAAAAATGGGATTGGTTTTATAGGTACACTAGTGCAGTGCTTCTTAAACTTTTTTAGTTTTTTCACCCCTAGCATCTTTCTCCAGATTCAGTGGCGTATCCAGGGGGGGGTTTTGGGGGTTCGGACCCCCCCCCCTTTTCGTAAGTGACAATATCGTGTACAAACAAACAAGAATTTAGGCCAAAAATGCATGTCACCAAAAGGCTGGCAAGATTCTGTCAGCTTTTTTTCCCTCATAAATTGATCATGCGCCTTAAGCCGGTGCGCCTAATGTATATCAAAACCAGTACCGATACTATTATTATATAAATAAACCACCGTCTTACACAATAAACTACGGTAAAAGCAACTAGCAACTTGCGACCACACTTTGTGTCTGATCGACAGGCGACGGCTGGCGACCGCACGGCCGCCAAACCAACGTTGGATACAAAAGGAGTCCAAAAGAGGAGCGCGGAGAAAAAGTAGGAGGAGTAGGAGAAAGAGCGGAGCGGTCTACCATGCGACTGAAGACTCGGCTTTTTTGTGGAGGCCTCAGCGTGCTTTAGATTGCGGACGCCCGGGCGATTTG
This sequence comes from Ascidiella aspersa, assembly GCF_963924565.1. Taxonomy (NCBI): domain Eukaryota; kingdom Metazoa; phylum Chordata; class Ascidiacea; order Phlebobranchia; family Ascidiidae; genus Ascidiella; species Ascidiella aspersa. Next base: position 12,960,250 of record NC_139454.1, on the reverse strand, counting down.
GATAAATTGATCGTGCGCCTTATAGCCCAGTGTGCCTTATGTATGAACAAAAAACTAATCACAGCAATCTATCGACAGTGCGCCATATTAGCGTGCGCCTTATGGTCCGTAAAAAACGGTACCTTGGGATATAAACGAACATCCCTAATGGCGGGAAGTTCTTTTTTTAAATAATATCTAAAAAAACAAAAACAAACTTATACCATCATATAAACTGAAACTTAAAGATGTTATTCTTTGTGTCAAAACCATCATAGGTCTGTAAAAAGAAATGAGAAACTCAAATTAAATAAAAACAATAGTATAATACCAAAAAATAAAATTTATTTTTTGCTACACTAACAATTGAATGATAGTAATAAACTGTTGTTTTTTTGTAAAAAACTTGCCCAGTGTGGTCAACTGAATATCCATCGCTTTCCTTGGAATCGTATCTTGAATGGAAATAGGTAGTTCTAATATGACAAAATGACAACATAAACATAGCAACTGCAAAAGTGTATCTGAAATGATAATATCATTAATTAGCTAAAAAAAAATCAGCTGAATCAAAACAACCCACCTAGGAGATACTTTTGGGGAAATAACTTTAAGCAAGAAATAACACACTCCTGCTTGACATATTGCAAAAAGAACATTTCTGTAAAAATTGAAGTTAAAAAATATTAAAATCATATATAATTAAAAAACTTTTATATAAAATAATTACAACAGAAAATTACTTACAACCCCCAGCAGTAGTAGAAAAGGTATAATCCTGAAATTAGTGTATACAACAGTCGTTTTTGTATTGAAAACTTTGGTGTATTTACCACATATTTGAAAAACAAGGATCCAACCAATGACATCAACAGTGCAACAAGGTATACCAACTACATATAAACAAAACTATAAAGAAAAAGCAGCAAAAGCTTAGCAGCAAAAAATATTACATTGGGATGCTTTACTTAGATTAATACTGTTTTCAATAATATATATATATTAATTAGTTAAAAATTTCCTGCGTCCCTCGACCCAGGTACAAACAGGAGACAAAAGAATAGCGTTTTGCATTTAATTTTATTTTCTCATTATCTTAAAATACAATTTAGTTACATTAAAAACATTAAAACATTGCTGCTTGGAACAGTAAGTTGAAGTTGAACCCTAACAAAATGGGTCGATTTTCGGGTCATGTTTTTGTCAGTATTATATGGGCCTAAATTTATTTTTGGTACATATCTTGTTTTTGCTGCTATTCTTTTTTGGTTTGCTATGGTATGTTTTAGACCATATTTTGTTGAAGCTTTATAGAAAAAGTATACATCATAGAATTTTAAATTTTTTAGACTGGGGTTAAAATGGCAGTGTAGGTGCATATAATAGGTTTAGGGGTCCATACCCCTGGGCAGTGTTCCCTCTAATTTTTTACCATGTGAGCAGGTGGCCAACACTTTGGGCACTTTTTGGTTGTATGTAGCTCAACTAAAACTAATTCTGGCACTTTTTAGGTCATATGTAGCTCAAATAAAACTAATTTGGGCACTTTTTGTTCCGTTAGTAGCTTAAATAAAACTAAATTGGGCACTTTTTGTTCTGTATGTAGCTCAAATAAAACTAATTTGGGCACTTTTTGTTCCGTACGTAGCTCAAATAAAAGTAATTTGGGCACTTTTTGTTCCATACGTAGCTCGAATAAAACTCATTTGGGCACTTTTTTGTTCACACGTAGCTTAAACAAAACTGATTTAGGCACTTTTTGTTCCGTACGTAGCTTAGATAAAACTAATTTGGGCACATTTACGAAACTGACGCAGTACATTATTAGGAAATTCAAACAATTTCTCAAGTGCTCATACTTAAAACTCATCTCACCATTAAAACAACTAATGCAAAAGTTATGAAACCTTTTAACATAGGTTTAATATTATAGAATATAAGAATTACAAAGCCTAATGTGTTAAAATGTATTTTATCTAAAATATATTTTACCTGAAATGAATGACAGATTTCAATTAAAACACTTTAGGATTCAAATTGTTAATGTATAATCGTATTAATAGTCTACCGTATTTTAAACAATTCTTTAAAATTTAGACATTTCTCCTAAACTAATACTGAAGGGTATAGCAAAATTATTACATATACAAAATACAATAATCAAATATATAAAACAAAAGTTTATGTACAAATACTGACTTACATGATTTCCACTAACAGTTATTCCTGTAGTATAAGAAATTAATCCTGCAAAGGCATTCAATATAAAAACAGCCATTTTACATAACTTTTCTTGGATATCAGCTTTGTTTTCCTAACAGTTATTTTCTATACTAAAAAATACACAAAAATTTCAATTAACAAAAAAATTCTCAGTTATTTATATTTTATCTGATTTAAAACCCTATAAGGTAAAAGCATATATAAACGTTTGTTTTATAAAAAATGCAAGAAGGCTGAAAAAACCTGCTGATGATTTAATCAAGCATCATGAGGTAATAAGATAGAAGCTATTTGCCAGGCAACTCGTTACCTACTTCAAAATTCTAAGTAAAACATGTTTACCGCGTAATGAAACACGGAGATGTGTTTTGCCTTCCAGTGTTAACATGACTCTGCTAAAAGATTATTTTAAGTTTGATAACAGCACTAAAACTTGTAAATATTAAAAAACTTGTATAAATATTTTGCATTGCGTCTAATTAGTTCAATCGAGAAATAGACGAGACGTAACATACCTGGTTAAAAGCATAATGATTTATCCACAAACAGAACATATGCTTCAATTCGAGCAAGTCCAAACACAAATTTAGTTAGGGATAAGCCCAAATGAACTACCTTTGTTAAAAGCAATTGTGAAAAAGCAGCAATTTATAACCATGTTTTCATATACTGCATTTGTTTGAAAGTAACTCAAAATAATTGGGTGCTTGCAGTATGGCAGAATGCTGACGACTATGTTGGCCGAAGATTCAGCCAAAAAAACGAAGAAATTGGTGCAAAAATTTTTTTTTTTCAAAGATCCATTTTTGCAAAATAATTTGCATCCTATTTTTGAAATGCAGAATATGTAATAACAAAAATTAATTTTGTTGTGCCATATTGAAAAAAGTTACGTTAGTGTGAAGCACGTTGTTTACTAAGAAAAAGTGTTAGGCATATTGATTGTTTATTATTTGAAAAAGTACACAATATTGATCATAGAATTGTTATGTGTTTGCAACTTTGCAGTTTTATTTGCTTTAGCACTCCTATATTGAGTTGAATTCCTGTATATAAAGTTGTATTCCCAATTCCTGTTAAATGTACAGGTATAACATTCGTATTGGCATATTGAGGATGTACCAGGCTATGCTTCTCCACATAAGGCCTAAAGTACATTTTTGGTTGTTTTAATTACGCAATCGCAAAACATTTCCTCGCTTCACCAAACTTTAACCTGGTTGTGCTAGGTGTAAGTGTCTTTGTTTTAAACAAATCTATCTAACCCAAAGGTAATATTCATACTATGTGGCAATGTGGCATGTTGCACTGTGACTGTGACAATTTGTATTATAAATATCATTAATTAAAGCAGGGGTCAGAAACCTACAGCCCGCAGGCCGCATCCGGCCCGCCGCCTCTTTGACAAACTAGACACGAGTCCATTTTAAATACTTTTTGACTATTTTAACTCCGTGATTGCAAAAAATTTTCGTGCGAATGATCTTTATAAACATCCGGTTTGTTTACGTTTTGATGCTGTCTTTCGAACGAGGTCAGCGCTTCTTTACCGTTGCAAACATATTTAAAAATATTGGATATATATTGCAAGAAATACCGGTATACCAAAAAAACGGCCTTCAATGAATAATTACGTGGCCATTAACACATATTTTAATAAGCATGTGTTAGCGGCCGTGTCCATGCTGTCATACTTTAATGGTTGGTATGTTAACTGCAGATTAGAATTTTTTACGACTTTAGGGAGCACAGTTGAATCAGTGAGCTAAGCTCTTTCGCTACATTCTCAGTGAATAGATTTCTCATGTGCGCTAAAAAAACTTAATTTCATTGAATGATACATAAAGAAATCCGTGTAGGAGATGTGTAACAATCTGAATGGTGATGTCACATAAAGAAAAAATAAGAATTGATGATACTTAAACTGTTATTGAGCAAATGAAAAGAAAATACATAAAGGATTAAATGACCAGACACACAAAAAACACCAAAAAAAATAAGTAAAAACCAAAAAGAATAAATCATAAACCACAGACAGTAGCTGGCAGCCATACATTATTATTTTGTTTTGTATATAATATTTTTTTTCCAAATTGCTATGTAAATACAATCTTTTCGTTCTTTGCACAAACTTCTTCCTGTCTTTATTGTGTTTTAGTACCTTTCAAGTAAATTCAATATCAACAGGTGCTAAATGTATTTCACAGCATGTTGCGTGGCATTACTAATAAAATCCCATTTTTTGTTTAAGAAGAACATAAATGCCTGTTTATAAAAATATGCGATTCTTTTATGTGCCTAAGCCCATTTCGATTGAATTAAAAGTTTTGCCAAATTTAAAGATTATTAACGCATTTTTGATTGCATTTTAGTTCCATATTTTCTCATGAGTTCGTTAGACAACAAAACGTTTTTTTAAGATTAATTATGTTATGACATCACGATTTGACAACTTTCTTAGTCATCACAAAAAAATTCGGCGCTGGTCTAGAATCCTACCACTTTTTTTTTTTTTTTTTTTTTAGCGCCAGAAGGTACAGTAGCAAAATTTAGTTTTTTAAATGTAAATTCCAAAGGTAACAATAAAGCTGGTTAGGCTGGCCATATTTTTCCCAAAGGTGAAAGCATTTTCCCAATAAAATTTGTACAGGGGAGTATTATCTTGCAAGTGGCGACACCTGGCGTATTTTATTGGAGGTTCACGGTCATATATGTTTGCATTATTAGGCCGAAAATTTAGAATTGTGTAGTTGCCCTTGTGCTGGGTCTACCCTAATGATAAACACACCGTGAGAAAGAGCCAACTCTTCTGCACATCGAGAGCAAAAATAAACCCCTATATGCATGGTGCGACGCCTAGCGGAACTCTTAGCGTACCCTATATTATAAATCTCTTGCCACTAGATGGCAGCACAGAAACTCTGGTCGAGTCTTGGGGTAGCCTTATTCTATTCTTAAAACGTAACTATAAGTGCTTAGTGCATTAGCCTTTCTTTACAGAGTCGATTCTTTGGGGGTAATTTTGATGAAATATCTACGGCCGCCTAGCATACGAAATTGCATTGACGTGCGCAAGTCTAGAATCCTACCACAATATTTCGGCTTTTTGCCTGAATTTAGAATTGTGTAGTTGCCCTTGTGCTGGGTCTACCCTAATGATAAACACACCGTCAGAAAGAGCCAACCCTCTTCTATACAGCGAGAGCAAAACTAAATCCCTGTATGCATGGTGCGACGCCTAGCGGAACTCTTAGCGTACCCTATATTATAAAATACCTGTCACTAGGTGGCAGCACAGAAACTCTGGTCGAGTCTTGAGGTAGCCTTATTCTATTCTTGAAACGTAACTATAAGTGCTTAGTGCATTAGCCTTTCTTTACAGAGTCGATTCTTTGGGGGTAATTTTGATGAAATATCTACGGCCGCCTAGCATACGAAATTGCATTGACGTGCGCAAGTCTAGAATCCTACCACAATATTTCGGCTTTTTGCCCGAATTTAGATTTGTGTAGTTGCCCTTGTGCTGGGTCTACCCTAATGATAAACACACCGTCAGAAAGAGCCAACCCTCTTCTGTACAGCGAGAGCAAAAACAAACCCCTATATGTATGGTGCGACGCCTAGCGGAACTCTTAGCGTACCCTATATTATAAAATACTTGCCACTAGGTGGCAGCACAGAAACTCTGGTCGAGTCTTGGGGTAGCCTTATTCTATTCTTAAAACGTAACTATAAGTGCTTAGTGCATTAGCCTTTCTTTACAGAGTCGATTCTTTGGGGGTAATTTTGATGAAATATCTACGGCCGCCTAGCATACGAAATTGCATTGACGTGCGCAAGTCTAGAATCCTACCACAATATTTCGGCTTTTTGCCTGAATTTAGAATTGTGTAGTTGCCCTTGTGCTGGGTCTACCCTAATGATAAACACACCGTCAGAAAGAGCCAACCCTCTTCTGTACAGCGAGAGCAAAAATAAACCCCTGTATGCATGGTGCGACGCCTAGCGGAACTCTTAGCGTACCCTATATTATAAAATACCTGTCACTAGGTGGCAGCACAGAAACTCTGGTCGAGCCTTGGGGTAGCCTTATTCTATTCCTAAAACGTAACTATGAGTGCTTAGTGCATTAGCCATTCTTTACAGAGTCGATTCTTTGGGGGTAATTTTAATGAAATAGCTACGGCCGCCTAGAAATTGCATTGACGTGCGCAAAGACCATCTGCCTTTTTATGTTTGAAAGCTGTTTTTTTTTTATTTTATTTTTTTTTTCAGGCAAGAAACTCAGAATAAAGTTATACCCATGTCAATGCTTTAAGCTACCGTTTATTTGTTAGAGTGAATATGGGAGAGCTACCACCTCCGGACAACCGTTTCATCCAATAAGGGAGAGGTACGGAATCCATATGGAGGGGAGGCGCCGGGTTGAATGGATATAAGACGGGGTCTGCAGAAACACTCTCCGTCGTAGCATTATTGCTAATTTGGCCTACATTCTGTGAGGGCTGGCACGCAATTCTGGGCGTAGCCATCTTTACGGCTTTAGTAAAGTAGCGCTTTTTTGACACGTTCTTACTAATTGCAGTGGCGAGTGTTCTGTCGCTCACGCCGCGCAGTAGAACCATACATAACCTCATTTTTTACTGTAGGCTTGTCGCCGCCGTCTGGGTACGCTTGTTCGCCATCGTTTCGCAAACGTATTCTCTTATGCTTTCGTTAACCATTTGACCACTTTCTAGCAACTGGTCACGTTTATCAACGCTTTGGTAAAGCAAGTTCAATTATAGCGCACCGTATGTCATGCCACGGGTGTTGGCTTCAAGTGACCTACTGCCTCTGAATAGCTGCAAGGCGTGGAGCTTGGTGCAGATGGTACACCTGGTAAATCTCCCAGAACTGCGGGTGGGGTACCATATACCAGTTCTGTCGACGACGTGTGTAGGTCCTCCTTTGGAGCGGTCCGTATGCCCAGTAGCACCCATGGAAGTTGATCAACCCAGTTGAGTCCGTTTAGGCGAGCCATCAACGCAGACTTTAGATGGCGTTGGAATCTCTCGACGAGTCCATTTGACTAGGGATGATCAGAAGTGGTGCGATGAATTTTCACACCGAGCGTGTTAATTATACTTGACTATAGTTGTGAAGTGAACTGGTGGCGCTACGATCTGATGTAATGTCCGCGGGGACACCGAAGCGGCTTACCCAGTTGCTAATAATACACGTGTACAAGTAACGGTCGTTGCGTCTGGCATCAGAACAACTTCCGGCGAACGTTTAAATCTATCCACCATTGTTAATAGAAAGCTGTAAACTTGACATGAAGGCAGGGAACCAACAATATATATGTTCACATGATCGAAAGGCTTACCTGGATCTGCGTACCTTACCAGCGGAGCTGCATTGCTTAGCCCACCAACCGACTTGTTTGTGGAGGCCGTGCCGAACATATTTTGAGGATATGATTTTTCTAGTGGTCCGAATAGACGAGTGATAAGCCATGTTTGACGTCAAAAGTTTGCTCTGACAAGGTTGTAGTATAATGAGACGATGATATCCGGTGGACGTATCACATAAAAAAACAACTCTTGACGAGCCAAGCGGAATCTGTTCGATATATAGTCCGTAGATAGCTGTTGTGTAAGCTTTAACTTCCGCACATTGTTGTGCCGCACCTAAAGATGCGAAATCGATGTTAAGTACATCATTTTGACGAAGATTTATGGATGACAAGCGAGAAAGTGAATCGGCCGCACAGTTGTTTTTACAAATATGCTGTACATCCGTAGTAAACTCAGCTATTTCAGAAATATGTAGTTGTTGCCGCGCAAACCATGGATAAGATGCTTTTGCAAACGCGAAGGTTAAAGGTTTGTGGCCGGTAAATGCGGTAAACCTACGCCCTTCTAAAAAGTACCGAAAATTTTGGATCGCCTGGTTAAGGGCAAATATAGTTCCCTGTCGAACATGCTGTACCTCGTTTCTGGTGGCCGCAAATAACGACTGAAAATGCTAACGGTTTCCAAACACCATCAATTTACTGTTCCAAAACGCCGCCAATAGCTTTATCCGAAGCATCCACTCCATCCGTTTGATGGTAGATGGTTCAGGACATTATCTGATCATTTATACCTTTTGAGGAAGTGGTGCTGCTCCATTCTTGTTGATATGATGCCTTCAAAAGTCACTTTCTGCGACATCGAATATGCCATTGTTTGCGTTAATACCTAACCCATGTTGAACTAAACGGCGAAACAGTTGCCGCAAATTCTGCCTGTGCTCTTGGACAGATGAGCTGGCCACAAGTATATCATCAATGTAGACGAAGACAAATGTCAGGTCTTGGCAAACCGTATCCATAAGACGCTGAAATGCTTGCGCTGCGTTCTTGATCCCGAAAGGCATTCGTATGAATTCAAATTAGCCAAATGGGCTTATGTTTGCGGTCTTGGGAATATCTTTCTGTGCCACTGTGCCACTTCAACCTGGTGATTGTGCCACTGTGCCACTTCAACCTGGAGATACCAGCGTACTAGATCAAGTTTTGAAAATACATTTGCGCCAGACAGGAGCGCAGAAAAATCTTGTATATGAGGAACTGCGTAGCGACCTGGTTCTGTGACTGCATTAAGTCGACGATAATCGCCACAAGGGCAAGGGTGATTAATAACCAACAGCTTGCGGAACGCCGAATAAAATCCATTTCCAACATTTTGCTGAATTCAGCTTTTGCAAGTTGCAATTTTTCTGGTGGCAGTCTTCGTGCTCTTGCGTGAATCGAATGAACTGCGGTAAGAATATGAAGTCCACACCATGTTTCGTCAAGGTTTGCAAAAAGCTTGTAGCCTACAAGAATTCTGAGGAAACTCCATGATTATGTCATTGTAGCGACTTTTCAACTTCTGTGTACAATCCTTGAGGCGCTTGTGACGCTGTATGCAGGGCGATGCTAGTGAACGACATAGCATTTAAGGCATCGGCGCCGCAGTTCCCCCAACGTGAGTGAGCTCTGAGAAAATCAACGCCAAAGAGGGGGCGGGAGCCATTCGCTAAAATAAATTTCCAACAAAGTGTGCCTGAAACCAAAAACGCGGACACGACGTAGTAATATTTTGTGTCATCAGCAGTTATTCGTTTCAGATCGAAGTGTGCTACGGTCTGCTGAAACCACACGCGCGGTTTGTAGTCCAGAAAATTGGTAGTTTTAAAGAAAGTGCGTTTTGTTGTTTGGGCAAAAAGCCGAAATATTGTGGTAGGATTCTAGACTTGCGCACGTCAATGCAATTTCGTATGCTAGGCGGCCGTAGATATTTCATCAAAATTACCCCCAAAGACTCGACTCTGTAAAGAAAGGCTAATGCACTAAGCACTTATAGTTACGTTTTAAGAATAGAATAAGGCTACCTCAAGACTCGATCGGAGTTTCTGTGCTGCCACCTAGTGGCAAGTATTTTATAATATAGGGTACGCTAAGAGTTCCGCTAGGCGTCGCACCATGCATACAGGGGTTTATTTTTGCTCTCGCTGTACAGAAGAGGGTTGGCTCTTTCTGACGGTGTGTTTATCATTAGGGTAGACCCAGCACAAGGGCAACTGCACAATTCTAAATTCAGGCAAAAAGCCGAAATATTGTGGTAGGATTCTAGACTTGCGCACGTCAATACAATTTCGTATGCTAGGCGGCCGTAGATATTTCATCAAAATTACCCCCAAAGAATCGACTCTGTAAAGAAAGGCTAATGCACTAAGCACTTATAGTTACGTTTTAAGAATAGAATAATGCTACCCCAAGACTCGACCAGAGTTTCTGTGCAAAAAATATGGCCAAGCCTAACCAGCTTTATTGTTACCTTTGGAATTTACATTTAAAAAACTAAATTTTGCTGCTGTACCTTCTGGCGCCAAAAAAAAAAAAAAAAAAAAAAGTGGTAGGATTCTAGACCAGCGCCATATTTTTTTATAATTATCTAAAAAAAACATCTAACATCTTGATTGCATTATCCTACATCTAGATTCAAACCAAAACATCTAAATCTAGATTAAAATAATCTAGAATGGCAACTATGATTCCACATATACGGTCGAATCATAGATTACTAATTACATAGAAGGCTCACTATCTCATTTGCATACCGTTCCGCATGCATAACACTTACATCGGTCGTGAATGTAAACAAGCTTAGGCATCAAAATTTGTTGTATTTTGTACTGGGATTTCATCACGAAGTTCTATGCAGGGAGTCGAACCGGAACTTTATAAACCGGTTTTGGGCTGTATATTTCAACAGGTGAGACATGACCACCGTGCTATCTGAACTCCACTAAATCGAAACTAAACAAACTGTCATAGCAATTCAAAGTGCATACTGTCAGGTCGCTTATAGATTTATTGTACATTCACATAATTTAGCATATTTCGCTTTCAATAAAAGAGCTTACAGCGCAGTAAAAACACGTGTTGCCATCAGTAAGGAGCGCATCGTTGACTGTTTTGCAGTAGAAAGGACACGACTAACGTTGCATTCAAAGCGAATGCGTTGAGGATTAAAACTGGCCAGTTAACGAGCAGGATGCAGGGAAAGGAAATATACCAGAACGACTTAAACAGGCATTTAGCACACGCACAACGAACACAGTAAATAACAAATACAGACGGTGGGACCTCTACATCATTTCCTCCCCCTTGGAACACGAAAATTTTCGAGCAGTTCGTTGGGCCGCGCTTCTTCTTTAAAATCTTCCCAGGATCCGATTACGAATCGACCAGTAAACGCAGAACGTCGGACATTTGTGTAATATGGAAACAGCACGTGTTGGGGATCGTGGTGTTCAATACAGCGAAGAGGTTTCATGAATTCCTTGTCTTGGCGGCCAACGAACAACTCCAGGGGTAGCTGGTTGTACGACACGATGTAAACGTCTGAAATGGTACTTAAAAGGCACAATAAACAACAATGCAAAACACTTTTGAATAGCCTATAATGCAGAAAATTATCGTCTTAAAACGCAGTTCGAATTTCAAATCGCAAAACTGAAGTTAGTTGCTTAGAGTCTTTTGCTCTAACTTCCAATTGAAAGGGGGTAAATGTGCTAATCTCAGAAACGCGAAAACAAATTACACCGCCTAGTCCACATTAGATGGGTTCCCTAAAGCAGACATAATAACCTTGGCGCAAAAGGTTGTTCTAGAAAGTTACTCTCTGCATGCTAGTAACTTCATGTGGGCTACATGCATAGTTGCCATTCTAGATTATTTTAATCTAGATTTAGATGTTTTGGTTTGAATCTAGATGTAGGATAATGCAATCTAGATGTTAGATGTTTTTTTAGATTATTATAAAAAAAATATTGTATAATCTAAATTAGTGACAGATTCGCTATTGACGATAAATATTTCAGTAATTTCAAAAGTTTTTTTTTTTTGCAAATTCAAAAAAAAATGATGAGATATAAAATCGAAATTTCAGTAACTCGTCATGTTCAGTAAAATGTTTTATAAAGCAGAAGTCTTAAATCTAAAGCATCAAGCAAGTCCCTTTATGCAACTTTATACGGCATTAAGCTTTTAATGTTGATTTTTTGTCCAAAAGTATTGAATATTTTTCAAAAATCATTTTTAGATTATTTTTTAGATTTCTCCATAAAAATCTAGATGTTTTTAGATTATTTTTTTTGGTAAATCTAGACGATTACTGTGAGAAAAAAATGGCAACTATGGCTACATGACGGTTATCTCACACCGTCTGAAAAGTAAATGAGGCATCAAAGGCCTTACAAATCATGGGTTTATAATACCCAGAGTATGCTCGCTTGCAGTCACAAATGAGATAAATCTCGCGTTATGTTGAGAATTGGCAACAAGGTTTGGCCTTCTGCTCTGTTTTACTTCTATAATGAAACATAACGGTTAAGTGACGCAGGGATTTTAGATAAAGTGGTCGGGTTATTTTGGGTGAGATATAAATCATCAATCACCATAACACGTGACCAGAGACAATAGCCGCAGTGGGTTTGACACTTTTGAAGTAACGACTTCTGTAAGTGCTGGTTGGGATAGAATCTATCCGTTTGTTGGTTTTGAGATTAGATATCACAAGAGGTATTTAACCTCGATGGTAATATTTTCACCTTGAAAACTTTACCAAAAAGGGCCATAATTTTGCAACAATAACTATAACAGTCTTGCGTAACTAACAATTTAAATCGTCAAACGATTTTTCTCTGCATTACGTCTAATCAAATATCAATTTAACAAGCAAGAACGCTGGCATAATCTTGGTGACAACGTTTCAACAAATCATAACTGATCGGCGTAGCTTAAAAATACTTACAAACGAGCAAACTGCGCTAGCAAACCAAAATAATTTATACTTTCTATGCAACCTGACAGTATGCATAAAATTTAAATCAGAAGGGTTTAATTGAGTGTTCATATCACGTCGGGGTCTCCAATGTATATTTCAACAGGTGAGACATGACCACCGTGCTATCTGAACTCCACTAAATCGAAACTAAACAAACTGTCATAGCATTTCAAAGTGCATACTTTCAGGTCGCTTATAGATTTATTGTACATTCACATAATTTAGCATATTTCGCTTTCAATAAAAGAGCTTACAGCGCAGTAAAAACACGTGTTGCCATCAGTAAGGAGCGCATCGTTGACTGTTTTGCAGTAGAAAGGACACGACTAACGTTGCATTCAAAGCGAATGCGTTGAGGATTAAAACTGGCCAGTTAACGAGCAGGATGCAGGGAAAGGAAATATACCAGAACGACTTAAACAGGCATTTAGCACACGCACAACGAACACAGTAAATAACAAATACAGACGGTGGGACCTCTACAGGGCCATTTTTTCCCGAATCGTAACCGAACCTGAACCGCTTTTTGTAAATTTAAGGAGCCGAACCGGAAATGAATCGCATACATTGAAAGTGTGGGACACGAGTTTGTTTGTTGAGCTCCGGACCAATTTTAAGTTGCGTGCGTATACTCGTTCGCCAACCACAAGACGTACAGGTTATTATAATTGTAATAGTTGATAAACGAACACCCAGTTCAAACTATAGAGCGGCAAACAATAGCGCTGTCAACAGCACAAGACGTTAACTGAAAGAGATGGTTTACAAGCAGATAGCGGGCTTAAGTACACAAATCCCTGTGTTGATCGCACAGAGAAAATGCAAGCCAGTATAAGCAATTTACACTTTGGTGCGAGTAGACAATAAATCTGTGGCATAAGCCGATACAGCATAAATTGCACCGTAAACACAAAAGCTCTTAGTTGGTAATTAATCGTGCGCTCTACAAAACAACCTAAACCCTAACCGAGCCTGAACCTGTCAAAAAAGCGGTTTACTCGAGCATGACGCCACAACTCGTAGTTTACAGAGTCAAGTTACGCCATGCTCGAAATTTTAAGAAAAAAAAAGCATTTTTTGAGCAAAACGTTGCTTTCAATTTTTGTAAATACTTTAATAATGAGCTGCTTGTTTTAAATGCGTTACGAAACTTGGATTTATTACGAGTTACAATTCAATAATTATTCTCTATATTTAATGACCCACATTTTTAGGTTTAACTGAACTATTATTGTATCCAAACCGGAACTTTATAAACGGTTTTAAAAAAAAATATAGTCGAACCGGAGCTGAACCGGAACTTTTGAATTGCTCCGAACCGAAACCGGAACTGAACCGGATTCCGAAAAAATCTTTGAACCCGAACCGAACCTGAACCGGAAAAGTCAAACGGTGGTGTATGGCGTCGGAAAGGCGTTTAAACAAATTTTAGTTGACCATTATAAAGTGTTTGTGTTGCCTAACTGCTATGGCGGCTAGTTCGCATGGCGTTCGCATAATGTCGCATAAACGGGCGCGAATATCTCTACCTAACATACTGTGTGGTGGGACTCCAGCCATAAGACCGAGATAAGAACAACACCAACGTCAGATTCGAAATAAGGCCAAAATAGGACTAATACCTAATGGTATGAGTACCGACTAAATCGGAATAAGTCCTAAATCCGTCAGAATAAGACCTAAAATGTCAGAATTAGGCCTAAACACCACTTTACCTAACCCCATCCCTAAGTAAATCGCTAACTCCCCTAATAATTTCAACACTATAACTCATTTTTCTAACTTTTCTTTTCTAACAGGTTTGGGCGTTATTTTGGCCATGAAGCCTGCTTTCGATGAATTTAGGACTTATTCCGATGAATTTAGCCTTTTTTCGATGAATTTAGGACTTATTCCGATGAATTTAGCCTTTTTTCGATGAATTTAGGACTTATTCCGATGAATTTAGGCCTTATTCCGATGAATTTGGGTATTATTCTGATAAATTTAAGCTTTATTCCGATGAATTTAGGCCTTATTCAGACGATTTTGATCATATGCTGTAGTGCGCAGTGGTTCTTCAACTTTATGAGACAGGCCCCTCTTTACAATTTTAACAAAACTCGCGCCCCACCTTGTTTCAAAATTACAAAACATTAAGCAGACACCCCATCCGTCAGAAATTAGTGCATTTCTGAGCAAAAAGGTCTACAACAATTAGTGCATTCTAAGGATCAAAAAGTCCGACTTTTAGACTTTGAGGTCTCTGACAATGCACTAATTTGACTTAACAAATTTGGATAAGAAGATTAAGTTTAATAATACTTGACCAACCCGAACCCAAACGCTAATCAGCACCCTAAAGGCCCGTTTACACTACAGCTGCACTGAGCTTAGCAAAGCCTAATTTACATTTAAATTATATTGTGGCGAGCGTTTCAAGCTTTGCTACACTCAAGCCCAGTAGTATCAGAAAACGTTACGTTTGGAGCGATTTTTACGCCCAGCTCGGCTCAGCGCAGCTGTAGTAACTCGAATAATGTGCGTTAATTTAATAATTATAACGCTTCAGGTCCCAATACCTCAATTTGTGACGTAACAATCGTTTATACAATGGACGATAAACTATCTCAGGGTGGTCCAAACCCAGGCCCGCGGGCCACATGTGCGGCCATAATTTTTCGTGGCCCGCGAGCACTGTTGAATCGTTGCAATGCGTACCGTTGACTGTTTACTCAAAGAAATCTAAGTGACAAACGAACAGTAAGAATACTGCAATTGTTTGGTCATCATTACACTTTTTCAGTTAAACCATGAAATAAACCATATTCCTATCGCTCACCAATTTCGCATCCAGGGATTAGCAAAGACGCCTAATATTGGTATGTGTTATACTTATAAATGACCGGCTTGAGAGAAGCCGCAGTGCGCCTTTCACCAAACTTTCTAAAATGTTTTTTAGCCACCTTATAAGTTATGTTTGCGTTTTATTTTCCCTCGTTTAAACATGAACATGATATAAGAACAAAGACCCTATATAAGGGTTACCATTTTTGTCACTTTAAAGTAAATGAACAATAAAATATATTGCGCTGTTGTAAAGTATTGTTTTCACTGTGACTTTAGCCCAGGCAACCTACGGCCCGCGGGTCAGGTCCGGCCCGCCGATGTAATTCATCCGGCCCGCCGCCTCTTTGACAACTTAGACACGATACCATTTCACATACTTTTTGACTATTTTAACTACGTAAGTGCAAAAATTTTTTCGCGCTTTGCGCGAATGATCTTTCTACGTGCGGTTTGTTTACGTTTTGATGCTGTCTTTTAACTAGATCAGCGATTTTTTGCAGTTGCGCCGTGGAAAGCTGCCAAGTGCGTCGCGGAAAAACGGAAAACGTATTCAAAAATATTGGATATGTATTTTTTATCATTTTAATTTTAATTTTCGGCAATGTAATAAAAACTTGCAAGAAATGTTCATCGCTCGCCAGGTGTGCCTTGACTAGAAAAGGTTAACAAACACTGAGCTAGATTACCTTTTAATTTTGTCGCGTTCCCTTAAAGTAGTTTTATTATACTTTTTATGAGTAGTATAGATGACGACGAGTAAACTCGAGTTTTAAAACAAACAAACGCTTTTTTTCGCTTTGCGTCAACACTTCTACTGCCTCTCTAGTGTTAGTGCTCTATGGTCGCAATGTAAATTCTCATTTCATTTTATTAAAGTGGGGTTGCAGGGCTAAAACTGATTTAGTTCAAAGACTGATGCTTGTTTCTGCTATGATTTGAAACCGACTCCTTTGTTAAAGTTGATCGAAGGTTGCATGTTCCAACAGCTTAGCCACAGCAAGGTATTAAACGTATCTGAGTTTATTGAATAACATCAGAATGGCTCGTTCGCCAACCACAGCTTAAAAAAATCAACTTACAGGAAGAGCTAGCCATTTGTTCAGCTGCGTTTAGTTCAGTTACGTTCAGTTGTTTTAGTTAAGATGTGTTCACTAAGTCTCGTTTGGCTTTTGCACACATCGCCTGGCCATCGCTTAGCAAAGGAGTGTTAACGGAATGCAAATACCACCTTCGTGTTACTTTACAAACAATGTTTAAGGTCTGCGTTTGGGCCACGTCATTAAATAACAACAAATAATAAGGCGACCCCTTCATATTATCTATCGCAGCCATAAAATATTTGTGCTTAAAATTGGTAACAACATGAACATGTTAAAACAAAATTACGAGTTAAATTTGGCACATGTAACAGCAAGTTAAAAAAATCTTCCGTTGGTGTTTCGAAGTTCAACAGGAACTGCTGTACATCTCGCTCTGTTGTTTGTCAAGTTCAGTCGTCCACAACCGTTCAATGCAATGGAAACCTTTGAAAAACAAAACAAAAGAAAGGCAGTTATTTGTTCATTTTTTTGTAGTTGTTAAATAGCACATTTCGTTTAAGTTAGTTTCAAACAAACGCAGTACATGAAAAGAAAACACGTTTCTAAATTGCTGCTTTTTCACTATTGCTTTTAACAAAGGCAGGTAATGGGCAGTGTTGTAATGACTTAAGTCAATGACTTGACTTAAGTGCACTTAAGTCACTGTTTTCAAATGACTTGACTTGACTTAAGTCTTTCGGGCAGATGACTTGACTTGACTTAAGTCTTTTGGGCAAATTACTTAGGTTGAATCGAAGTGCTTTCTGTATGCCTTTTTTTAATAATATTGAGCTATTTATCCAAACGTTTGCACATAAAACAATTAAAAAAAAAATTCAATAGTTCAACGTTTCATTTTTACGACAAGAACGTGACTTGAACTTGACTTGCTCTAATTATGACTAATTGACTGGGACTTGACTTGCGCAACTGATGACTTGGACTGGGACGACTTGGACTTAAGTTATTTTGCAAATAACTTGACTGGGACTTAAGTCATTTCAAAATGACTTGTTTACAACACTGGTAATGGGCTTATCCCTAAATTCTTGTTTGGACTTACACAAATTGAAGCATATGTGTCGCGCGTGGATAAATCATTATGCTTTTTACGAGGAATTTTACGTCTCGTGTTTTTATAATCTACCTAACTAGACGTGTTGTGCGTACTTTAAATCAGAATTCCGTAAATTAAATCCCCAAAACGTACCAAATGTTTAAACCAATTTGGAAATTTAAAACAAAATTGTTTCGTGCAACAAAATAAAATCAATATTTACAAGTTTTAGCGCTATTATTGAAACTTTAAACTAGTAGCGCATTTCTAACATTTATAATCTACGCTTAAAATCGTGTTTCACAACACAAATAAACAGATTTTTCGATTGGCGTTAACTTAGATTTTTTCATAGATATTTTGTATAAGATAGATCGACATTCACCTTGTTTATTTAGCAGTTTAAGCAAAAGTTTTAAAGACATCCAGCGACGAATTGCGATTCGCATCGTTGCAGTGCAATTTCCTTCAATTGTTGATCGGCGCTTATTCTCTTGTGAACATTTAGTTAGGTTCGCTCGTTGCAATAGGTTCTTCGAGATTCACTCGAATTAAGGTAAGCATGTTCCCCCGGACTTCTTACCTTTTCGTTTGAATCACGCGAGCAGCAACCACCACACAAACACGCACAACCTTTCATTTTTTCGTAATTTTTATTTTCGGCGTTGGGAGGTTCGATACCCCTTGCCAAGGCAGGGTGCAGTCTTTGCAGGTGTTGCTTTATTTTTTCACTGTACTTTTTTTTTTTTTTATTAATAAAATAAATAGCGAAAAAGCGAACAAGAAAAACAAATGAAAATAGTACAGCTCTCAAGCAGCTAACGACCATTTACTTTTGTGTTTTGTCATACTTCCTCTTTTTAAAGCCGAATATCGCTCGAAAGTTCGCACAGAAGATAACATCATAAGAAAGCGTAACATAGTCGGGACAGCTTCGGCATATTTACATTGATAAATAACATATCGCGCGCATAAAAGGACACAATTCACAAATGTTTTGCTCGGTTCATTTTTGTGCACTCCAAAGAGTAATTTCTCGCTGGAAAAACAACACGATATTCGTAGTTTAGTACTTAACCACGCACTCACGTTTTCCCAGTATAGACACGTAACAGGACACAAATAAAACAAGTGGTACAGGGTTTCCGTGGCCTTTTTGCAAAAAGTACATTGGTTAGATTCGGTTTTACCAAGCGAATAAAGGGAGTCATTTGTAGCAATTGCGCCCAAGTTAAACTTTATCTGAAAGCTTCTTAATTTGTTTTCTATAGTTGAATTGTAGAGGTTGCGGTAATTTTTTTCCCATGGCAGACGTGCACTCCCGCAACCTAAAGTCTGATGCCATTCTAATTCAGCTTTTGGAGGAAAGAGGATTGTTGTTTGTATTTTTTCGTAAACCGATTTGGTGGAGTTATACTGCTGGATAAATACTTTTAATGTTTGGGTTCTATACGATCGGGGTGTTGTTGCGCTATCCGAAACCCAGTCTTCTGGGAGACTCGATATTAATTTTATTAATTGGACAAAATCTGTGTTGTTAGGAGTAAAGTTGAATTTATTTACCAATGCGTAATATCGTAGGTATTGGCCGTTTATATTCAATAAATCCTGGTGAAAAAATTATATTGGAATCTATAAGTGATGGCATGAAAAAAACATTTGAGTGGTACTTTACTTTTTTTGTTTAGTCAAAGCGGACGGCTGTTTGACTTTGTATCTATGATTTCCAGGAGTTGTTATTGCGCAACGTAATGTTCGTATGGTGAGTATATGCCTTGTAATTGCATTGTTTGTTCCTATGTTCCCATTAAGAAGCGCTTCCAATCTGTTACCTTGGATAAAGGGACTTCGATTTGTTTTAAATCCGCTTCCGCGTTTTCGTCGAGTAGTGTATAGATCCATTTTGTATGTAAGGCTAACAAGTAAGTATCTATATTGATCATGCCTGCCCCCCCATTTGCAATACTCGCACTCAAAGTCTCTCTTTTTTTACCCTCTTCCATTTGTACCCCCATAAAAATGTAAAGAGGATTCGTTTAACTTTAGGTAAAGCATTTTGGTACACTAACCGGGACAACACTGATTTTAAAGGTTAAAATTGGGATCATGAGGCTCTTAATAACTGTTGTTTTTCCGAGGAGCGAGAGACCCCTTGCGGACCAGATATTTGATACTATGTGAATTTTTTTCAGAAGTGGTGTGAAGTTTTTTTCGATTAGATCGGCGTCGTTACTCGGGCCAGTGGGAATTTCAACGCCTAAGTATTTGATAGTGCCTGATGGTCATAGAAGACCACTTTGTTCCATGGGTTTGTGACTGTTTTTACGACTTGTCCCGATGAAAAACGCATTTGATTTGGCATATTTACTTTGCAGCCTGACATTTCGCCGCAGTCTTCGATTATCCTAAATACTTCTGTAAAATCCTGATCAGTACCCGATAGAAATACTGTGGTGTCGTCAGCAATAAGGGACACTTTAAATTCCTTGCCATTTATTGTGATGCCGTTGTAAAGGCCCTGTCTTAAAGCAGCGGCAAGGCATTCAATGTACAGAACAAATAAAGTTGGAGAGAGAGGATCTCCCTGGCATACGCCACGTTCAACGTTGAACGATTGTGATAGAAAGTTGTTATTGACAATTACGCACGATGGATTTTGATAAAAACATTCGATCAATTTAATATTCTCATGACTGAACCGAAAGCAGCTAAGGCTGCATATATGAAGTCCCAATTCACCGTGTCAAAGGCCTTCATATCTAAGGACAGTATCGCGCCAGGTATATTTTAATATTCGGCACAGTCGATGATATCGAACAAAAGACGAATATTAGTGCCTATGTATCGTTTCGGAATAAAACCATTTTGCGCAGGCGAGATAATGTCGTTTAGTACACTTCGGACTCGGGTGTTAACTACTTTTGATGCAATTTTGTAGTCTGCATTTAATAGCGTTATTGGTCTAAAATTTCCCGGTTCAAGATGGTCTTTATTAGCTTTTGGAAGTAAAGTTACTACTGCTTCTGGCTGCGAAGGTGACAGTCTACCTGTATTTACAGTATGTTGCCAAGCTGCCATATAGAGGCATTTGATATTGTCCCAAAATGTGATATAGAACTCTGCTGGAAAACCTTCCAATATTTTTGATTGTTCTGCCTTAATTTTGGGTAGATCTAGTGTTTTTAATTTTGACGCGATTGAGGTTTAGTTTCAAAAATTTACGTTTTTTTTATTATCAGTCTGTTAATACCCTTCTTTTCGCAATGTCTTTTTACTTAGTTAAAAAGTATGTTGTATTTTTCTCGCCCTCCTCGGCCCAGCGAGCCCTATTTCGCGTTACGCCGCTTTTGGTTTGGCGCAGCATTATATTAGTTGGTCAAGTTCCGATTTAAGTTTGGACAATTTTTCGTGCAAGGGGCCAAATTCTGTTTTAAATTTTTTTAAAATAGCGTCTTGCGTTTCCCCATCAGTTTTTCCAAATCGTTTTGCTTATATGGTTTTCTGCTTTATAATAAGTGATTAACTTTCTTATTTTTTCCTTGTAATGCTGATCATTTAATAGTGATGTATTAAATTTCCAGTAGCCTCTGCCGCGTGGTGCTGGATTAATGTCAGTTCCTAGAGGTACCATATTGTGGTCGGACATTATACCGGGAACTACGTCTACACTTGTAACGTTTTCGACGAGAGTTCTGCCAATTAAAAAAAATCTAAACGCGATGATGAAACGTTAACAATTACTATTGGGGTTGCATTTATTGGCATTAAGTATCGACCTTCTTGGTCTAGCTGTGTGCCTGAGAAGGTATAAGACAGTTTTTTGTCAATTAGTATGACCACCCCTCTACTGCTTGAGGTGCCGTGAGCCCCAAAAGCTTCCCCTCCCCATTCCATACCCCATAACTTTTCGTGCTTAGCAGTACTGTGGGTTTCCTGCAAAAAGGCAACGTGACACTTTTTACGACGTAAAATATTAAAAAACGACTTTCTTTTCATCGCAATGTTTAAACCTCGAACGTTGTGTGAAACAATATTTAAAGACATAAAAATAATATTTAAACGCGTTCAACGCCAATATCAATGTCCCACTCGTACTCCATTCCACAATCACATCTAAACGCTTTATTGGGACCCATAAGACAGGAATGCTTCTTCCCGCAACTACAGTTAACTATCTTATACTTGCAATGGGTATTACTGCACGCTTTACAAATCGTTACCTTAGGTAGCGGGATAACAGTAAAACAATTACAGACAACAGGGTACCTCTGGCATTGTATGCACTCAAGCACATCTTCTTTCGTCTTGTATTCTGGCTGGAGCTCCTCGCAGCACGGCATCCGTCTCAATATCCCTTCGCATGAAGGACATTGAAATGTTTCTTTACCCTCTTCTACCAGAAATAACTCGTCCGTGCAGCACTTCATTGCTACAGAATACTTGTTGGAACAACTCCAGCAAACGAAAGTTTTCGATTGAGCCGAAACCAAAGCTTCAGCTTGGCAGCCAGGGCATGTCAGCGAGATTCTGGTCGCACATTGGCTTACAGATTTGCTGTTAGGAAGCTCGTCCGGGCTTCGTTGCAGCCTTTTCCTTGACCAGTTGTTGATAAGCTTCGGTGTGCTTGACTTGATGTTGGATTCAGAGTTGATGTCCGGCGATTTCTTATCAGCATCGTTTACAATGCTGCTTACGGCTGTTGTAGAGTGTGGATCGTTATCAGCGTTGTTAGCGCCAGCGCTAGATTGGGGTGCAACCGCCTTCGTTTTGTCTGTCCGTGTACTTTGTCTTGCTTGGGCTCTTCTTGTCTTTTCACTAGCCGAGGAAATTTTTTGACGTTTGGGACAGTTTGCTTGTTTGTGACCTTTCCCGTCACAATACTTGCAAGTAAACACTTGCCCATGATATGTCACGTAAAATTCACAGTCCGCCGTCCTATTATAACTTGGTAAAGGGTTTTCTTCCACGTCCGTTGAATTCATTTTCAAGATTCTCATTCCGGTAAGCAACCCAACCTTGTCCTTCCTGTGTGTCACCTTTTCAACTTTTTCATATTTTGCCGATACTTCCTCTGCTATATGTTCACTGGGGAAAGGAATTGGCACCAGCCAACTGCAATGTTAATCTTGTCATTTTCGTATAGTTTAACAAATTTCACTGATTCTGCTGTGCAGAGCTTCATGTAAAGTTCCATGACATTTTGTCTATTGGTGCAAGTTATGTCGACGTTTTGGCCTCGCATTCTGCAATCCCGACCAATTTCTTCAGCGGATAATCCATACTTTTTATAAGATTCAGAATTTCGTCTCTTTTCAATTGATTAACTGTCCTCATACTAAGGCAATTCGGCCTCTTAAAGCTGATTTTTTTATTCACTACCTGAGCGTAACTTGCTCTGTTCGTCATTTTTCACTCACCACTCCACGAGCGCGAGACGGGGAAATGTTTTTTTCACTGTACTTTTTTTTACACGTAAGAAAATGACGCACGATAAAAGATGGATAGCACTTAATAAGAAGCGACAGGTATACGTTTACAGACTGGACCATTTAACTCGAAAAGCAGCAAGATTCTTATTTCCTAGGGCAATATGGTATTCTGATTTTTTCACTGTTTTTACCATGTTCTTGAACATTAATAAAGAAGGAAAAGTTTTGGCGTATTTACATCGATAAATCACAAAGCGAGCACAAATCAGTAAACAGTAGCAAATCATCCTCATTTACAGTACCAAACAGAAAAGTTACTGGAATGGTTTGTAGGGATATAAAAAGTTTTGCTGAAATCCAAGCAGTGACTTCTTCCCAAAACTTTACAACATGTTCGCAATAGAAAAACACATGATAAATGGTTTCAACATTTAAATTGCAAAAAACACACCGGTTGGTTTCAGTTATATCAAAAGAGAGCGCATCATTGGTCACAATCGCACGAAGATTAAGTTTAATTTGAAAGGATCGCAGTTTAGTTTCCATTGTGGCTTTACGAATGTTTTAATATAACCTGTCCCAAGGAATTGTGTTCGGTACAAGATTTAAATCCCGTTCCCACTTGCGTTGTTCTTTATGCGGACGATCAGTAGTGTATGTTTTTATCTCATTGTATAAAGTTTTTGATGAGTTATGTACCTGAAGTATCTGCCTTAAAGTGGTGACTAGTTTAGTATCGGGTCGAGATCCTGCCGTGGAGTGGTCCCACTCAGGTGGGAGAGCAGCGATCATTTCAATAAAGGTGTTAAAATCTATATTGTTTGGGTGGAATTTGTACAACTGCCAGTTGGTCATAGGTCATATAGTGTCTCGAGTCGTTTAGTAGATCATTGTGGTCAAAAACTCCCGCATTGATAAGTGGCTTTGCATAAAACGTTTCTGTCTTGAGTCGGACGTTTTTGTTTACCCATAAAGGACGGGCCTTGAGTGTTTGCAATTGTGTTATTGTCATATACTTCCTACAGTCTGATATTGCCTTTCTAGTAGCGCGTAAAGGTATTAGTTTAGAACATTGCCTCGATGCGACAGATAAGTCTCCTCGCAGCCAGCATTCGAGTTCTTTGTCTGTTAGAACGCCTTTTTCAAGCGTTTTCCACGGTGCACTATACTCGTCGTCAAAACGCTTTGACACCCATTTAATATTCAGCGACATAATATATGCGTCAACGTCCAACATATTTGCTTCTCCGTGTTCAGTATTTGCGCATATTTTTGTTCACTTAACTCTCTCCCATCTAGACCCCCCATATAAACTGAAATCATTTCGTTTTTAGTTTACGCATCCATGCTTCGGGCAGGTTGACCGGAAGAACACTAATTTTGTAAATTATTGTGGGAATTGTAGCGTCATAAGTAATAATTAGTGGATAATTTGGAATTTATTGTATTGTGTATTTATCAAATATTTTCTGATTTGTCACTTTTCACGCCTTTTATCAAACACTTGCTGTCACACTGAGAACAAAGCATTCGGCTATTTCACACATGAATAATGTTATATCGTGACACATATTTCCGTATACATAAAAGTATTTCACCTGTGTGAACGCGTTATTGTTGCAGTTCCTGGCTGCCAAAAAGGTTTCGGGTGATAAATCATTTCCGCTTTCTCGTGTCGCCTTCTCTCTTTCATGCAAACTTTCAACTTGTATATGCGAAACTTATATCAATATATAACCAGTCTTGTCTAGTCAATACAGTGAGTGGTTGTGCTTGCCGGCCGGCTTGCCCATAATAGCAAACAAAAACTGTGTGGATTTGTAATCAGACTACAACAATACTTATTGAAGCAATAGTGTGGTTGATTGGTCGAGGCAAATTAGTTTAATGAGACTCGCAATTAAACCCAACTGCATCAAATTGTTGCCATCGAGTGAGGAAAAAAGAACTCTATTTCTTATGGCCAAGAAAAGTCGTCGAACGAAGCTCAAAGAGAAGATGTACCTTAATCTGTACGGACTACCTACAAACGACCGCCTAAAAACTGCCATGTTTGGAACCTACAAGAAGCTAGCTGTTAGAAGAATTGATCTCGTCGAAGTATACGTCAAAAGACGCTCCATATCGTCAGCAAAGCATTTGCTTGGAATTCGAAATACTAAATACAAACAAGCGTTGCCGATAAAGACATCACCACCATCTTTTTATGTAACCCTAATCTTCATGGTTTAAGGAAAACAACCTAAATATCTAACAAGCACTCTAGGGACTCCAGCCATAAGACCAAGATAAGAACAACACCAACGTCAGAATAAAACACAATTCGGAATAAGACCAAAACAGCACTAATACCTATGGTACCTATGGTATTAGTACCGTCTAAATCGTAATAAGTCCTAAATCCGTCGGAATAAGACCTAAAAGGTCAAAATCAGGCCTAAACAACACTTTAACTAACCCCAAACCCCACCCCTAAGTACATCACTAACTCCCCTAAAAGTTTCAACAATAACCCATTTTCTAACCCCACCCATTACCCACCAATAACCCCAAACAGGACAAAAAATCCGGTGCCGAAACAGCGGCGCCCTGACGGCGCCGGTCAGACTAGGGCGTCCAAACGTAGTCACCAAAACGGCCGATGCCAGACCGATGGCCCCCGATCGTCCCATACCCTCCACTTACAGGTTCGGGCGTTATTCTGGCCATTTAGGCCTTCTTTCGATGAATTTAGGCCTTATTCCGATGAACTTAGGTCTTATTCTGATGAAATTAAAACTTATTCCGATGAATTTTGGCCTTATTCCGTTGAATTTAGGCCTTATTCCGATGAATTTAGAACTTATTCCGTTGAATTTAGGCCTTATTCCGATGAATTTAGAACTTATTCCAAAGAATTTAGGCCTTATTCCAAAGAATTTAGGCCTTATTCCGTTGAATTTAGGCCTTATTCCGTTGAATTTAGGCCTTATTCCGATGAATTTAGAACTAATTCTGATGAATTTAGGCCTTATTCCGACAGATTTAGGTCTTAGTCAGACGATTTTGATCGTATGCTGTACTGGATATTACTGCGTATTTGGCTTTATTATGTCGTTTGTCTTAATACTATGGTTTTATAGTTTTTTGGGCTCTATGTATTGTTGATTTTTAGATCTTATTGTGTGTTCCAGACTCTAGCGCTGAGCTGCCAAAACAAGTAATTTTTTATGCGATTTGTTTCATGTAAAGACAATGTTACCCTTACTAAAATGCTATCTTAAATTAAGTCACATCTCTATTTTATGTAAGCATAACTAAGTATACTTCTTTACATTTTCTAAAAAAGTTAATCAAAACACATTACAGAAAAAAACAAATATTTTGTACATAGGCTACATAATCCCGACGCATTCCTTAAAAGAGAGCATTTCTATTTAACAAAAATTAAAACTTGGTAAGTTAGTTTTGACGTCGGTAAACAACGTTTTTTATACGACACGTATGACATTTTGATTCGATTGTACTTCAGCACAGTCGAAAAAACTGTGTATGACACGCAAATTCGTCTAAAATCAGTTACCTTCAACGTAAGTAGGCTAATTGATGTTGTTTCTACCTCACGTTTAACGTTTTAAGAGGGTTCTTTTGACGTTTGTATCAACGCTAAACAATATTAATGAAATGTTTTAATTTATGTATAAAATAGTCTAAAACAAGTTGACCTCGATGTCAAGTATATACCTTGTTGTATACGTCACGTTTAACGTTTTAATCCGGTTGCATTGTGGTTTGCCGTAACCTTCGAAATGACTACGATCATTTAAGATGTTGCAAATTTGGTTGCGTTTTAGTTTTTCGTAATGTCAAGAAATAAAGTTATTGGAACTTTTGAAAATAGCATTTAAAATGGTTTCAAATAAGTTATCTTCAGCGACAGTTATCATTCCTTTTTGCATATACGCCACGTATGATGTTTTGAATTGGTTATATTGAAGATTGTAATAACGTTGAAAAATAACGCTATATCAACGTTAAAAATGACGTATAAAATAGTCTAATTCTAAACACAAGTAAGCTTCGATGTCAGTATTTACCGTAGTTTTTACGTCACGTGAAGTTCTAATTAGATTGCATTGTAATTAGTTACAAACCAAAAAATAACGTTGTTAAAACGCTTAAAATCACGTCCAAAATGCTGTCAAAGAAGTTAGCTTTGACCTTAGAATTCAACGTCATTTATGCTTCACGCGTGACGTTGTCAGTTAGTTGGATCTTAGTTTGTCGCAACGTCAAGAAATAACGTTCTTAAAACGTTTAAAATTACATCCAAAACGGTCTTAAATAAGTTAGCTTTGACGTCAGAAATCACCGTTGATTGTACGTCACGTATGATTTCCTAAATTGGGTCCATTGTGGTTTCTCACGACAACGTATGAAATGAAATCAAGTTTACTTTGATGTGAGTAATTAACGTTGCATGTATGTCACCTATGACATTCTAAATTGGTTACATTAAGGTTTGTAATAAGGTTGAGAAATGACGTTATTAAAACGTTACAAATGATGTATAAAATAGTCATAAAAAAATTATCCTTGTTACAAAAGGTAACGTTGTTGTTACGTCATGTTTTACGTTTTAATTATATAACATTGTAGTTAGTCAAAACGGTAAAATGACGTTATTATAACGCTTAAAAATACCATTGAAAAAACCTTTAAACGACGTCAAAAGTGGCTGAAAAGACGTTAGTTTTAACGTCAGTAAACAACGTGTTTTGTACGTGATGTATGACGTTTTAAAATAAGTTGCATGGTTTGTTTTAACGTTAGGAAAGAACGTTAATCAAACGTTTGAAGTTACGTTAAAATTGTCTATAACAAGTTAATTGTGACGTCAGAAATGAACGTGAATTCTACGTCACGTATGACGTTCTATGCTGGTTGCGTTATAGTTTTACGGAACGTTA
Organism: Ascidiella aspersa; assembly: GCF_963924565.1. Classification (NCBI taxonomy): domain Eukaryota; kingdom Metazoa; phylum Chordata; class Ascidiacea; order Phlebobranchia; family Ascidiidae; genus Ascidiella; species Ascidiella aspersa. The sequence goes on along the minus strand of NC_139454.1, from coordinate 12,932,344 downwards.
AATATACAGCGTTAATTAAACGTGTAAAAGACGTCTAAACCAGTCTAAAAATGTTAGATTTTACGTCAGTAATAAACGTTATTTGCATGTCACCTATGACGTTGTAAATTTGTTTCATTGTGGTTCGTCGCAACGTTAAAAAATAACGTTCAACAAACGTTCGAAGTGACGTCCAAAATGATGTAAAACATGTTAAGATCGACGTCTGTAATCAACGTTGTTTGTACGTTACAAATGACGTTGAAATCTGGTCGCATTGCGGTTTTTCCTAACGTTAATTTTGACGTTAGTGCTACGTTTTACATTACGTTTTGATAACACGGCCTCGACGTATTTTCTTAACGTTCGTTTGGACACATTCCCACAACGTTTACTTAGTTTAAAAAAAAATCCGAACGTCGAAAAAACGTTGTGTGTTAGCTGGGATTGGGTTTTTGTCTGTTTTTCTCACATCACGCAGCCGAGTTTACACACGAGTTTAAATACCTCGTATCAAAAAGCATAATGATTTATCCACACGCGAAACATTCTTTCAAATCACAACTTTAGGAACACCCCATTTTCTGCCTTTTGTTGAAAGCAATAGTGAATAAGCAACAACTTCAAAGCGTATTTTGTTGTGATGCGTCGTTAGTCTAAAACTTACATTGAACGAATTGTGCAAACTAAAAAAAATGCAAATTTATAAGGAAATGTTGCTCAATGTTAAAAATCAATAGAATTTAATTCCGAACAAATAACTGCCCCTCCTTTCTTTTATGTTTTTCACAGTTTCACGTTTTTTTTCATCATTTATGACGAAAGGACTGGACGACACAAGGAGACAACAACAAAACGCCTGTCATTCGTTGACTTATCGACAGAAGAAAACAACTTGTTATTGAACGTGTTGCTAAAAGCTAAAACTCGTGACTCATTGCCTTGCTCATGTTCATTTCTCTCAAATCGTATGAAGCACTTTCTAACAAAAGTCAATTGTGTTAAAAAAAAAAATAGAAACCTTTCGGGTATATTGCGAAAAGCAGCCGCCGTGTTACATGCACGACGGCAATTCTTTTTGTGCTAGAGTGTCTGTAACGTCATAAGTAATAATTAGTGGATAATTTGGAATTTATTGTATTGTGTATTTATCAAATATTTTCTGATTTGTCACTTTTCACGCCTTTTATCAAACACTTGCTGTCACACTGAGAACAAAGCATTCGGCTGTTTCACACATGAATAATGTTATATCGTGACACATATTTCCGTATACATAAAAGTATTTCACCTGTGTGAACGCGTTATTGTTGCAGTTCCCGGCTGCCAAAAAGGTTTCGGGTGATAAATCATTTCCGCTTTCTCGTGTCGCCTTCTCTCTTTCATGCAAACTTTCAACTTGTATATGCGAAACTTATATCAATATATAACCAGTCTTGTCTAGTCAATACAGTGAGTGGTTGTGCTTGCCGGCCGGCTTGCCCATAATAGCAAACAAAAACTGTGTGGATTTGTAATCAGACTACAACAATACTTATTGAAGCAATAGTGTGGTTGATTGGTCGAGGCAAATTAGTTTAATGAGACTTGCAATTAAACCCAACTGCATCAGAATCACTAAGCTTTTTAGGATACAAATTCGTCCCAGAAGAGTTAGCCCCGAGCGGACCAAATGTTTAAGACTGCACTAATTTTATTTATAACTTCACCAAAGTTAAGCGGAAACAGTTCCTTTGGGATTTTTAGTAGAATTTTTATACCTAAGTACTTAAATGAGTGTTCTGGCCAATCGAGGCCTTTGTTCGCGTAAAGTTTTTCTGTCGAAGAGCGATGGGCTCCTACATGGAATGCAAGCGACTTTTGCATATTGATTTTACATCCGGACATGTCTCCAAATTTATCTAGCACACTAAATATTCGTTCGAAATTTTTCTGTTCGCCTCTTGAAAAGACTAGCGTATCATCAGCAAGTAGAGATACTTTAAATTCGTCGTTATTCAGTTGTATTCCTGCAAATTCGTCTTTTCGCAACGCCGTTGCTAGACATTCGATACATAGCAAAAAAAGCGTCCGAGATAATGGGTCTCCTTGCCGGACACCTCTTGCGATTTTAAATTCGCGCGACAAAAAGTTGTTGTTGGTTATTTTACAGGTAGGTTCCGCATCACAACATTTTATCAAGTTTATTAGGTTATGTCCTAAGCCAAAATTTCCTAATGCTGCGTAAATAAAATCCCAACCAACAGTGTCAAACGCTTTATAAATGTTCAAAGATAGTATGAAACCCGGAATTTTATAAAAATCGGAGGAATCGATAATATCAAAGAGCAGGCGAAGATTATCCCCAATATATCTACCCTTCATAAAGACATTTTGGTCTCGACTGATTAGGAACTCGATATTGGATTTTAACCTGTTGTTTATAACTTTTGACATAATTTTATAGTCCACATTAAGCAAAGAGATGGGGCGGTGATTAGTTATCAGCGAAGAATCTTTATGTGCCTTGGGGATCAGTGTTACTACACCTTGCGCTTGACTTTGACTAAATTTACCGGTTTCTTCAGTATACATCCAAGCGTCGTAAAACAGGGTTTTTATCTCATGCCAAAAAGTCTGATAAAATTCTACCGGCAATCCATCAAGGCCTGGGGATTTGTTCCTCGGCATAGTGGTAATTGCCGCTAGAATTTCCTCAAGCGTGATTGGGCGCTCGCTCGATGCTTTCTGTATTGCGTCTAGCCTCGGCAGATTTAATGTCGATAAGTGTACGTTAATTTGTGTCTTAGTATTTAGCATCGCATCGTTTGTATAGACTTTCAAAAATATTGGCCAGTTCTTTTAGAATGTTCTTTGGATCTGTTTGGATTTGATCACCCACTTTTAGGCGGTTGATTGATTTTTTTTTTGGACGTGGCGTTTCTCTAAGTTTAGAAAGTACTTTTTGTTTTTTTCACCCATCTCTGCCCAGCGGGCTCTGCTTCTAACAATAGCACCTTGTGTACGTCTTTCAATCAAGTTATCTAACTCCAGTTTTAATTTGGCCAACTTATCGCTTTGAGCCGTGTTGGGTTGATTTGTCAGCGTTAATTCTCGTTCAATGTCTTCTATCGCCCGTTCTAAATATTGCTGTTGGCTGTAGTTTGCTCGTTTTACTTTGGCGCTGTGTTTAATGGACTCCCACGGATTACTGCTTTAAGAGCATCCCACCTCATGTTTAGGATTGTTGGCCACATAATCACGTATTGTGCGCCTCGTCTTTTTTATGTATTCGTTGTTGAGCAATAGATTTGTGTTTAGCTTCCAGTATCCTTTGCCACGAGGAGAACTCGAGACTGTCATTGAAAGGGTTACTATTTTATGATCTGATTTAATGCCAGGTGTGATATTTTACGATTTAGGTAATTTAATAATGACTCCGATATTAAAAAGAAATCAAAACGCGTCGCGGTCAAGGGGTTCACCTGAAACCTTGAGTATTGGCAGGCTGCTGGGTGCAAATATCGAAACGCATCACTTAACGTGTAGGATTGCATGTGCGATAGAACTCTGGCACGAGAGTTTCGGTTAGAATGAGAGGGCCCTGGTTTTTATCTAAGTTACCCTGCAAAATCGTATTAAAATCACCCCCCAAAATTAACCGGGCTCGGTTCAATAACCTCGGCGGACTTCTTCCCGCAAATGCAGTGTATCACTTTATATTTGCATAGATGATTCACACATTCCTTGTACATGGTAATGTTTGGAAGGGCATTTACAGTGTTACACACACAAGTTATTGCGTACCTTTTGCATTGGATGCACTCGAACATATCGCCGTCCATTCGAAACTCCGGTTGTATTTCCTCACAGCAGGGCATAAGTCTCATTTTGGCCTGGCACTTGAGGCAGTTGGCCATTGTTTCCTCCAAGGGCACCAAAAACAAGACGGTGTCATCACAGCATGCGTTGGTAACTCTATATTCTTGTTTGGATTTGCAGCAGTAAAAATGACGGCATTGGGGATCCAGAAGACTGTCCGTGTGACAATTTGGACAATCCAGTGAGACGGTAACTTCGCTCATGCTTCTTGATTTACTGTCAGGGAGAAAAGGTGGACTGGTGCGGAATCGCTTTCGGGATGTTTGTAGTTGTAAGCTTGGAGATTCTGCGTTGTTTTGGTTATCAACGGGGATTGCATCAACCCCGGGCAATGATTCGTTTTTATTCTCGAGCGTTTGCAATGCAGTTTTGTCACCCGCTTTTGAGAGCAGAGGCGTTGTTAAGCTGGTAATCTGGCCTGGCGCAATTATAGGCGGTTGAGTTGCTGATTGGTTTGCATTACTGTGAAGCTGTGAGTAAGTAGCTTTTCGCTTTGCGCAATTAGCTTGTTTGTGGCCAGTTTCGCCACAATACTTGCAAGTAATCTTTTGTCCGTGGTAGGTAACATAAAATTCACAACCGTTCAAACTTATATAGCTTGGTATTGGATTTTTTTCTACATTTGTTCATTGTTGCAATTCTCATTCCTGTTAATAACCCTTCTTTGTCTTTTCTGTGTGTCATTTTTTTGACTTCTCCAAACTGTCCTTCAATCCGGCTTTTATAGCTTCATTCGGGAGTGGGATTGGTACCCAACCAATTCCCACATTAATCACTTCGGACTCGTAAAGACGAACATTACGAATGTATGGCACATTCAGTAGTCTTCTATGAAGGTCAAGTACATTTTCCCTGGTCGTACACGTCAAGTCTACTAGCGTCCCTTTCATTTCAGCAATATGTATAATTTTTTTCAGAGGAAAATCAACCTCTTTCATTAAATTCCATTAAGTCTTCTCTTTTAAGCTGCATAGCTCCTCTAAAGCTTAAACAGTTAGGCCTTTTCAGTGCATTAACTGCACTTTCGCCTGCCGCTTGTGCATAACTAGCTTTTTCGCTCATTTTGCTCCGTGCTCTAGGAGCGCCAATCTCGAATGTCCTTTTTCACTGTACTTTGCCCTTTATCCGTTCCCTATTGCCAAGGCTGACACCTAGTGTATTCTTGCTTTCTCTTTCAACTTTAACTTAGTAACTTAGGACTTTTCTTCGTGTTTTTTTTCGTCCAAGTCTTTTGACTGAAGTCTTGTTTGAGTGACGCCACTGATTGGTTCGATTACCCCCGCCTTACAAGGCCAAGTCTTAAGACGGCGAAGCCCTTGCCATTTTTTTCTTAATATAGCGCCACTTAGTGCTCACCACACTCTACCTTTTTTCCAAATTTCTGCTCTTTAGCACAGTCTAGCGGTAATTTCTTATTTCCTTTTTTTTCTTCACACTTCAAAATCTTAAAATGTATTCAAAACCGGAAACCTCTGGATTCAACTTTTTCGGCCCTACCAAATCAGTAAATTTTGTAATAGTCAAACCAACAGTTTACAGTACTCAGATCATTGGAGAACATTCTCAAACTTATTAACGAGGATGACAGATTTTTCAAAGAACTCACACTACATGTAACTGCATTTAGAACAATAACCTATTACAAACAAATCTTCCAAATAACCTTTGATCACGAAAAGTATCGTCAACAACTCCTCGAAGTTCTTAAAGCCCAAGCATTATTCAAGTTTGACAAACAACCAATTACCATACAAGCAGAAGAACCCCCAAACTACTAATTAGAATCACCCTCACCCCAACTCCGTGTGGGGAAGAACAGATATAAATCACCACAGATGAATACAACTGGGGAAAAATCAACAAAATAAAATTTCTAACACACAAAAACTTCCCAAATATTCGAAATGGTTTTGTAGAAATCTTTTTTGAAGAAATCAACATGGACAACATACCGGACGCTTTCAGCTTATACAATATTAATGTCAACATAATCAAACCTGGAGAAAACAGAAAAGTGCCAACATGCAAACAGTGTGGCCAGGAAGGCCATCACTCAAATAACTGTCCAAATCCAAAAAAGCAAAACCAATACAAAAAATAAATATTTGAAGAAGTTTACGAATGCCAATACATAACCTCTGAAGAAGACACAACAACCGAAACCCCATATAGTCCTCCAACTCCTTACGAAAATGCACAGAAAATAAACAAAACAACGCAACCATAAACCAACCTACTCAGCAATCTCAAACTACACTGTGGGTTTTATGCACAATGAAAGAATGTTTATTACCAATAAATAAACAATAAACAGTACCGTACTTAAAGGTACTTACGATATACGTACAATAATTACCTAGCTCCGTATAACGTATGCGATCTGGACTCCACAATTCAACAGTAGGGACTGCTGTTTTTGGCATAAATGCAATTCGCTTATGTAAAATATTCCAGCTGGCGGCAATTAAGTTCGTGACAACACGCTTTAACACGAATAATGAAAACAGGAAATTTCGGACGATTGACTGCATGAACGCTTCCAGCATTTTCTGACAGTTTGAATTACACGCACAGGCAGGCGTGCGTTGACGTCACAACCGGCCAGCCTGCTTCATCTAAATGGCCGATTAGCCGGTATTTGACCCGGTCATATGGAGCAAGATGCTACAACACAAAAACAAACCCCCTCACAAATAACTGCAAGAACAAAAGAATCTTTAAGACTATTGGAAGAAAATTTCAACCCTAAAAATAAACCAAAAAACCTGTCAAAGGAAAAGAAAACTCTAAATAAGCACAACAACAATCATTAAATTTCTTATTAACTTCTCTCAAAGTCTTTGTTATTTTCTTATTTTAGGAACACAAAATGACAAGGCCCTAGGCCACTTACACCCAGGGCTGGGGAGCCGGAGCCGGAGCTGGAGCCCGGAGCCCGGAGCTAAGCATTTTCTCTGGAGCCAGAACCGGAGCCGGAGCCATTGTTATTATTTTTGTGGAGCTGGAGCCGGAGCCGGAGCCATTTTTATTATTTTTGTGGAGCTGGAGCCGGAGCCGGAGCCATTTTTATTACTTTTGTGGAGCCGGAGCCGGAGCCCTTTTTATTATTTTTGTGGAGCTGGGGCCATTTTTCAGTTTGTGGTGCTAAAGCTAAGAAATTATATTTTGTTCCATCTCCAACGTTAGTTAGCCAAAAGCAATTTTTAAAACTTGCCATTGAATAATTGACTGGTGGCACCAGAGCTGGAGCCGGAGTCATTGGTGTGTGTTTGATGGCTCCGGAGCTGGAGCCGGAGCCAAAGGATTTGAGTTTTACTACTCCGGAGCTGGAGCCGGAGCCAAAGGATTGAGTTTTACGACTCCGGAGCTGGAGCCGGAGCAATTTAATAATTGTCCGATGGCTCCGGAGCTGGAGCCGGAGCTAATGCTATTTTTCGGTGGCTCCCCAGCTCTGCTTACACCTACATGTTTTTGAGTTATTTTTTTTCGGTCTCACTTTGTTATTTTGCCCCGTTTTTTCGTTTAGAAAACGTCATTAAATAACAACAAATACTAAGGCGACCCCTACAGGGTCGCTCATTGAAATGGTGGGAGACCACTGTCATACACGACGGCAGTTTGTACGTGCCTGATGTACACAAACGTTTATAATAATTCCTTATTATTAAAAAATATTGTTTTTTTTACACAATCAATATAAATTTAAATTAACTCTCTAAATTCACCCAAACCTAATTTGCTATATTGTATTAGCATTCTATGATTCGATTATACGCGAAAGACTTATTGCTATGGCAACTGGAACTAAAGCGTTTGGAAAAATAGCGAAGTTGAATAAATAAGCTGTTATTACTGATTAAAGGCCCGTTTACACTTCAGCTGCACTGAGCTGAGCAAAGCGTAATTTGCATTTAAAGTCTATTGTGGCGAGCGTTTCACGCTTTGCTAAACTCAAGCCCCGTGCAGCAGCTGAAGCTAGCTCAAAGTTACGCTTTGCTAAACTCACGCTCCGTGCAGCTGAAAAAAAAAAATACGCTTTGGAGCGATTTCCACGCTTTGCTAAACTCAAGCCCAGTTCATCAATAGAAAAACGTTACGTTTTGGAGCGATTTTCACCCAGCACAGCTCGCTGCAGCTGTAGTGAAATAAATTCACGCCCAGTGCAGCTCAGCTCCGCTCAGTGCAGCTGTAGTGTAAACGGGCCTTAAGAATACATATTTTTGTTAAATGCTACCAATACCACGTCCACTGCACCCCTGGTTATACCTGAATTTTCCGTCTTGCGTTCATTGTTCTTAAAACTTGTTTAGTTTTGAAACTGTTGCAATTTGGACTTATACCAAATGGCTTGGATGACTATAACAGTTGACTTACTTAAAACAATATATATTTGGTATTTACAAAGTTTAGTTTATATTTGTTTGATAAGGTATTTAATATATGCATGTTTTTATGGCATTATATAAACTATTAATTTTTTTAAAAACAGATTTTAAAAAACTTTCTGACATGCCTGTATATATCCGTTCTGGTGAACTGGATATACCAGCACCGAGTATTAGCAGTTTGGACAGTGACGATGAAGCTGGAGTTTTTTTACTTGATCCTGATCAAGTTGTTGATGAGTTACCCCAACCGTTTCGTGCAATTGATCGCACTCTTTGTCAACTATTTGACCAAGCATGGGATGAAATAATTTTACGTGGTAGAATACGAGATGAAGAAGCTAGACGAATTAGGCCACCTTCATATTCTCCTAAGCGATCAGTTGACAAGCTGGAAAATGCTATTGTAATTTGTCAAAGTCCAGATTTGAGATATCTGTTTGTAAGTTTTGAATCTGGTGAATTGGCTGCTTTTGATGGATTTAGTCTTGAACCAATTGCTGACTGGAAAATTCCTGAATATAATGCTACTATTGCACATTTACAATGTTTCCTGATTAGTGTTCAAATGTATGTCATGGCTGTAATAGATGACATGGGTTTTGCTCGCATTTTGATTTTTGCTAACGACACATTTTATCCTGTTCATCAATTTTATGAACAATCTGAGGGAAGTCCAAAGTGTAATGTATATAATTTTAATATTTCTAATGATGGTGAGTTTTGTGGTCTTGCCTTAGATTGTGACGGTGATTCATGGCTGGAATTTCACAGGATTCCTCGTGATAACTGGGTTTCAGAATTGGAAGTGGCACAGAAAAATGCTCTAAAAAAAAGTCAGTCAAGTTCTGAAACATTACTTAATGCCAGTGAAACGAATTTAAATTCAACTACATCAGAAGCTTTTGAAGTAAAATTTTCTCCTCTTATCATTGTCTTGAAAGTAAAACAGCCCTTAGAAGTTTTACCATCCAACCATACAAACCTTCAAGAGGGTTCAGAAAAGGCTGGGTTGCCAGGAACTATTGGGAATGGTGGTACACACTTTATTAGTGAAGGAAGTTTTAAAATGCGAAAAGGTATATTAAATTATAAGCATATGGAGGAAATGAGTTTCCACCAGATTAAAACAACAGGAAGTAAAAATATCGCTTCATGGCATTTTCTTAACACTGCCTCAAGTTTAACAACTTCTCCAGTTTGTGTATGTATTTGGTGGAATTACTCAAATCTTTTACAATTCTACCCTCTTCAGCAAAAAGTCTTTAAGGATGTTGAGCTAAAGCCTGAAATAGTTTGGCCTATGGGGGGTAATGTCACTTGCACATCTGTTAGTAATTGTACAAACATTATTGCAGTTGGTTTAGATAATGGGTGTCTTAATGTCTTTGACATGAATTTATCTACACCAAGACCTGTTGTGTTAATAGAACATGGTGAACCAATAAAGAATATGCACATTTTGGATGACTCAATTTACTCTGAAACATCAACCCTCAAAAATCTGTCTTCAGTAACTATTTTATTGCAACTTCAGAATGGTGCAGTTTATACAGTTAATAGTATCACTGCGGAACCTAAACTGCTGTTGAAACAATTATCTGACAAGCAGGAAAGGTATATTTGTCCTCTTCCCCACTTGTCACAGATTTTTTTGTCTGCCATTGAAGGTAAAGATACATGTTTGCACAATACTGTTTCTGGAGAATTAATTTGCAGTCTCTTGATTCAACCATCTTTAGAGTCACCATTGAATCGATTTACATTTTCTTATGATGGTGAGATTTTATACACAAAGAATGACGATCAGTGTGTGGATGAGTTTGCCTTACAAGAGTTTTCTGCACTGTCAAACTTCCGTAAAACACAAACAGTCAATTTGCCATTTAACAGGAAAACGTGTGTTGCAGAACATTACAATGATCTCTTGGAGAAGAGTGGACAACATCAAGCACAAAGAAACAACACTCTTGCTGGTCGCTGGCGTGTTATGAACAAAGAACTGGAGGTTCTTATTAGCCTAAAATCAGCAATTAAATCGCCACAAACTACATGCACAACGCCATCAAGATGGAGCCATACAACTGAAAGATTAATTGCCCATAACAGAGCTCTGACTCATTAGCCAAATACTCAAGAAAATGTTATTTGGTTAACAAATTTATTTTAAATCTTGGACCATTTATTGTTAAAGTGAGAACACCTGCTTTGGCATGTAATATTATGGTCTATCTGTATTTTTTATAAATCATTTTCTCCTCAGGAACACCTGTATTTTTCTAATTACTAATAAACAATTGTACCTTGTTTTATTAATAGAAAGTAGACTATACTTACTACTACATAAAGTGCTTCCAAAATCAATCGGCATGTAAGCAACCCACAGTTGGAAAAATCACCCGATCCATTAGAAATTAGTGCATTTCTAAGCAAAAATGTCTACAAAAGTTAGGGCATCCAATGGGTAAACTCCCGGCGTAGATAAATTCAAAATATTCGCTGAAAATTTGCAAAAGATGACAAAAAGTGTGAGATGGCATTAATAACACTTGATCCATCCTAACCCGAACCCAAATAAAGTGCGTTAATTTAATAATTATTCGAATGCTGGGGAAAAAACAAACTTTCGGTGGGCATAAGATAGTTTATCGTCCATGGTATATAGGATTGTTATGTCAAAAAATGAGATATTGGGGGCCTAAAGCGTTTATGTAATTATTAATTCAACGCACATTATTTGGGTTCGGGTGCTGGTTTGGGTTTAGGTGGTCAAGTATTATTAAACTTAATCTTTTAAAGCATATTGTTAAGTGAAATTTGTCCGAGACCTAAAAGTCGGATTTTTTGATCCTTCGAATGCACTAATTGTCGTAAACCTATAAGACCGATTAAATACAAACGTGTTTTTTTTAAAGAAATAACAGTCTAACCCAAAATGTTAAAGCTCGCCAGGTCTTTGGAAGGTCGACAGGTGCGCCGCTCTTGTGCTATATAGCGTCATGCGGGTGCTGTACAATAAATTTATAAGCGACCTGACAGTATGTCCTTTGAAATGCAATTGCAGTTTGTTTTAGTTTCGATTTAGTCCAGTTCAGATAGCACGATTGTGAGGTCTCCCTGTTGAACAACTGTTTCCATAGAAGCGTAGTTTTAACTTCACGTATAGGAACTGAAAAACCCTGTTCCACACCTCTCCTCGTATTCAAAGAAAGTGCTGCTCAACCTTTTTTTTACTTGCACATTAACAGAGCTAAAAAAAAATTGGCGATATGCCTAAAAAATATATGTCAATCGATATAACTAAGCAAGTAGGGTTAATCAACGCACCTTAAGGAAATAGGAGATTTTTAATCACTCGAATTAACTTGAAAATGTAAATCTGATCAAGGAAGGAATTTTGAGCTTGTGCTAATATCTAGGTGTAATGTTATGAACTTTCCTTAATATTTGAAACGCTTTTGAAACCACGTTCATCGCCGGAAATCAAATATCAAAATAGTTATTCTACTGACACAAATCCCAGGAATATAAACATATAGAAATAGTTCAAACTCTACACCAAAATGGAAAGGGAGATTTTTTTTGCTTAATTTACGTTTTCAAGATTGTGATTGTATAGTTAATCTTAGCAGCTGTTTTAAAACGTTAAACAAAAAAACAGTTTTTGAAATGTGAAGTCCAATTTCATTTTTTGAATGCTATGATAACTTGCACGTTCTTCAGCCCATTTCATCATAAATCGCTTGTTTTCTCTTGTATGCCTTTGGGAAAATTGCTAATGTTATCTATTGTCGAACGACATATATTTCATTATGTGCCGCCGAATTGTTTTAGCTTTATCGTTGTACCGCACACTGGAAAAAGGTTGCGGAGCACTGGTTTATATAACGAAAGGAAATAATAGATATAAACTGAATTTTACAATGATATTACATAGGTTGCAAGCAAATAGATGTTCTCCCTTCTCTTTTGTTTAAGGTTTCATCACCATTTCTGTACAGTTTATACATGTTAATCAGTTGGTAGTATAGTTGTAAAAAAAAAAATATAGAAAAAATATGTAAAAAATAAGTTTATAAATTTGGAGTGGAGTCCTTAAAAGTTGCATCTGTACACCTACCTTGGTGTACATTTTTGTGGCAATTCAATTCATTATTAAAATTAACCCAAGTAAAATACAGCCCGGAAAACCGGCTGTGGATTACTGCTCTAGGGCAGAGCATTGCATGATACCATACGCAAGTCTGGTTTCAACTAGGAAAGAATAAAATCAGTTGGTTTAACTTCCACCAATAAAGGAAAAATACCAATAGAAATTTAATTGTTTGTGGTACAAACTTTTCCATATAGAAACTAAACATTTTGCTTGGCATATAGTTTATGGCGGACTAAGTGTAGAATAACGAACTTCCAGGGTACCGAAATACATTGGATTTCGAAACCGGGCATATAAAGAGAGTATTATAGATCTTGACAAACACAACAAGTTTATTGAAAAAATATTTCGCACATAAATTCAACAGTAAAAATGCACATAACCCTTAAGGGACGAAAACAGTGAAATAACTAACAAGTCAAATATTTAAATGCAAAATTGAAAGAAAGTATATTAGTGGGAAAATATACTAATTTCGAATAACTAAAGAATTTTGAAAATATTTTAAATATATATATCTCCAAGTTTGTCTGAAAATAAATCCAACTTAAATATCAGTTTTAAATCGATAAAATACTTCTTTGGTGGGTAAATTATGACTTGAGTGGAACTTTAATAGGATTAATATCTAACATACATAGAAAGTATTGCATCGAAAATCAATTTATAGTTTATAATAAAACAAATTTTAATGTTTTATGGAAGTTTTTGTCAATTAACGTCACAAATATTAAGAAAAGATTCTACAAAAGAACCAAGTAACATGTAGAAAAATGCTTCAAATTCGACAGGAAAATCTGCCGCAACTACCTTTAACAAAAAGTAGCACCCCAGGAAATCACAAGCAATCACAGGAATAAGTTTTTTGTTATACTTATTACTTTGCCAGAGCGCAGCGCGTTTTCTTGTGCCGCCTAATCAAGTAAATAAACTTTTGGTTTGCATTGTACGTTTCAACGCATGTCGGGGCTGATTTTGTTTATGAAAATGAATTTGCCTGTGCCAAATAAAATTTAAAAATTAACCCTTTTTTAAGTCCTTTTATTCTTGAGAGCAACTACCTATCTTGATGCTGTTAGGCAGGGTCCAATGAAATTCTTTCGCCAAACCACCCCATTGACAAACTAAGCACGAGGCCGTTTCTCATACTGTTTGGCTACTGTAATTTCGTAAATGCGATTTTTATTATGTTTACGTTTTAATGGAATCTAGATGAATGATTATGTCATCGCGTTTCCATAAAGTTTTATTACACCTTTCATTGTGATCATGGATGACGCCGTCTGGACTCGAACTTTAAACCCTATCAAACGCGATTTTTCGCAGAACATATTACTTCATCCTTAATTCATATTAAAACTTTTTAGTTTGCAATAAAATCCGTGATCCGCCGATTGACTGTTGTTCAGATAAAGACTTGAAAGTTATACGTTTTAATAACATAATGCTCAGTTAATAATTAGTACGTCCAAGTTCGGTTTAATGTTTTTTGGCCTCAGCATATGGTAACCCTGCATATTACATTTGCTAAATCACATATCCCATATTTCAGCCAACAAAGGCGGCAGTTGTTTGTCTTGCACCTTCAGGGCGAATATTTGCTCACTGTGATAATTGTTAAGTGATCTCAGCTCCACCAACTTCATGAGGGTACGCGGGAACATCAGTGGGTCCTTGTGCGAAAAAACAACATGTTAGTGGAATGCAAAACAATTTTTTTACTCTCCTAAAAGCAGTATACAGTGTACTGTAAATAATTAAGAACAGTTGTTAAAGTGAGAAATATAATTGCGATAGTTGCAATAAAGTTTTTCTGGTGGATTTTATGTCACCTGGATATTGTTGGTGACAGAAACAAGTCAACTATTCGGACAAACAGGATAAAGAGAAAATTTGACTTCTACATCTATCAGCCTATCTAGTTTAAAATTACGCAAAATAAGAGTTTCATGTCCTTTGCTAGAAGCTAGTCAATAATTAAATATTATATAAGTATGTTTCACTTTCTAAAGCATTTGTTAACAGTTAAACTTAGTTTAGTTTCAGCTAACTATGGCTCCATGAGTGGAAAAGGTGTTTTCATATAAAATGAGAAAACCATTCATGATTGTCCTACTACGCTTATTGCTTAGTTTCAAAAGCTTATCACTCATATATCTAAAGCTATTCGAAAAATTGCAGCTAAACATGTGTGTACTACTAAAATAATTGTTAGCATATCTGAAACTATATATCATTTTTCAAATTTGTTGGTTATTTGTGAACTAAATAGGTTAAGGCAAAATCTCAAAAATTTAGTCTCTCTTAAATTCTGCCCATTGTACTGAAAAATTAATGTTTATATTTTGTAGGTTAAAATGGTTCTTTGACATATGTCAATTTTTCAGATTTCTACCATCCATTAGTTCATGGGGGTCCAAGCCTGTGACCCGCAGGCGACATGTGGCTTATCAAAGACTCAGAATGGCCCACTAAACTTCTGCTAGACGGACTACAGTAAATAATTCAGAATATTTTTAAGCATTTGCGAGGTTAAGGATTTAAAAAAATGAGATAGATTTAAAATTTTATTCATTTGATGAAAATCAATCCCTTAAAAGGCACCACCAAATGCAGTGATTTAAGCTGTTTAGCACCTTCAAATGTCAAAAATAATTTGAAGTAACTTTTTAGGCGAAACACTGAGCCTTATTTATGCCACATTAGTTTCATCTGCTCTAAAGTCCTATTCCATAGACAATTTCAAGATGAATGAATGTTCATTGATTGATACGGACTGATGATCCCCCAGTGTGAAGTTGCTTGTACTAACAAAATGTGCAAGTATTGGCGCATGGTTGTTTCTCGACTCGCTCCTCTCTGAGCCTGCATAGCTCAGTTGGTAGAGCGACGGTCCCGGCTTGACCGGAGGTCGTGAGTTCGAACCTCACTGCAGGCCAGTTGTTTTTCTGGCTTGCTCTGCTTGCATCATAGATCGACAGATTCGGCGAGTCTGCGATGGCTTTTCGGTGTACAATTTCAAGATGTTCTGCATAGCAGTAGAAGCAGAATCCTTACAATACTGTCAAGTATGCCGGTCTAGTCAGGTGAAGGTTTTACAGCAATTCCTAAAACTTTAGCACTTTGCTGAATTTAATGATACCTCTCTTTTTTGATAATATTACTTTTAAAATACATTTTAAAACTGATAAAATAACTTATAAAATGCCTCAGTTTAACATGTTAAAATCATTTAAAGGATTAAAAATATAAAAATGTATTTGCTATACTTTATTCTGCTACTAGCCTTCATAACATGTTTCAACCAGAAACCACATTTATCTGGTATTCTTAAATTAAACATTTGAATCTTAGTTCAACATGGCAAGATGTACCAATTTATGTAAAATTATTATATGCTTCTTAAAAGCAGTTACTTTGATAATAAACATTATTGGTAATGCGGTACATACTGATGGGTGGTGGATCTTGAGGTATACTCGCAATAATTCAACATAGGAATCTTGAAGTGCTTCAACTTTTTTTAAATCTTTAATATTAGGGCGATCTGAAATAATAAACACTAGATTATACAATATCATATTTTAACCAAATTTTCAAGGTAAAAAGCAATTAGACATAGTAGATATTCAATATGTTGCTGAGGGAAGACCAGATGTTTTGCCTTTTCGACCGTTTAGTGAAGGACTTAAGAGAAATCATAACTATGACAAATAGTAAACAGAATAATTGTGCTTTTTTGTACAATTAAAACATTTAAATTATTTTTAAAAGACGTTGGATGCAGCAACTTTATTTCATTATAAAAAAGCTACTGAATGGCACATTTGTTTTGTAGAACTAAACTTAGTTTGTTTCAGTGAATGGTAT
Source organism: Ascidiella aspersa (assembly GCF_963924565.1). Taxonomy (NCBI): domain Eukaryota; kingdom Metazoa; phylum Chordata; class Ascidiacea; order Phlebobranchia; family Ascidiidae; genus Ascidiella; species Ascidiella aspersa. Next base: position 12,916,093 of record NC_139454.1, on the reverse strand, counting down.
GGAAAAAAATCATCAAAATTTATTAATTTAAAGTCATCATGATCAAATAAAGATTTGTGAGAAAATGAATTTACATATTTACCCAATGAATTGAAAATAGATCAAATCCCAGAGTCTTACCTGCAGAAAATGTGTTAATGGCAGCCAACAATGCATACTCGGCTTCATCCAAACCAAGCTTTGCCATACTGTGACAAAAATCAAAGATAGGGTCAACAAACTCAACTTGTATTCCTGTAAAAAAATAAAAGTCAAAAATGGTTCAGAAAATCAAACACAAAACATTGCAAAGCTTTTATAAATAAAGCTAAAGAATGCATGCCTTGAATACAAAAATCACAACTACCACCATCAAGAATAATTACAATTAAAAAAACAATTATGTTTATGTTTAGTAACAGAATATTGCCCTACAACAGAACACGATAAAAGTTTAAAAATTTATTTAATAGCTAAAGCGGACCGCTCTTAACAGCAAATTATAAGCAAGGTCTAAAACTTTAATATTGAATATGCATTTTGTCATATAAATGAATGTAATCATCAGTTTATCTGCACAAATAAATAGTAAAAAAAAATAGGTTAAGATATTTGGTACCTGCACGATAAAAGCTATTTCGATCATAAAATTTTCCATTGAGGAAATTTATCGCCTTGGTTTTTTTGTCAAACTGCTTGGCTGCCCTCAGCAACATCACTTCTATAGTGCATGCTTTCAACAAGACAATCTATGACACAGCAAATTAGAGGAACAAAGATACACTTTACTGCTACTAATGTATGAATATATAGAAGTGTTTATTGCTTAAGAAGAGAGTTCCCACAGAGTTTAATTGTTCAAATGAAAGAAATGCATTTTTAAATTTGGTATATTACGTTTTTATACAATCTATTTACCAACATCTTTGTATGACATACCTGATCTTCCCTGGAAACTGTCAAAAAGCCTGGAAGTTGTTTGGTAAACTCAACCACAAGTTGAACAATTAAAATTGAAAGTTCAGTAAAATGTGCAAAACGAGAAGCTCTACATTTGTGAGTGTCTCCAGAGTCTTCCCATGGCTAATGTAGAACAATAGTTTAAAAAAGAACCAAATTAATTAGAATATGTTCCTGCCCTACCGTTACTTTGGCTACATTTTCTTGAGTAGGCCATTGAAATCTTGACTCATTTGCTTGTAACATTTCCACCAGATTACGCTGTTGTGAACTTAATGTTGGAATTGGATCACCATCAAATGATATATTCATAAAAACTGAAGGGGAATCCTTTTCCTTTTTTATCCTTTTTGCTTTCACTTCTGAAAGTACACCTGTAAACATATTATGATAGTTTAGTTTACATACTAGACACTATTAGAAAACAAAATGAACAATGTCTGGCAAAGTTTCACTAACTGTCGTCTTTCATTCCAGCAGCTCGACATTTTACAAGACGACAATGTTGGCACTTGCGACGCATGTAAGTGTCCATCTGGCATTTGCCATCACTTTTACATTTGTAGTCAGAGTTCTTAATCACACTTCGGCGAAAAAAACCTAAAATATAAATTAAAATATAATTGAAGCAACACAGCATAATAAGATAATAGAAAAACAATTGAAAGAAAGGTGTCTTCTTTTTTAATAGCAATGTCACCCGGGGGAAAAATGGGTGCTCTACAATAACGGGTAAAAACAACCAGAGTCTGACTCTGGCTAAACAGGCAATTTCATCTAGTCCCAAATCCAGCTCAGGCAACCTGTATTTCAACGATTTATAAATTAAAATAAGATGGATATTCAGCAATCCACTCCTAGGGGATTCATGGAATATATGCCACCATTAGGGATGTTCAAAGTAGAATCCCAAGGTATTCTAGAATAATAGGTTTCGAATCTAGAATAACGAATCCAGAATAGCGAATCCTAGTATATTTTTATTAAATTTTTAACCTCGATTTTGTTGGGGGAAGGGATTAATCTTAATCTACCCTACAGGGCCCACAATCACAGCAATAAATCGCCCAAACAATTTTCTAACATGTGTACATTATAATAAAAAACTCTCTCATATGTTTAACATTCTTAACAACTGTCATCTGAAGCCGTTCTGTAAACTGTAATATGTCAACTGTCCAGGTTGTGTCCAAAACTTATATTTTTGCCAATAGTGAGAAAATGCAACACTGCTCACAGAAGTCTTAAGCAATTCGGTCCTGATTTTGAAAGTTGTTAAGTCTTATTGCTTATTTTTTGACTAACATGATCTGTTATGCAGTCAAATGATGTACTGCAAAGAATACAAAGTTATTATTGACATAACGAATTCTTGACAATTACGTTGTGCATAACTGCATAACTTCCCTAAATATTGGCCTAAAGTTGACCTTAAGTAACCCCATAGGGCATTTTGTTGACGGCCAGCACGTTTTGCAACGCTATGTTACTTTTGCAACTTAACGCATTTAGGGAAATTGCGAACTCCACACCAGACATTACACGTTAGCCGCTCGCCCAATAACGCTTGATTGACACTTAATTATTAGACGAACGTTATCGCGAGACGCGGTAATTGGTCGCCCGAAAAAACGCTGACACTGCACTACGAGGTTACATTTAAAGCAAGCACTATAAATTGGTCGCCGCGGCAACAGGCCAACTTACCACACGCGTTTGTACAATTAGGCGCAACAATCCGCGGTAAAACATTAAATTATATCGGTTCCAATTACCCGAAATAAATGGCAGAATTGGATTCGAATCCCATTCTACTTTGAGCATCCCTAGCCACCATATGCTATTCCACCTTAACAATTTACAGTTTGATGCCTTATCAGTTTCGAAATTTGTAACTGCTCATGCGCACACGTCGAACTCTAGTTTTCGGCAGTTGAGTCCAGAGTCCGACTCCGCAGCCCTGCTGTGATGACATCTAATTTATGTATCTTGGGAGACGCCATTAAACCTAAATTTCATTAGTTAAATTCTGCAAAGATACCAAACCCTGCTGAAAAAAACTAACTGTCACGAACACAATAATGTGCCGCTATTTTGGAATACTGTATACTTTGACGCTTTTCAGCCGATACCTAGAAGTGGTAATAGTTAATTACTATCAGTTTCGCTTTTAGCTTGCTAGGTTTCTCAGTTGCAGAAAAACACAAGTGCTTACTTTTAAGATAAAATGCCCTGCTTTTTTTAACGCAGTAAACATCAGCCAGTTTTAAGGCATTGTGATGTAATACAAAAGGTTAGTGGTAAACAACAAGTATAACGCCCACAAAAATAGTGTTAAATACAACAGTTAGGACACTAATTTATGACACCAACTGGTAATGTGTGCAACTATTTAGTTAGTGCTAGTGTTAGAGGTGTTATAATATTGTTAATGGAATGATAGTGATGTAATGGTTGCACTTTTTTAAGGTGATATAACGTTTGCGTTAAATTATTCGGAGTGCCCTGAAAAATCATCTTGCGTGCCGCTTGTGGCATGCATGCCAGGGGTTACCGACCCCTGGTCTAAGTAGTCATGGGAAAGAATGCATGATAGTATTTCTGTCATAGTCTAACATATTTGCCCACATGAAACAAAGGTAAAGGCCAGAAAACTGTCATAAATTAAATTTGAAAAATCAATTAAAAAGACGTCTATATTTAAAATGGTTTATCATTAAAAGCATACCTTGTTATTTTTCTTACCTTTACATCCTTCACAAGTCAAGACGCCATAATGGTAGCCAGATGCCTTATCTGTGCAAATCATGCATAATTCATTGCCATCAAGTTTAGGTGCCGGACCCTTTTTTCGTTTGGCCCGCATTTTATTTTTTTCTACATTCAGTAAATTTATTTAAATATATAAATATTCACAGTATTTTATTTCAATTTAGCACACCTTCAGTATTAACATTGTTACTTAAAAATGCATCAAGTCCCATGTTCCAAACAAGATTAGGTGGAGATGAACTTTCCCCTGCAAAATATTGTTAAAGCTTTGCTATAGAACTTTATAAAAAAAAACATTTTAAAAACTAAACGCACCGCTTTGTAAAGAAGCTGCAGCAGATATATTAAGATGGTCCATTTCATTGTCATGTGGTTTCACACTAAAAATAAGACATGAAAATTAACAAAAAAAAACATTTTGTTAAAAACCTCTATTGTTAAAAAAATTTATTAGATCTAATGTACCAATGTTTTAACAAAATATATTCAGCAAGTAAAATACGCTCCAAACAAAACATAATGTACATACAAACTTCAACCCCATTATGGTAACTACTAGACTATTTGCGTTATCAAATAATAATTTTATGATTATGTTTGCACTGAACAATGACAAAAGCAAAAAAAATTGCATTAAACCACTGGTTGCCAACCAAGGTGTTGCTTTGTTTTGTGTTTTAAGTAAATTCCATATGTACCCGAGGTTTCAGAAAAATAAAACTTTAGTCTGGATAAGGAAATAGAATCCTAACAAGAGATCGACCGCTATCACTCTTTTGGACCGATACCAATACCCGATTTTTTACAATTTTGTTAACCGATACCCGATAGCGTTACCAATTTTTATATACCTAAGAAATGTTCAAAATTTAAATTAATTGAAAATAACATCCAAATAACGTTTTAGTTTATATGCATTTATTAACTATTAAACTATTATTTTGCATATTAACTTGTGTGGATGCTATAACCCAATTGTTTTCATTAATGGTTAAGTTGTTAGTTGTACAGGAAAAATTATATTATATTTTTGTACTAAAATATCGGCTTAAGTATCGGCCTACAGCTGATACCGATATATCGGTAGAAAGAAGCCAAATATCGGCCAATATTATTTGTAAACCGATATATCGGTCTATCTCTAATCCTAACATATCATACAATAGCATGTTTCAAATGTAAAATAGCAAATCTAAGAATATAAAATCCTAGTATTTTGTAACTATTTTAAAGGGTGGGGAGATAAGGGTAAATGAATATAATAGTGTTAAAAAGCAAATACTCGCCAAATCAATTTGTTAACATGTAAAAAAGAACATTAAAAACTAGACTTCTTGTGAAGTTGTATAGTTTTGCAAGGTGTATATTGCCATGGTAATATATTTTACCAGGCAGTACTGTATGGTGCTACTATATTCTGCAAAGCATATCTTGTTGTTATCATATTTATTTCAAGAGGTTTAATATGCCAGTATTTATTATGTTTTAATATACTCCAAATGTGATTTATAGTTTGATGCTTCTCTAACTTTATAAGAACAGAACAGCCACAATAAAACGTTTGCCCCCTTAAATACTCCCCTTTATTCTGGGGAGAGAATGGAATGTTCCCAACCATTTTTGAAATTTTCAGATTTCTACTTGAATTCCTAGTATTTTTATTATACCAAAAATAATCTAAACTTTGTACCTTTGGCCTGGGTGTGTACCTCACGGGTGTAGGTCAAAATTTAATTCTTTTAACTTTTTGTATGAAACAATCAATCATCCATAGAAATATCTTTTTTTTTAATTTGTTTTTGAGCCAAAATTACCGAAAAATGACATTTTTGCCTCAGTTTCTGGAGCACCATTTTTTTACACAGAAATAACTTTGTAAGAACATCTAATATTTAAAATGTTTAGATTCAATTTCTTGTTTTTTACTTGTTAACATTGATTCAAAAAAAATTACTTTAAAACACATTTAGACAAAAATATCCTATTCCCCACATTTTTTGGCACATAATGATTTAAATTTACAACATGTCAGTTAAAAGCAAGTTTGCAACAATAATCAGTAATTAGTGATGTTCAAAGCTTTCATATACAATTCTTTTGTTAATTTTGGGTGATTGGAAACAATATAATTTCTTTGTTTTTTAGCAGATGGTTGCACCTAACAGTACGTACGCAAGTGGCATTTTTAGATAAAAGCCTGTTGCTGTGACACATTTATAATGCTTTCTTTAAATTTAGCGATGTAGTGTGGCACCAGTGTTTTTTTTCAGGCAACCAATTACATTGTGTCTTGCAGTAACCTTCGCCACAAGTGTCATTTAAGCGTTATTCGGGAAGCGACTAACATGTAATGCCAGCTGAAGAGTTCGCTATTTCCTTAACAGCTTGTTAAGAAGCGGAAGTAACATTCTCTCATACAACATGGATTACTAGCAATAGTAACTTTGTATTCTTTGTAGCACAATATTTAACTGCATTTGCATAACAGATCCTGGTTGTAGTGAAGTAAAAATAAAACACAAGAACGAAGGTTTATAAAATTAGCCTGGACTGGTAAAGAGTTTATTTTGTTGGATTGTACTCACTATATAGGCAAAATATTAAGTTTTGGGAACAACCTGGTATTTGATTTATGTTTCAATTTTGTTATATAATTATACACTATAGTTTACACACCCTGCTTCAAATGCCAGTTGTTTAGAATGTTGAACATTCGTGAGATTACTATTTTTCATTACAATATACAAACGTTAGCAAAGTGTTTTACGGTTAATCGCTGTCACTGTATGCCCTGTAGGGCATATCATCAATACCCCCCTCCCCCCCTAAACAAAACAGAAGTTAAAAAGTTAAATGTATATTAAAAACTATACTGGATTCATTATTCTAGATTCGAAATGTTATATTCAAGAAACCACTGGAATTTTACTTTGAACATCCTTAATGGTAATGCATACCTACATAAAAAATTACAAAGCATAATAAGAATAACATTGAGGTGCTTCAGCCTAAGCAAACTCGTTTTTACTTTATTTTCTAAATTTTTGATGAAACATTGTTGTATTTTAGTTGGTTAGAAATGTGATGTTAAGTATTTATATAGTTTGCTATAAAGAATACAATGTCACTACTAGCAAGTCTTTTTTTATGATTGCTAGTCAGTAACCCCGTTTATATGCACGTTTAAGCCGGATTCAAATCTATTTCGTCAATTCATTCTCTCTCGTTTTGACGCTGTTCGCCGTTTAATCTGTTCGTTTCGCTGACGGCCGAAATCGTTTAATGTAGAATGACCTGCTTTATCAAACAAAACACCAAGTTTAGCGCACAAGGAAAGAATATTACATACAGTCATGAGATTTAGTATCTTTGTGACAGAGGCGCTGGTCTAAAATCCACAAAATCGAACATTATTTGGGTAAGGATGTGGGTTTGGGTAGGTTTAAATAGTAGTACTTGGCCCACCCTCACCCAAATATTGTACATTGCTTTAATAATTGTCTCAACGCTGTGGTAGGATTCTAGGCTAGCGCCAAATACAGTTTTCATTAGTCTTGTTTGGTACATCTTATCACCTTCTTTTGTCCACTCTGCCTTGTATATAGCGTTGACCAGCACACATAAGCTTAACTTTCCTGCACTTACATTCTGTGTGCCAGGTAAACTGGAGCACTATACAGTCAAAAACGTAATCGTCAAATCTAACTCAAGTATTTCTTTTTATTTTTCAATTTTAGGTTAATAAAAACGAACAAGCAGCAATTGATTGCTACTGCAAGGAGCAGCCTAAGCCGACAAATCAGTTGTGCGTCAGAGGTTAACTGGAATATTACCTAATAATGCATATCAGTGCAGTTTGTACACTCAAGCTGGCTTGAATTTCGCGCCATGTAATTACAACGCTGGAACGAATTACTTTTCAATCCAGATAGAACCTTAATCTGCCCGCGAAAGGTGCATATATACGGGCTTAGTAACGCATTGCGTACCTCTTTGGATATGGGTTTAATGTTGACCTTAAATAAACCCATACCGTGTTTTGTTGTCAACCGCTATGTTTAACAATGGAATCAATATTCCTCTATACATATATATTAAATTACCCTTTGTACGTAAAACAATACAGTTTGTAAGTTTAGCGTTTCCAATCACCAGATATAAACAGGATATCTGGATTTACTCAGGATTCAAATCATAAGGATCCACTATTCCACTTCAAAAATTTACAAAACACAGATACAGATGTTAAATAACCATAATGTTTATCAGATTAACACTAATAAACTTTATTAAAAAAACATATTTATTATCTTTTAACAAAATTGTTAATTCTTACTATTCAAACTCAGTTTCATGGTTAGGGTCTTCTAATTTAGAGATTTTGGCAGTGGAATGTCTTGAAGGACAACCTCGGGCAGATTTAGATTTAGGCCCAGTAGACATATTGTCATGATTTGTTTCACTATCAGCAGATTTGTGGTCAACAGATGAAGTATTTAAGGCTTGATTGTCTGTTTGCATCGTTGAGGATATCTGTGGGTCATTAATTGGGCTACTTGCAGACAAGCCTGTGGGACCACATGCCACAGTTTCTGCTTGACCAAGCATGTGTTGGGTGATGCCAAGAAAGTTAGGCGAATGCTGCAAAATTGAACTTAAACTTGCTTGGTGTTGAATTAACTGAGGATTTGTTGGAAGGACAACAGGGGCGGAGAATTGCCTGCTGGGATTAACGTTCTGTGCAGTTTGCATTGTTTTACTTTCCAGCATCATTCCAGACAGTTTATGTTCGTCTGTGTTTATATTTAGACATGTTGTTGAAGTTGATGTATTAGGTGCAACATCAGGACTGACTTTCTGCATGTTTTTAGCACATGCGGTTGTTGTCTGCATTTTAAAACACAACACAGAACATAAAACATGACCTGAGTTAAACCACTACATAGCAAATTTATAGAAATTGTTTTAAAATGATTGCATTCTATCAAAAAGGCGTCATGCAAACCTTAACAAACCTCTTTGGATTGAAAATTAGGAGTAATATTGTTGTTTGTCAATGGTAATTGCTGAATAGGAACAAGCATAAAAGCAGCAGGAGAGGTCTGATTTGGAGGTGCTGCAACTTCTATGTTGGTAATTCCCTATAAAACAAGCAACAAAAAAAGCTTTACCCAAAAAATGAAACCCATGCCTTTATACAAACAATTTCGCCTTTCTACATACAAATAGTAGGCCAGTAAATCTCAAGGAAAAAGGGCCTAAACCTCTAAGCAATTAAGGCAGAAGGTTTTATGTTGATTCGACTTAAAAAAAAAAGTGCCTGGAACTCATCCAAAAGTACTAAAAAATGTTGTGTCAATATGACACCATCCATATCTGTTATGGAGTTTAAAATTTTAAATGCTTTAGGTTGGTTTCATATTAAAGAATGTATTATGTGTAACAAAAAATATACTGGACCTTAAAGACGTATTTTCAAAAACATATGCTTAGGCTTACTTTTTTTAGAAGTTTGGCTTTGGTGACCACTAATACAATTTGAGGGACGCAACTATTTTATCTATGTACTAACTATTAATTCTCTGATAAAAAAGTAGGCTATATTTCAAATGGCCATAGAATGAATTTGAGAGACGGTTTTGGCCCCTCAAACACCTTAAAATATATTGGTCCTAATATAAAATCAGTTGCTACTGTCAAAGAGACTTATTCAATGTTTACCAGAGTCGATATGGAAGCTATCTTGGAATAAGTTCAACTCAGAATACTATTTAATTTTGCAAAAACCTGGTGTTTGTATCATGTTTTTGTTTTGTTAAGGACTACAATTTTAACAACTTCTGTAAATGGCAATTGTCTACAATGTTAAAAATTTGTAATTTTTTTATTACAATATACATATGTTAGCAAATAATTTTGCGATTAATTGCCTCACAGCAGGCTAGTTGTTTTTCTAGCCTGGCCTTGCTTGTCCTATAATCCTGATCAGGCTGACTGATAACGGTAACCTTTGCGAAAGCATCTTGTGTAAATTTACTACATCCCATATTCTGGATTAGATTTTCTAGATTCAAACCTATTATTTCTAGAATACCTTGGGATTTTTTTGTTACATGACTTTATAATGACATCTTCAACACAATATTTTTCCAGTGCTTTTTGGGGGTTATTGGCAGCTTCCTAATTATGAATCAACGAAAAATCTTCTCAGATCCCATTGTGTTTCTTTAAAACAACAGCTGACTGATCAATTTTGAAAAAAAAAATTATAGGTAAGCTGTTTATTATTATTAGAACTTATTTAAAGGATGTGCACATGTTTATATGTTAAATCAGATTGATGAGTTTATAAGTGTTGCGTTGACCACTGAAAACATCCATACTGTGCCCCCGGAGGCACTGACCCATTTACTCTTTTTTGAGCATCACTGGTTCGGCATAATTATATAGAGGTATACAAAATATTTTAAATTAACTTCAACACTAAACACTATAAAGTATGACTTTTTTATAATGTTCTTCATATTAATAATGTTCTTTATACCTGTGAATTGGCATTAGATTGTTGTTGTTGTTGTTGATGGCTTGAAACTGTTGGCTGATGAAGTTGAACAGTGTTAGATGAATTCAAATTAAGTACATTTGATCCAAGCAAAACTGAGCTCAATACTTGGTTTGGAATTGCTTGTGGTTGTTGGGCATGGGAAAACTGATTAGAACAAGCAACTGAAAATGAATTTAAGTTTTACTCGATACACACCTAATGAGTTTAAAATAATAAAAAAATACAAATTTATTGTTATTTTTGGACAATTATGAACAGTTATAATATACAAACACAGTACTACAAACCATTAAAACGCCAAAAATTATACAGCTGTCCAGTTTATTATAAATTGTGACTCAAGAATTTATTGAAAATTGATGAATATTTATACTGTTCAATTAAAACAGGTGCAAAGCAGAAATTATTTTTTTCATCACAATACCAGAACAGGGTTTCAGCTATTGAGAATTTACTAATTGATTTTTGTCTTTAAAGCCAATTGCATTTCTTGTTAAAGACTAACAAATGTTTGTCAGTAAAATAAATGTTTAAAAAAAACTTCTATGATGTCATATTGAAACTTGTCTGATGTAACTTGCAGGGATCCCCCCGAAAAAATTATTTTAATACACATAAGTTCTAGTAGTCGCTACAAGCAGTCATTTCAAATTCCTTAATTAATTTAAATGAATTGTAAGAAATGTACACGAAATGAATGGCTTCATTGATAAAGTGTACTACACAAGTTTGTCTACTTAAAGGGAAAAAGAGGGGAAAAACACAACTCCACCTTAACAATGGAACCAGTAGATAGGATACCTACACACTGCACAAATACCAAACAGCATAATATTATGACAATGTTTCTGGAAACTAAATTTCCTTAAAAAAGTCAATATAAACAAGCCAAATGCTAAGAAAGGACCCTCAAAAACTCATCTGATTTCAGAAATAAAAATTAAATTGATCACTATTTTTACTTGTTGATTAAGTGGATAATAACTGGTAATAGTCTTGATCACTAGAACTTCAGAATGTACAGATAACCTAAACATAGGTAGAAGAAAATGCTTAAGTACCGTTTGGCAGATAATTTTGAAAGAAAAAACTTATATTTTTGGGCAATAAAAAAAAAATTACTTTCAACCCATTTTACATAATCATAAATTAACCATTCTTTGATTATTTAAATTTTTTATGGAACTAAAAACTCTTTTTTGCAAGCTTTTTAGTGATGTTTTAAGTAAAGTTATTTGATAAAAAAATGCATTTGCCCCAAATTTGAGGCACATGGGTTTATTCAAGCTACATACGGACAAAAAGTTCCCAAATGAGTTTTAGCTGACTTGTGCGCAGACCAAAAATATCAAAATGAGTTAATTTCAAATATAAGTGCTTAAATCACTTTATTGGAGCTACGTCTAACCTTTGTATATAGGTAAACTGTCACGTTGCTTGGGATATGGATGTCAGCTGTATTAATAACTATCACTAAAAAAGGTCTTGTATGGAGCCTATGATCAATTTTATGTTTAATAATTCACGAAAAATATTGTATAAATTTGATTCAAATGCATTAAATCATATATTGCCTCAATCTCCTTATATTTCTCAAGTTACGGAGGTGTTAAATACTATACAACAGCCAGATTTGGAGTTAAATCATATACACAACTCCTTTTGTCAGAAAGGCGTTCTAAATTCTTGTAAATATATACATATAAAATTCATAAGAAAGGGCAAAAAAAGCATATGCATAGTTAAAACAAGGAAACAATATGGTTATTCGGAATGACCTTGTTCCTCCCTTCCTGCGCAATACACAAAAATGACAAAATAATATTATTGTTTAGTTTGTTTTTCAATCTGGCCACAATAACAGAGCAAATTCACTTAGGTAAGGAAAGTGCCTTCCTGAAAGCTAAAAACAAGCACAAAACCCTATACCCCTGGATATAGTAATGCTTTGAATTGGCTTGTATAGATATTAGTTTTAATTATATATTAACTATAAAAGAGCTTTGAAGAGCGCTATATACAGTACGTTTCTAAAATGACACTACTATTTTTGCCTTTTTTTCTATTTTTTTAATTATACAGCTGTCCAGTTTATTATAAAATTGTGACTCAAGAATTTATTGAAAATTGATGAATATTTATACTGTTCAATTAAAACAGGTGCAAAGCAGAAATCATATTTTTCATCACAATACCAGAACAGGGTTTCAGCTATTGAGAATTTGCTAATTGATTTTTTGATTATATATTAACTATAAAAGAGCTTTGAAGAGCGCTATATACAGTACGTTTTTAAAATGACACTACTATTTTTGCCTTTTTTTCTATTTTTTTGCCACAGAAATCAACATGCTTTCATAACTGTTACAAAGCTTCTTTCCAAAGTTAATCATATTGAAAAATTCCTAATGTCTGTTTTAATAATCTGGCATCGCAAACATGTAAGTGCAATGTAAGATGGCTGTTGCACTGCAACATGATGACCTTTGGACATACAACAACATTTTCCGGAGGGTACTTAACTATGCTCAGGTATAGCCAAACATACTTCTGATGTAAGTAAATATTTAAACTACACTACAAAAATGTGGAATAAACTTTTAACGTTTGATGTTGTTTTTGGACATTTTCTTAAAAAGTTATACAAACATGGGTATTCTGAGTAGGTAAAGTAGCTAATATGTAGCAAAACGGTTTGCTCATAAACAGTAAACAGATGTTCCTGTCACGAAAATGGTCTACATACCTAGCTGGGAAAATGCAGTCAAGCCACTGTTATTTGCCCCCGGTACATTTAAAAGAAACAATCCACCTGATGGCAGACTAACATGCTGTTGAGTGAAGTTGGCAGAAGGATTGGATTCTGAAGAACTTTCTGAAACGAGACAGTTGGGCAATTTCATTAAGCATTTAAAAAATAATTTATGGAAAACATTCACCGTGGTAGAGATGTTAAAATTGATGTGGCCTATTGTGCTGTGTAATAGTGTGTGCAGTGCAAGTGTTCAGATATGGAGTTGGGCTAATCACGCAAAGCTAAAAAAATTTTCATTTTGCGTCAAACTGCAAAACTTTTACCTTAAGGAGACTTGAGACATAGGACACATAAAATCTTAGTGTATTGCTTGATATATAATTATAACTTCTGATTCGTTAGCTAAATGGCTGGATGGCAACTATGTGTGACTTGGGGTCACATAAGAAACAGAAAAAGCATTGTTTTAACAAGCTGGAGTAGGGAAAATTGTAGGTGCCTTACAGGTGTAATTAATTCAATACAATTTTCTAAATAAGGAGATAACAAAATGTATGGCTTATATTTGACTGAAAAAAGTTTTATGGAAAATAAACAGCAGGCTGGATTAAGTTGTTTGGTTGGCGCCACATGGGATGTAGTTTGCCCAGGTTTACTATAGGTCAGACCTGGGCAACATATGGCCCGCCAAGCAGTTTAATCCGAGCCGCAGAGTCTAAGCGAAAACAAGGGCGAGTGTCTACATGTTTGGTTGTGTAGTAAACACTTTTTCCAACCAAACTCTTTTTTTAGCAGGTTTTAAATAGTAAAGCGGCAATTGTTTTTGTGATTAGTGTGATCTCTTCTGTCTTTCTTGTCTGTTTCACGCGATTTTTGGCAACTTTATAGTCAAATAGCGTCCGGTTGGCAAGCCTGTCAATTGACCTGTCATATACTCATATTGGATTCAAATGTTGTAAATTTGAGTTTTTAAATCTTGATTGAAACTTTTTTAAAGAATTCAAATATTTAATGGTAGGGTTTACCTGGTGCAAACACGTGTTCTGTGGTAATAACAAGTTTTTGTAATAGCGAAGTAGATTTATTTTGTTTAGAATAAATGCATGTGTACGATGAATCGCGTTTGTCATAAAAGGAAACACTATTTGGGGCATACAAAAATCTGAGGCTACTTAAAAATTTAAGAACCAAATGCTTTATCTCTAATGGAACCTGGTGATGATTTGGAGAATTCAGAGTGACATAAGTTGTGACGAGGAGTAAAAATATTTTTTTACTGATGCATTTACTTGTTGTTAAATTTCGGTAATAAACTTGTTGGCTAACTTGGTGGTTGTAGTAATGGTAAAATTACTACAATACTACTGTAGTATTGCTTGCAATATGGGTATGATTTTGCAAAAAGGCTTACTGATAGTCCAAAATTATTAGTTTTTGTTTCATAAACCATTGTTCTTGAGCCAAAACGTTCATATATTTATTTAAAGTTAAAATCAAGGTTTATTTTTAACTTCAATTGCATTATGTTAGTGTGTATAGTATTTGACCAATTTGACAGGTCAATTGACCGAATTTATTTGACCGGTCAAATGCCCAACCCTACTGTGCACTCTGAAACTCTGAAATATACCGATTCACATATTGTCAATCTTATTTAGTTAATGCCATGTTTTTAATCTTAGCTTTTGAGTCAACGCGCCGCGCCCCGCAAATTGATAAACGCCAATATACCAAGCAATGTACTTTTTGTTTGTACTCAATACTTTACGACCCCTTCGCTTTAATTTTCAGCTCTCGCCTCTATGAATGAGCACAAAAATTGATCTTTAGTACTTAAGCAGCTAGAGGCCAAAGCAATAACAACCCTACTATTACCGCACAAAATATGGAGCAAATCACAACGAAATATATAGACTGATGATAACTAGGGCAAAATTTTTTTTTTTTTTGATTTTTATTAAATTTTTACTTTATTTTGACCTAACGAAATTGCGTATCTGTAGAAGTTTTTCCTTAAATTGACGCCAGTTACCCAAACATAATATTGTGTCCATTTCAGAACCAAAAGTAATATTTTGTCGAAAGTCCAGGTGTTTTATGGATTATAAAAAGTGCGTCGTGTTTTATGGCGATAAGCTTGCTTAGGCATATTTGTATTACAGAATGTCAGTACGCTATCCCTAAAATCCAAATTGTGAATCTTTGAAAAGACCTTGTATGTGAATAGAAAGAGTTTTAAAAGAATTATTTAAATACGTAACAATGAACAAAAAAAATGGACAATTTGCGATAAAAGTTACTGCTGATTTAAGTGTGCATTGTTACATATTTCCTGATTTTATGAGTTAATCTGGTTTAATTGTGTTGCAGTTTCTGATTTACAATGCTTTCAAGACGATTTTTACAAAAATTACTCTCAAGAAACACAAAAATTTTGTCAAAAGCCATAATTTGACAAATTTTGACTTTATTTTGAACTACAAACTTCTTAGAAACAGTCACCTGGGTGCTGAAAACAACTTTATTCTTTGATTTTTAAACAGACAAATTCCTTAAAACTTTTTTGACCTTATTGACTTTTGCGGGCCTTAGTGATAACATAGAACAGAAAACTTTTTATCCATTGTCCTAAACCAGGGGTGGCCAGTCAATCCAGATCAACCAGTCATTTGACACATTTTACCTGGTCGATTGTGTCAATGAGGGCCAGATTTAACTAAAAAGCGTTCTTCAAGCAATATTCCTCTAATTAAAACTATAAACTTTGATAAATTTAACAAGCACAAGTTGTGTAAATATAAAGTAGGTGTTGGCCTGTAGGCTACCAGCTTGTAGGCTACCAGCTTGTAGGCTACCAGCTTGTAATACCTTTTATCATACCGGTTACCTCACAGATTCGTTATGTGGAAAAATAGTGGTTACAATATAGGTCCAACACATGCGAAATATTGAAATGACCAATTGTTGTGTCTTGCTAGCCCAATGAAGCATATTATGATGAACAAATTAAACTTCATCGATGCCTTGGAATTTAATAACCGCTCAAAATGTTTATTAAGTGGAAATCTAAATTTTATTACAGTAAAATTGTGATGTTTGTTTCTGTGACTTTGTTAACGTACTGGTTGATCATAAGTCTTTAAATGTGATTTCTGGCGATCGCAATCAATAATATAAGTTGGCCACACCTGCCCTAAACCATGATTTTTTGAGCAGTGTTCAGTAAAACATAACAAATTTTCTACAGAACACCTGACAATGTTTTACGGAACACTATTGTCCACAGAACATGCATTAAAAATCAAATAACAATTTAGTAAAAAGTTAAACAAAAACTGTGTAGTAGGCATGTTTCGATAACATATTTAGCACAAAAAAAGTTCGATTCTTAAGTAACATTTATTACATCTTTTGACAAACAAAGCGTAAAATGTGAATGTACAACAACTTTCAAATTTTTATCAATTATGGTAAAAAATTGAACTAAATGTATAGACAAACGTCAAGGAGCAAAAATTTTTTAAATTATTTAATTTTCGAAAGGTTTATAAGTAAAATAAACGCCAGCTTTTATAAATAATATAGAATTCATGAAAACTGCAATAATTTTTTAACCTCAAAAATAATATTTTTTCAACATTAAATTCTAAAAAAAAATAGTAACTTACGAATTACTTGGCCGTTCATAGCACACAATGTCAAAGGCAAGGTTGATAGGCTTTGCAATGGCATGGCAGTCGGCACAGTAAAGACAGATGCTAAGAACAAAAAACATATATAACTTAAGGCGATAAACCAGTGGTTTTCAACCTAGGGGTCGCATCCCCTGGTGGGTCATTTGCATTTTCTCTAGGGGTCCTGAATACGACAATAAATACCAATCACTAATATGAGACTGCCATATAATTACCATAAAAAAATCTGTTATGATATTGGTTAATGTTGTTGACAGTAAATGTTTAAACAGAATAAAAGTTGAATGTTCAAAAATAAGCCAGGAAGAAAGTTGCAAGATAGTACCCGGTACCAATCATAGGAAGCCTACGGAAGTGCCTTTGAACCTTGTTTAGAACAGTAATACATTTTTACGTTTACGAAAGAACTTGTTCAGACAAGTCCTCACAATTTGTTAAACAACTAAGTGAAAACTCTAATAATCTAATTAGTAATTCGAGTTACAATTATTTATATTGCTCTCTATTCCAAAGACTCATTAAAAATAGAAATCACAAGCAAAACAAGTGTTTACTGGTACTGCCCCCCAAAAAACTATTCACCGTTGTGACAAGAACAAGTTATTAAATCACAACAATTATTATCACAAGAAATATTTGGGTATGATGTCACAAGTAGAGTCAGATATAAGGTGTGCTGAGGCAACAACAGCACCACGCATAGACAAGCTTGTCGCCAAGATGCAACATAAATTTAACAAATGAATATTTTTTAACATAGTGGTATCATAATTTACATTATTTTTTTATTATATACATTTTTTGTGCTATTGGGCATACACAAATGTATTACATATGTTTGAATTAAAAATTTTTGGAAGGGCTTCAGTTACATTGGGATGTCAAAATGGATCGTTTTATGAAAAAGGTTGAAAACCACTGCCTTAAACGATAGTTGTCTTTACTTCTATTTAACAGAAATAACAACTGTCCAAACCAAAGAGTTTGCTTACAAATCTCTGTTTTTGTGCTGTTTTATTTAAATCATGTTTATACCCTTAACTAACAAAAATAATATAATTTATAGATATATATTTAATATATATCTAAAACAGGCTTATGTAACCTTAAATATTTTGGTTTATTACTTCTAGTACTTCTATTTAACAGAAATAACAACCGTCAACACCTAAGAGTTTGCTTACAAATCCCTGTTTTTGCATTGTTTTATTTAAATCATGTTTATACCTTTGACTAACAAAAATAATAAAATTTGTAACTTAAATACGTTGGTTTATTACTTCTACTTTGAATCAGTGACCACTTGCTTGTAATGGTGATCATATATAATTGCTGTAATCTTTAGCGATTTATCTGATTCCAAGTACTTTTAGTTTAGATAAGTACATGTTGTGATCAAAAATGTGCAGCTATAACCAATTAATTCTTTCTCTACTACTTTGTCTTATTATTAATATGTTTTTTTTTGGGGGGGGGGGGTGAGGGTTTGTTATATACACTCACTATGTACCAAGGCTTTTGATTTGTTTTATTTATTTTTCATTTTGGTTTCAATTGTTAATAAAATACAGTAGGACAAGCTCTTAACATCCAATTTATTCATATGGTTCAGCTAAATGCTCAATATTTCTGCACATTAGCTTTACAACATTTATAAAATGCTGTTATTCCGACCCTTTGACACAAAAATCTAATTAAAATCAAAAATAAATTACAATACCAAAATAAATGTTATAAGGCTTCATAGTAGAACTTTTTAAACCAAATTCTAGAAAAATTAAGCACAACAGTTAGACAATGTTAAAGAAAAAAACAGCATACCATTTGTTTGTTGTATGTGTCCACTCTGACTTGAAACCTGATTTCCATCCTTACATTGTTTATTGTTATTAGCATCAGAATGAGGAAGTTTAACGGCAGCTGATGGTTCTGTCATTTTTATAACCAGATTTGTTATTGCAATAGTGACATATTTTTTTTACTATAGCGCTCATTTAGTATTGCGCATATTCTAAACAAATTAATATTTTTTTTAATTACATTTTAAACAGAAATTATAAAATTACATAATCTTGGTTAATGCAGTGTTTGTTAACCAGTAGGCTGCCAATCTCTTTAGCGGAAGCTCTGTTTGACTGTGCACAAATATTTTTTGTGTAATCAATTTTTGCAATTTTCTGCATACCATAGTATTGTAGGTGCTAAAGCAGGCTGGCAGGATATTGTCAGCCTTCTGATGACAAGCATTTTTTGCCAAAATTCGTTTTTTTTTCGTCCTTAAAGTTAAATACCTTGTTCACCTAACCAATGTATAAACCATGCCATGTTTGGGCAATAAACCACGAAATAATCAAGCAATGGCCAGACAAGTTATATTTGAATAGTTACCAAGGCAATTAGGAAAGGAGAAAAAGTGATCTATAAAAAGGAAAAAAAAAGATACGCACCTAAATACGAATGAAAATATTGTATCCTTGGATTCGATTAAAAATGGGATTTGCATCAAATTTCGCCGTTTATATTGTTTAATTGGAACTGATATAATTTTATTGTTTTACCGCCTATGGGGTTGCACCCTAAACGCCAGTGGCAAGTTTAGAATAGGGCCTGTCGTTGTAGTGACATATTTATCATGCATGGTTTAAATGTAGCCTTGGAGTGCAGCATCAGCATTTTTTCAGGTGACCAACTACTTTGCGTCTTGATAAACTAGGACGGCAACCAATAATTAAGTGTCAATCATCAAGCGTTACTTTTAATGTTATGTTTATATTAAAAAGACAAAAAACAAAACGCAAATTTAACTTAGAATTTTGCAAAACCATTTAAAAAAGTTCCATATAGGACATAGTGCAACTTTAAAACTTTACAATAAACGAGTTGTAACAGCATGTTAACTGCGCAACAAGGTTGAAAAAACCTTTTGAATTTTTGGCACTTTTATCGTAGACAAAAAATCGGATCAAGAAGCTTAGGTACCAATAGAGCAATAAATGGGTTAAAAATGGCATCCTAGAGTGTCGCATAACCCGGTTGAGAACCACTGCTGATTAAACCCTTAAAGGTATGCATTGCAGTATTTCAACAGTGCTCGTGGGCCATAAAAAATAATGTTGCAGGCCACATATGGCCCGCGGGCCTAGTTTGGACCACCCTGGTCTACAGTATTATATTAAGTTAACGAAAGGTATGAACATCGAACATGTATGTGTATTGTGTATGTATCTTTCTTTAGAAGCATTAAATGGTAATTTTTTAGCTTTTTGAAGCTGATTCTGGAGTGCCTTTATATGTTAAGCACCAGGGGATTTTTAGACTTACCTTGTTCAACTACTGCATTTGTGTAGAAAAAAGTTTTTAATCAGGAAAAATCGCCTCTTTTAACATAGCTTATTAGAAGATTAGACACGCTAGCATTACCCTAAAATACCAATTTTTAAATGTGACTTTACCACAACCTCGTGTATGTTTTGTTTTACTTTACAAAACGTTGTTTTTGATAAACATAAATATTTGTTGTAAGATTTTGTTACCTGATGCTAAACTGGCTAGTTTAAAATCATTTGTAGGCAAGATAAACAGGTAATATATATATATAAAAAATAAATTCCACTTGGAAGTGGCCTATTTACTCGAGTCCTCAGTCCCAGAATCAATGGCTTTGTACAATTACAAAAAATATGATATTTAGCGAAGCTATGGACAGTACTACAAAAATTACTGTCCAATGTTTTAACAATAAGTCGCATAGTAATTTTACAGAGCCATGGCCAGCGGGGCAAATTTAAGTTCAGTACTGGTTTTATAATACTTATTTATTGGTTTTCACTCAACGTTTATAGATATTTTAAATACTGCATCAAATTTTAGGTGGATGTTAATCGTAGCCACGTCTGTTGAGTGACTCAATTCAATTATTGCTGGTTGTAATCAGTCATTTTAAACAAAGACTGAAGGTAAAATTGCATAAATTGCGATACACGGAAATGAATCAAACAAGCAAATGGCATGTGTTAAAACATTCAACACACTTAATAGTCTGGTAATCAAACAAAGCAAGGCATACAAAAAATATGTCAATGCAAGGAAATAGAAAGGCAGGTTCTTTGTTGAAAACAAAATTAGTAGTACAGAAAGGCAAATTTTGAGGTGTGCAAACATGCTTTTATGCACACCTGAAGTTCATGAATTTAGCACAATTTAACATTTTTTTTTAATTTAGGTGTGCAGGTTGGTTGCTCATTCAAGTGTGAAAACAAACAGCTGATAAAAAATATCAGGTGTGCACCTGTCACAGAATGCAGACTGGCCCGTAGGCCATAAGTAAAATGAGCATAATTTGTAGACATACCATTTTGTATTTTTGGCCTTACTTTCTATGTACAATATTGTAAAGCACCAATCCATAACTAAAACACAATACAGTAACACAAAAATTTATATTAAGGACAACATAGAATCATATCACGAGTCACGACTTAAAAAAGTTGACTCAAGGTTGGGATTTGCAAATCGCTCCGGGCGAGTGCTGTTTGACACCAACTCGCCCGACTGGCGAGTGGCTTCGGCTGAAAATTTAATTAGTTGATGTAGGATAATTTGTGCTAAGTACCACTACTGCGCGAAATATAAATACGGTCAACACTACACCAATAATATGGTTAATCGAAGTCATGTTCGAAGCTGGTAATAAAGACTCTTTGTCCCATTTTAAAAAATTGTTTACCAGCAAACAATCAAAAGACGTCATTTCTGCAGTGGCAAATAGTTATGAGGTTTATTGTTTAACTTAAACGTTGTTAATTTTTAAATGTTTAACCCGGTCGTGGACCCCTTTGGAAAAGTTTATTGGACTTGCGGTCTACCAAGCGATAAGAATTTTGCTTTACTGTATTTATTGAATTGTTTGTTTAAGAAAATTATAAGCAAGCCCAGCAGTTTTTGGTAACAATAAGTTTGAATGCAAATGTGTTATACTAACATTTGTAAATAGTGTTTTTTAAGATGTTTTAAGAGACCGAAATGGCCCATTGAACACTACAATATTTTTAAATATCACCTACTTGTAACTAAAGCTGCGATTAGCAATTAGTCTACATAAGTATGTTGTTGCGATCTCTTAAAGTTTATACTGGTGAACCAAGCCAAAGCTTAAATGTAACAGTCAGTAAATGTTTTATATCGCAATTATTTTAATATACGAATCGCAACCATTGCGGATGCCCTTGAAAAATTGAAACAACCCACTATAGGGCATCGCGCAGCACAGAACCTCTGGTGCATATGGTTGTTAACTTTGCGAATAAATGGTTTAGTTGTAAATTTACAATTATTTTGTCATCATTCGCTGTTCAACCAGTAACTATAGTGTTGGAGAAATTTGGCATTTTGTTTATGACGCTGAACGTCCTACAAGCACAAAAAAAAGAATACAAGAAAAGAGAGCGCAAGGATTTTTAGATAAATGAAAAACAGGCAGGCTGTGGCTACTAAATTGTCAGTGTTATTTTTTTAACTAAAAATTGTAATAAATAATTCGACTAAAATACATTGTTTTAAGCATAAACTGCTTTAAGGGTCATTGATTTGGTCACCCTTGCATGGAAATGAATGACCAGACTTTTATAAAAAACTAATGATTACATAAAAAAACCAAAAGTATTGATAACCTAAGAAATGGCCGCGCTAGGACAAATATTTGCAGACGGCGTGCCAACAAATTTGGCTAAAGTGTTATGTCGTCCGGGTGAGTGCTGATTGATAGCCATATTAGCGCTGATGTATAAAAAATATTAGCGCTGATTTAAAATCCTATCACCTTTTTTGTATGGCAATTTATATTGATAACATTATTTGTAACAAGAATCTTACCACAGCGTCGAAACAATTATTAATGCAACACACAATATTTGGGTTAGGGTGTCAGTTAGTGTTTGGGTGAGGGTATAAGGTCAAGTATTAATACTTAATAAAATTGCTTAACCTACCCAAACGCTAAACATGCACCCTAACCCAAACTATGTTAGCAATATAACCCCCGGACAAAAATGAAGTAGTATTCTAAACAAGCGCCAGCTAAATTACGGTAGAATTTTCAACCTGAGGTATGCAAAAAGACATTATTGTACACCTCAAAATTTGGTTCTGCACACCCGAGATCTCGGCGTGAAGTTCTATGAAATGCAGACTGGAATCAAACTTGAAACCTTGCATTGCAGAACACCACTTTTCTACTTGTTTAGATCAGTGCTTCTTAAACTTTTTTTAGATTTGTTCACCCCTAGCATTGATCTCCAGATTTCATTCACCCTTGTCTATAATGATATGATAAAACTATCTTGTATATATGTTACGTGTTTATCAACACTTAAACACCCAAATTAATTAATTGCCATAAGCCAAATCTTTAGAGTTCATTAAGTTATCTTACGAATTTTTAAATAGGGTTTTAGATTACGCGTTTCAGCTTTCGTTTGCCAAATATGTTCTTCAGTTAAATAATATCATATTTGATGATGCAAAGTTTTCCGTATTGTTGTGTGTAAAATTCCTGAGTTTTCCTGCTTCAGTTCGCCTCGTTTCAAACTTGACATGTAACCTTTAATCTCGTAATCTATAACTGTCAGTCTTGTGGGCGATGTTCTCACATTCTGCAAAACAAGCCACTTGTTTTGCTGGCCTCTTACTCCCGCTGCAATTTGGCCTTAGAATGGCCGCTGTAATGCCTAGCCATGTTTTAGAGTGCCGGCCAGTCTTATTGGCCAAATATGACGTAACTTTCGTGTTCTTTTTCTTCCTCTGATTGGCTATATACATGTCGTTTCTTAGCGGCTTTGAGCTTTTTCTCTAGAGAAGTCTTTTGCGAAGTTTTAGCCGACAGTCGCTGCAATAGGCGGTGGCTGTCTGTCTCACATTAACTTGAAAATAACGTTCACTAATGCTATTTGATAACGTTTTAATTCGTTGTAACAATACTAACAATATACTTTTGATTGGAATTTTAATATGATGAATGGTCGGAACGGAATGAACTGTCGGAATGAAATGAACGAAGCTGTAGGAACAGAATGAACTGTCGGAATAAAATGAACGAAGCTGTAGGAACAGAATGAACTGTCGGAATGAAATCAACGAAGCTGTAGGAACAGAATGAACTGTCGGAATAAGATGAACGAAGCTAACCCTAACCCTAACAGCTTCGTTCATCTCATTCCGACAGTTCATTCTGTTCCTACAGCTTTCATTCATTTCATTCCGACAGTTCATTCCATTCCGACAGTTCATTCTGTTCTACAACTTCGTTCATTTCATTCCGACAATTCCGACCATTCCGTAAATTAGTGAGCGTTCCGACTATTCCGACCATTCATCATTCCGTAAATTAGTGTTACCCCAGAGATATTATACATTTCTGACGGTTCACCCTTATATACATTTCTGACGGTTCACCCCGATATTTGCACCTAAATCTGCATCCCTTTTGATTGGTTCACCCCTGCAAAAATTTTGTTCACCCTGGGGTGAACCATTTACTAGTTTAAGAAACGCTGGTTTAGATAATATTTGTGGGATTTTTAATAGGTAAATAATCTAACTTGATAAAACCAGTGCTTATATATATTTTTCAGAACTTTTTTCAATCCGTTTACCACAACATAGTTTTTCGTTAATCTAATGTGTTAAGCCAATGGTTCTTAAACTGGGGTCCACGGTCCTTTTGGTGTCCGCGAGACGATTTTCTGGGACCGCGAAGCACCTAACATAAAAATCAACACGACTCTCCTAAAGAAGATAATTTTTTGTGCAATAAAATTTTTAGGCAACTTACTTTTTCAAACCAATCTGATTAGTTGTTCATTTACGTCAGGGGTGTCCAACACGCGGCACGCGTGCCAAATGTGGTACGCGACCTAATAAAAAAGCACGCAAGCCCTCCCCAAAAAATGGAGGAGGGGTCGTGACTTTTTATTGACACCCTGTCAGTGTCACCAAATCGATGACACCTGGCACCGATTTGATGACACCCTGTCACCAATTCCGTGACACCTGTCACCGATTCTGTGACACCTGTCACCGACTCCGTGACACCCTGTCACCAAATCACTGACACCCTGTCACCGATTCCGTGACACCCTGTCACGGATTGGTTACACCCTGTCACCGATTCGTGACACCCTGTCATGGATTTGGTGACACCCTGTCACTCATTTTTTTTAACCTGGAAAAGGTTTGCTATGGTCAAAGCGCACTTTTATTAGGTTAAAAACAATTTTAAATGTTGATTTTCATAACTGATAAATTATACTGTTCAAATTAATACTTTTTGATTGTACAAGATTTTCAGCCCGATAATAGGTACCTAGCCTTCTTCTAAACCAGCGGCTGGAAACTTAACAACATAACTCATAAATTGTATACGGTACAACACTTTACATTGATTGTTTACAGTCAACTGGAAGTCCTTTGTTAGAATAGAAGTTGTTCAGGAAGTCAAGTAGTGAAACACTAAAATTGGTAATTTCATATCCTGCTGGCTGTGTGGACAGTCCATCACCACATGGAATCTTTAAAGGAAGGCCATGCAGCCATTTGATCATAAAATGACTCTAATGACTACAAAGATTAATAGCTATCAAAGTAAAAGTCTGTTAGGAACAATTTCAAAGTTTTTAGGTGAATAATAATTAAATCTAGACTATAGTCATTAGTCATACCTTGTTAATTTATACACTAAAGAACGTATACACCCAATTATAAACTGTTTCCGGGCATAATATTATTCAAATAAACTGTGGTAATTATATTTTGAAAAAAAAATTGCGAAAAAAAGGTTTTATCCAATTTTTGTTTTCCATTAATAACAGCATTAAAATCCTATTAAATGTATACCTGGTAGTGATGAGCGTTACAGACTGATTTTTGTTTGATTTATAAAAAAAGTAATTATTAAAAGCACTCTGTATGTTATTTAAATTGCCTGTTACGATATGGTTAAGTTTATTAGTATATTTAAACACTTTAATTTTAAGCAGTTGTTATTTGTACCAAAATGATTTCTGCTTGTCACACATTACTGCCCCGAAATAAACAGGACATTAGACATGCCTTAGAAGTTATATCAAACAGTTTATAACTGTTTTGCAAAATGACAATAATTCACTCGCAGAACACTCTAAAAAAATATTCTTCCTGGATTCTTGGAGTTGACATTCAACACATTGTTTTATTATATTTTATTACAAAGAAACGGATGCCAAAAAAGGTTGACAGTCGCACAACGAAATAAATACGGACTAGTTTTGGCCACACATTGAGGTTTTTACTGCTACACACACGTAATTTTCACATCATACAACAAAAATAAAATAAACATACTACCATAGGAAATTAAACAGCATACATACTCAGGTTAAAATTGCAAAAAAATACTTGTTAACTTGTTGTGTGATTTTTAAAGTGCATGAAACAGGAATCCTTAACTATTTTGACATTGTTAATTAAAGACAAAAACGCTTTAAAGCAGACTGATCGAGACTAATGAGATAGAACGCTATTTCTTTTGTTGTCGCGTTCCCACCGACCAGATTTGACGCAAATCTTACGCACAGCAGACAGACACGACTAAACGCGTTTTTAGCGAGATAGTGCGTGCATTACTTTTTGCCGTGACTAAAGATACTTTTTGATAGAAACCACCAGTTTTTTACGGGGTTTGGTAGGTTTTATGTTCGGAATGTTATTTTAAAAGGTTTAGCAAGTATTTTTTTTAAATTATTATGAAAATATATTCCTGAAACGCTTGAAAAGCCTTTAAATTCGAATCTTTCTTTGCTATGTCTGATTTTACCAGCTTGACTAGTTCAAAAAAACAATTTTTATGACATCCTTGCGTAATTTTGAAACTTATCTTCATGTTTCAATAAAGTGCAAAAAGTGTATGAAAAGAACCCTATTTATACCCTTTTTTCACAAATAGGGTGTACCCGCACTTGTGTTGCCGTATAAACGGTTTGTTACGTTTCCAAATACATATTTCTGCCAAAACTTCCATTTGATTTGCCTCCGCCATGATCATGACTGAATTATATCGCCTAGCTTTGTCGAGTTTAAGTTTTGCGCGCTTTGTCGGTGGGCATTGGACAGAGTCACTTTCATACACGACGCGACAAGTCAACAGTCAGACATGTTTCGTCGAGTCGTGTCTGAGGTCCGGTGGGGATTCAGCCTAAGTGAAATACTTTTTGATTTATCATTCTACTTAAAATGTATGCTAATACTCTTACTTTGGTCCTGGTTATATACCAAATTAAAATATTGAATATGTCTTCATACTAATGCAAATATGTCACAAACAATATTTTACTAAATGAAGGACTTATTCAACTTATTCACTTTTTGTATGCTGGCGTACCTTATAAAAATAAAATAGAAAACTATTAGGTTGGTTGTGTTAATTAACTGACTGGGGGGCAAAATGGGCCAACACTGCACTGCATATAGATAATAAACTTAAAACAGTTTTTAATTCCACAGATTGCCAACGATATCAGCTTTCAATTGATGAGGGTTTCATCGACTTCTTCCTTGGCAAGATTCTTTAAAGCCTTCAAGTTTTATAGATTCTTCCATTTCACATAATGCATCGATTTTAAGCCATTTTTTTCATGTTGTTACACACTGCTAGAATACAAAACTTCAAATTTATAAAATAAATAGAGCCTTTCCTTTTTTGAGTAATTCTGCCATGCCAGGCTTCCAGTAACTGCAATATACATTTAATACCTGTATTTAGTTTTTTTGGATTGTTGTTTAAAATGTGTATTACCAACAGAAAAAAATAAAACAAAAAAGGTCTGTTTGTTTTGTCGCTTGGTTTTATAATTGTGCTTTCTTTGTTTGCTGAAAATACTTATATATAAGTACATTATGGGTATTGTTAGGTTTTAGTTTGTGCTCGACAACAAGTTTCAAAAAGTAGTGTACTACAGGAAAGCATACAGTTAGAAAGTGATAAGCCTTTATACTTCAGGAACACTATCAAAAAACAAACATATTGCTACCCATAGGTCATAGCTGTATAAATTTGGCAAATTTTTCAGATTTGGGGAAGTCGGTGACAGGGTGTCACGGAATCAGTGATAGGGTGTCACAGGATCAGTAACAGGGTGTCACGGAATCGGTGACAGGGTGTCACGGAATCGGTGACAGGGTGTCACCAAATCGATCACATCTGTCACTACATCGGTGACAAGGTGTCACGAAATTGGTGACAGGTGTCATGGATTTGGTGACACAGACAGGGTGTCAATAAAAAGTCACGACTCCTGTTGACTACTACAGGAATAACCGATTAACAACCAAGAGTAGTACAGTTAAAAAGTGATAAAGGCATCTGCAGAATGTAAAAACAAACATATTTTTACCCATATCAGCCGATTTAAACTTTCATTTTGGTAAAGGACACTTTTTTACAAATTTTGAGAAGTCGGCGACAGGGTGTCAACTAGTTGTTGACAGGGTGTCACTGATTCAGTGACAGCTGTCACCGAATCAGTCACAGGGTGTCACTAAATCGATGACAGGGTGTCACTGAATCAGTGACAGGGTGTCACCGAATCGGTGACAGGGTGTCACGGAAGCGATGACAGGTGTCACCAAATAGGTGTCAGCATTTTTGTGACATTGACAGGGTGTCAGTAAAAAGTCACAACCCCTGTTGCAAAAAATACTAAAATAATTATTCAGCCAATTGTCAGAAAAGCTAAATTTGTTATACAGCCAATTGCCATTGTTTGTTCACAATATAAAACAATCGCGGCAATCACGACAACCAACAATTTCTTTTGATATAGTAACATTATATTGTGGAAGCTAGCATTCACATAATATTATATAGCGAACAAACAAAAGTCAGCTCAACGAGAGACACTTTGGTGTAGTGATGCGCATTTCTACTAGACATTTTTTTTTCAAGTTTAAATAAACGTTCTTATTTTTGGTAAAAAAGCGCTTTTATGATTAAAAAGAACTGGTTACGAAACTTTGGCACGGGAAGAAGTTATAAGATAAAAATTGGCACGCCGGCATGGCTGAGTTGGACACCCCTGATTTACGTTATTGCACGCTTAAGTTAAATTGTCCATTGTGACGTCATAGTGTTGCGTTGTGCTAGTGAGAATTACGTTTTTTACAGCTTGCTGCGCTGCCACTGTGGGCTGCACGGTCACGTTTTTTTTCGTGATTGCTATACTCAAATAAAGTGATTCGTTAATTAGAGGTTAACATAACTGATAACAAAGAAGCAAGTGCACCCGTCCCATTGATACAAGTGAAAACAACGTGTTATTATGTGGCCCGAAAAAAAAAATTTTTTTTTGGACACATGTTGTTTTTGTCCGAATTATTATGTGGCCCGAAAAAAAAAATTTTTTTTTGGACACATGTTGTTTTTGTCCGAATTATTATGTGGCCCGAAAAAAAAATTTTTTTTTGGACACATGTTGTTTTTATCCGAATTATTTTTTTATTTTTATTTTTCAGTCAATTTTTTATGGCTCACTTTTGACAAGGAAAAAAACATAGTTGGAACATGAAATTTTCACAACTGTTAAATACCCTCCCAAAGTTGTTTCTAATATAAAAAAAAATTGCCTAGGTTCTAAGGGGTGGTTTTTAGGGGGGTAAAACTGTCATTATGTGGCCCGAAAAAAAAAATTTTTTTTTGGACACATGTTGTTTTTGTCCGAATTATTATTATTTTTTTTTTTTTCAGTCAATTTTTTATGGCTCACTTTTGACGAGGAAAGAAACATAGTTGGAATATGAAATTTTCACAACTGTTAAATACCCTCCCAAAGTTGTTTCTAATATAAAAAAAAATTGCCTAGGTTCTAAGGGGTGGTTTTTAGGGGGTAAAACTGTCATTTTTTGTTAATTTTGGTTTTCGGCACTTTTCAGAGATGAAAAAATGTAAAAAAAACTGATATATTTATGGATGATGGATACATGACATATACAATGCTAAGTAACAAAATTTTAAACATTAGCCCTGAACTGTTTATCCGGGGGGTCAAAATGCACAACACTTTAGGAAATTTCAATGATATATTTACACTAGAAGGAAACGACATAAAAATCTGAAAATTTCACAAATGTTAGAGAACCATTTAAAGCTGATGTTAAAATAAACATTTTACCTCTTGAAAATAGGGGAGTATTTTAGGGGGGCAAAATTAAAATTCGGCCATTTTTGTGTTTAGAGGTGTCTAAAAAACTAAAGAAAACATTGTTAAATAGTTTTCAATTATAAAGACAAATTATAGGTTGCTTCACAGCAAAATTTTGACCTTCAACTCAAAATAATTAACCCATGGGGGAAAATAATTAACCAAAAATATAGAAATTAAAGTGATTTTTTGATGGAAAAAAAAATGCAAACAAAGTGGTGTACACTGCCTGGCAGATTTTTTATTTAGACTTGCGGCGGTAAAATATGTTGTTTTGTAAGAGCAATAAGTTAATTCACTAAGACGAGACACTTTGCACAATGGATGTTGCACGCGCTGGACAAAAAAAGCACAGCAGGGAGCCAGCCGCTTCGCGGCCAGAATAAGGCAAGCGATATGAACAAATTCTGTATTGAAGGTTTTCTGCCGCTAGATTAGAGTAGATAGCTGTAAAGAACTAAATCGAACACATCACACTATTGATTTTTGTCCCCAATGAGAGGCGTACAGGGGTGCAAGAAAAAATTGTCAAATATTTTTTAATTAGAAAGACAAGTTATAGGTTTGCTTCGCAGCCAAATTTATATTAAGACCACTGACAATCATTCTTGTAAAAGTGCACCATGTCCAACCTATACCACGCAACTTCGGGCCACATCCGCTTTTGCCTGCTAAAGCACCGAAACTGGAAGCACAACATTGGGAGTATATGGACACTGACAAATAAGACCCGTTGAAAGAATATAGAATAACTAAGGAATGACACCCTGGTAAAGTATAGTAGAACTGCGCTGTACCCCCCTGGTATAATATAGTAGAACCGCACCATACCCCCTGATATAATATAGTAGAACCGCGCTATACCCCCTGGAAAAATATACAAAAACCGCACACCCTGTCTAGTTTTGATTTTGTTTGTGTATATTTTTAAGGACCGTGAGCAATTAAAAAATTGCTGGGGGACCGTTGCGTAATTTTTTAACAAAAGTTTGAGAACCACTGTGTTAAGCATTCTATGATTTTGTCGTCCCAACTTTTAGTTTTACCATAAAATACTAAAAAAATGTTGAATTATTCCCACTGATAAGCTCTGACGCCATCTTGAAAGGTTCCAAAAGTGCGTAAATTTTGCATTACGGCTTATGGGAGAGGTATCTTAAAATTCTCTTTATGGCAATATGTGGTGATTATTTTACCGAATTTTAAAGGATTAGTGATGTATTGGTATACTTGGTACTATACACAATACTAATAAAGCAGAATAACTTGATTTTAGCTCCTGCTGATAGAAATATACTTCGTTTTTACTGGCACCAGAAAATATTTTTTTTTATTGCAACAAGGCAACGTCAAGTTAGGTAAAATGAACTTATATGATATACAAATCTTTGGAATGGCCTTTTTGAACAGTCTAGTTAATGTATTTATTATGTACATTTAACTATGTTGGTTGGTAACGCTGTTCTGAACTTCTGACAACAACATTTCTTAGCATTTATTTTCGTATAATAGTAACAGCAGCAGGTAGTAGTAAGGTTTAATTGAAGCTATATGCAGAAGTAGAATCAGGTATTTTATTTAATTGCTTTTAATATCTCACGGATATCCTGAATTAGTTGCTGTGTTTTATATGGTATTTGTCCGATGCCCAATCCATCACTAACTGGTGTTCAAATGGCAAAATGTAGGATATTATCACATTCCAGTGCATTTTTTGTTTATTGTCGTTCCTCTGTTAGGAAAACATATTCGTGCATAAATAACTTATCCATAATACAAAATCTCTGCAAATAATTACTATTTTCCACACAGCAGCAACTCCGTTGTATTACAAATAGAAAAACAACCACTAAGGAAAACAAAGTCAAATGACACCTGAAATTAAACAAGAAAATAAAAGGTAAATTGGTAAAAAGTTTATATGGTGCATTTTCTATAAATTACCCTTATTAAATGTTGAAAATAAATAAAGATTTATTAATAATGTTAACAAAACGCTATCTATGTTTAATGAGTAATTCATTATATGTCAAACTACAACCTTCGGTGCTTTCAAGGTTATATTAGTTTTAGACAGTTGAATGTAAAAATCTTAACAAATTCTCATGTTTTTGGTAAAATTTGTTTTTTCTTGTTAGTTCTCATTACACATCACATATTCCATGAGGCAAAAGTTGTCCAGAATGTATGTATTATTTTGTTGCTTGCATTGATTCTTGCTCTTTAAATCATTCCGATAAGAATATACCACTTCGCTGTTGTTCCATGTTTGTTTTTATTTTTCACAGTACAAAAGTCTTCAGGAAATATTTACAGGTTAACACACATCTATATTATTAGATCTAAGTAATCTGAGATACTCAAATCAGCAACAACAATTATATTGTTAGTTTAATATCAAACTAGTTACATACAAAAAAGAAACTTACACTGTTATTCATCAATATTATTATTTGACATAAATTCATGCATTGTTGAAATCCTGATATTTATTTAAGAATAACTATACTCATGCAGTTTAAGTGGAATTACTTGCAGGCTTTACTTAGATAGTTTTGTTGTAAATGGTTTAGTGATGAGTTCCAGTTCAAAAAATCTAGGTGTGTTCCTGCAATCAAAATTATTTGACTAAACCTATTAACAGTCACAGTGCGTACTAAACCGGTGCTGGTCTAGAATCCTACCACACAAAACATTATTTGGGTTAGGGTTAGCGTTTGGGTAAGGGTGGGTCAAGTATTCTTATCAAATAAAGAATATAATACTTGACCCACCCACACCCAAACTCGCACCCTAACTCAAATTTTGTGCGTTGATTTTATAACTGTAGTAGGATTCTAGACCAGCGCCCTAAACCGGATTTGGCTTTGTCTTTCATCAGTAATACAGTAAACCATAAAAAGCCACCAAAATCTGCAGCCAGGCATCTCCCAAAAAGAAAAAATGACAGAAAAGGGCCAATTCATAGTAACCTTGCACCGCAACTCTTGTTTAAATAAACTTGTGGTTCTACATTTTGCCATTTGAGCACCAGTTAGTGATGGATTGGGCATCTGGTGGCCAATGTTTGATAGTGGATGACACAGACAAACACCATATAAAGCACAGCAACTAATTCCGGACATCCATGAGATATTAAACGCAATTAAATAAAATACCTGATTCTACTTATGCATATAGCTTCAATTAAACCTTACTACTACCTGCTGCTGTTACTATTATACGAAAATAAATGCTAAGAAATGTTGTTGTCAGAACAGCGTTACCAACCAGCATAGTTAAATGTACATAATAAATGAATTAACTAGACTGATCAAAAAGGCAATTCCAAAGATTTGTATATCATATAAGTTCATTTTACCTAACTTGACGTTGCCTTGTTGCAATAACAAAAAATATTTTCTGGTGCCAGTAAAAACGAAGTATATTTCTATCAGCAGGAGCTAAAATCAAGTTATTATTTTCTTTATTAGTATTGTGTATAGTACCAAGCATGCCAATATGCCAAATACATCACTAATCCCTTAAAATTCGGTAAAATAATCACCAAATATTGCCATAAAGACAATTTTAAGATACCTCTCCCATAAGCCGTAATGCAAAATTTACGCACTTTTGGAACCTTTCAAGATGGCGTCAGAACCATCCAATTGGCTTCAATTTTCAACCACTAGTTGCGCTATCCAGGTTTCATAGAGATCAATGGTTCAGTTGTGTACATTTTATTCCAAGTCTGGCGCTCGTGGAGTGCGGAGCGAAAAATGGCAAGCAGAGCAAGTTACGCTCAGACAGTGAATAAAAATGCGGCCAGCTTTAAGAGGCCGTATGCTTAAGTATGAGGACAGTTATTATTGAAAAGTGACGAAATTCTGAATGTTATGAAAAGTATCGATTATCCGCTGAAGAAATTAGTTGGGATTGCAGAAATGCGAGGCCAAAACGTCGACATAACTTGCACCAAAAGACAAAATGTTTTGGAACTTTACACAAAGCTATGCGCAGCAGAATCAGTAAAATTTGTTAAACTATACGAAAATGACAAGATAAACATCGCAGTTGGCTGGGTGCCTATCCCTTTCCCCAGTGAACTCATAGCAGAGGAAATATCGGCAAAATATGGAAAAGTTGAAAAGGTGACACACAGGAAGGACAAGGTTGGGTTGCTAACCGGAATGAGAATCTTGACAATGAATTCAATGGACGTGGAAGAAAACCCTTTACCAAGTTATATTAGGATGGCGGACAGTGAATTTTACGTAACATATCATGGGCAAGTGTTCACTTGCAAGTATTGTGACGAGAAAGGTCACAAACAAGCAAACTGTCCCAAATGTCAAAAAGATTTTCCTCGGCTAGTAAAAAGACAAGAAGAGCACAAGCAAGCCAAAGCACACGGAGAGACAAACGATAACGCAGATGCCCCCCAATCTAGCGCTGGCGTCAACAACGCTGATAACAATCCACACTCTACAACAGCCGTAAGCAGCATTCTAAACGATGCTGATAAGAACTCTCCGGACTTCAACTCTGAAAACAACGCCAATATCAAGTCAAGCACACCGAAGCTTACCAACAACTGGTCAAGGAAAAGGCTGCAACGAAACCCAGACGAGCTTCCTAACAGCAAATCTATTAGCCTATGTGCGACCAGAATTTCGCTGACATGCCCTGGCTGCCAAGCTGAAGCTGTGGTTTCGGCTCAGTCGAAAACTTTCGTTTGCTGGAGTTGTTCCAACAAGTATTCCGTAGCAATGAAGTGATGCACGGACGAGTTATTTCTGGTCGAAGAGGGTAAAGAAACATTTCAATGTCCTTCATGCGAAGGGACATTGAGACGGATGCCGTGCTGCGATGAGCTCCAGCCAGAATACAAGACGAAGGAAGATGTGCTTGAGTGCATACAGTGCGAAAGGTACTCTGTTGAATGAAAATGTTTTACTGTTAACTCAATACCTAAGGTTACTATGTGTAAAGCGTGTAGTAATACCCTTGCAAGTATAAGATAGTCAACTGTAGTTGCGGGAAAAAGCATTCCTGTCTTATGGGTCCCAATAAAGCGTTTAGATGTGATTGTGACATGGAGTACGACTGGGACATTGATATTGGTGTCGAACGCGTTTAAATACTATTTTTATGTCTTTAAATATTATTTCACACAACGTTCGAGGTTTAAACATTGCTATGAAAAGAAAATCGATTATTAATTTTTTACGTCGTAAAAAGTGTCACGTTGCCCTTTTGCAGGAAACCCATGGTAGTGCTAAGCACGAAAAGTTATGGGGTATGGAATGGGGAGGGGAAGCGTTTTGGGCGCACGGCACCTCAAGCATTAGAGGGGTGGCAATACTAATCGATAAAAACTTATCCTATTCCGTCTCAGGCACAAGGGTAGACCAAGAAGGTCGATACTTAATGGTTGAAATTACAATAAATGCAACCACAATAGTAATTGTTAATGTTTACGCGCCGAATAAGGACGATCCAGAATTTTTCATCAATTTATTCGCCGTACTTGACAGCTTTTCCGATGCCCCAATAATCATGGGAGGGGAGATCAAAATGGAAGTAAAAAACATCGTAACCGAAAAGCAAGAGAAAGTCTTTTGCAATATATGACACATTACAAACTAACAGATATTTTTCGCCACAAATTTCCAACCGTTAAAAATAGATCAAAATGGAAGGTAAAAAACAACGTAACCGAAAAGCAAGAGAAAGTCTTTTGCAATATATGACACATTACAAACTAACAGATATTTTTCGCCACAAATTTCCAACCGTTAAAAAGTTTTCAAGGCTTCAGAAACTACCAGCGGCATCATCGCGTTTAGATTTATTTTTAATTGACGGATCTCTCGTCGAAAACGTTAAAAATGTAGACATAGTCCCCGGTATAATGTCCGACCATCATATAGCAACTCTAGGGGCTGACATTAACCCAGCACCACGCAGTAGAGGCTACTGGAAATTTAATACATCACTATTAAATGACCAGCGTTACAAGGATAAAATAAGAAAGGTAATCACTTATTATAAAGCAGAAAACCAGATAAGCGAAACCGACCCACATGTAAGATGGGACGCCTTGAAAGCAGTTGTTAGGGGAGAAGCTATTAGATATGCGGCCAAACTAAAACGAAGGCTAAATATTAAGCAAATCGATTTGGAAAAACTGATTGGCGAGACGCAAGACGCTATTTTAAAGAACTCTGAAACAGAATTAGGCCCCTTGCACGAAAAATTGTCCAAACTTAAATCGGAACTCGACCAACTAATGCTGCGCCATAACGCGAAGTAGGGCTCGCTGGGCAGAGGAGGGCGATAAAAAAAACAAAATACTTTTTAAATTTGGAAAAAAGACATTGCGAAAAAAGGGTATTAACAGACTTTTTGTAAATGATAAAATAATAACTGACCAAAACAACATTTTGGACGGTCTAGTTGACTTTTACAAGCAACTCTACAAACAAAACGGAGATCTATTGAACAAAACCTTAATCGCCTCAAAATTAAAAACACTAAATCTCCCAAAAATTAAGGCAGAACAATCAAAACTATTAGAAGCGGAAACAACAGAAGCGGAATTCTTCACTGCTCTCTGCAACATGGGTAAAAATAAATCCCCTGGGCTAGACGGTTTTCCAGCAGAGTTTTATATCACCTTTTGGGACAATATCAAATGCGTCTATATGGCAGCTTGGCGACATACAATAAATACAGGTAGGCTATCAGCTTCTCAGTCAGAAGCAGTGGTAACTCTACTTCCAAAAGCTTATAAAGATCATCTTCAACCGGAAAATTTTAGACCGATAACGCTTTTGAATGTAGACTACAAAATTGCTTCAAAAGTAGTTAACACCAGGATCCGAGGGGTACTAAACGACATTATCTCGCCTGCGCAAAATGGTTTTATTCCAAAACGATACATAGGCACTAATATTCGTCTTTTGTTCGATATCATTGACTGCGCCGACTATTACGATATACCTGGCGCGATACTGTCTTTAGACATGTTCAAGGCCTTTGACACGGTAAACTGGTACTTCATATATACAGCCTTAGCTGCTTTCGGGTTCGGGGACAAGATTATTAAATTGATCGAATGTTTTTACCAAAATCCTTCGTGCGTAATTGTTAACAACAACTTTTTATCAAAATCGTTTAACGTTGAACGTGGCGTACGCCAGGGAGACCTTCTCTCTCCAACTTTATTTGTCCTGTGCATTGAATGCCTTGCCGCTGCGTTAAAACAGGGCCGCCAAAACGGCATCACAATAAATGGCAAAGAATTTAAAGTGTCCCTATTTGCTGACGACACTACAATATTTCTATCGGGTAGTGATCAGGATTTTACAGAAGTCTTTCGGATTATTGACGACTTCGGCGAAATGTCAGGCTGCAAGGTCAACATGTCCAAATCAAACGCCTTTTTTATCGGAACAAATCGTGAAAACTGTCACAAACCCATGAAACAAAGTGGTCTTCTATGGCCATCAGGCACTATTAAATACTTAGGCGTTGAAATTCCCACTAGCTCTAGTAACGACGCCGATCTAATTGAAAAAAATTTCACACCACTTCTGAAAAAAATTAAAATAGTATCAAATATTTGGTCCGCGAGGGGTCTCTCTCTTCCCGGAAAAATAACAGTTATCAAGACCCTCATGATTCCAATCTTAACCTTTAAAATGAGTGTCGTCCCGGTTAATATACCCAAATGCTTTATCTCAAAGGTTAAACGAATCCTCTTTACATTCTTATGGGGGTCCAAATGGGAGAGGGTGAAAAGAGAGATTTGAGTGCGAGTATTGCAAATGGGGGGACAGGAATGATCAATATAGATAATTACTTGTTAGCCTTACATACGAAATGGATCTCTAAACTACTTGACGAAAACGCGGAAGCTGATTGGAAACAAATCGAAGGCCCCTTTATCCAAGGTAACAGATTGGAAGCGCTTCTTAATGGGAACATAGGAACAAACAATGCAATCACAAGGCGTGTACTTCCTATGTGAACGTTACGTTGCGCAATAACGGCGTGCAAACAACTCTTGGAAATTATAGATCCAAAGTCAAACAGCCGTCCGCTTTGGCTAAACAAAAAAGTGAAATTCCGCTCAAATGTTTTTTTTATGCCATCACTTATAGATTCCAATATAATTTTTCACCAGGATTTATTGAATAGAAACGGAGAGTATCAACAATATGACACATTAGTAAATAAATTTAACTTTACAACTAACAACACAGATTTTGTCCAATTCAAAAAATAATATCGAGTCTCCCAGAAGACTGGGATTCGGGTAGCGCAACAACGTCCCATTTGTATAGAACCCCAACATTAAAATTATTTATCCAGCAGTATAACTCCACCAAATCGGTTTACGAAAAAATACAAACAACAATTCTCTTTCCTCCAAAAGCTCAATTAAAATGGCACTGGACCTTAAATTGCGGGAGTGCACGTCTGCCATGGGAGAAAATTTACCGCAACCTCTACAATTTAACAATCGAAAACAAACTGAGAAGCTTTCAGATAAAGTTTAACTTGGGCGCAATTGTTACAAATGACTCCCTTTATTCGTTTGGTAAAACCGAATCTAACCAATGTACTTTTTGCAAAAAGGCCACGGAAACCCTGTACCACTTGTTTTATTTGTGTCCTGTTACGTGTCTATACTGGGAAAACGTGAGTGCGTGGTTAAGTACTAAACTACGAATATCGTGTGTTTTTTTCCCGCGAGCAATTACTCTTTGGAGTGCACAAAAACGAACCGTGCAAAACATTTGTGAATTGTGTCCTTTTATGCGCGCGATATGTTATTTATCAATGTAAATATGCCGACACTGTCCCGACTATGTTACGCTTTTTACTGTTGCTATCTTCTGTGCGAACTTCCGAGCGATATTCGGCTTTAAAAAGAGGAAGTATGACAAAACACAAAAGTAAATGGTCGTTAGCTGCTTGAGAGCTTCACTATTTTGATTTGTTTTTCTTGTTCGTTTTTTTTTTCGCTATCTATTTTATTTATTAATAAATCTATTTTATTTATTTTATTAATAAAAAAAAAAAAAAAAAAAAAAAAAAATTGTGTACATTGTTTTTGCTTGCGGTAGGAAATTAAAAAAAGCACGCTTGCTTTTATTTAAACCAACAAAAGTAGAAATGATTATGTAACGTTATATAACACTAGAAGAAATACCCGGCGTTGCCCAGGTTAAATACGGCATTTATTTAGTAAAAATATTATGCAGCCTTTTGCAATAAGCGTTATATATTACGTACATTTGTGCAATGCCCCGATTTTGCGTGGTTGAAAATGTATGAAGCCATCAAGCTGTTTACTGTTGATCACCATCGCATATCATGATGTACCATTTCTATGTACCTAAGTGCAAAGAAATGTGTAATTTAATGTAACCGAAAGTAATAATCCGTATTGTGCATAAATTGTGTCGAGTAAATACTTTCTCACAATTGAAGTTGTGGGTTTTAAGCACAATGAAAGAATGTTTATTGCAAATAAGCAAACGACATTCAGTAAACTTACACAGATACTTACGATACATACAATAATTACCTCCGTATAACGTACGTGATCTGGACTCCACAATTGAACAGTAGGCACCGCTAAACTAACGATTTACAACATTTCTTGTATAGCCAACATCGGACAGATGTGAGTAATTACTAATTCGTTAGAAAACGCGACACATAACACGACTTAGGAAATCGGCCATACGACCAACGAAATTACAATAGGCGACGGTAAATTAGAGTGACAGCATGAGCGATTCAGCCGGCAGGCTGTTTACAGGCGGCCAGAGTTGACGGGGTCACAGAGTTCCAAAGAATCCCCTACAATTCACTCTCCCTGCCTTTAAGTCAAAAGGTCCGAAGAACCTTCATCTTCGTGGTGTTCCTCCTGCATGTCATTGTTCATTGGATAATAGTGTCCTCCTTGTCGGCCGGCTCCTTGTAGCACAAGTCAGGAGCGGTGGCGGACCGTCAAGGCGTAGATGACTGTTGTCCGGCGATAAAGAGATGAAACTGAACTGCTCCTTATGTGTACGAGAATTCCTCCGTTATCGGCTGCCTACTTTGTTGCTGAACAATCTGTGTAAAAAATACTTACACCGGCGATTAACAACATGCGAATGCACAAAAATGTATAGCCTATACCAGGGGTGTTCAAATGATTTCTGCCATGATCCACCACAGCCAAACTTGACAACATGATAATCCACCAAATGCGAATCGTAAACATATTGGACACGCTTTATCGTTTATGGTGCTTTATTTATGTAAATGTACCCTACAACATATTGATACCTTTGTAAAAGTCAAAAGTGAAGTGTGCCACAGCAGCAAGATTGTTTCAGTGAGAAAAATGATCAGTCTGTTTAGACCAGGGGTCGGCAACCTTTTTCTAGTCGTGGGCCAACACTTAACTCAGAAAGGTTTTTGTGGGCCGCACAAAATGTTAACTCAGAATAGTGTTATTAAAATGTTAGAACAACTTTTAATCAGGCGGACCTCGGATCTATTTTTCACTTAAAAGCGTGTTTAATTACATTTAAGGAGGCAGTAAAGTGTTGTCGCAAAACGCGAAAAAAGGCGTTTGTTTGGTTTAAAATTCGAGCCCAAACGTCGTCATCCATAGTATTAATGAAAAGTGTAATAAAACTACTTAGAAGAAACGCGATAACTTTGATAGTTAATCTTGTTTAGTTTTTGTTAACCTTTCTAAGTGAGTGCGCACGTGGCGAGCGAAGCGAGCGCGACTTTTTTTAATATACCGGCATTTCTTTTGAATTTCGTGTAAGTTTTTATTACATTGCCGAAAATAAAAAATGTTAAAAAATATATGACCAATATTTTTGAATACGTTTTCCGTTAACGGCAACGAAGCGCTGATCTAGTTGAAAAGACAGCGTTAAAACGTAAACAAGTTGGACGTAGAAATAGCATCCGCGCGAATTTTTCGCACTTACGTATAGTTAAAATAGTCAAACAGTAAGTATTTTATTTTTTCAAGACTACATTAGAAGATCCGCACAAAACGTTGAAAAGATCCGGAACCGGATCGCGATCCGCCATTTGAACATGACCGGCCTATTCAATGCAGAAATAGAACCGTCAAAATCGTAATTTAATGTTCAGAGGAAAACCGTCCGTCAAATGCCTAGAATCTATCGTTCTAGAATACCAAATAAAGAAAGTTAAACGGTGCTAATCTCTGAAACTCGAAAACAAACTTAACGCCTTGTTCATTTCAAAAGTAATCCCTAAATGACAGACATTTTAACCTTGGCGTAAAGGTTAAACTAAAAAGTTACACTATGCAAGCCTGTTACTCAAATGGACATGTGACGGTACCTCAGCCGTCGGTAAGGTAAAAAGGCATCACGGCATCACGTGGCCTTGAAAACATCGGGATCTATGCCCGGAATACAAACAAAACGGTCAGGTTATTTTAGGTGTGATATCTCTGTTCAAACACCGTAAACCATATAGGACCAGACTGCAGGTTAGCTGCAAACGGAAATGCACTTCAGAAAGGCACAACTTCTGTAAGTGTGAAGAGATAAATTTATCTGTTTATAGGCTTAGAGATTAGTTTACGATAGAAGAATATTCTCTTACGTAAAGTTTCACCTTTAACTTAACAAAAAGAGACGTAATTTTGCAAATGACTGAACAGCTATGCCGTAAATTTAGTTAGCTCAAAAGCGGTTTTAAATCTGCATTGTTCGACTGATATAGCAACATTATAACGAGCTTAGTTACGCAACAACATACTTACAATGGCGGCGGCTTAGATAGAAAGAAGCGTGTTGCGTAAAAATGTAAACAAAGCATGTATCAATAACTGACAATGCATAGCGCGCACAAAAATTACGAATAAACTATAGCTGCCATCCTAGGTAATGAGCCTATTAGTGAAACAATTTGATTGGTGTAAGGCGTTAGCGATTACTTTAAGCCATAGGCGCTAAAATTTACCCAATAACGTTAACTAAACGTCTATCATAAAAACTAGCAAGAGGCTGAGAGTAAGGGGAAACGAAGTTTAGGAAAGTCGAAGGTTAGAATAGTAAGAGGCCGTAGATAGATAAGGTAAAGTAAAGTTATGAAAGTTTACTAGGTTATCATCAGGTGTAAACGTCGTAGGAAAGTGCTGCTTACTTCGCAACAAATACGGACGGTTTTCTTGCAAGCAGTTAAGTCGGGCGAACGTTTCAAAGCTGACTTAACCACCAGGAACTACCAGGAGTATACAAATAAAATAGTTTTTAAATTTTATATCAACGTTGAAAGGGAGATTAACCATACCGCCACGCTCGAAACCCACAAAATATCGTTGTAAATATGTTATTGGCATTTTGTGATAGTATAATCTTGGGAGTTGTTCAGCAAAATATCTGAAGCTACAAAACACAAAGCGCCAATGTCCGGTTTCATTTTACACACGCTATTAAAAGCCCTCTGTTTTCCGTCGGCTATTGCAAGGGAATACAATTTTTAAGACTTTGACTGGCTTCAGAAACTTTTCAGAAACCGCAAAATCAGAAGATAAAGAAATGCAATAGGTAAAATTTCGGCGCTTTAGCAAATTTAATTGTAAGTTGCTCCTTTTTCTATTGGCTGCCTATGATATTTGCTGATGTTGTCGATCAACATATATTTAATAGGTGTGCCGCCGATTTTTTTAGCTCTGCCTTGGTGTGACGCAATTGAAAAAAAGGTTTCAGGACAGTGTTTTGCAACGAAAGGTTCGGTTTGCTCTGTTAGCGAAAAAGTTATTTGTTTGACATGTTCTCGGAAGTAATAGCCTAAATTTAATTAAAAAATAAATTGACAACAACGTTGAACTGCTTGACTTGACATTGCCGGTAAGAACTTTGTTTAATGGTTTGTAGCAAAACTGTGGTTAACCGGCGGCCATTTTAAACTTAGCTAAGTAGAGTAATTATATTCTCTGTGTAAGAACGTTGAGGTAGTTTCGAATGGCGTATATGGTGTAGATATTGCATGTGGTGTAAAGCTGGTATGGTACACAAATATGGAGACGGGCTCAAAACCAAAATGTGCACATTGTGCACTTGCGATATTTGCACCAAATGTACACTAAATCTGAATCTAATGTGCACCTCACTTGAATTTGATGTGCTATTAATGTGCCGGCGCGGCAAAGGTGGCTAAAAAGTTGCACACTCTGTTTTCCGTGATCACTTTTTCCACCGCGTGTGATGGTAAGGCGCTGTTTGTCCGGCAGCCGATTATTATTATCGAACTTAAAAAACAGACAGACAGGCAGATGTAAGATTTGTACTTTTCTTACTTACCAGAAGATATACAGATTGCCACAAATTTAATTATTGTAGACCCTTTGTACCGGACTAATGCGTTTGTCCGCGGGAATCACCGTTCGGGTCAGCTACCCACCGACTTGGTTTTCCCTCAGGGATAGGACTTTGTGTGAATTTCGAAGTCTCAGTTTTTCTAGCGCTGCGTGACAACTTTGTGTGCGGTTGCGTTTTGGATGGCGTTGTGTTGCATAGTCATTCGTCGGGTGGATACCGAGAGAATCGGGCGCATTTTGAGCACGGTTTGCAATCTCGTTGGTTAGAGCAGTGGTTCTCAACCTTTTTTTCATCGCGTACCACCTCGAGGTTTTATGATCTTGTTGCGTACCAACAAATTAACGAAAAACTCAGCTTTACTCAAAATGTATATAGGATTACAGGGGCAGATTAGCTAATTAGTTAGTCCGCAAATTTCGAAACAAATGCGGCCCACTATAGTCTCGAAAAAGTGTCTTTTCTTAACTTTGCAAGATACCGGTAGTCAAGTTTTGTGATTCTTTTTTGTTTTGCTATGTCCTGGAAAGAAATAATTCCTATCATTACTGAAGCATAAAATATCTAACTATACAATCATTGCGATGAATGTATAGTTTATTACAGTAGAAAAAACGTTTAACCTTTTGATAAAACTGTTATTTTACTTAAAACATACTGCGTATACCACCCAAAATGACTTCGCGTACCACTAGTGGTACGCGTACCACAGGTTGAGAACCACTGGGTTAGAGGCAAGAATAATTTTTGAATTGTAAAGTCATTTAAGCTAAGTTACGTGACGTATTAAAAAAACAGCAACTTATTGATAATATATAGAAAAAATGAAAAATCAACGTTTTATTTAATCAATATTTATATTTTTGTCATAAAATTGTGAACATGGCGTTAACTTAACTCTGTAAAGTACAAGTTGTGACGTCATGCTGGAGTG
This sequence comes from Ascidiella aspersa, assembly GCF_963924565.1. Lineage (NCBI taxonomy): Eukaryota > Metazoa > Chordata > Ascidiacea > Phlebobranchia > Ascidiidae > Ascidiella > Ascidiella aspersa. Next base: position 12,871,840 of record NC_139454.1, on the reverse strand, counting down.
AACCGCTTTTGTTTACAGGTTGGGGTTCGGTTAAGGTTTATGTTCTTTCAAATTATTCGGTTCATTTCCGGTTCTGGTCCTTAAAATTTTCCAAAAAACGGTTCAGATTCGGTAACAGTTCGGCATTCTTTACCTTTTTGGATGTTGCATAAATGTAGGCCTATGCCTTTACTTTTTATTTTCAGTAATTATTTTTTTCTCTATAATCTAACATTATATATTTTTTATGTTTCTGTAGCATTTTTCTACGTTCGTCTTTAACTTCCCTTTAGTGCAGTGGTCGGCAAACGCCGGTCCGCGGACCGGTACCGGTCCGCGAGGAGTTGGTTACCGGTCCGTAGCAGGGTTGTCAGATCAAAATTTTGTTTAAACACGAACTGCACGTAAAACGTGGTAAAAAATCAAAAATAATTAAATGTATTTTTATATTTAAACCCATTTACCTTCGTTTTAATAGTAGCTCATTAGTTTTTTTCTAGTAAAAGCTGAAAATAATATTTAGTTTTTATTTGATGTGCGGCCCTCCTGTAAGCATTATATTTCCTAACTGGCCCTTGTGTTAAAAAGGTTGCCGACCCCTGCCTCAATAGTTTTAGACACTATAAAAATGACAAAAAAGCCAAAAAGCCTAATGATTTATCTCACGTTAAAAAAATTATTAAATTATTTTAGTTGTCAAAAAAGCCATTCTGACAAGCCTTAATTGTATATATGTCTAACCCATACTTTTCAGGTGTCGGTCTGTGGTTCGTACTTTTTCATATTGCCATTATTTTTTTCGTTTTTATATTGGGCTAACTATTGAAAGTGTCGTGTAGGGCCCGGTCAAAAATAGGATCATACATTATTATATGTTATACAAAACAAGCATAAAGTTTGCATTGAAAGTTGCAATAAATTTCCTTTCCTGAACATTTGTTGTTTTTTAAAGCCGGTCCGCGACAAAATTTTAGTTTTAAACTGGTCCGCAGTGCAAAAAAGGTTGCCGACCCCTGCTTTAGTGTATTTATTTTTATTTTTTTTATTTTAATAGCCTTTCCTTTTTTATTCATTTTTCATTTATTTTACTATAATTTCATTTTCCTTTGTCATTTGGGGTTATATTTAATTTGTTTCTGTCGCATTTTCATATTACCTACCTATCGATAGTATTTCGTTCATAATCTTGCTTAAAGTATTTCGCAAATATTGCTGCTGCAGTTTTCCGTTTAAAATTTTTCTATTCAACCATTTCCAACTTTTTATCTTACGATTGGTATTTCGCCCTGAAGTGAGAACTTTTTTGTTCCCTTAATTGCTTTTGTGCTATATGCGTACCGTGACTCCTTCAATTTTCTGTTTTTATAAAATAAACTTTTGTGTTGAAGTTTTTTAAATTTACGCAATTATGGCCTGACTTAACGTTGTACAATCACTTATTTTAAATGTATTTCATAATAAAAATCGCTTAAGAGGGGACAGTGTTAGCGTCGTTTCTCTCTCTGTCCTTCTGAGACAGAGGAGGGCAACTTCTCCGGTCGGCGGGCAATTAAGATATGGGAAAATGAATTACATAACGAATTTTAAAACTGATATGGCCGCCAACTGGAAATTGTAAAGGCGGAATAGCATATAATGGAATATTTTCCAACCATGTATTGTGAGTGAATGATTTATGCGACATCCACTCCTACAAGAAGTGGATTGCTGAATATCCAGGTTATTTTAGTTACGTAAATTGGTGGAATGCGGGCTGTAGAGTCAGGGCCGGACTCGGGACTTTACGAAATTGCACATTTGTACCGGAGTCGGACACGGGACTCGGGAGTCGGACTCGGGTTTATTTATTTGGCCGTAGTCGGACTCCGGTTATTTTTAACCGACTCCGCAGCCCTGGATGTTATAAGATAAATATATTTCGCCACTAAAAGCATGATGATCCAAACATTCTTTATCATTGATGTGCAACCAGAATTCGTTTGTTTTCAGTTTTCTCCATTCGGATTCAGGCAAGTTTTGAAAATTCTGATTCCTGCCCACTTGAGTGAAAAAGTACTTGAGCATCCAATCGCTGTTAAATTCGCGACACTCCTCGTTCGTCAAACTTACGTGTCTTGACAAATACATGGAAAAATGTTTATTGTAAATTCTATAAATACTTTTAACCCAGAACTAAGAATCTAAATACACAAGGAACTAAAAAATAACTAACAATCACTATTATTTAACGTAGTCAAGTAGTGGGGGTTTGTGGCAGAATACGACCGCGTGGACTACAATATCACGTAAAACCGGAAAATGCCTGCGGGCCGCTCAAATTCCAATCGCGGGCCGTATGTTGCCCGTCCCTGCTCTAAGACCACATGCCGGACAAACTTTTCCATTTATATTAAGGTATGCCATACACATTTGGAATATTGTTAGTATGCGAAAAACAAGGTAGGCCTATCGCCACAAATATTCAACAGCTTTCTAAAAAGAGCGTTCTTCATCGAAAAATGTTCCACAATATAACATTTCTCAATTTGGACGAGCTTACACTAAAGCGGTGTTTCGATCGTGACCTTTTTTCGCGGCAACCCAAAAGTACGAAAAAAGGAGCTTTGGTCAATCAATTCTCTTCCCTGAACTGTTTTAAATGAACATGACATAAAGACACTTAATAACTTCAAACCTAATTAATATGAGCCATCTCTTCGTATTGCCTTCGCAATTTTCTCAAATGTTGGAAATATCTTGCTCAAAACATATTTCAATAACTCAAACCATGTGAACTATCGCAGTCGACCCATGGTTAAAATATTATAGGATTAAATCGTGAGAACAATATTGATGATATAATGTGTAATGATTTAATATTTTGATGGCCAGGTAGTTGAGGTGGACCAACATCTTGAAACTAAAGTTTTGGAGGAATAAACGTATGAGTAGTTTTAGAGTAGACAGTCTTTACCATAAACACCTACAATCCAAATGAATTTTCCAGTGTTGTAATATATGACTTATGCAGTCTTTTTAAAGTAACTCCCAGTTAAGTTAAAAAAAATAAGTCTAGTCATTAGGAAAGTAATTCAACTTCAAGTCAATTCATTGATATTGTAGCAGTTTGGACAATGTAATCGGGTCAAACACAAACTTTAATCATTCTGTGAACAGCCTGGCTGACTGTATCGCTTAAACTGTAATTTGACTTACCGACCTAGCCTAGTCGTTTTATTTCTCGCGTTTCCGACCAGCGGAAATCGTTAAAATTTGCTGTCGCATTGTGTTCCTTTCGTGGTATTGTTCGAAATAATAAATATTTAGTAATTACAATTGTAGGTACTGATTGATTACCGTAATGAATAATTGTGTTACCGTAATATGAGATAAAACCCAGTTTTATATTTAAGAATTACACTAATCTAGATTTTTAGGGAATTTCCCTTTTAGATAACCGTGAAGCGTTTCGTTGTGAAAAAAAAATACTTAACCAAATGTTGAGTCCAAGGCAGGATAAGGTACTACGTAATGCTTAATGCAGCCATTTGCAACGATAAAAAGTGGTTTATGTATTTTTTGGCATCTATTGGCCTAGTAGAATGAATGTAATAATTCTTGACTAAACCCAAACGCTAACTCACGCCCTAACCCAAGTAAATAGCTGCAGAACGCATTACGTCATTGTTACGTGCTCAATTAGCACTACAAAATTATCACCGGTTGCTAATTACGCCGACTGTAAATTCTAACATTCTTTATTAATTTAGCGCCTTTGTTTTTAAATGTAGGGCTAGGAATTAGGTTTTCGCATTTCGAGACATGTATAATTGTATATTAATGTAATATTCTTGTGCGCTGTGGTGTTCGCCGTTAATTGGACTCTAGACATGTTTTTTCCTGTCTCCAAACATTTCTCCAAATCTCACGATCATTTATCGCTTGTTTTCCGGCGCGGTTTAACTTCTCACTAAAAGGTCCGCCCAATGTTATCTTTCCACGAAACGGCCGCCCTGTAATGCGGGCCTGGGGTTTTCGGGAGCGCGTCGGTTCCCGTGAAAAGGAGTTTTGTTTTAGCATATATTACGAGCGGCTGACCGCCTACAGCTCGATAGGCGTCTGGGTGTAGCCTTGTGAAATTAGCGAGTAAAACTTTAAGTTTCATTATGCTCTGTCTGTCGCTTTTGTAAGTAATTGTGTGTGTCTAAGTGTCATTATTGTTTGTGGTGTGGTAATATTCTACTCTTGCAACCAATACACCTGTACATTGGGTTTTCTTGTTGTGGTCTTTAATATAAGTTCGCTTTGGTAGGTTATTTATTGCCCGAAAATAAGGACTCACAGCGACTTTACAGGAGGCCTAGGTAATTTTCTAGAATTACTAGTAAAGTCGTAACAGTCATACTAGCGTTCCTCTCCGGGAATGTTTCGACGGGAAATTCCCGGGATTTCCCGCGGATTAACGATCCCGAATCCCGGGAAATTTTTTTTATAATCCCGGGTATTCGGCAACATAGCAAAACTTTAAAAAGATTGTCGTTTTTGAGTAATATAAAGAAAAAAGGGCGCTGGTCTAGAATCCTACCACAACGAAACACCTTTTGGGTTAGGGTGCGGGTTAGCGTTTGGGTAAAGGTGGGTCAAGTATTATTATTAAATAAAGAATATAATAATACTTGACCCACCCACACCCAAACGCTAACCCGCAACCTAACACAAATTTTGTGCGTTCATTTTAGAACTGTGGTAGGATTCTAGACCAGCGCCGAAAAAGGTAGTACCAACCATGTGAAAGTCGTTGCTTGAGTTGCTTTATTCGCGCTTAACAGCGGAAAAAATTAATTAAATTTGTTCTACCAATAAAAATGCATCAGCTCTTTTTATAAATAAAAACAAATAAGGGTCCTGACTTTAATACGAGAAGGTCTTGTACGAATGCAGAAGCAATACTACAGAACATAAATGAGATCTTCTTCAGTTATGAACGTATAAACTAATAAAAAAACGGTCCTCAAATACCGCATACCACAAGCCATATTATTTGGGTTAGGGTGCTGGTTAGCGTTTGGGTAAGGGTTGGTCAAGCGTTAATATTAATAATAAACATAATAATACTTGACCAACCCTCGCCCAAACACTAAACCAAACAATATGAGTTGTGGTATGCGGTATTTTTTTGTGTTGTTTTTTGCATAACTTTCCACGTACATAAGTGAAAGAACGCCCATAAATGAGCTTAATTAAATGTTTGGTAATTTTATGTATAATTTTTTTGTTGGGATCCCGGGATTCCCGGGAAGTTTCTTTTTTCAATCCCGTTTCCCGGGATTGAAAAAATCCGGGAATAAGAGAAACCCTACGTCATACCTTATCCTGCCTGAAATATACCTAACATTTAGTCAAAGTATTTCCTTTCGTTGTAGTGACAGAATTGATTGGACAGACGAGATGCACTTTTATGACCTTTGTTGCACCCGGTCACCCGGATTTTTTCGGCCGTGCACCCGCTAGATCTCGTCGAGATCTGCCATACTTTCCAGCAGTGTCTATATAGGCACCTCCTGGTGCGATTAACTAGGTTAACCAAGTAATTTAAATCGATTTCCGAAAAAATTCTTGCAATTAGGCAAAACACGGAAAATCAAATATAAAATTACCACCATTCAAATGCTAACCCCAATTCCTTTACCCATATCGATTAATATGTAGTGCTGCAAGTGTAAAAAAGCGGCCTGGTCAAACCAATGTGGAAAGTATGGCAAGTGCACCTGCAATTTTTTTTCAACCTTGTGCACATCAAAAAATCTAAACTGCAAAAAAAATGCATAGTGCACGCTTGTTTATCGCATGTAAGCGATACAGAGTGCATCGAAAAATTATAAAGTGCAACGGAAATTTAAAAGTGCACCTGAGGTGAACTGTTTTGACCTTTATTGCATCCGTCACCCTGATTTTTTTGTCACCCTAATTTTTACGGCCGTGCACCTGTGAGATATTATCGAGATCAGCCATACTTTCTAGACTGGCAATCAAATAGCCGCTTAATTTAAAAAAAATTTGGGTGTGCTCCAGCTCACATGCAGACTGGGTTGTCTGTATGTCACACAAAATAAATAAAAATAAGTTTGCTGACATACCTAGAATTACTGTGCACAGTCAATATGACTCTTTGTCGTATAAAGAAAAAAATACATATTAATTTAACTTTATTTTATGCTAGAAGTTTCTTATAACTATCGAGAGACTTGCACCTTCATAGATGTGAGATTGATACGCTGTATAAGCTCCATTAATATCATGTTCTGGAGTATACTTCATAGGGCTAGGACATATGTCGGCGCTGATCTAGAATCCTACCGCTTTTTATTATTTTCTTGCAAGTTCATGATAAACAACTTGTTTCATTACTGTTAAAAATGGTAGGATTGTAGACCAGCGCCCATATTTGCATTTGTAAAACTAGACAATGAATAGAGGTTACATGCAATATGTGAAATGCTCAAGTTCCCCAACAACACCATACATGTAAAATTGAAACCGTAAAGTGTTTTATTTGTTTGTTGCAGCCTGTGTAATATATTGAGTTGTGCAGGCATGTTGTAAAACCACAATGGAAGGATGTATGTCACAGTGGAAAAAAACACCGGCCATGTTGAGGTGTTGCTCTGTTGTAATTTTGAAAAATTATTAAAAAGCATTTAGGAAGTGCTTATATTTTTAATCATGCTGGTTCACTTACATATTTTTACTGTTTTAGGTCCATCAGTTTAGTCTTGAAATTTTGGCAGACCTTGTAATCTTGTGCTTAACCGAAAATAAGCAACCTGATACAATGTTGTTAGATAGTACCTATTTAAACCTATGCTCGTAAATTTCCAGCTTTCTCAAATCAAGCTTTCTTTGTGCGTAACAGACTAATAATATCAGTTTAATATTATCATACTAAATGGTTGGAATACATCAACCAGTGATTTTTAAATGGAGGATTTAGTAAATTAGATTTTATCATTTTGTCAAGGGGTTTTGCATGGGTGGTATAACTGTGTCAGAGGGCCATTTCAGATGTGTTTTTTTTTACTTTTTTTAAAATAGCATTATTTATTGGGTATAATTTTATTGAATAATATACATTTTCCTTTGTTTTGTTGGTTTATGCCAGTTTTTCTTAACCGCTGGTCCACGTCAACTTTCCTGCCGTCCTCCAAATATATTACAATTTTATAACTTAATTGCAAAATGCAAGATGTTAAAGTCATGTCCACCAAATTTAGAACTTTGCCAGTTGCCTAATTTGCAGCATTGTGATGTTTAGGACACTGTTTCATAACCTTTAATATCCTTCGGAGTTCTAAAAATACAAAAATTCTTTCACGGACCGGTAACCAGAATGTAAGTCACAACTTAACACACTAAAACCGGATGTCAAATTCTGCGAGGCATGACAAATTTTCGCATCTACACAGTTAAAATTTATAAAAATCATAGTGTCCAACTGCACAAATTATGAAAACTTTTTGGCAGATGGGCAAAAATTTAGCTGACTGGCGGTTAAGAACCACTGGTTTAGGCTATGTATTCATTCCGCGTTTTATTTTGCCTTGTCTTGTTTCTACAAGCAAAAACAGATATGGGCTGTAAACTACATGTCTTTACTTGTGACTTTACGTATGTGAAGGGGCATCGGAAAGGGCTACACTTTTAGTAATGATGTTTTGGTAAAGACTAAAATAAAGCTTTTTGCAATACTTAGTATATTTTCCGGTCATTTACTATTATGTGAATATAGCTTTGCTTCTTTATTAAAAAAATACTTCTAAACCTGGCAACTACCCCTCACCACCCCAAAAATATATGCTTTTGTTGGGACAGGACTACCAAACACTAGTAATTCTCCATCCATCTCTCGTTGGACGAATTTATCTTTACATTTGCTCTTAGCAGAACACAAAATTGAAATAAATTAGAATAATTTTTCTACTGCCAACAACCTTGTGCACTGCCCCTCTGAATTGTGTAGCTCTTGTATTGTGAACATAAAAACATTATTGTAGTTAATATGTTGTTTGAGCTGGCTAATAGCTACCCAAAATTATGTTTTTTTTAACAGACCGTTTGGTTAAGTGTAAACCTGCAATCTAATTGTCATCCCACTGTTTTGAAAGCACAATGTAATAAATTCTCTTCAAAAATTCAGATGTTTTTATAAGACAATATTGTGTTTGTGTTTTTTTTGTGTTTATTGTGTTTTTTTTACTACAAACATGATCGGTCAAACAATATGCTGCAAAGAATACACTGTTACTAATGCCAGTATTTTTTTCAATACTAGTTACTTATAGCGGTATCAATTATTACTTATAGTGGTATCACTTACCCAATACACAGAATAAAATAGATAAAAGCCATATTTTAAAGAAATTTTAAAAATAAGAATTTCATAAGGTTTACTATCTATTGAAAAATAAATTATTTATTTGTTTCATATGTTTCATAATAATTAGGTATAAAATAATTACTTAAAAAAAACAACTAGGAACAACAATGAGAATTAGTAAAACACAGTTAAGTGAAAATATTTTCATAACGAATGCAGCAGGCATAAAATGAACTTAATTGTTGTATTTTGACAAGTCCATTCCTGTGTTTATACTTAAACTGATTTATTTACTTTTTATTAAAACTATTTCTGATAGTTGCCTCACCAACAATTTCATAAAGCTTACTGTACATTTAGAAAAATTTTTAATGTTTTTTTAATAATAAGGTCAAAACAAAATTTTAAGAGCAATAACTAGAACATTTAAATGCTTATCCCTGTCTCCATTTTGTATATGGTTCTGAAATATGAAAGTGTCATATAAATCAATGTTGTATTTAAAAGGAATGTGCTTTTCATTTCATGGAAAAGCCAATGCTTTTTCAGACTTTGTACTGTTTACTCAGCCAGTAGGCCCTGTTAGCAGTAATGATGGTATAACACACACAAAGAAACTTTATTTTTAGGGATATTTTAGGAAGGATCCTTTGCTGTTATTAAACTGTAGAATTTAAAGTTGGAATAATGAATTAATAATAAAAATATATTAATAAATTTATTATGATATTTAACAACAACAATCATATTGTCAAAACCTTAAATAAAAATCATTAGAAAAATTATAAAACTACATATCAGATGACATTTTACTCCAATCAAACATAACAACACCAGGCCTAAACAAATTAAAATTGTACAAGGGCCGCAGCAAGCAAAACATAAAGCTGAATGCGGACCAAGCCAGGGTAAAATATTACCGAGTAAAAAGGCAAAAGCATAGCAAACTATAGGCGTTAAATAATTTTAAGAGAATTATTATATTGGCATTTTAAACAAGTTACCTCGTCAAAATTCAATAACATGGCCTCACGCATTATCTACGTAAATTCTATTTATCAAATATATCTCTCGATCATTTCCCAAATACCTTGCCGTATTTTAATTTATTATCGCAGGATTACATGAAGAGGCAATGCCAGTATAAAATAAAGTTTCACCCATCGTAAAGCAGGGAGGCATTGCTAGAAACTTCATTTATGACGGTTGTGAACTATGTCGCCAGATTGAATCATAAGTTAAAAAAGCCTGAAAATTTTCTTAAGGTAAAGCTTTCAGGCGTCAAGTGCCAGTTTGTCACTGTCTCTGGAAATAGAATTTTTGTTTTGAAGCGGCAAAAAAAAAAAAAAAATAAATGAATAAAATATTTTGATTGCAAAACGATTCTAAAATTAATTTTGCATAGTCTTTACGAAACTAACGTAAAAGAAAATTAAACCCTGGCAACTACCCCTTTTGTATCTAAGACATAAGTTAAGGCGGGTGATTTTCGGCCCATATCTGTTTTTGCTTGCAGAAAGAAGTTAAGGAAATAAAAGAACAGGCAACGTTTATACTAAACCACAAACCAATAACCCTGATAAGTAACGCTATTTATAACGGTCCACAAGTCCACAACCCCCTCTAAAAGAAAAAATTAATAGACACTAAACCCTGAAAATATACCCCCCTTTGGGCATTTTTCGAAACTTTGGTAAAGTAAAAATGGCATACTGAATACCTTGTAGAAATCTGTAAAAATTACATTTCATTTTCTTCGCCCAAAATGCCCAATGCTTTGCATAAATGCACCAAAAAATTTGCTGAGCGAAAACATTGGTCCCGATTACAGTGACTTAGAAGAAGGGACCAGATATTTGCATAAGAATGACATTGGTAAAGTTATCACTCATCACTCTACATTCAACTGAAACGTCACACAACCAAAACTTGTGCATAGCTCACCTTGTCAATATGAGTTTTTTTCTTCAATCCTGAAAGGCTTTTATTGTGTTTTTTCTCACAAACCACCTGCTTTACCTTTCACTCTGCACATAATTCAGGTTTAATATTGAATTAAAATCTGCACTCGCCAGTTAGGAAAGGAAATTGTACTTAACTTGTTTTTGTGCGTGTGCACAATAATAAAAACGAGTGAATTTTTTAAAACTGTTTTCTGTTTTACTTTAGAATTCACAGGTTTAAATTACATAATTTAAAGTACATAACTTTTAAACACACAAAAATATGCGTAATTAAAATAAAAAAAAATGACTCATTGGTTGAATATTGAACGGGCAAAAGACATTCTTGCTTTTGCTTCCAAGAACAAATCATTGGTGAAAAGAACAGCTGCTGTTTCTGCCTTAGTTGTTAGTGCAAAAGTTTTGTACTGGTGAGTTTGATGTATGTAGTTTTTACTTGATCATCTGATATGACATGTTGTGTTAATAAATATATTTGTTTTTTTTAATAATTATTTAATTTGTATTTTTGCATATTTCATAGCATTCTTTATTTAGCTGTAGAGCAGTGGTTCCCAAACTGTGGTACACGTACCACCAGTGGTACGCAAGAGTCTTTCAGGTGGTACGCGACTAACTTCAGCATACTGATAAATTTGAAAACATTTTCAGATTGGGTAATTTATAGTGTCGTTTCAGTTACCTTTGGTTTTGCACGTTTATGACGTAACACTTATCTTGTCAAGATAATAAAACGCTAACTGGTTTAATATGTATGTAATAATAATGAACTGATGCAGTGTAGTATTGATATTTCAATCATATTATTATTGAACAGTAGCCTACTACTAATTTCTTTTAAAATAGAAGAATAGTGAGAGAACTACATTTTGTTAAAAATTTAGGAACATGTTTAAACAAAAGTACAGTCAGGGTCACCTAAAGTACGGGTTTATAGCTATTGAACACAATGGAAAAGCTCTTCCACAATGTGTATGTGTATGAAATATGTTATACTGCTTGAACCGAGTGATCAAACTAGTAAATTTCGTCAAAACATCTGGCCTTCATACTCGGTTGTTTAAACGTCTTTGGGAGAATCTTAGTTCCAATTACACCTGTCTTCTCTATTACACGGAGGTGCGCTGGCTCTCACATCCATCGTATTAAAACTATTTGCTGTGTTTTATATAATTTATGGCTTTTATGTCTTCCTGGAATGACATTTGTTAAACTTCAATACAATTACATACTCATTTTCTTATCTATATGCTAAAATAGTTATAGTTTGAGATGTTTTAGTCGGATGTAGGCCTAACTTAGGTGGTACATGAAAACTGTACAAAAGCTCAAAATGGTACACGAGAAAAAAAGTTTGGGAATCACTGCTGTAGAGTATTAGTCATATATAATTAAAAAGATCTAGTTTTAAGTGTATGGCTATAGGTGCTTATATTTAGCAGAGGGTGTTCTAAAGTTTGTGTTGAAAATGACATCACTAAATGCAAGCTAAACAGGCCATTTTACAATCGGAATAAGATATTATTAAATTTTGGCTTACCCTGAGTACCTTAAACATGGATTCCATGTGTATGGCTTTAAGTTTACGGCTGGGATAAATCTATCATAGTCTCTACTAAAAGGGGATTTAGTGAGCCTACATCCAAAAGGATTTTTCACAAGGTAAATTTTAGTAATATTTAGTATGAAAGGCTTTTTCAACTTACATTTTGTTTCTTTATGAACTGTTTTTTCCAAAGTGTACTTAAATATGCCTAAACTATAAGCCATCGGATAATGATCGAATCTGCCAATCGATAATGCAAGCAAGGCAGGCTAGAAAAAACAAGTAGCCTGTAGTGAGGTTTAAACTCACAACCTCCAGTCATACAATTCTCTAATAAATACTGATTCCAAAAATACATCCCTTTATTAAATGACTTGTAAGTATATAGCCAAAAACATATAAAAAACGTTTACCTTGTAGATCTATCTATTAACCATGACCTACTCATGTGTCAAAACTACATGAAAAAATGTCCAGTAGATAATTCCTTTATTCCAATATTGAATTTTATTTTCTCCATTAATTCTTTTAAGGTACAAGTACAAACGACATGGTTCAATAACAGGCAAAAAAGCATTCCAGGAACACTCTGACAAATTGTCTTTGGCTCAAGTGAAGTTGGTGAGATTTTACTTTGTTGTTTGTAAAACTTGTATTTTTACTTACAGCTTTGTTAGTTTGAAAATTATAGTATTTTAGTGCCTAACAAAACTTTGTGGCGTTTGCATTTAACATATTTTTTAACCGGAGTAATCCTACTATAAGTGAAAGCTAGGTATGGCAGTTTAATCCTAATTAATAGGACTATTGTTTTTTGACTTGGTCAAAAAGTTAAATTTCTGTGAAAACAAAAACTGTAGTGAGCTTTTGGGTGTTGTCAATGGGTTTAAATTTTATAAAAAATTGGTTTTGAATTACATTCAACAATATTTTAACTGTATTATTATTTTATATATGTTCCATAGAGCAATACACGAGCCAGCAAAATTAATCCATGCAGGCCAGGTTTATCACATCAGGTTCAGCTCAAACTTTTTTGTAACTACTTTTATCTCCAGTTGTCAGTTAGACAACAAAAACAATTTACTGACGATACCAAGATACAAATGCAGCACTTCATACAACGATGTGGGGTTAGATAAAATGTATTCCTAAATGTTGTCAAAATTTATCATTTATTTAGGTAAAAAAATGATTGCCCGACTAATTAAATTTTAAACTATTTCAATTGACTAAATATAAAACAATTATATAATAAGATTGATGTATATAGGGAACTTATGAGGCATTGATTCTTAACATTGATTTCTTCACACTGTACCTATGTATTTCTGAAAATGTGATAGTGCCCTGATTTTTTTTATTGTCAGTGTGACTTGCCAAGTGACGTCTCAATGTTCTTTGATTAGATTAGCTGTGTTTTTTTAGATTAGCATTAACATAATACATGTTCTTTGCAGAGGCCTTATAATCAGACCCCTTTAGGTTCCCTGTCACTTTATGTTACCAGGCTAACTTAGCTAAAATTGAAGATTTCCCCTAACACAATTATCAGATTTTGCAACAAACATGAAAAACTTGTAGTTTATACTTGAAAAGAGTAATAAAAAATTACTCAACTATTTCCTGGTTTGCGTAACTCGAAATTTATACTTAACCCCCAAACTTGCAGTCTACCTCATTTTGAGAAATTTTAATATATATATATATATATATACACTATTCGATAAAAGATACACACACAAATGTATGTTAACAACTGAGATCTAGCCCTTCTGAAGCTGCTTTTTGACCAACAATTAGGGATGCTCAAAGTAGAATATCGAATCCTTGGATTCAAATCCAGATGGGATTCGAATCCAATTCTGCCATTTAATTCGGGTAATTGGAACCGATATAATTTAACGTTTTACCGCCGACCATCGCGCCTAATTGTACAAACGCGTGTGGTAAGTTGGCCTGTCGCTGCGCCGACCAATTTATAGTGCTTGCTTTAAATGTAACCTGGTAGTGCAGTGTCAGCGTTTTTTCGGGCGACCAATTACCGCGTCTCGCGATAACATTCGTCTAATAATTAAGTGTCAATCAAGCGTTATTGGGCGAGAGGCTTACGTGTAATGCCAGGTGTGGAGTTCGCAAATTCCCTAAATGTGTTAAGTTGCAAAAGTAACATAGCGTTGCAAAACAAGCTGGCCATCCACAAAATGCGCTATGGGGTTACTTAAGGCCAATATTCAGCGAAGTTATGCAGTTATGCACAACGTAATTGTCAAGAATTCGTTATATCAATAATAACTTTGTATTCTTTGCAGTACATCATTTGACTGCATAACAGATCAGGTTAGTCAAAAAAGAAGCACTAAGTCTTAACAATGCTTTCAAAAACAGGACCGAATTGCTTAAGACTTGTGTGCAGTGTTGCATTGTACTCACTATTGGCAAAAATATAAGTTTTGGCAACAACCTGGACAGTTGACATATTACAGATTACAGAACGGTTTCAGATGACAGTTGTTAAGAATGCTAAACATATGGGAGATTTTTTTATAATGTACACATGTTAGCAAATTGTTTGGGCGATTTATTGCTGTGATTGTGGGCCCTCTAGGGTAGATTAAGATTAATCCCTTCCCCAAACAAAATCGAGGATAAATAATTTAATAAAAATATACTAGGATTCGCTATTCTGGATTCGTTATTCTAGATTCGAAACCTATTATTCTAGAATACCTTGGGATTCTACTTTGAACATCCCTACCAACAATTACTGCTTACGTATCATTAGTACACCAAAAGTCGAGAAACCAACAGCAAGTCGAGAAATCAACCATATGCCAATGCTTGCTCAATCTGTTAGTACAAGAAACTTCATATTAATGGGGATCCACAATACTATATCATTATTCAATGAAAGATGCACACATAATATAGTGATTGTAATGACGCCATAAAAATTATTAGGCACAGTGAATTAACGTCCAACAAAAGCGCACCTTTAAGAGGCAAAGCGAACACGTTAGTTGACACCGCTTAGTGTTTTATCATTAACTTCAGGAGAAAAACTAGTGACCGTGAAGTATGATTTTTGTAGAATCATGTTTGACTATCAGCAGTGCAGTTTTTTAAGTTCCATGTACTAGACTACGCTAAATTACAAGCTCGCCTTTTGTCACCTGCAATACTAAACAAAGATCGTTTTTTCCGGGTGATATTATGCCAGTATTAGTGCAACATTAACTTTCATACCTTAAAAATGGCGACTTTAAAACGCGCACAACAGTCACTATTATACCACCTTTAGGAATTCTAGTAATCTTAAAAAATACAAACATGGAATATTAGCGCTGACAGCGAGCAGCGAGCAACATTAGCTGTGCCTTACTCAAGGTTTTTGGCCAAAAAAAAGGAAGAATGCTTGACTTAGCATTGTCAATTGTCGAATACACACTTGCTAATCAGCCAGACTGAACAAATAACAAAAGAGAGAAAGTATCCTGCGTTTACGGTCGACCAAACAAGGACGAAAAACAACATTTTGTGTTTGATTTTGTTTCGCATTAGTTTAAGATGCATGGCCCATTTACATGGGTGGGGGTCCGAACAAAACATTTATCCAAACTGAACTGCAAAATTAACCAAATGTAATCCTTTTATGTGTTTCGTATGAACGTTTTTCGTGATTGCGTGTGCCGCCATTCAGCTGTGGAGATGTATAGTGTTTATCTTTTGTGCGTTAAGTAGCCTACCCGTCTCAGGTAAACGATTAGCCAACCAAAACCAAATAGACTTAATTTGTATTGCGATTTGTGCGATAAACTTGCTTTAGTTGCATAATACAACACTGGTTGGGAAACAAAGTTTGAGAACAACACGTTTCTTAAATTACTAGAACTTTGACGTAGACTGTAAAGTCAAAAGTAAGGATTTTTATGTAATTTTATAAGTGTAATGTTAGACAACGAATAAAAGCCAAAAATCTATTTAGGCACCACAGGCATATATATAATAACGTATCTGTAAAGCAAAATGGGAGGGGGCGATATAAAATAATATGAAGCCCAAGGGGGCACTAGTATAAAAAAGGTTGGGAAACACTGACGTAAAAGATAGTCTAAGTTTGCAAAGTATTGCGTTTATTGCAGCGGTTTAAACACTAAGTAAATTTACTTTTCAAATAGGATTTTCTTTCTTTGGATGCAGTATGGTATCTACCGGGATTACAGATTTTCTAGAATTTCGCACAATTTGAATTATTGTGCTTCGACTTAAGACTTTACTTATTTTTTGTTAGTGATTTCCGATTGATATATGTCACAGGTTTCTGTTATGCAAAATGTGGAATGCAGCTTACACAAGGCTGGTGCCATGTGAATCACAAGGCTGGTGTCACATGTATGTGCATTTCCTTTAATGACCTAATGACCTATTTTAGACACAAAACTGCTTTTTAGGTTATATGTTAATTTTTCATTGTTATACACTGTTTGAACCAAATGCCAAAATTAATGGGAATTTTTGAAACAAAAAGAATTAAATGTTTCGAGCCATGCAGATAAGTCAGGTAATTAAACATGCCATTCCATTGATGCAGCTGATTGTGGGGAAGCATTAAGCAAACTGATTTTAAACACAGTTGACCAGTGTAATGTAAGTGTGGTCACACTTTGACCTGATGAAGCACGGTTGTGCGAAAGCTTGTCGATAATCCAATCCAATACAATTTGTCTTTATACAGTGCCACCTGATAATTTATAATATAAGTCTGATAGGTACAAACTTTCTCAAAAACAGAGATTGGTCTGAACTAGTCACAGCATTATGACAATTATAATGTTTTTAAATAGAAAAATTTAATGAACATTTTGAGTTTAGCACTCTTGTTTAGTAATGTTTTGTTGATTCAAGTTAATAATTATAATTTATATTTCAGTTGTTCTGCTCCACACAAATATATATTTGGTTTTGCATGGCATTTGTTTGTTTTTTAGGATGACGATGATATTGATGCTGCTGTTGTAAACAAAAGGTTTTTTAAGCGTCTATGGCATCTCTTGAAGCTACTCATTCCACATGTTTTAAGCAAAGAATTTGCCTGGTTGTTATTACATTCTACAGCTTTGGTTGTGAGAACCTTCTTGTCAATTTATGTTGCAGACCTTGATGGAAGGATGGTTCGATCAATTGGTAAACATCACCTTCACAAATAATAGTAATATTTTTATTTTGAAAACTTTATATTATGTTAACAGGCTTGGCCAAACGGTAGCATAGGTCAGTGATATTCAACTAAAGAGAATAATTATTATAACCAGTTGACTCTCATATGATATACCATTATATTTGTGGTGAGTCTCTGTTGCTTAATAATTAAGAGTCTAGTTTGTGTGTTATTGCCCAAATTTTAAACCTCTAAACCTCAAATTAGACTCTGTTCAAATTCGATTAAGTCACACTGAAAATACTAGAAATTAGTAACCTGACTAAGTTTAGTGTTGTTTACCATTTCACTTTTTACTTTTAAGTTGAATTTGTTTTGTTCTACATGATTTGTTTTCTCATTTGACTTTTATAAAGTTGAAAGTCCATTTAGTAAATAATTTGAAACCTGATTGTTAAAATTCATTTTTCCTTGGTAGGTTGGTTGGGCCATTCTCTTTAACCTGTCCCAATAAACCGATTACTAACAAATGACTTTATGATAGGCCATTACATTTTGAAAATACCAACATTTAATTTTGATAATTGATATCAGACACAACAAGTGTTATGAAACAACCAGTTTATTTGTGGTAAAAGTTTAGTAACAAATGTCACATTAAAAAATCAAATATACCAGACCTACTGTTTTATCTCTAATGTTTAACATAAATACAGATAGGTATAACACTATACAGATAGGTACTCAATAATGGACCTATATTTTAAGAGTAAAGTACTAAAATATGTGTTTTCCTTAAGGCAATAAATATTTTTTTTTATTCTTATTTGAGGGACACCTTAATAAACTTTGTGTTCTGAATTTTAAAACTGGTTTGCAAGGCTAGTTATATCGTAGATATGTAAAATGGCGTCCAAGTTGTCCATGTGTTGATATTGCAGGATTTTGTGTTCAAAATTACAAGTATTGCTTTTAGCTAGCATAGGAAGAAAAGCTGACATATACAGTTCCTAATTTTAACATGGCATGGCAACTAAAGTTTGTAGCCTTATTGGTAATTCATCTTCACAGCCCTGGTCTAAAGTTATTTTAAATTTGGCGATATCTTAAAAGTGTATATAAATCTAAGATAAACTACTCCCATTCTCGTTTAAAAAAAAGCAAAAATTTGTTGACCATTGTAATTATTAAATTAACACACAGTATTTGGGTTAGAGAATTCGGGTTAGTGTTTGAGTTCAGGTGGGTCAAGTGTTTTTAATTCTATCTTACATTTTTTGTTATCTTTTGTAAATTTTCTGTGTATATTTTCATTTTACGCCGGGAGTTTACTTAAAGGTCCAAATTAGTGCTTGACCTCAAGGTCTAAAAGTCAGAGTTTTCTGCCTTTGGATGTCCTAATTGTCTGAGACCATTTTGCTTAGAAATGCACTAATTTCTAACGAATTGGGTGCGCACTACGCAAGCCACAGCTGCTGCAACTAAATGAGGATGCATTCAGTACAACTAAGGATGCATTCAGTACAACAACTAGTTGTTTTGGCATAACAACTAACACAGATAAGAACACGCCATGAAAATTAAACTAAATAAAATAGCAAGTAAAACACTATTCAATGCGAGGTAAAATCATTTTGTTGGATATCAATTCTAGCATTTATAAGGTTTTGTCCTCGCACAGGTCTAGGTGGTTAATATCGGGTTGCTCTACAAAATCACTTTATAACAATTGCTTATAGACATTAGAAGCCAAGATGAAGAGGATTCCAAATCTAATGGATGTGATCACTGTGGTCTTGATTGCCATCATGGCAAATCACAAATCGTTGTTCTCACGAATACACTAAATACACCTAGAAAAGTCATAAAAATACATTAGAGGTTAAACTCTAAAAATTTTCGTATTTACAAGGCGTCTTGCATTGTATGTGGTGAAAAAACAACGGCCAAACAAAAAAATGTTCTCCACTCGACGCAATAGCCACCAAGGGATGTAAAAACAGTTTTTGTTGTTGAAAGATGGGGATCAAGTTGATCTTTTGAACCATTACGCTTCTTGCCATACTTGCATTTTTATTTCTAAGTCACCTATAACTAATTGTTAAAAAGTGGCATTTGTAGAGCAACCCGTTGTTAACCACCTGGAACTGCCAAGAACAGATTAGCATTAATATCCAAAAAAACGATTTTACCTCCCATTAAATTGTGTTTTTACTTGCTGTTTTAGTTTTTTGATTTTCTTCATAATTTTGCCCTCCTTTTTACTTCCACCTCATGGCGCGTTTTTATCTGTGTCAGTTGTTACATCTTTTTTACTGACTGCATCGTCATTTAGTTGCAGCAGTTGCGGCTTGCGTAGTGCACCACTTGCTAGAAAAGTTGGTATAACATGTTTTTCACTGTTCAGAGTCAGGTAGATTATGTTAATAAAAAAAATCTGATTATAGGAAAACAGGTTCAAATTTTCAGGGTGTAATGTGAGGCATATAATCTATACACTGAAATTAATATATGGTTAATACAAGTTACATTCATCAGCTTTAAAATGTTGGTTAATCAAGAGTAAGATTTTTTTAAATAGTAACCAAGATAAGATATTAAAAAAGTTATATAGTGGTTATTTGTTGTAATTATGTCGCTTTAAACAATGTGTATGTAACATTTTTTTCTGTAACCTATTAGAAAAATTATTTTGGCAGTTTGAAACATACGACAAAACTTAGAGCTGTGTACACTTAAAAAGCCTGTTGTGGTAACAGCAAAAATGCAAATATTGTTTACTGCCAAACTTCCGTTATAATTTTGTTATTGAGAAAGTTGCGTTATGTAAATATAATATAAGTGAAACTGATGTGTAAAACACAGGAACTAATTGGTTTATGGCCATCTACAAGGTTATCCTTTATCAACCTACTAATAAGTGGCTTTAATTTAACTGTATATGATTATTGGATTTAGTTGATTTGTGATGACTATAAGAATGCTTATCTAGTACTACAAGTTTCTCTTGAGAGTATAGGGATTGTAACAAAACTATTACACATACTCCTTTTTATGAAATTTAATATGTTTTTATTGTCAAATTTGAAATTAGAATGAATTATGCTCTGTAAAAAAGTATCTATAGTTGTGGTATAGCTAGCTTAGTAGACTATGGTTTGTTGATTTCATTATGCAATAAAGTACTTTTTTAACTTTTTTGTAGTTTGTACTGATTTAAAACAGTTCATGTTGGATCTGTTACGATGGGTTGCTCTTGCCATTCCAGCAACATTTACAAACAGCGCTATACGATTTTGTGAAAGTAAGCAAGCTCTTGCTTTTCGAACTAAACTTGTGGAAAAGGCTTATGAATTGTATTTTAAAAATCAAACATATTACAGGTAAGTTGTTTTTTGTGCTTACCAATTGTCTTTTTTTTAAGTTTAAATCTTTCATGTGCTTAACACCGACTGCAAAAGTGAGTGGATTAAACATATATTATACACTTCAGATCAATAGATGTGTTCAAAGTGGAAGTTTACTTTTTTTGCATTTCAATCCTAACGTTTAAGTTATCATTTAGATAAAAGTAAATGTGATATTACTTCAGACAAATATTTTTTTAGGTGATTACTCTGTGACTGTGTTAATGCGAAAGTACCATGTTAATAACGTTTTCGACAACATTTACTCAAAAGAATTAAAAAAAAAAACATTTTTTGTTTAATTCTGAGAGTTCACTGGAGTATAACATTTTTTTCAAGATTGGATATTTTAGAGCCTTGATTTTTAAATTTTTTATAAAATATAGGTAGATAACTGAAATACTATTGGATTTAATTTTAAATTAGTTCAAATTTTTACCATATTTCAAGTATTTAAAAAAAATTGTATCAGGTATCCCTTTTCAAATTTTTTTAATAATTTGTAATCGGTATCGGCCCTAGAAAGTAATATTGGTTGATCTCTAGTACTGTTTGTTGTAGGTGTTTCTATTAATGGGCAAAATTGTTTTCTTCTTTTTTGCTAGATATTTTATTAGGGCAGTCCCATCCTGTACAATACAATGTACATGTGCAATGCACATGTTTTTTCGATTGTTCTATGCCTTAAATAAGTCTGCACTCGAAGCACGGGTTGATCAGTGGGAAAAACCTTTCGTTGGTCCGAATTGGGGCCAGGGAGACCACAAGGCACAGTGGTTCCTAACTCAGTGGGCAAGGATTCTTAGGCCAAAAATCCTACATTTGAATAATAGCTTTCCAATAACACCTAAAAGAGAGATAAACTCCGATATATACTTCCATATATAGATATTTATAGTAAGTTTATTTTCTTGACAGATTTTATATACTTGACTTGACAGATTTAAATTAAACTTTTGCACAACAAAACTGGAAAGTTTAATTCTTGCTCTTGAAAGCTCGAAATAATAAAGAGAAATTGTAGCCCTACAGCACACTATGAGTTTTGTCAGCATTACACAGTTTGTTGCCTATTGTAGGATTGGTAACATGGATGGTAGAATTGCAAATGCAGACCAGTCACTTACTGAAGACATACATGACTTTTCTTCAATGTTGGCTCATTTGTATTCACATCTCACAAAACCTTTACTGGATGTCGTCCTTATCTCACACACTTTAGTCAAGCGCGCAAATGAACGTGGTGCAAATAACAGGTGGGATACACTTATAAAGTATATTTTTTCAAAAAATACTGCAACATTTGTTACATCCAAAATACGACAACATTTGTTAAAAAACATTTTTTTGCCATATGTTTAAGAGGCAGAGATTGGTACTCTCAAGGAAAGTTTGTCTTAATTAATTTATTTGTAGGAAAAATTGTTTATTTCACTCAGAAAGATGAATAAAAATGCAATATAAAAGCATATATATTGCTGGTAATGTGCCAGAGATTGTGTGCTGGTTAGATTCTGGTGATTATGGTGATGTGAGAATAAAATCTCAGCTGAAATATCACTATTATTTCCATGTGTTAAATCGTAAGCATAAAACTAAATTTTACTGAACCATATGGGTCTACATTTTTGATAATTAAGATGTTTTTTTTCTTTCCTAATCATTAGACTTCCTGGATTAATTTCTTTCACAACAACATTCATAACAGCTCAAGTCTTAAGAGCAATTTCTCCTAAGTTTGGACAACTGATTGCTGAGAGAGCTGCACGTAAAGGATATCTGCGATACATTCATTCAAGAATTATACAAAATAGTGAAGAAATTGCTTTCTACGGCGGTGAAAAGGTTTGTGTACATGTTTTATATTTTCTATCATGTGAATTACCTTTGTTCATCCTTGCTGCAACACAAAGTTCTTTGTTGTGGCTAATATATGGTCGGTGGCAGGATGTTTTTCCAGCAATTGAGATACAGAGCAATATGCATGAGAGTGACACACCTCTCAAGCGGGGGTTCTCACACTACTCTTACTCTTAAATACAAAAATAGAATATGTTCCTTCGAGACAGAAAAAGATACTTTGTCACCGACTTTTGCACGACTGCCTATTTAGAATTTATCTCATTTATTACTAGTTAAATATCACAAGCTGAGCAGTGTGATTGCATTAAATTTTGTTTTTAACAAATCCCCCACTGTGAATAACAATTAGCGTTTGTTTAATTAGCGTAAATATTTTTGTTTCCTTTCAGTCCAATTAGAATTGTTTCAAAATTTCTATCGCTATACCAGTCTGCTTTAATAGCTAAGATAACAAGTAATAGGTTTAGTCATTACCAACACATTTTATAAGGAATTTTGTTTTTTAAACTGAATATTGCGAAATGAGCCCAACTTGATTGATATCTGTTTGTATGGTTAGCTTTAGTTGAAAACTTGGAATATTAGTTTGATCATAATGACGGGAAGGAAGTGCTCAGCCAAACAAAAATATGAGGATGAGCTTAGAAATTTTCAATAGAGTGAGAAAGTTTATTTTTTTGGTTGAACGTAATGACAAGTCATTCTGCCTTATGTATCAAGCTTCAAATCGTTAGCATCACTTTAGCTCCTTCCATGCAATCATCGACCGGCAATATCCAAAAGGGAAGCAAAAGCTGGTTAGTTCTAAAAAAGATCAGACAGAAAAGCAGATACAGTTTTTAAAACGTTACGAAGCAATTAGCCACTGTGACGCTTGCATTGTATCAAATTGGAACATTGCACGAGCCCAAAAACTATACAGTGAAGGGGAGTTTGTCAAAAATGCCTTTGGGATGTATTTCAAATGTTGCCTACAACAACAAACTGAAAAAAATGATATCAGACATACAACTGTCCCACCACACCATTGAACGCCAAACCTCGGACAGTAACACAGCTATCTTCTCACAGTTGCACTCTGACCTTTAAGAATGCACGTATTTTTTAGTATTACATTAGATAAGAGTTGAGATATACAAGATAAGCCTTGGTTGGCAATCTTTGTCTGCTCAATGGTAAAGGATTTTGAGATAAAAAAAAACTACTTGATATTGTTTCATTAAAAGACAGAATCCGCAGCATGGATGAAAAGGAAACAATAATAGCTACATTTACAAAATCTAAACTTCCCATAGCAAAACTAGCTGCCAGCGCCTGGGATGGAGCGCTAGCCACATAGGGTCTACAAATAGACATGTGGGGCTTTGTAGAGCTAACCATACATTTCCAGGTTTTTGGAATTTCCATTGTAATGTCCTCTGAGATCCACTGTGTTGTGAAGCATGTATTGAAAATATTCAACTACATTTGTACACATTTGCCTAATCACCAATAATTTAGGAATTTCATTACTGAGCTGGATCAAAACCTTCCTACTGACCTGCCGCTGCACTGTAATGTAAGATGGCTGTCAAAAAGCTAGGTGCTCTCTCGCTTCTTAACTTTTAGATGTCATAAAACAAGCTTTTAGACCCGAAACCCAGCTCTAAGAACCCCAGATGGAATAAAGATCTGACCTTTTTAGTTGACATACTGCGTAACTGGGATAAATTAAACTTAAATATGCAGGGGCAAAATCTAAACTTCTACCTTAACTAGTACAAAGCGTGTTGCATTTGTCAACGAACTTCAGCTTTTAAAGGTGCATGTTCATATTAATAGAGAGATTTCACATACTTTCCCACTCTGTTAAATGTCAGCAAGTAAGTTTCAAGCGTCTACTTGAATAGTCTAAATGTTAGATATATATAACACATCTTGAAACCCTACTAAAAAGCTTTGTCACACAGTTCCATGATCTTCAACCAAATTGTCTACCCATTGATACCGACTGTTTAAAGGGACCGCTGGTATTAGATGAGGCTGTGTCACAGTTGAAAATGATTAATCTTCGGAGAAGGGGCATCTAAACCTATTTTAAAGGAGTTGTGTTTAGGAAACATGTGCCATTAAAAAATACATAAATATTAAATTGGCTGCACTCAAAATACCTTCTATGCTTGTGTCCATCTACGGTTGCGAGTCTGTGTTTGACCCTGAAAAATGTTAAATCTTTTCTTCCCATTTTGTAATCTGTGGCGGTTGAAATAGCAGGAAGGTTGCTCTTGGTGGCTAACTGGTTGGTCACCCCTGGCCTAGATCATGTAGATAATGGCCATAATTTTCTTTTGACAAGTTTTACACTGTTATGCTAAAAGATTTTTCATAAATTTAGAAAAATCAATGTGAAAATTTTAGTTTACAAGACAAAGAATTGAATTTTATTTTTTACAGTCACATAGACTGTTGTGATCATTATACCACGCTGTTTTATTAAATGCCACATTTCGTTTGTCTTTAGTGAATGTGTGACATGTATTGACCTAAATTTGTAATGATGGCAATGAGAATGGGTGATTTATATAAAATATGTGATTTCTGTGAGGAAAGCCTAATCCAAAACAATTTTTAGGTTACTGCATAAAGTCTATTTTACTGAATTACCTACATGAATTTTTGCATACATTTTTTTAATATTAATTATTATGTGGCCCGAAAAAAAAAATTTTTTTTGGACACATGTTGTTTTTGTCCGAATTATTATTTTTTTTTTTTTTTTTTTCAGTTAATTTTTTATGGCTCACTTTTGACAAGGAAAAAAACATAGTTGGAACATGAAATTTTCACAACTGTTAAATACCCTCCCAAAGTTGTTTCTAATATAAAAAAAAATTGCCTAGGTTCTAAGGGGTGGTTTTTAGGGGGGTAAAACTGTCATTTTTTGTTAATTTTGGTTTTGGGCACTTTTCAGAGATGAAAAAATGTAAAAAAAATCTGATATATTTGTGGATGATGGATACATGACATATGCAATGCTAAGTAACAAAATTTTAAACCTTACCCCTGAACTGTTCATCCGGGGGGTCAAAATGCAAAACACTTTAGGAAATTTCAATGATATATTTACACTAGAAGAAAATGACATAAAAATCTGAAAATTTCACAAATGTTAGAGAACCATTTAAGGCTGATGTTAAAATTAACATTTTACCTCTTGAAAATAGGGGAGTATTTTAGGGGAGCAAAATTAAAATTCGGCCATTTTTGTGTTTAGAGGTGTCTAAAAAACTAAAGAAAACATTGTTAAATAGTTTTCAATTATAAAGACAAATTATAGGTTGCTTCACAGCAAAATTTTGACCTTCAACTCAAAATAATTAACCCATGGGGGAAAATATTTAACCAAAAATATAGAAATTAAAGTGATTTTTTGATGGAATAAAAATTGCAAACAAAGTGGTGTACAGTGCCTGGCAGATTTTTCATTTAAACTTGCGTCGGTAAAATATGTTGTTTTGTAAAAGCAATAAGTTAATTTACTAAGAGAAACCTCTTTCTAAAAGGCAAGTCGCACGCGCTTAGTTTCACTGAGACGAGACACTTTGCACGATGAATGTTGCCCGCGCTGGACAAAATAAGCATAGCAAGAAGCCAGCCGCTCGCGGCCAGAATAAAGCAAGCGATATGACCAAATTCTGTATTGAAGGTTTTCTGCCGCTAGATTAGAGTAGATAGCTGTAAAGAACTAAATCGATTACGTCACACTATTGACTTTTGTCCCCAATTAGAGGCGTATAGGGGTGCAAGAAAAAATTGTCAAATATTTTTCAATTATAAAGACAAGTTATAGGTTTGCTTCGCAGCAAAATTTATATTAAGACCACTGGCAATCTATCTTGTAAAAGTGCACCATGTCCAACCTATAACACGCAACTTCGGGCCACATCCGCTTTTGCCTGCTAAAGCACCGAAACTGGAAGCACAACATTGGGAGTATATGGACGCTGACAAATAAGACCCGTTGAAAGAATATAGAATTTTTTGTTAATTTTTTTTTTTTTTTTTTTTTTTTTTTTTTTTTCAGTCAATTTTTTATGGCTCACTTTTGACAAGGAAAAAAACAGTGTTGGAACATGAAATTTTCACAACTGTTAAATACCCTCCCAAAGTTGTTTCTAATATAAAAAAAAATTGCCTAGGTTCTAAGGGGTGGTTTTTAGGGGGGTAAAACTGTCATTTTTTGTTAATTTTGGTTTTCGGCACTTTTCAGAGATGAAAAAATGTAAAAAAAATCTGATATTTTATGGATGATGGAGACATGACATATACAATGCTAAGTAACAAAATTTTAAACATTAGCCCTGAACTGTTTATCCGGGGGGTCAAAATGCACAACACTTTAGGAAATTTCAATGATATATTTGCACTAGAAGGAAATGACATAAAAATCTGAAAATTTCACAAATGTTAGAGAACCATTTAAAGCTGATGTTAAAATAAACATTTTACCTTTTAAAAATAGGGGAGTATTTTAGGGGGGCAAAATTAAAATTCGGCCATTTTTGTGTTTAGAGGTGTCTAAAAAACTAAAGAAAACATTGTTAAATAGTTTTCAATTATAAAGACAAATTATAGATTGCTCCTCAGGCCAATTTTGAACTTCAATTTAAAATAATTAACCTATGGGGGAAAACAACTAAACAAAAATATAGAAATTAAAGTGATTTCATTCATAGAATAAAAACTGGAAACAGAGTGGTGTACACTGCCTCCACAATTTTTCATTTCAATCTGCGGCGGTAAAATATGTTGTTTTGCAAAAGCAATAAGTTAATTTACTAAGAGAAGCCTCTTTTTAAAAGGCAAGTCGCACGCGCTTAGTTTCCCTGAGACAAGCCACTTCGCACAATGAATGTTGCACGCGCTGGACAAAAAAAGCACAGTAGGCAGCCAGACGCTTCGCGGCCAGAATAAAGCAAGCGATACGATATGAACAAATTCAGCATTAAAGGTTTTCTGCCGCTAGGTTAGAGTATATAGCTGTAAAGAACTAAATCGATTACGTCACACTATTGACTTTTGTCCCCACTGAGAGGCGTACAGGGGTGCAAGAAAAAATTGTCAAATATTTTTTAATTATAAAGACAAGTTATAGGTTTGCTTCGCAGCCAAATTTATATTAAGACCACTGACAATCATTCTTGTAAAAGTGCACCATGTCCAACCTATACCACGCAACTTCGGGCCACATCCGCTTTTGCCTGCTAAAGCACCGAAACTGGAAGCACAACATTGGGAGTATATGGACACTGACAAATAAGACCCGTTGAAAGAATATAGAATAACTAAGGAATGACACCCTGGTAAAGTATAGTAGAACTGCGCTGTACCCCCCTGGTATAATATAGTAGAACCGCACCATACCCCCCCCTGGTATAATATAGTAGAACCGCGCTATACCCCCTGGAAAAATATACAAAAACCGCACACCCTGTCTAGTTTATTTTTAACTTTGTGTTTAATTGTGTATGTTAAAAGGTGACCAAGAAGAATTATTAGGCAACCAACTTTGGTTTGTGACCCATACATTAGATACACTGCTGTAGGGTACAAATTATTTTTTGAAAAGATAAATCTATCCACAGTTGCTCTGTGTAGAATACATTGTTTTATAATTTGATAAAAGAAGTTATAAGAAAGCTAATTTAATGTTAAGTGAAGTTTTTCACACCCTATTCAAAGTGCCCCAATTGTAGAAAAAACATTCTTAAAAAAAAAGCAAAATAAGCAGGTTACAATTTTCTAAGACATAAAAATAAGCTCAATTCTTAGAAATAAGTATGGAAAGTTAACCCGGCTTATTTACCAGGTTAGGGTATTCATTTCAGTTATTTCCAATTTAAGCAAATTTTGCATGTAACCTAAATGCCTAAAACAAGTTAAAAAGAAACATATATATTTGATTATATTTACAGGCAGAACTGAGTCTTCTTAATCGATGCTACAAATCACTTGCTGACCAAACCCATTTAATTTATGTACAACGTTTATGGTACATCATGGTGGAACAGTTTTTCATGAAGTATGTTTGGAGCACTTCTGGATTGCTTATGATTGCTATTCCAATTTTAACTGCAAAAGGATATGGCAAAAATTGTAAGTATCAAACAGATTATCGTCATAACCCTAAACCCTTAATACCAATAAGAAAAGCTGTAAATTTAATGCATATATATTTTGTTGAACGTTGGAAAAATGATTTTATCAAGCTCTTTTAAAGATTAGTACAAAAATAAATTGTAAAGTTGTTCCTGAAAAATTCAAAATTCTGTCTCCAATTGTCTTGTGACGTAGGTTAACTGCAAAACCTTTGGACAACAGCATCTGTAATTGAACAATTATCAGTTTAAAGTTGTTGAAATTGTTAGAAGTTAATTAGCTGTATTGGTATAGCCAGCCAGGCAGAGAAAGACGCCTGGGATAACAAGCCGGAGCATGAGATGGTAAGCATTCGCACTGAAGCATTCACCTCGGCCAGACATCTCCTGGCAACTTCAGCGGATGCTTTGGAAAGGATAATCAGTTCATATAAGGAGGTATGTGGTATTGTTACTTTTAAAAGTTGGTCTTTTTATAATTAAAACAGGATATTAAAATACTCTGTTAAGTTTACCACAACCAAACACAGTAACAGTTAAAACATAAAAATAATTGTCGTTTATTTTGTTGAGTCTTCCTAATTTGATTAGATGAATAATTCTTGGTATTTAATTCAATGGGCAATAAAAGGCTGGATTTTGTTTTTGAAACTAATATTGAAAATTGTAGATTTTAAGGTGGAATAAAATATAGTCGAATGTTTTCCAACGACGTATTGTGGTTGGATGAGTTCAACAAAAACCCTTTAAGTGTGAATTGCTGTATAGTGTATATCTTATGCGCAAAAGTATTTTCAACATAGTTAGCGCAATATTCTGCGTGATAGTGAAAAATAATTTGATGCCCAATAGCTTTTTGCAGCATTTTTCTGCAGAATAGCTTTTTAGACGACCCTTTCAGATACAACTCACAACATTGTTTTTTTCACAGTCACGCAGATAAATGTAATAATTTATAACACGCCGTCCGATTAAATGTCGCTTCAGTACAGGGCTGTAAAGTGTACACCAATTGTGAGGAAGCTAACCGATTTTAGACACAATCACCGGCAAACAGTCAAAGGAATACAAGCGCCTTTGTTACTTTACAATAGCCCACATGTTTGTGATCACAGTGCAATGTTAAAAAACATATCTCATATTTTGAAATTTCTATTTACCGAAAGTTACAGCCATTTTAAACGATATTTTCGCAATATTTAGCCACCTGACGAAGATGTTATGTTATGCTATCCGTAACATTAGCTTCTAAGGTGTTAATTGCCACATTATTTTTATAATCACCGGCGCTTAAACCTGGAAACGCAAGGTATTTGCTCATATTTTGTTTAGTCCACCCATATTTCGTTACGTTAGTACAGTGGTTCTTACCTTTGATAATAACATGTCGAACTCCTATATTATTCTACAAGCTTCTGTTGAACCTCAAATTTTCTTCCTCTTATGTTGTCCTTTAAGACGGGGCGGATCCAGGATATCGAATATGACTGAATATTAATGGTCCTAAATATGAATATTAATATTCGTAAATATGAAAATTAATAATATTTTTATTTTTTTTTTAAGTCTGATTGCTGGCTTAGTTAGGTTGGTTTGAGTGATGTGTAAAAATTTTGACTGAAAATCTTCTTTATTTCTCGAGTTATGGGACTTTTGCTTTTTTGCCTGATTTGAATTTATCGACGTTTATGAATTTTTGAAGAAATATTAATAGCTTATCCCCGAATAATTGGAGGTCGAGTCATATCTCATTTTTAAGGGTAGACTCGTAGCTATCACCCTATGAAAGTCACTTAAGGCACATTTTAATTTTAGGGCCGAATATTACTGAATATTAATATTCATAAATATGAATATTAATATTTTAATGTTTTTTTTTAAATCTGATTACTGGCTAGCTTAGGTTGCTTTGAGTAATATGTAAAAATTTCTGATCTATATCTTGTTTACTTCCGGAGATATTATGCAAAAAATTTCGAGCTGCTTACTTCCCTTTGGTATTTGTTTGGGGGACCATAAAAGTTTAGAGGGACGGCATCACCAAGTTACGTCAAACGTGAAGCTATAAAGCAATATATTCTTAAATACACCTGTTCTTTTTTTCACCCCTACGCAAGTATGCTTCTGAAACCCGGTATAATTATTATTTATTTGGCAAATTTTGCTTTTGGCAAAACCTGCCATTTAAAAGTTACGTGACGCCTAAGTCACATAAAAGAGATTCAAACTTATCTTACCAAAATGCATTTATATTATAACTTAACAGGTCCAACAAAACACTAACGTTAAAAAAATCACTAAACTAGAAATAATTTTCTACATTGACCCGAAGAAGCACGTTTTGCGAAAGCTTGTCAAGATTGTAAGAAAATTTGTCGCTACAGTGTCACCTTAGATTTAAATTTAGATAAATACAGAATTTAGATTTAGATAAATACCGCTATCAACAAAGATCGATTTCACTTAAGTAGAAATATGTTACCAAAGTCAATTATTTGAAATATATAGGAACTTGTGTGTCCAAAGCAGCTTTGCCGGGACAACGCCAGAAGAGAGGAGAGAGTAATTTTTTATTATATCAAATTTGCTGCGATTTAGTATTAAACCATGTAAATACCCTATTCAACCTGGTTAACGCCTGGTATTTTGTCTAGTTATTTATAATTACGACGCTGGACAATCAAACAGATAAAATGCTTGGTGCTGCTGGTGTGAAGAATAATAGACGATCATTCATTTTGAGTTACAGCCAAACCGACTTTTTTATAATCGAAATTCAACTGTTAAACTAAAAACTGTCATAAGCTTTTGTATTAATACCTTTGGCTAGTGAAGCTGGAATTGTGTATCGCAGTTTTAATTTTTTCAACATGGCCATTGTTGTGTGGTCATAAATGTAAATTTATTTGGGCATCGTCCTCATTTTATTCCTGTTTAGATTACAGAGCTGGCAGGTTATACTACAAGAGTTTGGAAAATGTTTCAAGTGTTTGAGGAAGTCAGCAAAGGCAAATATGAGAGACCAGCTGATTCAACTGAAAATGGAAAAGGTCTTCTTCCCATTCGTGAGATACGAGGTTGTTCGAAAAGTTGTTAGTACTGTGATAAAGCAATGCATTTGTTTAAACCGCGAAGAAGACACAGAACGCATAACTATATTATGTGTTCTAGAAAATCAAATCCGTAACACAAGCTCGATCTCCTCTTTGTGATGTCATCTTTTAATAAAAAGATATATTCATAGTTAACTAAACTTAAATTAAAGCATTGCATAAATATATATTTGTAAATTAAAATTATGAAGAAGAAGAAATTATAGGATCTATAAAACAAATCTATGTAGCGGAATAACCTTGAATACTATAATAATAAGACCAACTAGGAACGGCACAATCAGTGGCGTATCCAGGGGGGGGGGTTGGGGGTTCGGACCCCCCCCCCCCCCTTTTCGGAAGTGACATTAACGTTTTTTGTTCGTTTTTGTCAGGGTTTACCTCACCGTCCGAAGCTGCGTGTTTTTTTCAGTGTAATTGGGTCACACGTCTTGCTAATGCGACACCAAAATCAAACGCAAAACGCCTTTTTCCTTTCTTGTTTTGTCGACCGTAAACGCAGGATATTTTTCTCTTTCGCCTTTCGTTATTCGTTCGGGTTGGCTGATCAACAAGTGTGTGTTCGACAATTAATAACAGTCTCTATAATTCATCGGGCCCGCTGCCTCTACGACAAACTATACACGAGTCCATTTTAAATACTTAAGTATTTTAACTACGTAAGTGCGAAAAATTTTCGCGCTTCGCGCGAATTTTCTTTTTACGTTTTGATACTGTCTATTGAACTAGATTAGCGCTTCTATATCGTTGCGCCGTGGAAGGCTGCCAAGTGCGTAGCGGACAAACGGAAAACGTATTCAAAAATATAGGACACATATTTCTTAACATTTCTTTTATTTTCATTTTCGGCAATGTAATAAAAACTTGCATGAAATTTTAAAAAATGCCGTTTTCTCCCCAAAAAAATCGCGCTTGCTTCGCTCGCCAGGTCTACACTAACTTAAAAAGGTTAAAAAACTGAACTAGACTAACTATTGAAGTGGCGTTTTTGCAGATGTTGCGCTAATCAAAAAACACCGGGCAAACGCGATCTTCGTTTAGTATTGCAGGTGGCGAAACACGTGCTTTTAGCGTAGTCCCGTAAATGGATTTACCAAAATCGATCACATATATTTCTCCTAAAGTTAACGATTGCGCACTAAGCGGTTTCGCAGTTGGCGCCTGGCAGAATTGTCGGCGACGTGTTTTGCGTCTAAAAGTTTGCTTTTGCTGGACGTTAATTGGCTGTTTCTGAATGACGTCATATCTGTCACTATTTTATGACGTCATTAACGTCAGACGGAAAAACGGGGAATTCCCGAAGTTGAAAATTCGGGACTCCCCCTTTTTGGATTTCTGGATACGCCCCTGGGCACAATAATGTGTATATGGCGAAATAAGAATACACCTTTCGGAGTAAGTACTATACTTTTCTAAGGCAGTGGTACTTAATCTTTTCTGGTCGTGTACCACTTGGTTTTCGAAAGCGTGTTACTCAAGTTTTTCGTAAGTTTGTAGCTTAAATTTTACGTCAAAATGTCTAGCAGTGCCAGACTTAGAATTTTGACTTTAGACAGAAAACCTACGACAGTTGCAATATTATTACGCTTGCCTTCATTTTGCTAAACTCCATATAAAAAAGAAGCTGACGTACCAAAGATTGAGAAGGTATATTTCTGAAACTGTTGAATGCGACGATTCACCGTCGCTGTTTGAGCACCGGACTGTTTATTCTCGAAATGGGTTAGGGTTGCACAGAAGTTGGGTTGGGTTTATGTTTAGGTAAGAGTTTGTCAAACTCTTATTTCAGTGTACGTCTTACTCCGACTTCGTTACGCGTCTTGCCGCCTTATTTCAAAGCTGACCTTATTCAAGTTTAGGTTTTATTGTCGGAGTTCCATAAAATCATGCTTGACAACCATATTTGGGAATAAAGAACTTCACTTAAAACAAAAAATATATATGAATATAATATAGTGATTTAAATTATTGCTTTTCAAAACTGGAGTTTGAAAAATCAAATTTAAATTTTTGTCTATACGCCTTTCAGTTTTGCGCCATTGTACACTTGACCAACATTTGTTAATAAAAAAATATTATTCCTATGAATAAGTAAAATGGGTCATTTTCAGTAACTTTCATGTAAATATGCAAATAATTTTTTTTTTTTATCAAATGCAACCCCGTGTTTGTGATCAGTTGGTTGTTTTTAGGTGACGTCGAAGAAACAGTTAGAGATATAATCTTAGAGAATGTCCCAATCATAACACCAAATGGCGACGTTGTGGTGCAGTCACTCGACCTGCAGGTAAGGATGTTTGATTATATGGGAGCCGGTACGCGATGCCAAGTGTTAGTATTTGTACTCGTCCGATACCAAATTTATAATAGGAATTTTAGCCATGATTTGCAATCCAACGCAGTGATTTCTACCTTGAAATTTAGTGTTTAAAAAACAGTAGGTTAACAACTAGAGGCAACTAAACTTCCTAACGCCAAATTCAATTTTGTCCTATTAACCCTGAAAAACTTAGTAAAACTTAAACGTTTAAATTTTATCTGTTTTACTTTAGGCTAACATATAATTTTTGTTCAAACTATCGGCATCGGACATGTCCCGAAATTGGATTGTATATTTGTATCCAAAGATTATTGTTTGTTAAACTTTAAAGACCATCATGGTTTGGCGCCGTGTCTTTATGTTGGTGTTCATATTATTGAAGTTTTTTCTTTCGATGCTTTATATATTGGTTTCAATTTGGATGTCAAAAGGCCATTTACTATATTTGCAAGTTAATATTTGTCAATACATTAGAGTAAAAACTAAAACGCAAATATATTTTACAAAGATATTTTAATGTTGAAAAATTGTTACCTTTCTTTTGATTGGTTTGTTAGGTAATCTCCCTTCCTGAGGCTAGAGGAGGGTAAAAATGTTAGATTTATATTCAGCTGTTAAAATGTGTGTATTCTTAAAACTACTGAAAAGAATTAACTTAAAAAAAATCTAATCTCCTAAAGCAGAGATCGGGAACCTCTTTACATAAGGGAGCCATAAAAGCGGAATACTTTTGGTTGTATTTCAATGAGAGTCATTTAACATGTTTCAACATCTAGTTTATTGAAAGAATAGTGATTTACATAGGGCTGTTTATTATTTTGTTCTTATTTAAAAGACAGGCCCCTTTTTATCGCGAAAGTTCACAAAACTTTGATTACAGAGTGCCATGATACGAACAAAACCTTTTAAACACTAAGAGATTCTAATCCCTACCGTCAGACAAATAAGATTCGCGCAAAGCGCTGAAAAAATTGCTACTCGTCTTGTTTTAAAAATGAAAAATACAGTTTGGAAAGGGGTTACGGCCGTGTGCAGTTTATTTCACATCATGCTAGAATGATAGCTTGACTTTATCTTCGGGCAAAATTCCTAAACAAAAAAAGAGCAACAAAAAACAAAAAAAAAGATCCACATGACGTCACCAAAAGATTCATATATGGCTCGCGAGTCATAGGTTCCCGATTCATGCCCTAAAATGTTCTTCTTTATCAACAATAACCTTTTTTTCGGGTCCCATTTAATGTCTAGTACGATAGTGCTAAAATAGAACCTTGATTAATATTGCCAACTTGTTTGTATAAACAAGTTTTTCTGGAATTATTTTTAGGTCAATTGCTATGCATTAACTGATACCATATTACAAACTTTTTTATGTTAGTGAACCCTTTTTTATACGACTATTAATTATACCTCGATGCCGGGATCGCGCTTTATCGAATAGCACTATTTAAGATATTATTTGGGTCTAATCATACATACATGCAGTATTAGCACGATGTGACCTTCTAATTTGAATCTCCGATTTACCATCTAAATTACTACATGTTTGTTTTAAAACCGGCGACTATTTAGCGCTTTATTTTCTGCTACAGTGGCAATTTAGAGCTATTGCGTGGACAAAGTCCAAGCTCTTAAATGTTAAAAATTTATTAACTACGTAACGGAAAAACGCAGTGTGCAATCAGCAATATTATGTTGACTAGGCCCCGCGAATATGTGCACTGTGTAGATATGTGATGCACACCAACTTCGTGCCCCATCGTATCAACGTGCCCGATACACTAAATAGCTAATGTCATACAGGGTGTTCCAAAAGAAACAATGCAATAAACTCATAGAGAATAAGTAAAGAAAAAACTCTCCCCAAAACATATTATTTATTGCATATTACAGGCAGGCCTTACTCTTATGTATTGTAAAATAAATAGGTTGAATATTAAACACATGTATCAAGTCCTTATGTTACAATAACTGTTGAAAGTGTGTGCCGTTAACTTGCTGACACGAATTGGAGCGTTAATGCATATTGCCAAACACGCGTTCAAGTTCATCAGGTTAAATTCTTTGGGTGACTCTTGTTATTTTGTCCTTTAATTCCCCTGTGGTCTTGGGATTGTCTGCATACACAGACCCTTTTCAATAATATGTTTCTGGGAGCTTTTTTCTTTAGTTAATCTGTATGAGTTTACTACATTGTTTCATTTGAAACACTCTGTATAACACTAGCTATTTAGTGTACCGGGCACGTTGATACGATTGGAACACCCTGTAGAATAGAACCGACTCTGCGAATGCGCCTTACAAACTTGTTTAAATAACTGGGGTCCATAATTCTACAAATAACGCTTAGAATAAGGATTTTCGTTCGCCGAGTTTGTTTACTTTTATTATTTTTAGGATTTGTTTTGATGCAATTTTCCAACGCGCTGACAATTCGTTTGGTTGTTGTATGCCTACTCGATAACTTAGATAGCACAACTGCTTATCTTGGTTATGGCAGTAAATTTTAAGTAATGTCGTTTTAGGTGACAGAAGGGATGCACCTGCTGATCACTGGCCCCAATGGCTGTGGAAAAAGTTCTCTCTTCCGGATTTTTAGCGGTCTATGGCCTGTTTATTCTGGCCGTCTTAAAAAACCACCACCGTCAACAATGTTCTACATACCACAAAGGTAAATATTAGTCTTATGCGGAAGGGACAGTAAGTCCGTTGACATACAGCTACCCAGTACTAATATTTAATCCGTTACAGTGTCGTGGTTACCGCGCGAATTGTTAAACATATATAAACAGATAACTATATATCCAGTACGAACAGCCATTTCATCTTATTTGACTCATCAGCTCCTGCTCAGGGATTTAGTTTCATAAAGCACAACTGCTGGAAATGGCTTTCCGGTAGCTTTAGGCGACCTTGTCATTGTCAATATAAACTAGTAATTTCCACATAAAGAATCCATTAGATCGGTGGTTCTCAACCTTTTTAGCTTGCGGACCGGTAAAATTCCAAAACAAATTTTGCGGACCGGCGGACCTTCATAAATCAAATCGACCCAAAATTTATTTATTCATACGTTATACGTGGTTCTATTGAAGTTTTTCACATACAAATTATGCTCCTACTTTCCATACTCGGACTAATAACAATTGCATCCTATCTCTTATAAGTGATGCTTGAATTGCTTCTCAGTCACATTAACTGAAGATGATACTAGCTTGTATCGAAACGTCTTAATCAAGATGCTTTTGATTTACTCGACCTTTTTGGCTTTTTAATTCTTTCATCTAAAAAAAATATTAATATTTTATTACCGTGATTTACTTTTGTCATCATTTCCTTGTCTCACGCCTATTGTGTTTCCTGCCTACCAATTTTGCCTGCTCACTCTAAGCCAGGGGTAGGCAATTATTTTTTACAGCTGGTCGCATAAAAGCACACAATTTTGTAGCTGGTCGTGCCAAAAATGCGATCCCAAATACACGCAATACATAATGTGACGCGTGTAAATAAGCTTAGGAAACGTGTTATTACGTTGAGAGGTGTACTGAAATGTGTAACTTAAGTCGAAATTAAAAAATTGCGGCTACTAGGTTTAAAGAGTAAACTTTAACTTAGATTAGAGGGGCGTTACGTGTGGAACATATATATAGACATTGTTTGATATATTGGCATTTATTAAGTTATGGGGGTTGTTTACCGGCTGCAAGGTTGCATAGAAAACACGTAAAGAGTTCTCTCAAAACACAAAACAAACTTTTTTGAGATTTTAAGTTGCAGCTGTGTTGCTTACGATATACAATGGTCATACTGTAAACACAGTATATCATTCGAAACACGAAAAAATGGTATTAAATAAATAGGTTGAGAAAATGTGAATGGCATGGTTGCCATACCGACATACCGTGCTTGTTTCTAAGATTTGTGCTTATTTTGGGGTGCAGTGTCTTAGAAAACACAAATGTGCCTATTTCTAAGAAACGTGCTTATTTTAGAGGTGTGTGCTTAGTTTGTCTTATTTAAGTTTCAAAAAGTGTTTATCAATTCTTTTACATCGACGGAGGAGTGAGAGACTTCATTTATTTATACTTACCAGGTTCTTCGACAGAGATTATAACAACAATGCATTAAATTACATAATAACAATAAATTTTGATTGTTTTTTGTAAAAAGTACATTGTAGCCTATAGAAGTGTGGTAGTTTGGTAAACTTTAGGCTTGACGTGGGGACTGACATTTTGGGTCTAGCCAGCATAAGCACGTTTTTTTTTGTTTGTTTTTTGATAAACATGAAAATGAATTTTCTAATGTCAAATGAAGACGAAAGGGAAAGAGCTACGATCATTGCTGTTATTGTGATTGCGAAATCAGCACAGAGGCTATGGAAAACACAATGTTACAACAACAAAACAATTGCTAGAAGCATTTCAGTAAAATCATTTAATTAATAATTTTATTACAAGCCAAACTCCGCCAAGTGAACTAAACTTGACTACCACGCAGGGTCAGCTGCAGACGTTCCATGCTACCATGCACCACGTTTTAAAAGGTGTACAGGTGTGCTCTGACGCAAAAATGTTAACAAAGCTTCCTTTGAATAAGGGTGGTAAACTTGCCAATTTCAAGCAAATAAACGTATTTTTTCGTGCTTCGCGCGATTAAGCTTTGCGCATACAAAAATAGGTGTTTTCAAGTTTTTATTTTATTTTATGACATTATTCCTGAAAGATTGGATTCCACCCCTGGAATCCTGGATCTTGCTCTGGTCATCAGTAGCGTGCTTATTTTTTGGTCTGAGCAGATGGTAACCCTGAATGGGGATGTTTTAAAGTTTAAAAAACGGCCGTTACACCAAGTTGTTCATATGTTAAAGACGTAATACATTCGGTCGAAGCGCAAAAATGCATTTATAAATATCAATTTAACAAACTTTTGTTTAAAAGAGTGCCACAGTAGAGAGGGCAATTTTGTCTGTAAAGAAGCCAAAAAACGCGCATACGTAAAAGACTTCGATTTGCGCTATTTTACAACCAAACATATAAAAAGAATTGAAATGCGTGCCGGGACATATTTTGCTCGGGCCTGCTCTAAGCATGATCTGTTTGACGTATTTGCATTTTTGGGGACTTTAGTTAGACCTATTCAATTTTATTGCACCATAAGGGAAATAGAGAACACAATGCAGATAGAGCTTTACATTAAGGAATGTATCACTTTAGTAACAATTATCCATAAAAAAAAGTTTGACTTTTTTTAGTGACCTCGTAGGACCATTTATTTTAGTTGAGAAAAGAGGACAAATTCTTCTAAAAGAGGATATATGGTAACCCTACACCTGTGACATTCCTTGATTGTCTCAATAACCCATTTAAAATATCAGGGCAGTTTTTGACGTTTGGTAATGTGGTCGATTGGCCGTATTTTAGGAGGAAAGAAAGCCTGTATTGACAAGTTAGAAATTGGTGATGGGCCGTAAGGCACGATTTGCTTTTGTGTAGCAACTGACATTCCACTTTGGTGTAACAAACTTACCCTTCGTAGACCATACATGACGATTGGCACATTAAGGGAACAAGTGATCTACCCGGACACGATGCTGGATATGACGAATAAAGCGATTACAGACGGCGACCTACAAAAGATTCTTGAAACTGTCCACCTCTATAGCGTAGTCACTCGGGAAGGAGGTTAGTCGTATAGCTTTAAACACACTAGTACCATAGCTGCAATGAATCGTACAATTATATATCCTACCTAAAAATAAATCAAGTTATATTGTAGAGATGCGCACAACCTGCGGCGATGCATAATTTGCAAATGGCACCACTCAAAATAATGGTTAACAAACGAAAAACCTGGCTTTACCCGGGTTAAGTAGGCTATTTGTCAGTTTAATACTATATCGCCCTAAACTTTTGCGTTGTGGCGATGGGAACTATTTACCGCTACAATAAGGGCTATATTTTGCGCATTCTACACCAATTTTGCATGATTTAGCAAAATGGTAAGATTCCATCAAGCTGTACACTAAATTTACTTTCGCATATTATGTTGTAGCATGGCCTTTATGTTTGCTAAAGCTTTATGTTATAGCCCAGAGTTGCCCAAGCTCGGGCATGACATTATTTTCTATTGCCCGCTAAATGTCTTTCAATTGAGTTTTTCGAAAAACTTTTTTGAGTTTTTGTCTTCTTACACTGGTAAAATCAAGGATGGGCTATTTAAGAGCAGCAAAGGTGTTTGAATTGTTTCGTGGTTTAACAATGTTCGGAGTAAACTATTTATTATTTTTTACGTCTTTTCATCACTAATTCTAGCCTACTGTGTGTATCCCGCCAACAATACGCAAACATTTTGTGACCCGCGAAGATGGCACCTTGGACAACCCGTATAAAGCCACGTTAAAAAAAAACAGTAACTAAAAAGTAATGTTAGGATGGCGGTAGAAGGCTAAATAATGCGAAAATATTGTTTTAAATAGTTTAACTTTTTGTCGCTGATTTTTTATAAAATATGTTAGCTTTAAAAACTTCCCCGCAATAAAGTAACGCCTTAAAAATGTAGGAACCGCGTGGAAGCGGCATTTATTCGACCGACGACGGACTTAGTATAAATTATCACATCTATATGAGTGACTGTAAGAAAATTAATTTAATTTTTCGCTTTCGTGAACCTAAAATTCCTATAAAAATATGTAAAATCTCTTGGAGCAACAGCGTAAAACTTTGTCGAACAAAATTTTTGAAAATATCTGCGTGACTGTAACTAACATAATATGGTCTAGCTTAGCCGCTTATTTGTCATGCTTAAAAATTTAAAGAGTTTCCAAGCTTATTTTTTTAATAACTCTTTTGTGATCACATGGTGTCAAATTAACATAGAATCAAAGGGCAGAGTTGTGTGTGTCTGAAATGGAACGAACAAATATTCATTTGTCAAGTTGAGACTTTTAGCCTAACTGTATTTTTGCTAACACATTGTACAATTTAATGTAGTGTGTTATGCTGAAAAAGTACTCGGGCGCTGCACTTGGCTAAGCACGTTACGCAATACACATACTACCAACCCGCTAAATATGGCTGGCTATAATTACTCTGTTTGAAAGGTTTGCTTTTTTTGCAAATTTTTTTACTATATTTTACCTTTATCTGTTTATGTACATGCGCATGTTTATATCCAGGCTTGAGCACTGTGGAAGTTAGTGTTTAATAAGTTGTCGCAGTAGGATAAAGATGCAACAGAAAACTGTGAATTGCATTGTTCTTGCGTGCGATACCACAGATGGTTAAACGACTTCCCCGAAATATTGAAGGTCGTGAGTTCGAGTCTCACCGCGATATAAAATTTCTAATAAATTTCACGATGAATTACCAGGCTTGTTTCACGATGAATTACCAACAATTGTTTTCTAAATCAGAGCAATTCGTCTTTAAAAACCTATTTTTTGATACGTCGCAAGACTTTACCCGAAAAAACGTTGTTTGGTTAGTGATTGGCGATTTTTTGTTTATATAGGTTGGGATGCTGTCGCAGATTGGAAGGATGTACTTTCAGGTGGAGA
The DNA here is from genome assembly GCF_963924565.1 of Ascidiella aspersa. NCBI lineage: Eukaryota > Metazoa > Chordata > Ascidiacea > Phlebobranchia > Ascidiidae > Ascidiella > Ascidiella aspersa. The sequence goes on along the minus strand of NC_139454.1, from coordinate 12,830,442 downwards.
AAAACAGAGAATGGGAATGGCCAGATTATTTTATCACAAGTCAGTTAAAATTTGTAAACAAGTGTTGTCACTAAGGTGTTTAATCATTGGGTTGCCTGTGTAAAACATTCATATTCCAACAAACCTAAAATACGACAACATTTTTGTTTGTTAGACCTGTTTACGCTCTTCTGGACGAATGTACTTCAGCTGTAAGTATCGACGTTGAAGGCAAGATCTTCCAAGCTGCCAAGGACGCTGGAATTGTTCTAATGTCAATATCTCATCGACCTTCGCTTTGGTAAAGCACTTATTATGTTACGCCATCTACTTAGCAGATACCCTAACAATTGGTTAAAATTGATGTCGACATAGTGTTAGTTTGAGGTTGTTTATTTATACAAACCACGTGATTATAAATTTACCATTTCAAGATGTTTTTAAAACCATGGATTGTCTAGGTCAGGGTTTCTCAACCGTAAATTTTGTGTTTTTCCTGTTTACTCAGTTTTTCTTTGGAACGTTTCACCAGCTTTTTATTAGTTTGTAAACCGCAAGTTGGAATAAGACTAAAACTAATATAAGCAGTTGAAAATTTTTTTTTACAAAATAATTGTTGTTGTTCCATTGATTAAATTTTGTGCTAAAATTAATTGTGTTAAGTAGGGAAGGATAGTTGATTTGAACATACTTTCAAAGAAGTTTACTGTTCAAAATACGTTTTTACACGAAACTTAAACATGGTTTTGTGTTATCAAATGTCGAAAACTCGCAAATGGTGCGAGAGTTACGTCTCTTTTGGCTTCACAAAAGTTAGACGAGACGGCCATAATTGTGCGAAGTGTCTGCACTGCTCGGTTGTGATGGCAAATGCGTCATTACTACGCTCAAAACTAAAAAAGCAACCCCGAAGAAAGAATGACGATACCAATGTTATTTCTGCCAAAATAATGCGATTTGACCAGGAAGCGACGTTACCTTATTTTGGATTTTAAGTGTATTTTTTCATCGGCTTTCGTTCAATCGAATCGTTTTTTTTTTTATTAACGTGGTGAAATAAAAAAAAAAGTGAAAACACGTTGGACACAATTTTAGATTTTTTTATAATCGAAGGGGGCCACGAGGATTAAAAGCCTTTCGAAGGGTGCCACGAGGCATGAAAGGTTGAGAACCACTGGTCTAGGTTGTGTAGTATATTAATTATTTTTAGATTATAAATTTGCAAGACCGGTTTTGTGTTAAAGGCACCACAACTAACACTGATTTTGGGGTTATCCTAAAAAGGGAATTGTCGGTGCCATCTCGATACCCCAACCATTATTTTGTTTGAAACAAGTTTTACTTTTGTTGACTAAACGGCCGACGATTAAATTGCACTAGTTCAATACCTGTTTTATTCCATCTTATACCACTGGTATTTTACCCACAGGAAGTTCCATTCCCATATTCTACAGTTTGATGGTGAAGGAGGCTGGAAACTTGACGAACTCGACACAAACACCCGCCTTTCACTGAACGATGAAAAGCAGGTGCGATAATATATTATGCTTTAAAGTTGTCGTGGGTCTTTTCATGTGTTTTGCAACTTCCTATATTTCGTGGTTCCCAAGTATTGATATGCGCGTTCCAACAATAGCGAAACGTTTTGATTGTATATACAGTTTATATGTTTCAAAACGAGTTTAGTTTAAATATCAACAAGTATAAATCTTAGGTTGTCCCTAATTTTTAGTCACAACGCCACCTTTAGGTTAAGACTATTGTAGCACCCGCCTTAACGTGCGTTGGTATCTGGCAGGGAATGTTTGTCAATTAAAGTATACTAACTCCCAAGTTTTAAATCCTAGGCAGAATACTTTATCGTGAGTAGAAACGAACTCCTAATTTAACGTTGCTATGGATGCTTTAGCACCTTGAAGCGCAATTGGCCGGGATGCCCAGGATGCAGACACGCCTCAACGAACTGTGCAATATTTTGGGGGAGGACTCAGCATTGAAAACCTCCACTTCTAGTGATGCAGCGAGGGAATCTGAGTCGGACGAAAGTTTTCAGATGGAAGATGTACCCTCCACCTCCAACAAGTAGTAAATTTTGACTCAACGGGATTACTCTTTTTTCGCGCTTTCATATAACTTGGTATAGCATTTATTGTTTCTATGCAGCTTTGTGCGGGTTACTAACCTTGGTCGCTCTATTTTTTATCTTTTATATGTAGCCTTAAGATAAATCCTGTATATCTTGAAATATAAAAAAAAACGTATTTCTTTAAAAGATGATCTATTTTAAGTTGTGTTTAGTTAAAATTGGAAAGGGTATGTTTTTTTAATGCTACTGTGATTTTACTGTTAATTTTTTAAGTTCAACAAGTAGCTTTCCACCGAAATTTGTAATAAACGTGATTTTTCTGTGAGATAAACTAAAATCAAGACATGGTCGCCAATTATGTATATATTTTTTAATTTAATTGGGGGGTTGCTTACCCTGCTATATTTCGCGTGAATACAGCTAATTTTACAAAAGTTAGGAATGATTTATTTTTAACCAGGCTGTAACTTGTTTAAAACTGTTTATTTTTCGATTGCGATCATAAGCCTCACTATGCAGAATAGAATAATAACAAACAAACTAAAAAGAATACAGTGACCAGCAAAGTAATCAAAGTTGTTGCTTTTATTACAAGAATATGCAACTCGTTTTTCACTTAACAGCAACTATGCTTCGGCTTAATAAACACTTGATCTGATACCTACACTTTTGAAACTCGTTAACGATTTTGTGCTTTGTTGCTTCAACTTTCTGTGCAGACCTACAGATGGCAAGCCAATGGCCTGATGATTTTTCTAAACATCGCCGTGATAAATCTCGTTGCCTTTAATCCCCAAGGCTTTATACGCCTTAAAACTCTAGGTCAGGGTTTCTTAAACTGGGGGCGCGAATGACTCACTGAGAAAAAACCTTTTTGATATGCATTTAGTGTTACGTTTTAAAAAACTTAAAAACTACTTTTTTACTGTGACTGACACAGATTACTTTACTCCAATTACCTTGCCTAATCTATTTTCCTCATTCATATGAATCTTTTCTCCCGTTTCTCATATTTAGCGTCCTGAATGTGTAATGATACGTACTAAACAGTGTTGGAAGATTAGTCGTTTCGAAGGGCTTAATCGGGGTCGCTAGGCCTTGTCCCACAAAGCCACATTGTATTACATAAACGCAATATTTTTTCACGTTTTTTAGAAAATATTTTCAGCCAAAACGCGCCGTGCACGTTATATGTGTATGGTATGTGGCGCCGTAAGAACTCATATACTCGTAAACGGCAATTTTATTGCATATTTGAACACTAGTTTGCGTGAGAACCTGGACCCGTCCCCGGTTCTTTTATGTCCAATAGAGCTACTTTTGAATTTAATATTCGTAAAGGTTGCGTGAAAAAGCCCCCTGCGCTAAGTGGAAATTAGCATTGTTTAAAAGTTAAATGGTTATAAATATAGGTCGTATGTAAACTGCCTTTATTTATCATACGCTATGCCAACTCACTAGTTATAAACAAATTGTGATATATAACACTGGTAATAACGAACTACCTTTTGAGGGGTTCGTTTTGCGACAACACTATGCATCCCATGAAACCCTGAGCTCTTTAAAATCTCGAAACTCAAAAAAATAATAAGTCCAGCTGTTAGCCTACGGATTAATAAACAGGCAAATATCTACGAATTATTTAGAGAAAAAATAACGTCACTTTTTTCTTGCACTTTAGTAGCCAACACATAATTACTATTTTACCCTTATATTAACATCCCCAAAATACATTTTTTCACCCTTTTTCCATTTTCACACCCCAATATTGACGCTGGCAAATTTTCGTTTTCGAGAACAGCGAGAGGTCCGTTTTGCCCTGCTTTCCCCTAAATAGGCCCAGTATTTTTCAACGACTTAAATACAAGTATTTGCAACTAATAACAAGTCCTATAGTCCAAGTCATGCCATTATTAGAGAAAGTAAATCAAGTTAATGATACGAAAATAAAACGTTAAACTCACAAAAAATTAGAAATGGTCCGAATTTGAGCAATAACTTAACTAAAAAATAAACAATAGCCTATGTAGCAAGTTAATTGTATAAATAACCCAATTTTATAAAACATTTTTTTAACAAAAAAACAACATACTGCAAGCAACACGTATCATCCTATGTGCAAAACTTAGGATAAATAACTGAATTTTATAATGAAAACACTTTATTTCAACCAGGTCGTTTGTTCAAACAATATAAGTCATGTCAATTCATTTACTTACACGACTTAATTCAAGTCAAGTCGTTGTCCCGAAATGACTTGCCAATTCGAAAGCACCTGTCACCTGCCAATACGAAGCACCTGCTAAATATAAGTCTATTTCGCTTGATGTATTAAAATAGACTGGTGTTTTAAAACACAAAAACAGTTGAAAGAAATAAAAGTACGAGCACAGTAAAAAAATTAAGTAGGACTATTATAAAGCTTTTAGAAAACGATTAAAAACCCAAATGCATTATTTTTACGCTGTTACGAATAATAGGCTTACATTTTGCTAATTTTTATCGCGCGTCTCAAAATCGAACTTGGCATAACGTATTAAATATTTACATTTGCCTTTACTTGTTTTTATTGGTGGTCTAACGCAAAGTTGCCAAAAAATAATCGGCGCCATAATCACTAAAATCCCCCTACTTCGAAAGTCGATGTCAAAGTTCGATTGGGGTGTACAGGACTATAAGGCCTCTTCAATTTATTTGTGTCGCATCTGCGTGATCTGTGTTGCATACAGTGGTCCTTATACAATGAAGCAAGGTCGTGACCGGTATGAGTAGTGTGGCCTGCATCAGAACTACTTCTTGCTCGAATTGTATTGTTAGGCTTTACCTTAACCCCAAAGTCTGGCGCGACTGATAGATTTCCGTTTAATGACGTAGTTGACGAAGCAGTCGATGATGACGACAGCGGTGTCGCTGCGTCACTTGCTGTGGCGGAGATCTCGTCGAGATTAGGAAAGACGTTGTCGACACTGACTGATTTGCTCAGAGCCTTTCGACGACCGACTCGATAACTTGGGGGTGCAGCGAGGGAAAGCCCTCCACTAACTACTGCGTTCCGTCGCGTCCTAGTTGGTCGCGAATATTCATACTCGGGGGGTGCAATACTTGGAGGGTCACTATCCTCGTCATCAGCTTCTGGTATTCTCGCAATATTCCAAGCATTGTCACACACTTCATCACTTTGATTGTTGTTATTGTCATTGAAAGGAAAATCTTTGGAGATTCTAGACACTAGTGGTAGTATGGGAACGCTACTTTGTCTTTTAAGTGTGTGAGTGATTTCACTCATTCCTTGCGTTTTTAGAGCTTCGGAAGCACATGTGCAAGCATTTGAACTGAGTGTAGGAATCTTGTCTTGGATTCTGTAAGAAAATTTTCGTCTCTGACTGCTGGAGGGCGACCGAGGGCTAAGACGCGAAAACTCGCGCCACAAATCCATGAAAACGTCCCCAGCCTCGGTAACTGACTCGCGCACTGAAATCTCACGGAATATATGACAGCCAAGATCGCGGGCAAGCTGCTTCCCTTCTTCTGTGCTTACCATTCTATCGTGCTCAGCAAGATCGGATTTGTTTCCGATGAGAATCCAACAGGGCGTAAAGTTTACACGTAACCTTGAGTGCGTGTAGCTGGCTATGAACTTAAGCCTTGTAAGTTCGTCGAAACTGTACTTATCTGTGACGTCATAAACAAATACAAAACTCTCGCCCCACTTGCACTTGTCTTCCAACATCAGAGAGTTTTCCTCCTAAACAGTATTTTTGTCAATTTTCAAAGATAAAATTAAATGAAATATAAAATAAAAAAGTACGTCCAAGTTACAAAAGTGCAGCTAAAAGTAGGGTTAATGTTATCGTCAAATCACCCACATGACATTTGGCCAGTTATCCCGCGCAAATAAAAATAAAAATAAGGAACTGTGTGTGATGCGCCGCAAAACATAATTACGTTCGAAAATTGACAAATATTTCTTCTTGGAACATTGTCAAGTTTCTTTAATTAGGCTGCTATTCACTTTCCCAGACAAAGAAACACCACGGCGCTTATTCTGCGCTACAAAGGTATAATGCTAGCCCAATTACTTGCTAAAAGCTTAAGTGGGATTGATTTTAATAGCACGTTTATCGGGGTAATTTCATATGAAAGACAGATATCCTAAGACCAATTTAAAAAATATAACAAAACTATTTGCAGTATAATTCAGGAAAAACAAAACTAGCATTTATTTACTGTATTGTAAGAAACGTTTAAAAGTTGTACCCGCAGTCAAAAAAATGTATTCAATAACCAACAGCTTTTTCGGAAAATAAAATACCAGACGAATACATTTTGCCTATTTAACTGCATCTTTTCGATGTATGCGCTTCGTTCGAACTTTTATTTCAGTCAACCATTCATCTGTGAAGTTAATGGTCCTCGTATTGATGGAGCAATGTGCTAAAATTTTTGGCGGTTTGCACAGTTAAAAAGTTGCATATTTGTGCACAAGTTAGTTCGAGATCAGCACGCTAAAATCTGAAATTGTTTATCACTCGCCCAATAAAATCCTGGGTCCGCCCCTGCTAGCCAATTTAGTATTTTCGGATAATATTTAAGAATGGAGACTAGAGAGATTTTTGGCGCCATTAACCAGCAGGTAGTCGATTTTGAGCCTCCAGGCCGCGGCCGCCGTCTCTTATTTCGGATGAGCAAGCTCAGTCCAGGAAACCGCCCACCAATAACTGAAGTTTAACTCCAACTAGCGTATAATCGCTACCTACCGTAGCCAGTTGGAAGCTTTTTTACTGACCTGTCCAGCTGTGTCCATTATTTCAAAGTTGACCAGCTCGTCATCAACGACAGTTGTATGTCTGTAGATGCTTTCTAAAAACGCGATAATTGTTTATTTAAACAGTTGAAGCTTCAGTACCGTTTCGACTAATCCTAATAGTTTTTACGATTTAAAATCTACTTTCAAATATTTTTAATATATTTTTGATCAGTATATTACAAATTTCCGGCCTGGAATACTTGGCCTCTAAGACGGGGGCTGCTATAATCCTCGACATAAAACTAAAGTTTTGTCTTATATTTAGGAATAAATTAGTGATTTTTAGTTACCCTATTTTTTTCGCACAACTTACCTAAGTTCGGATCGTAATCTCCAATAAATCTCTTCGTAATAAACCGAACAGCCATTGCTGAAATTAATGTAAAAAGGTAAATATAGTTGGTTAACATGTAATGCTCGAAAAATAAATTGGATAGCTATACCAACCATTTACTAATTAGTTTAAACGGCTTAGGCTATTTAATTAAAATAGTTTTACCTAAACCGAAGCCTAATGACCCTGTAACGTAACTCATCAAAAATGTAAACAGGAAACACAGGAAATTCTCGAACAGGGCCGCCAAAGCGGATACCTGGGCTGTCAAACTTGGAAACAGCAGTGACCCCAAACCTTGCTACTGAGCTCGGCTAACAGAATAGCGACATACACGGTTCAGTAACGCAGGCAATGTATCACGGCGATAGCATTTTTCCAAATATACTAATAATCATTTACATTTTAAAACGTTTTGCTTTAAAAGGGCAACTTCAACCGTCAAGTTTGTATTAAACGAACAATTAAATGTATTTTGTTGGTATTTCTCTTCACAGTAGTATACGTTTTTTTTTACCAGTGGTTACGTTTTTTACACTTATATTCCACATAAAGTGAGGCCTCGGCAAAAAGAGTAAAGCGTAAAATGTTTCTCGGGTTTAACGACGAAGCCACAATTATGTTTTGCCAAGTGAAATCAAACAATTAGTACCAAAGCCATCCGGTTTGTTGCCCCGAATTGATAAACTGTTTTTATCGAGAGAAATTAAACCAACTTCGTTAAACAAATAATTTTTACCTCGAGGTATCTGTTATTGTTCCTGACATTTTGCGAAAAGAGACCATGCTCAAAATATAATCTCAGGACATAACGCGACTCTTTTTTATCATTCTATGAATCAACCAGGACTCGTTACCTTAAATAAGCAAGTTGTGTTAAGCATTTGCAAACCGTTCTGTTAAGACGATACGTGGGGAATAGGAAAGATCGCTAACTTTCTGTTGACAAAACAATCAAATTGTATTTTGCACAGCCACAGTTGTTCAAAAGGCTTTTTTATTTTCGCCTCAAATAGTAACTCGTCTACTGTAAGAATTTAAATCTAGTGTTCGAGGTATTTTGTTTCGCCACTTGATAGCCGCTTGACGCAAGAGTAGTTCTAAAACGATGTCATGTAGAGCAATTGCAACTCTTCCATGAAGGTAAGCAACACCTATTGCAATGACTGAAAAAACTACTGCCGTGATTCGACTTTGAAATAATCTTTGAACAAAACATTTCGACTTTTGCATGTCAAATTTTGTTACATGAATACGCCAAGGTGAAACTCTGATTTAAAACATATGTAAGGCTTAAGTGTTTTGAGTCGCTTGACTACGCCTAAACTATGTTCGTCAAATACGGCAAAGGCGAGGGGAAGGCTAGTTATAGACAGGCTGTTTCTCGCACGACCGGTTATCAAAAAGCCGTTAATATAAATATGAGCTAAACAAACTTTTCACACCAATAACATTTTTCTCCGTGGTATTTGAAACTATAAGCCTTACACGCGTAGTTTAAAATTAATCAATAAAGGTTAGTGTAAATGTTTTCTGGTACTGGTAGTTTCGAGGAAGAGCACCCTGGTATTTAATTGAATTGTGCCAGGTAACAACGAGAACAACCTAACCGTTAAAAGAGTTTTAGTGGATTGTAACTAAACTGAACACCATTTATGTACAAAACACAGCAAGCCACCAGGTTAAAAATAGAGATTTGTGATATAAAATTAATAAATCATAAATCTAGTGCATCTTTATTTATTGGTCACTGCCTTTGTTTTTAAATGGGTTCAGTTGCAACAAACTCTTTCTGCCATATCACATAAAGTGTGAAGAAGAATATTAAATCTGTAGGAGCATATTTAACTGCAAAAACGCATCACAATCTTTTAATTTTCTTAATACGTTTACAGTGGTATCCTATACGCAACAAAACTATGCCTTTACAAATACCTTAAGGATATGTGCTGCGAAAGGAAATATGTTTAAAGCTTCAATAGAGTTTGAGCAAAATAACACATTTCTTTCCACATCTAAACCGTTTTAACGTGTAATAAACCTAAAATGATGTGATATGGGTAACGTTCTAAGTGGACAACTTAAAATGATAGCACAAAGCAGTCGAAAACAGCACAAAAATGCTTTACGCCAACCTTTACTTGACTCGTAAAATAGTTGATTTCGTGCTGGTCCGTAATTAACACGACTCTTTTAAGTAGGACAAAATACTTGAGCAACAATTAGACACGAGTCGAAACTAACGTTAACCTCTTTTCGAATGTTTGCGTTAAAATTACAGTCAGCAGATATAAGAGTGGACGACTGACATAGATTCAAACGTTTTTGCCCAACTACTTAATCTACAACTGTAACAATGTGACAGTGTAACAACTTTAATCACAATAAAATTATTTCGAAATTAAACTAAAAAATAGACAACTTAAATAAAACTAAAATAACATAAGATCCGCGCATTTATTAAACATTTCTCGGTCTAAATTGGAACCGCATTCGCATTCCGCGTGGTTGCATATTTATTAACGAACTAAATTGCATAGTTTTGTTGGCGTTGAAATACACATATGGAGATAAAGCGGCAAACCGGCATATTCATTGATAACATAACTGTCAGTTAAACAAACCACCTCGAAAAACGGAATGGTTATTTCATCTCTTAGGTTTTGTGTAAATTAATTTAACGATCAATTCGCTATATATTTCTAAAGACATTTCTTCATTTAAGTGCCAAAGAATTATAAGTCGTCACAAAAAGTGACATTTTGATGGGTGGATAACACCGAAGGAGACTACATGACACGACTAACACCCAGTGCTTTGAAACTATTAATTGCGTCAAGTGCTGATAAATTTCTGCGAGCCACAAACACGTCATAATTTTATCGCGATGTTGATCACAGATAAAAAGTATGTCTGTCTATGACTTTAGATTTTAGATAAACAGAATTTGTTAAACAGAAAGGTAAAACCTTAATATTTTATTGATATATATATTTCAAAGCAGCTAGTATTTGCTTCGTTTTTTTCTGGTAATCTGATTCTAACTATTTAAATAGCAGTTTAAAGCTGATTTTTTTTATTGTCCAATTCTTGTTAAGAAAGTTTTAGACAATAGGAGTTTTTAGAACATTGGCTTCGCTAGTATGTTGTTGATTTGACACACTACATATATGCCTAGTCAGTAAAAGTCATTTTTTTATTTGGTGGTACAGAAAGTGCTAAAACTGATAATAGGAAAAGAAGTAGGTCGTTATGGGCTTTATTTATTACTACGAACTCGCAAAATTATAAAGTCATAAAAAGTCATATTGTCTGTTTTAGGATGTGACTTTTTGTAACGAATATATTGAATTCTATAGTGTTTTTAGATCTAGGTCAACAACTCTTGTCGACAGGCAGTGGGCGTTTTCATGCGTAAAGCATTGGAAGTAACATTTGTATTGCTTTTCGCAGAACAGTTTAGTCTTGTGAGCACAGCCTGTGCAAAGGGATTTGGCTGGCCGTTAAATAAACACGAATTACAAATATTACTATTGACGTTTTGAAGGTAAAACCCTTCTACAAATAGGATTTTACTAAACTGTAAACACAACAGCACACAATCACAAAAACATTTTCGGGACACTAGTGTGTATAATTTCGCGTTTACTTCAAGGTGATCTGCCTGTCAAGAGAGCACTAAGAATATGGGATTAAAGTTCCATTTATACGCGATAAATCCGCCGCTTAAACCGCGCCCACAGACAGACTGGCGAACTTCATTCTTTGACTTTTTCACTACTAAGTCAAGGAGCAGATAAACGAGATAAATTGAAAAATGTAAAATACGTGTCGAGTGAGCGGCTTTCAAAGCTTTACCGTTTCAACAGTCATATGGAAAGTGTGAGCTGCATAATTTTATTGTAAATACACCTAACTGATACAGTGTGTGCCTTATTAACCAACTTGTTTTTAACGAAATATTATGTTGTGATGCATACAAATATTCTGATAATTCAATTTACAAACAAAAAATATGCTATATATTACGTTTTATAAATATTCCTCCTGTTGTCATTTTGAAAATGTTGTATTTCTTGTTTCGCAACCAAAAAATTAAACATGCCAGTTATTAGCATACAGCAACTTAGTATTTAATCGTCAAAAACAAAGTTAACAACTGACAAGAAATTCTACGTCAAGATGCTTTTTAACAGGTAGGGTTTATTTCATGGATTTCAAATTTAATGAAGCATTAACGAACGGCATAACATAGCCTTTCGGAACCTGAACAAACCAAACAAATTTACGTAAATGTGGTATTTGTCAATCGATGAACACAGCAAACAGATTAAGTTGACTATCATTCACGCGGAAATGTCGCGTATTTACCGGCGCCAGAAGGATGCTGTTTTTAATGCTGAGTGATGTATATCACATAAGGTACGTCATGAATAGATCGGTGGAAACAAAATTTACCTAGCTATATAACATCCACAAAACGAGACCAACATTTTTAACAACCTTGAGTTCGCAGTCACAAGTACGCAAGAACCAAATGAAACCGAATACAACGCACATGGCCAATGACGTCATCCTATTGAAACGACAAAACAAATTGGCTGATGTGGAAAATGTATAAGCAATGTAGAAATGTATAAAAAGCTTTTTTATTCAGCAAATACAATTTGTTTTTCAAGGAGACACAAGTGATAAATTTCACGTAAACAGTGTTGTTTGCGTTTTCCATAAACCAACTCAGCGAGGCGAGGGGCTTAGTGCCATTACAAGTGGCGTGCGGCTGATTGGCTCTTATCTTGCGCAAGTTCAGTCAAACTGCTCTTCCAATTACCGCAAGTGCCTCGCCGTTTCGTACCATTTGAACTGTCGAAGTTTGTTAGAACTGTGCTGTTCGAAAGCCGTATCAAGTTTTTAAAATCTCTGTAAAATGATACTTGATCTCCGCGGTTTTACACAGTTCAACTATAGAAGCAAGAAATGTGCTTCATTATACTTAATTTACACATGATTATGTATTTACACAAAAAACTAGTATAGAAACCAGAATTTTAACGACCAAGGCGGACAGGGTATAAATAAACATAAGGGTCGTCTAAACGCAAATTGGCATATTGTGGTCTGAGGTTTGTTTGATGTATTTTACAAATCACAATCGAAGAGCGTTCATGTATTTCACTAATTAACATAAATAAGCTACGACATGACTGAAAAGTTTTTGTTCCCCAAGTGATAATGATGGATTGTTGTTTAAAGCGTTGCTTTCGCAGTTGAGGTTCTATTTAGATTTAGACGGCTTTGTCTATAAAGTCGGCGTAACGTTAAATTTGTAACAGTACAAACCACAATTAATCACTTCTTGCCCTCGTGCCTTGTGTTTATTAGGTAACTCACGTCTGATCGTCATTTTGAAAATCTTACATTGGTAACCGCTGAAGCCTACTAAATTGTAACCAACCGTTAATAACATCGTCATAAAAAAACTGTTGAAAGGGATCTGAATTGAAATTTATCAATAAAAAGTTAGAACAAAAAAGCAGAGGTTTATACTTTATTAAATGATAACAGCCTGTAACTTTTTTAATCGCTTTAACAGACGTTTTCAACACAACATTTCTATTCACGCGAAACGACGTGTTCGGTGTGCGATAATCGCAATAAAAGTTAATGCGTCAGAGTGTTTAGTTTTGGTCGGACTAACCTGTTTTTCCTACTCCACCAACGCCGAGTACAACAACTCGAATAGACTTTGGGCTTCCGCTCGTCGTAGCTGATTGACTGCGCCTGATACCGTGAGGCCGCGGCAGGCTTGCCAGAGCCGAGTTTAGAGATATTGCTCGGCCGCGGCTATTATTCATAGCTGTAAAACCCAGCTCAAACGGTCGGACAACTTTTATGATGGTTTCCAACTTGCGATATATTACAGTCAAACGTTTTAACTACTTCTGTTTCGTTCAATGTAAAATAAATCAATTATGCTATGAAAAGGTCTAACTGCCCAAAGTCAAAACAAAATAACGTTTCTTTAGAGTCTAGACCCTATTTAAGTTGGTGACTTTTAGACCTTTTTTTCTAATCTACAACACTCGAAACATGAAACCTGCCAGTAGTAAACGTTTTTATCTTTAAACAGTGGAAAGTCTATGGACTAAGTCAGCTCATACTTGGAAAACTTAACTGTTTGATTAATCTAATAAATATGTTGCAATTTGGACAAATATTCTATTTTAGACTGTCCAATGTCCTCGTAGTACCGATTTTATCCATCTTCCATACATCGCACACACACGACCGGTCTTTGAGTAGTTCTTAACGCTACTCAAACTTGGTTGGCCACCACGAGAGAACTTGAGAAGGCCGCAACCTTTTTCCCGACGCTCTTGAAGCCGATCTCTCGTTCTGATAAAAAGACTTCGTGCTAGCGGTACTGCCAAGTATACCTCGTGCTCAGACATGATCTATGATTCTTTAAAACGAACTTAGGATCAAGTTAATAACTTGCCCGGAGTAACAAAAACATTGCCCTCTGTGCATTATTTCGCGATTGTTAAATATAAGCTTACGCCTAAATATACCAATGGTATTTCGCAGTTGGCGTTGCAGTAGTTCTACGTTTAATAATCTTTTGTAAAAACGGATTCCAAAATTAACATAAAAGAACATATTACGCTTCGTTTACGAATCTTTTACAAGCATATATATATAGTACATTGTGACTGCAAATCGCGTGTTGACCAATTTCAATAAACGAATTATTTTCAAAAGGTATTTTAGTGTTGAATTATGGAGACATGCAATCGTGACTTTATCGTAACTAGTAGAGGGTGACGCGATGTCGCATAGTATTTCAACACGTATAAAGATATCAATGCACCAATAAAGCGACGTTTTGGGGCGTGTTTTGATAACCGTAGAGAATGTTTTTAATAAACTAATCGTACGAAATATGTCTCTCATGTGAAGCCAACCAACACCTCTTAAATAGCTGTTTTTCATCATTTTCAAAGTTTGAAATAGCCAACATTATGCTTAATTTTTGCCTTTATATACTGCGCAATTCAGTATACAGCGCTTATAATCAGTTTTATGTGTAACCGTTAAAATGTGACCTTCGTAAGTTGATGACCAGCCAACAACAAAAATTATACTATTTTTATATTGTTTTGAACAACACAGAATGGTCGAAGTGTAAACACATACAACAATAAACACAAAAAATGAATTAAACCGAATCAAACGATTGGCAAGAAAGGCGGATTGGTGAAACTCAAGACCGTTGCTTTATAACTGAACTACCAAGAATGAAATATAGCAGGCAAGAAAACAAAGCTAGAGAACCGACCAGGGAGAAACATTGAGTTACGTTTAACAGGTGGTTACAACGTAAAGGGATTTCGTGTTAATCACACTCTGTCGAACTCGTTGGCCGCAGGCTAAGTCGTCAATCGAAACAGACATGCAAAAGTACAGTTTTCCGTGATCGAAAATACGCCGTATTTCATCTATGAATAATGCAATACTTCTAAAATGAGAAAAAATCAATATAATAAGAAAATCAAACTAGCAATTATTGTTAAAAACCATGAATTCGTCGTCAATTTTTGTATGACATGTGAATTCGTTATTAGTTGAAATAAGCATATTTTTATTTGTAATCCAAGCCGTCCGTGTACAATAAACAAAATCAAAAATACAACAAAGCATATATATATATATAGATAGTTAAAGCGACTAAAAACGAAAGATTGATAACACGTTGATAAAATATACCAAGGCAAACATGATCCTTTTTGTAATTACGCAAACACAAAGAAATATTTTTTATCCTTTTGTCCAAACGAACATGGAACAGACGGCCGTAATTTTACGTGGAAAGATCATAACAAGGTTTAACCAAGGTGATACACTTGTATAGAAATCTGAGAATCCGATATAAAATGCTAAATGCTAATGTTAGTGGTATCTGGATGTTGCGTTCAAAAACAACGTTAAGCGTAAGGAATAACACTGAACAAAAATATGCTAGATTGAAAAAAGCGCGTAATAACACTGAACACGAACAACAACATACAGAAAGTCGCTAAAACCTTTTCGAAGGCGCAGTGACGATAAAAATTATGCGACGCATTTTGAATTTGGCTTTTTCGATCTATTTAAGAAAAGGTGAGGAACAAACAATATTGAACAAGAAAGACAGTACAGGAAATTATAAGCATACATAACTTGAATTCACGGCTAATCATGAAATACCGTCAACTTGATAAAATAGGGAATGCATTCATACATGTGGAATTGTGCAGAAGTCGAAAAACAAAATCGATGAATTTTTTTATTTAACGACGTGCGAGAAACATGTAATTAGAAAATAGCCTTGTTAAGCCGCGTTTGTGGCAGAGTACCTGTTCAAAAGCAAGGTGGGTGATTGCGCATCTAACGATCAAATGCTTCTCGACGTTTGTGGTTTTAAAGTGACACTTTCGCTGCCGCGATTTCTTCTTCACTCTAAAAGGTGGCACTTTGAGAATAATTGATTTTTACATCGATATTTGACATTGCATATCAAAATGGAAGACAACTTAACCAGAATTTTCTGTTTTGGTTATATTATATTATTTGGGACAAATCGTTATAAAAACTGTCAGACTTTCTTGTGCATTTCCTTGTAAGTGGTACATAAGTTACTAAAACCATTTTGTAAAAAAGTATATGGATTTGGTCAAAGGTCATTGGCCACAGTGTGGCTTAACATTGTGCAATGTACAATAGTACATGTACTTTATCTTGCCAAAATTTTGTTTCTTTGTAGTAGTTGGGGGTCCTAGTTGTAAATTATTTTTTAGCCTGAAAATACATTTTTTGGCAAAATTATGACGTATTAGAAATACATTGATTTAAACCACATATTGTTGTTTGAAGTACTGCATTAGTGCCGTGGCGTCGTCAAACACACGCTTTAGAATTTAGATGTTTCACTGACGATTGGTGGTTTATTTTAGAAAAATGTTAGAAAATAAACCAGAGATACGCAACTATATGAAGCAAAAAACGAAGTTCGAGCTCAACCTATAATGCGATAAACTAGGCCTGGGTAGGTAATTCTGCCAGCTCGCTATACGGTATATTGCTCTGAAGACATAATACACTTAAAATGTCGTTGAATATAACTCAAAACTAATATTTTTGATAAAGTTTTAACTTAACAACAATTTAAAAAATAATCGCCTTAGTAACTACTATTTGTTACTAACGTTGGGTTCTTTTAGGCCCTTAGGGACTATATTAAAAAGTTAGTAGGTGATCAATCCTATCAGAAAAGGAGTTTAAGTTGCCATAAACAAAATTTGGATATTTGTGTTATAATTACAGACCCTGCATCCTGAAAGCTTTTCTAATCTAATAAGAATTGTTTAAATTTGTATTGGTAGCTCGATTAGTTTAAACTTAAAAGTATTGTGGCGTTCTTTGGGTAGAATAGCACACAAAAAATTACCAAGCCATGCCTACATAAAAATAGTTTAAATACAAATTTCAATAGGTTTATGTAGAACAGGTTCAAAAACTTCTGTCAACAAAACTCACCGGTTAACAAAATTCTTAACAATTGAAGAATTATTTTAGCAAATGGTTGTATCCCCGCAACAAAGCCTTATCAAGCGGGATTTCGTATTTCCAAAGCATACCAAGGACTTGACACAAAAATGCAATTGACGAACCATCGCACAAGAACGCAGTGTCTTCGTAGATGTGAGTGCAGGTCTAAACATATTAAACACGTATGGTTATAATCACAGAGGGATTATCGTTAATTTAATTGTTTTAACAGCTCTATAAACATAACTAAACCTATCTATCTATCACGATAAAAATTTTGGAGAAAACTAACTTCCAACACTAACTACTTCTGGTCGATTATTGCGTGAAATGACAACAAAAATGAAATGGTATTTAGTGTTTAGGGCAGGGATCGGCAACCTTTACAGCCCGCGGGCCGGAAAGGGCCGGCCCGCCAAAGCAATTCATCCGGCCCGCCGCCTATTTGACAAACTAGACATGAGTCTATTTTACATACTTTTTTACTCTATTTACTACGTACGTGCGAAAATTTTTTTGTTGCTGTGTTTTTATATAGATCAGTGCTTCTTTACCTATGCGGCGTGGAAAGCTGACAAGTGGGTCGCGGACAAACGTTAAACGTATTCAACTTTTTTTGACATATATATCTTTTAACATTTTATTATTTTCGGCAGTGTAATAATAACTTGCAAGAAATTTAAAAGAAATACCGGTATACCAAAAAAAAAAATCGCGCTCACTTAGCTTGCCAGGTACGCCCAGACTTAAAAAGCTACCAAATACTGAACTAGATTAAACAATAAAGTTATTGAGTTTCTTCAAAATAGTTTTATTACACTTTTTGTAAGTAGTATGCTGGATGACGACGTGTAGACTCGAATTTTAAACCAAACAAACGCTCTTTTTGCGCTTTGCGCCAACACTTTACTATCTCCTTAAATGTAATTAAACACGTCTTTATGTGCAAAAAATCCGATAACCGCCCGATTCACAGTTGTTCCAACAGTTTAATAACACAATTCTTAGTTAACTCTTTGTGCGGCCCTCAGAGACCTTTCTGAGTTTGGTTTTGGCCAGCGACTAGAAAAAGGTTTCCGACTCCTGGTTTAGGGGAACGTATTAAAGTACATACAAATACACTCACAACGTTCTACATTATCTGTCAGTATAGTTATTCTCTTTAATTTTTAGCATTGAAATACAGTAAGATAAAGCAGTGGTTCTCAAACTGTGTGCCGAGATTCTCGTGGGTCGTGGCACTTAATATTTTTTTAAATAGCCTATTTGTGGTACACATAGACATGCAGCCGCCAAGCACGTGAGACTGAGAAGCACATTATTAATTAGATAACTGAAAATATTATGGTGTTTACCTACTACTTTGCTATATGTAGGGTGATTGTTAAGTTCTAAAGGTATAATTTTGTTAAACATTCGAGTCACCGCAGGCTAAAAAAGTTTGAGGTTCATTGGTATAACTATACAGTATGACTTGCTTGCTGCATGCAAGGGACATCGGTTTTGCTACACCGTATACTAAATGTACAGTTGTTTTAAGACAATAATTACAACAACAATTATGACTAATTAATTTAATCGCGAGATTTTCTGATAAAAATGTTTGTTATTTTCCCACACTCTATGTTAAGGGTGGTTCAATAGGTAAATCAAGCAAGTAAATAAACTCGTAGACATATATCCACGAAAATAGAACGACAAATTAAACACTTGGTGAATAACAAATGACTTAAGTGGACTGAAATTTTTAAACAGTTGATTTTTTGGCGAGTGCTGATTGGTAGACACTCGGCCGACTGCAAAGTGGAGATTTTAAGTTTCAACCCTGTAAATTGAAGAAAAATTATTTCGAGTTAATTTCATTGCCTAAGCGTCTAATAATAGTGTTTGGTGAGTAGATTTAATTGACTAGCTAAATCTTCAAGGATACTAGGTCACCTTGACCGGCGAAGCTTGGCTAGAAAACTAAAAAATGCGTTAAGATTCAAACTCATGACCTTGGTAAAACCAAACAGCCAAAGTACCGTTGCCTGCTGCATTCTGTGAAGTTAAGGCTTACACGATAATTCTGACTAGGCTGACGAGCAAGCCTTAATGTAAACTATAAATCAAAATTCATCGCACAATTAGAGTTGTTTGCGATGTCAGAATTACAAATAATATAAAGATTTGTAAGAGTCTTTTCGGTTGTAAAAACGCAAATTTTCGGTTGTAAAAACGCAAAATTTTTACAAAAAATATTGTTAATCTTAAGTATAAATTAGGGATAACCAATTATTATTCTTATTATGTTGCAATACCGATATCTGATATTGCCGGGGAAATTATGGCGATTTGATCTGATACCACATGATGACACTCATAAGATAAAATAGGGAAATTACACATAACGTAAGAAAGGCAAAAATGGCATCTAATAGCCAAAAATGTTTTAGTACAAAAACGTCCGTTTTCACATATATTCTTTTGAAAATGCGTAAACAACGACTAAAGTGCTTTGCAAAGTGGCATTTGGTAAAAAATGAGCCTTCTAAGAGTCTTGGATGCCTAAAAAATATAAAAGGCATAAAAGGAAGTAAAAAAACTGAGCAGTTCAACAAAAGTGTTCCATCTGGTTCTACTTTTACATTGGTTATAGGTTTATAGCATGCCATACAATTAATGTAACAGTCACTGCAAGAAAACAGTGTTATAAATTATGCATATTGACAAATCTTTACACTAAATAAAATCAGGATGGAATTTGCTCTTCTCGCCATGTCAAATAAATTACTTCAAATCGGAGCAAATAGTTTTTAAAGTTTAGAGAAATTTCATATTAAATCACCCAATTGAAATCACATTTTTGACAAATTAAAAAAAAGGTGAATTTTAGAAAAATTTTACTTTTTAAATATCGCACTTTGAAATTGGCATACATTTGCCACTAGGTAGCGACATATTTGATTTTTGCTCATATTTGATCCATAATTTTATTTAGAACTAAGTAAACAAAATTTTGTTGTTTACCTTTGTTTGAGGGTTCGGAAAGTAAAAGGATCGTCTTAAAAACACTTTTTAGGAAACTAAAACAGATAACACCAATGTCATTTTTTTGCATGCCGTAGTCCATAATTAAAGATCTTTGAACCATTACAAAAGCAATCATTTAACAATAAACTGGCAGAATCTAAATCTTGACCCAATAAGAACAACACCAAGCAACAGAAACCGAAGTTAAATAAAATCAATTATTTTAGTCACTTATATATTTACTATTGTATTTTATTTACTATTTGTATTTTAACTGTATTTGTACATGATGTGGCAAAATAAATGTGGGTTATTACTAGACATTACATAATATAGTATATGGAAGCGCCATAGTAAAGTACAGCAAACCTACGAAGAGTATAACAACAACAAAAAAATCCTAATGTTTACTCCATAATTATGCCACTCCACGGTTTGGCGTCATGCATTATTATGATATAATTTTTTTTAAATTAACTCTGTAAGTTACAGGTATATAACTTGGGCCTTTGTATCAGATGAGAATCTTAAAAACAAGTCCAATATTGTAAAGTCCATCCAGTAATGACTGTATTAGCAAAACACATAAATATATATTGTCATCTAGTGGCACTAGTGCTATAACTTAAGTGTGTGTAACTCAAAAAATTGGTTGGTCCATTTCAATGAAATTTAAAGCAAAGAATGAGTGTTTGGGTGTTAGCTATTGTATCAATTTAATGACAAATCCTAAAATGTAATTTCTATATAACTGGCTCCCTGTGTAATTTTCTATATAACTCCCCATTTGCTGAGTGCGAACCCACCATCACAAAAAAACTGTAAAATTGTTTATGTTCTGCCTTGCACAGATTTAATTCAGGCACTAACTTCGTGGATGCCTGCTTTCTAGTAGAGACAGGTTGTCAAAACACAGGGCTAGACCACTACTGATTAAGTTAGATATTCCTGACCATTTTTTCGGCTAACGGAAAGAACCCAGCCACAACCCTTACATATTTTCTTGGTTTCCACTTTACCTTCTCTTAGTCAAGTTCACACTTTGTAGATAAAAAAGAAAAAGGGGGTCGTGCTTTATGGGTTGGGTTATTTGGCATGAAATTCCTTTTTGTGTCGTATTCAAAGTCAGTGAGAAAAGACAAAAGTCTAATGTAAGAAGTCGCTAGTCACAGTTTTCAGTGAATCTTACGTGCCTTGCCCTTCAGACCAACAAAACAACATGTCCGCTCGTTTAAAAACTCTTCAACAAAGATATAAAAAAGATACAAGCAAAATAGTTTTTTGAAACGAGGCCGATTAGCAAGAATAGAGTTTTACAAATAACAACTTAAACGTGAAGTACTAATATACTTACTTGAGCAATTTCCGATATCTTTGGCAGCCATTCAGTAACCAGGTGTTCTTTAATCCCGATCAGCATTAAGAGATAAAAGGCATCGTCTTTTCCGAGACGCAATTGAAGATTGCTTCCACCACTGTCGGCAGTAAAGATGCCGCTAAAGATGACGCAAAATCTGTCGAGTGCTTTTCGTTCCCGTTGCAGACTGCACAGATAAAAAGGTCTCCTTACGCACGAAAGCAAAGTAATTTTCCTATCAGGTTACAGCGCGCGAGTTACCTAACGTAATTTTCAAGTTTTCACTAACAAATTTTCATATTAGCATATATTTGTGAAAGTTCGACCATCGAGCGTCACAAAAACACGAAATAACATGAGCAGAGCACATATTAATCACATTCGAAAAAAATACGAAATTATAACTATTTATTCCAGACTATAATGCTTAAACTGCCCTGCAATAAACTTTCAAATCAAAATTGCTATATAACAGCTGTTAATATTAAATTTAAAAGAAAATTTAACCTACCAGGATCGACTCTTTGTTACGTCATGCCGATCTTTTCTGCTGTCACGGTTTAATGATTTTGTTTGCTTTTCACTTGAAATAGTGCCACGGTTTCCTAATGTAAATAAAGGGTAACAGCTAAAGGATTACAAAACTGTTAAGACAGACTGGTCGGTAACGTGTAAGGTTTTTAGAGCAAAATCACCACTGTTCATTAAACATTGCATAATTGCCATATTGTTCTTTAACTAAAAGTCTATGGCAAAAATAAAACGGTGGTAATTTGTTGTTTTAGGTTCCCGACAATCTTCACCCTCTCTATTCCTCGGCGAAAATCAGCTCGACAACACTACTTAGGAATGTTTGCTACCCAGCTTAGCGCGTCACTCAAACAAACAGTAAGTATCTTAACTAGCAGAACCACGTTTGACATCAAAAGCACCGCGTAATTTAAAAAACAATTTAAACAATTCTTCCTTAAGTGGCAAAAATTATCTCACCCAAGAACCAGTCTCCCCCAGCTGCAAGGGTGCTGTTGGAAGTCGGGGGTGCAACCTCACTCCGCGCTTGAGGGACTTCTTCGCTCAACTTGCCCTCAAGTATTGCATGGGTGGCCGCGATCACATCCAGCGC
Source organism: Ascidiella aspersa (assembly GCF_963924565.1). Taxonomy (NCBI): domain Eukaryota; kingdom Metazoa; phylum Chordata; class Ascidiacea; order Phlebobranchia; family Ascidiidae; genus Ascidiella; species Ascidiella aspersa. The sequence continues at coordinate 12,808,156 of NC_139454.1, read as the reverse complement.
AAAAAAACGTCGCCGACTACATGGAAGTAACAAGAAAACTTCTCACATATTGTCATGTTTGGTAATTTCCAGTTTAATTGTCTTCCGAAAACATTGCACACATATTCAGGCATTACAATTTAAAGTTTAAATCAATAGTTTTGTTCTTGCCTGAACAACCGATTTCCAGTTTTCATGCCGTGGGTGAACACGCTCTCTAGTGCCACCACGAGGGCATGGATGAGTTTCGTAAACGGCGCTTTGGAGCGTGTGGCAAAATTCCTCTCGATTTGTTCGCGTGAATGCTTGTGGAAGAACTTGAATATGTCGTTAATTGCCTGTCCCACGTTTTCCTGCAGTTCGGCTACAGTCCGACTGATGCTCACCCTGGACAAAAAGTAAAGAACATTTTTCCTTTGTCTGTTATAGTGAATTTTAAACTGTTTTATTTGGCGGAACCCTTTTTCTTTTTTGGAATCGTCGTGAACCTAAGTATGATTTCAATCAGGAACTATTAAAAAAAAAACACCCGTTCGCGCGAAACAATAGAATTTTATCATTAATTTAGTAAAATGTGGCAAAAAATATAGTTTGGGTGAATGGCCTAGTACAATCCATGTTGCCAACACTTCAGTTCAAGCCAAAATTACCTTAGAAAGGAACGTTTACTAAATACTAATAATATTTTTGTTTTTAAAACGTATTGCCAGTCAAGCGCACAACATCACTAAAAATGTTATATAAAATGAAACCTGAACCATAATACATCCCGACCGGTTAAAAAAGAGATTTACCCCAGAATAACCCCACAAGTTAAATTTTGATGAGTCAAGTAATACCATTTTCTTAACTTAGGCCGGTTGAGAAACATTTATTAAAACAAAAATTGCCGATCATTCAATGAAAGTGAAACGCAGCGACAAAAGTGCGAAATTATAACATAAACAGTCAAGTTTTATTGTTTAAGTTATTTATTATCTACCTCTTTTTTTTACCTTTGAAATTGAATTGTTTATAAGTTACACTGTGTATACATTAATAAAACAGTTTTAGGTTAGCATCAACTACTTACATCGAAACCGAACCGAAACGTAATAAAAAGGTTTTAGAACAACTTTGCCCTAACCCGAAGCTTAAATTTTCGAAAACCGAAACTGACCAGCTTCAAAAAGATTAAACCCGAACCCTACAAAAATATTAAACTGTCTGATTCCCTGCCTCTACTATAACTAAACGTCCAACGCCAAAAATTATACCAAACTATTATAATGCATAACTTTAAAATTTACATTGTACAGAGACAACACAACAAAGCTAGATAGTTTTCGCTAATTGTCACCGCAATAATGTGATATCCGCACTAAAAAAAAACATTAAACCAAAAGATGTTTTTACCTTGCGTGTCGCATATGATCACCACGAAATGAAAAAAAAAACAATTCACACGACACCAAATTCCCTTATATACCAAACGTATAGCGCCACGTAGTGTAATTTTGTAGAAATAAACAAAATTAATTCACGTCGGGGGTTGGGATTTTGCACTCGCCCGCCAGTCAAAACGAGTGAAATTCGATCCGGGCGAGTGCTGATTGACAAATTGGTTGTTGTTCTCAGACATACTGATCGTTTTAATTTGTTAATCTGCGACAAGTTATATTAAACACCTACTACTGAAGGTTAAGTATTTCTTGACACGACTAACCATTCACGTTTGCGCAACTGCAACAACGAATCAACAATCGCAAAAAATCTAGCTGCAACATACTTTGCAAATAGTGTGACAATATTGCTCTCACAATTGCTTGTTTTTGTCACTTCTGACTTTCAGAAGCAGATTAGCAAAGCATTAAGAGTGTGATTCGCTTGTTATAGGGGCCAAGTTTTGTTTTATAAAGCAAATAGTTTCACGTCCGGTTTTCCAATAAAAACCTTAGTTAGTGTCAAAACATGAACTAGGGCTGCGTTATGAGGGATCCTGAACTAGGGCTGCGTTATGAGGGCATTTGTCTACTCAAGCGTTAAAACAAACGCAAATTCGTCGTTTATTCTCTATTCATACGCACCGAAATAACAGGCATTTATTGGTGAAAAAAAAATGACTTAAAAGGAAAACAGCAACGATTCGCAGACAGCATGCATATATTTTTGGTCTGTCCGAGTTTTTTTTGGTTCAATTTCGTCCGGGCGAATTGCGAGTGCTAATTAAGATTCAATGCCATCCCTGGCTTTGAACTGTAATTTCTCTTAAGTCGAATAGCTATACAACCTCACAAAAAAGCTTTACGAGTTTAAGTTTAAATAAAAAATAATTAAAATAATATAAGCTCGGTTTTCTAGCAAACTTACATTGGTTGCTTTACAAAACAGTAACAAAATTAATGTTCCAACAAATAACGACTTTCTTTAAAACATTTTTGGTATATAAAATACTAAAAATGTTTTAAAAACATAAAAAAAAACTTAATTGAAATGTGACTAAATCGCGAATGGTGCTTACGTTATACCAGTGGTCGGCAAACTGTGGGCCGCGGCCCAAATGGGGCCGCAGAGTCATTTTTAGTGGGCCGCGAGCTACTTTTCAGTATTGTAGTTTTATTATGTATTCGTGGGCCGCGTGATAGTCGTACGCGTAGATTTATTTGCCAGGTACGCGTAGATTTATTGCCAGGTAGGCGTAGATTATTGCCAGGTTTTAGAAGTTGGAATTTTTATATTGTCTCAGCGTGGTTTAAGCCAGCGTGTCAAATGTGTCCCTGAGAGTTCAAACTATATTTTTTGCAACCTTAACTATAATGTAAACGCATTTTTTTTGCACTTAGCGCGTTTATTTTTTGTTTTACGGTATGTTATACATTATGGCGTGGCAATGTTTTCGGCATTATGGCGCCGTGTAATATTTTACCATTGGTGGGTGTCAAAAGCCGCTGAGTACACTTAGACTCCATGCAAAATGCAATTTTCTAAAAACAAACAATTATTTTATGACGCAATTTTGTGACGCAATTCTAATGCCTCCAACTCAAAACAAATATCCTGGAGCCAACCACCCCCGTTTTATGTATAGTGGGTATTATTCTGTTTAAGATAAAAACGGTATAATTTTTTTGAGTGAAGCAAACTACCAATTTGAATGGCAAATTTCTGATGTATTTAACAAAGTACAAAACCAGTAACCTTTTAGAAGAAAGTTGGGAAAAATGGGAAACAACAGTGGTAATGTCATCTGAGTTGGAAACAGCTTCGGCCAAAAGGAGACGTTCAATGCTGTTATCGTCAACATTTTTGCCCAACCATCTGTTGCATGGAAATACATATGTCTAGACATAGAAAAAAAAATGAAGAATGATTACAATAAATAAATCAGCAACATAAAAAAACGTCATAACAGGGCAGTATTTTAATATTTTGAACAAGCAAACTGATAATATTGTTTAAAGATTTTTTTTATTTAACGTGTTGTAATTTAACTTTAAAAATAGTAGAGGTATTTTAAGATTTACGCTGGGAATACCAAAAATTGGTTGTTACAAACACCGCGATATCTTTGATGTATCATATATTGACCATAAGTGGAGATTGAACTGTGGTACGTCTAAAATAGAACAACGTGCGCTTTCAAAGTATTACTTGGCATTTTTGAATTTTAGTTCATTTACTAAATAAGTATTTACGAATATCGAGTTCCGAACATTGAAGGATTTCTATTAAACGAAGGTTGACAAGTGGCAGTATAACAAACAATTTCCCACCACGAGCCAACCTCTAGATTAGCAAATTTTCGTTTTTAGCTAAACTATAAGCCTGAAAACAGTTGTTTTCGAAAAGCACACACATTTCTTGCAAAAGAAGGAATTTTTAATTCCTGGAAAACGACAGTTGTTCAGGTCACGAATTTGCGTGAAAAACCTGTAATTAAAACAAACTTCTAAGCTGCTTTTTGACTGAGGTCAAGAAGTCTGCTTGGTTGTTTAAATGTTTAAAATAATTTTAAAGCGAACTCAACTATAGCAGGTCATAAAAAAAGATTTTTAAATTCCACATAAAAAACCTTGTGAAAACCTCGTGATTACTTACCACGCACTTACGGGGACGTTCCAAACATGCAGTTGGTTAATATGCGACAATTTTAATAAAGTTCGACATTATAATACGGCTAAATGTACTACCCTGGACACTGATATAATTACAATAAATCCACTTTCAGTTACACATCAAACGACTGGTGCCACCGAATACGCACACGAAAAGACGAATTATCCCGTATGGCCCATGGCCAAATCCGTTTAGCCTCTAGTCTAGAGTCTATCGCACCATCGTATGCAAAACATAAAATTACCTGTCCAGTGAATTGGTTCCGTGCTACAACGCAGTCAAGCAGCCATTTGGGGAGGATGCCAGAATTGTCATGGCCAATGGTTAAGGTCGACAAAATTCCAAGGTTTAGATGCTGAAACCAACAAAAATATCTTAAAAAAGTGTCATAAAAAGTAGGTTTCCTTTACAAACAAATCCAGAATATTTTGTTTTTAAACAATATTTTCTTCTGCTTCGATATTTTCATAAACGATAGCATACCGTCTTTGTAATCTACACAATATACAACTTTGCTAGCATATTTAAAGTTGCATTACAATCAAAAGCGGTAATGTTTTACACTTTAAATCCACAAAACAAAACTATTTTTTATTAAAGCCATACAAAAAATATTTTTAATTTACTTTGAAGGTAAACTCGAGGCAATTTCTAGGCACAGAGATAATCTCTGTATCGTTTTGTTCGCCAGATATCCTCATATAAACGTTGGCTGAAGTTTGTGAGGTGCCGGCGAACTGGCGACCAGGGACGATCCAAACTTCATATTCGATCACTGAAAAGATGCAAGAAGTGGTTTTTAAAGGCATTTCACAAATCTTCCGACTTGAGCTGATTTTGCGGCAATATTTAAAATTCCAATCATCTCACTTCTATTTCGGTTGCATAAAATTACACCATAATTAATGGTCTTATAATTACCAATCAATCCTAATTAGCAAAGGTCAGTCGTACAATTTATTTTAAATTGGTTGTTTGACATTAAAAGAGAAAATTTGCTACAAAGTACTACACAAAAACTGTGATACGTTAGTCAACAAAACAAAACATAAGTCATCGGCCCACGTAATGACTAAACTAATAAAATAACTAATTCTTCAATAATGATCGTTCTATATGTATGTAGTTACCTGTTTTAGGAAAGGAATTAGTAAAACAATTGAAGTCTGCTGCGTTTAGTGAAAGAAGATGGATAAGAAATTGCTCACATTGGTCATCGCATTGAAGAAGTGAGTAGCGCTTGTACATCAGGCTGTTAACATAATATTTCGGTTGGATTTATAGCACTAACAAATTTATACTGTGCAACATCGATTTAACAAAATTTACTGCCAAAATAAATCTTAATTATTTTATGGAACAAAAACTAAACATTTTATTAAAACAAAAAGTTCAGTAACAAGCCAATCAGCCAGCAACCAAGATTAAAACCAGGAGTTTCTTCTAACTTTTTGGTTCATGCCGCCCCCCAATTTAAGAAACCCTGATTTAGACAATTAAACTGGAGTAATTGACAGTCGAGCTAGGCACCACAAGTCAGTTGTAGAGGTTGGAAAGTTTGTAAGAAGTCGGAAGTTTGTAATCCACATTATTAGTTTTTTTAATACCTTAAAGATTTTTTTAGTCTCGCCCTCAAATTAGGAAAGCAATAACTGCCAAGTAAACAATAATTAAGAAGAAAAATGTCAACGACATATTAGCATCCCACTAGTAATAGTAATTTGGGTAAATTCATGAAAATATCTCTTCAAAAATAATATGTGTTTCATACACAGAATTTGTTAAACTTACTTGAGGAGGTTTCGGTTATTGAGCAAGTCTCGCAGGTAGGAGTGCAGTTGTTTTTGTTCAAGAGCCAGTTTTATCCAGGCTCGGCTTCTGCCAACTTCAGTTTGTACATCTCGCATGCTACAAATCCTCCTACACACATAACCCAGTAGATTATTAGGACTGTGTTGTAGAGTAACGTCATGTAACTTACACTAAACAGCTTAATCATGTTAACACGGGGATAGTACAACTACAATCTATTATGTTAAAGCTATGTAAGTTAGAGCCTATAGCTTTCTTACATTTTGACACAAAATTGGTCCTATTTTGCACTTATTCGATTGATACAGAAATGAATCAGATGCAAACAACACAAACAATATTGGACCACATGATTCCGAATGAATTTAGTCTAGTGGTTCACCAAATGGTTTCTAGCGACGCCCTTGTAAAAGTTGCTTTGCTTGCGGCACCCCCCAGCGGTGAATTTGAATAAATCTTATTTATTTATGTGTGCAGAAAAACGACAGAAAAATACAAAACGCAACTGCACGTAACGCATATACAAAAACAACGCAATAAATTACACGAGGTTAACCAAAAACCAGCAACTGTTACTGAATTGTAAACCTGAAATCTGGATAAGAGTCTATCACTTTGAGTCATATTTTTACAATTTGATTAAAAGATTGGCTTTCTCTTTTTGTTACATATATAACTAACTGCTCTAGTCCTATTTGTAGCGCGCTAATATCAAATTTGAGAATATGATTGCTAAATAATAATCAATTTCTATATCTTTTTGCAATAATGAGTTAGATGTACACAGGAAATAATACTATTTGAATTAATTTATTACCACAGCTGAGTTTAGATATGAAACGGAATTGCTGTGTGACGCCCACAGAAAGTTTAAACACACCAGAACATCGCGACGCAGCGATTTAAGAACATCTGATCTAGGCGACAAATTTTAATGCAAAAATACCAAACTATAATTAAATCGTTGTACAATACAGATAAAACGACGTTAAATACGTACTGACCTTATTGAGGTAAGAAGTTCAAACTTAACGGGAGGAATAACCTGATGATTGGACGTCAATGAAATTTCGCTGGCACGCCGACGTCCCACTGCTATGATGCAAAATAAGATATGGAATCGCATCAGATTTCAATATTGTTAATATAAATGTACAGGACAAGATAAGTAGCGTACGTTTCGGCTTACTTTCAATTTGATGACGATGTGACACTTCCGAGTTGCGTTTTCTATGAAAAGTCCTTGGCAGTGAGTAGTAGGAAGAGTTACGGTCAAACGAGTTCGCACTTTCATCCATGGCCTCATTCAGCAGAGAAGGTGAACTACCGCTCAGGTGGTTAAGTGTTTGCTTTTTAACAAGTTTTTCCCGCTCTTGAACCTCATATTGGTTAAGGTGCGACCACAGCGAAGATTTGCCCTGCACCATTTATAGATGTTGTTTTTTTGGAAAATTAGAATTAGTAGAGATTAATTCATGTGAACAAGTGTATTAAGGCTGTGGCGTGTCACAAAGTTGATATATTCAAGTCGCAAAAACAAACAAAGACAGACTTATAAAGCTAAATATTAAAAAGCATTACCACGGGGCACGGGTGTTCAACATGCTAATTTCTAACCACCTTTTTATGTGATGTGAGAAGTCCGTGGCTCCAGACCTTCTCAAGCAGATCACATAAACTTGCAATCCAGGTGTTTTCTTCCATGTTTGAGATGCACAACTCCCCATGTCCAAGTTCTATCGCTTCTTGGCCCATCTTACCAACCAATATCTTTTTCGTCTGTATACAAAACTTTATTACTAAATAAACCAATGGCGATATTACGAATTTAGAACGTCGCGGATGGCAAGGCGCTTGTATCGTACTTATTAAGAGACATTTGGAAACGAAAATACTGAAGTAGTTATGTGAATGTTAAAGTTGCTTTAAGAACGTGACAGAAAGAAATAATCTTATGATTAGGTAGCCAGCGATTTTTTTACTTTAAGATTAAATAATTTTTTTCCGCCACGGGCCCCGTTTGTACGATGGCATATAATTAATAAGTACTTGGATTAAGGTTTAATAACTGAAAAATCAAAAAAACCTTCAGTTTGACATCACGAAGTAGTTTCTCAACAAACTTCCAATTGGTTTGAGCAATAACTTCTGGTGAGTATTCCGACATGCTTGGTTGCCGTAACAGTTTGGAACGTGCTTGTTGAATTTTTCGCTGCATATAATTGTTTTTACGAAACTGACTTATGTCTGATAATAATAGTTTAGATAGAAATAAAAATGTTTCTAATTCGCATTATCGCATTCTAATCAATGTTGTGGCGAAAAATCAGCAGATCATTTTAGGTTACCAAGAAAAAAACAAAAATTTGCCATGGTAAGATACGTGAAGTTTTTCTTGTTTTACCCATTTCTGCGAAGGTTGTCTAAAGGCGACCCTGGATTCAACTTGTCGTCTCAAGTGCCGTTTTTTACTTCCAATGCCTTCAGATTCCAATAGAGAACTCTAATAAAGCACGCAGGTGCAACAACAAAGTCGTCGGACGAGCTTCGTATGTAAAATACCAGTGGCAAAAAAACATACTTGTATAGATGGAAATGTTCCAGGAGTGTACATGATGTTGATTCCTGTATCTTGGGAGGAACTTTGAGAGTGCACAACGTGTGGTGGGCAACTTACCAGTTCAATGTGGGAAAGCCGCTTCTTAACTGCCGCTTCTGAAATAACGCAGGGTTATAAGGATTACCATTCACTTTAATTAATATTATTTAAGATAATTAATATTACTTGATTTTTTAATGTAAGGCTGCACGTCGTTAAAGTCATAAAAGGAAGCTGATGACACAGATAAGCTTCTTAAAGGTGTAGCAATTTCTGTTGAAGCTGGGGTCCTCATCTCGGGAGGTAGCTTTGTATGCTCAATCCGATCATCAAACAGCTGCAGGAATTTGTCCTGGAAATAACAACAGTGCTACAACAACAACACAGAATTTGGGGAAAGAAGGAACAAACTTAACTTGATTTGGATAATTAAGACAACAATTTGTGTAAACATTACAAATAAGTCACCTTGGTCAAACATTCATTTGCTTGTGACTGGTGTGCAATCACTGCATTGTCAATAAAAGAGGCAAACATTTGGGTATCCAGAAACGAAAACAAAAATCTCAGATGAGATTCTGGCTGATCCGACAAAAAGGATGTCTGCATAAAAACAGAAGGTTGAAAATACAGGGCAAAAGCGGCAATAGGATTGCTCCAATTTTTGGAAGTTTTAAAAAGTGAAGCTTTTTAGGGCTTTTTTTCATTTTATGAACAATATAAACGATTTTTTGTAAAAAACAACTAAAAAAACTATTTTCTTATGCGCATGACACTCAAAAAATTTTACAAAATTTTAACAACCCTAATGCTCACTCTCGTTCGATAAAAATTTATAGAATGACAAATAAAATCCTAAAACTGCATTTCTTTTCTGCAATTAGCTTTGGAAATAAATTTCCTTTCATGAATAACTAATACAACAAATAGTTTAACCTTGTCAAAGTTGTCTTGTGTGTCAGTGGAAAAGTTCCACGAACCATTTTCATCCTGGTTAGGGTGAATGATGAATTTATCATACTGAGAAAATATTGCAAGAAATGTAGCTGCAATGGTCTCCCGTACTGAAATGTTGAACACCTGCTCTCGCAGTTCATCATTATCAACCTGGCAAAAAGTTTGCATATTGCATTGCATTGTATTTAAATTAAAATATGGTTTGTTTTGGACACAGCTTCTATCATAGAAGATAATTTAAAAGAAGATCCTAAATTTATAAAAAAAACGTTACTTTAAGTTTAACATTCTTAAAAAAATAAAAAAATAAACATTTCCCTAGCAAAGTGGCTCAAAAGTGAACTACATTGGTATAGGTGCTGTAAAATTGAGCTATATTTAATATAAAAAACACATAGTAAAATATTCGTTTTATTGTTTTGTAATACTATATTTAGTAAGATTTACCTTGATTTTAGTTCCAGACCTGTTTTTTCCTGAAACGTTTGCATGAAGACTGTTAAGGCCATCATCGGGATTGGTAGCAACTAGTTCATTTGAATTCACTCTGTCCAATTCATCAGTGGCTAAAATAGCATATTTTGTTTATTTTACCTCAATTATATAAAAAGCAAAAGGTATATTATTATTTTTTGCTACTAACCTCTAGGTGAGTTATTATTGTCCATTGGAATGTTTTTTTTCAGTGGTGTTTGCCCCGTTAGATGTTGACTTGGCATCTATAACACAATAAACTTATGATATCCAAAACATAAAAACTCGCCAAACATTTAAGTAAAAAATATGTCTGTCACAGTTTTAAGCCATGGATAAAACAGGGCAGTTGGAAGGAGTCCAAAGTTGCTAACTTTAAAACCATTTAAAATATCATTTGTCATGTAATAAAATTGAAAGACTAGCTGTAGTATACTCTAGCTGTTTTAGAATAAAGGAGGAGCATAGGGGGCAATGGTACCGGTAAATGTTCTATGTATTTTGAAAAAACAGACTTATTTTGCTTGTCTTTCTTGTATGTGTGTCTCACAGTAGTGCAACATTTCTCTATGGTGGACCGAATTTGCATATAAAATATTAAGGCAACATTAGGGCGATAAGTTTCTTTTTTGAGCAATAAAGAGAAATTTAACTAAAACAGAAATATTTTGACTAAATTTTTCCCAATAATGCTTTTTTAACAAAATCTCTTTGTGGTATAAATGACTGAGCAACTTCAATCTATGTTTTTAAGAGTACTTTTTAATGGTTTGAAACGGCGCGAACACAAATCAGCTTTGTTGCAGAAAATAAACTATTCTTAATAAAAATATGCCAGCAAAGCACAACACACTTCAAAAGTAGGTATTTACTCAGTGCCCTATCCTGTAGTAAGGGACAGTATGGCATAATTCTGGCAACTTGGCGACTATTTCAGCAAAATAATCAGCCAAAGAACTAAAGAAAATAAAATTAAAATTTTTTTTTTTAAAAGATCCAGTTAACAAAAAAACTTTTGCTTGTTTCCACACATGTATTTGAACATGCTGAATATGTTGGAACATTACACAATACACAATTGTTGGGAATTTATTTTATTGTGCCATTCTGATAAAAGTTAAAGCGAAAAGCACATTGTTTAGTAGGTGGAAAGGTAGTGTCAGGCACATAGACTGTTTAAACTTTTTATTTCGATTATAGAATTGTTGTGTGTTTGCAGTTTTAGTTAGATTTTGCAGGTACTCAAAAAAGCAACCATGCTAGTCGCCATTTAAGCTAAATAGACCAAATGTTTGCATTTGATGAGCAAGCACACAGTGCAAGCTATAAGATTTGTTGTTTGTCTTTTGATTTGATCAACTTTACAACAAAAGGACTGTTTTTACAGAGTTTTCTTCTGTAGCGACAGTCTCTGCTTGGCAGGCGATGAACATTGCTAAGATGAATGTTAGCAAGAACAGAGGGTAATCAGCCAAAGAACCAAAGAAAAGAAAATAATTTTTTTTCTTTTTAAAAGATCCAGTCAACAAAAAAACTTTTGCTTGTTTCCACACATGTATTTGAACATGCTGAATATGTTGGAACATTACACAATACACAATTGTTGGGAATTTATTTTATTGTGCCATTCTGATAAAAGTTAAAGCGAAAAGCACATTGTTTAGTAGGTGGAAAGGTAGTGTCAGGCACATAGACTGTTTAAACTTTTTATTTCGATTATAGAATTGTTGTGTGTTTGCAGTTTTAGTTAGATTTTGCAGGTACTCAAAAAAGCAACCATGCTAGTCGCCATTTAAGCTAAATAGACCAAATGTTTGCATTTGATGAGCAAGCACACAGTGCAAGCTATAAGATTTGTTGTTTGTCTTTTGATTTGATCAACTTTACAACAAAAGGACTGTTTTTACAGAGTTTTCTTCTGTAGCGACAGTCTCTGCTTGGCAGGCGATGAACATTGCTAAGATGAATGTTAGCAAGAACAGAGGGTAATCAGCCAAAGAACCAAAGAAAATAAAATAATTTTTTTTTTTTAAAAGATCCAGTCAACAAAAAAACTTTTGCTTGTTTCCACACATGTATTTGAACATGCTGAATATGTTGGAACATTACACAATACACAATTGTTGGGAATTTATTTTATTGTGCCATTCTGATAAAAGTTAAAGCGAAAAGCACATTGTTTTTTGTTTTGATCAACTTTATCTTTTTTGTCTTTTATTTTGATCAACTTTACAACAAAAGGACTGTTTTTACCGAGTTTTCTTCTGTAGCGACAGTATCTGCTTGGCAGGCGATGAACATTGCTAAGATGAATGTTAGCAAGAACAGAGGGTGATACACGAAAAAAAATAATGTGACAACCATTTTAGTTTCATTTTGTGGTTCGTATGAATTAGTTTTATCAATACTATGAAACAGTAAGTTGTATTCTTTGGAATGCAGCTCTTCGCAGATGCAATGTTTGCTGCTTTGGCATTGAGCAGTTTTAGTTATGGACTGTAACTGACTTACTTTGCCTTTGAGCTCGTCAACGTTGTGGTGTGCAATCTCGAGGCTTGTTTTGGTTTGGACAACACATTCTTGAAGGTCGTTTTAGATTAAGGTCAAGCCTCTGTCCATTGATTGCATCAGTTTGAACAAGTCACACAATTTTGGTTCTTTTGCACTGTCTTTAGTAACTGAAGTTAATTTTTTTTCATATTTTTGACAGTTACATTATCTATAATGACTATTAATGCATGGATAAGTTTCTTGCTACAGGAATCTTGCTAAGATTGTTTGCTTTAACTTGTAATCTGAGTATTTCTATAATCTGAAAACAGCAGCCTCAAAAAAACATGTCTGACTCGCACTGTGGCAATTCAAGAATGCTATTTAATTGCTAATGTCACAAAAGATTTCGCGCATTCGGTGCAATGCTTGGATTACTAAAAACCTTGATTTTTGCCTAAACATGGTATTTATACATTTTTTAGGCGAATACAGCAATTAACTTTAGGGTTGTGCCTAAAAAAAACCTTTTGGCCCAAAATGGAAAGATTCTGTCAGCCTAATAAAGGCCATTGCTAAAAACTTTTTGTTATTTTGGTATTTTGTTATTTTTGAAAACATATATAGACAATAGACATGTAGCCAGCAATCAGCATGCAAGATTTCAATGTATACCGTCAATGAGATAACCGAAAATTTGAAGGCATTTACCACCTACCTTGCAGTTTATTTAGGAATATTATGTTACAATGTATGGTTTTAAAAAATAGTGCCAGAAATGTGTTTGTCATTTTTTTCATGTGCCACAGGTTGGAATCTTTAAGAACAACTAATCTAAAGCATGAACAAAGTGTGAGCTAAACATAAGCATCAAACCAGTACTCTATGATTTTTAACAAAATTTTTGACTTGTGTTTTTTCTGGTTTAAAAAATAAACGCCCTAGTTATAAGAAACAAAATTTAATGAAACAGGGTAATATCATATTAGTTTGTTGTAAGGTAAATAAATGATGTATCTTTTTTCTCTATGACATTTAAAAATACCCAATATATTTTAAACAAACAACAGACAATGATATCAGCACAGGTTAGACTAAAAACTTATTTAAAATACCAATCACAAAATAATACCTTTGAAATTATAAAAAGGCAAATTTAAAAATACCTCTTGGCACAGACAAACAGAACACTAGCAAAGAAACCATACCTCATTCTGTAGTTCTTCCAAAAAGTAATCTATCTGATGGACAATGTCAAAATGATTCGGAAAACTTGGTTGATCTTCTGGACTTTCTACAACAGCATTATCCAAATCCACATAGCACTGATTGACCTGAAACAAAATAATGTAAAAAATTTAAAATGGTTTAAAACATTGTTACATTGGGAATCAAAATGTTTTTTTGTACATCGTTCTTAAAAAGTATACCTTGGTGTCAGTAAATTTAAAAGTAATACAAACAATGGACTAAATTTCATGTTAGTATATTTTAGGTATTAGGAAATTAAATACAAATTCAAAATTTTACTTAGAAAAACAACTTAACAAAATAGTAACCTGACAAAGTAAAGCACATCAAAAAAAAATAGTCACAATGAAAGATCCATACACATATAAGTTCAACAACTTTGATCTAGCGGTTTTAAAGTCGATTTTACCAACGATAAATGCTTAACAAATCATAGTACACGGTAGGTCCGTATTCCGTAGGCCTTCGCAGATTAACTGGATCTTTAGATCAATGATGCAAGCAAGGCAGACTAGAAAAACAACTAGCCTGCAGTGAGGTTTAAACTCACGACCTACAGCCATACCAGGATCATCGCTCTTCCAAATGAGCTACACAGGTTCAGCAAGGTACTAGTGGAGAAACAACCATACGCCAATGCTTGCTAAATTTAGCTGTTTTTCTAGCGTGCCTTGCTTGCATCATTGATTGACAGATTCGGTTAGTCTGCTATGGCTTAGACTGGTAATCACAATGTATGTTGTAGTTAAAATGATTTGTATATAAAAATTTTAATATAGGAGATAGAAGTTTTTGCTTTCTTTGAGAAGCGGTTTACATTTAAAGTACACCAGTAAACTTTACATGTTTTTTCTCTATGATATATACTTTTAAATTGTTATCTTTTAAACCACTTTTGTACATGGATTTATCAGTTCCATGTCTAAACTTGTAATTTATGTTGACATAAAGTGTTTAAGTGGAATAAAACAATAGAAGGCATTTTAATAATTTAAAATATTTCACAACATACTATAATGTCTTTACGATTTCTGTAACAATAACTACCACACAATACATAGGCTTTAAAGTATTGTTGTACCACAACACAAATTGGAACTATTTCTACACCTTGTATATCTGGAGTTTAGTTTCACATATAAAATATTAACCCAAACAGAGCCAAAGCGAATTCAGAATTACAAATATACAATTCAAACTTTGTGGCTCCTTTGGTAAACAGGTTTAGAAATGGTGATGTATGCCAATATACACTAACTATCAGTTTATAATTCAAATCGTCAACCATGTTTTGAGACACAATATGGGTTTTTTATTGCAATAAAAACAAAGCTGTATCATGCATTAAAACTAACCATATTTATCTGTTTAAAATGTTTCAAAAATAGCCCATCACCATGTTGTTTAAAAAAAACTATAGTGTTTATAATACCTCAACTGCTTGTTTAATTAATGCCTTTTCAGCATTGTTTGCTAGGACTCCAATAATGTATGGAACTGGGGCGTCAAAAAAGTGTGTGGCAACGTCATAGGACAATACTGATACATGTGTGTGTTGCCACTGAAATGGAAACAAAAGTGATGTAACCCCTTCTGCAACTGTCATCATTCGTTGACTATCTGCAAACAAAAAACAGAAAAAGGCTTTTGCATTATTTTAATATTTTTCCCAGCATACATTGAGTAAAGTGCAAAAACTCATAATTATTATGTTGACAAGTTAAACAAAAATAACACACCTTCAGATACTAGTAGAATTTGATGTTCCAAAAGCAAAGAGGTGAGTAGGTTTATGAGGTTCTTGGCACCTCCTACAAGATTAACTACTTGTGTCAACCTCACATCAAGCAACGGAAGTTCAGAAAGGTCTGGTTGTTGAACTATAACAGGGTCATCATGGCCAAAACAGGAGATCTTTATACTTAAGCCTGGCGACAGAACTGGAACCTGATAAAATTTTTGAACTGTTAAAACAATCGAAGGATCATATCATAAATAAAAGTATGAACTGTCATAGAATATTTTTTCACTCTATTTGGTAAACAGCATGGATAAAGTAATAAAAAAAGAAAAGATCATAAATCTTATTAACCAATGCTGCTGTCAAAAAAACTAAGAAAGTCTTAGAAGGACAATGTTTAGTATAAATTAATTTTTTTTCCAAATAGGGATGAAAAATATACATATAAATTTATTTACATGCATAATATGGTGTCAATATGCATACTATGATGTCAATATATATTAGTGGGGAAGTTATTTGCCAAAAAAACTTCTAGCAAAATCAGTTTGGATATTTATTTTTTACAGTTTGGATATTTATTTTTTACAGTTTGGATATTTATCACAACCCTGTATGACCCCTTAAAATCGCTAAATTTGTAATATACCAAAATGAAATGAGTTGTAATTGAAAAACACTAATGAACCAAAGTCTACCTATCATATGCATGCAAATGCACATATCTCACCCACTATATATGAATCTCTTCAACTAGAAACTGGTTGTATAAAATACAAAAAACATATTAATATAAGGAGGTGGACAGTAGACATTATCATACAATAACCAAACTAACCACTATAAGACATTGCCATTCCCCTAAGTCAGGGGTTCTTAACCTTTTTTCCCCTATTACCCATTTCTGTCAAGATCAAGGCCCATTACCCAAAATCTAATTTTATCCATTGTGCTATTTTACCTTACTAAAAATATAAATCAGAGTTATTCAACAAATTATAGCTTTCTCGTCTCAACACTAACTTCAAATGCACACTTATAGCTACTGTATGCTACTCTCAACAACTCCACTAAGAATACCTCCGAAAATAAACACTAACAGCAAACTGATTATGAAAAAATAGCTAAGCTCAGCCGTTATCGAATACAAGAAAAATCTTACTATTACGCCACATAAACATAAACTAAGTTAAACCGGCCACAAAAATGATTACTATGACGAAACAATTGTAAAAATGATAAAATATCCTTGTCCTTGTTTGGTTGTTTTAAATTAAAAGGACTCAAAACATCAAAAAAGTGGAAGTAATAAAGAACTTAACCACTTACAGCTGTGACATTGTTTGTTACAACCATAATTCTAAATCTTCTGTTTCAGCTGATTACCCACCTGCTATCCTGAAATTACCCACATGTGGGTAATTACCCATAGGTTAAGAACCGCTGCCCTAAATATATATAATTGGTTGTGCCTAAAAACTGTCAGTATTACATGCAAAATATTATTCTTATAAACAATGATAATGACAACAATGAACCTTAAGACGATTTAGCCTAACTATAAAGCCAAAATTATAAGGCATATCATGATTTTTAAATTATAAGATCAACAGCAATCACATTGATTTATATTGTGACTCATAGCAAACAGTGTGTCCATAAATAATTGTTTAATGAATATCTAAATTTAATTGGAAAGATGGACAAAGAACTTGTTTCTCATAACAAAATATAATGCAACTACCTCATATAGAATGTTATACAAATAACTTTCAATTGAAAGATCAGTAGTTCTTAAAGAGCCTGGAACTTCAGATATAAAAAGTTTATGAAGAAAATTCAACATTTTTTCACAAGTCCTAATTAGGCCAAGTTGGGTGATAAAACCAAAACTTTTCTCCACATAAATCATGTCAACATCCTTAACTTCCAATAGCAATAAATCTGTAATAAAATAAAGTTGTTTTAATTTTGCCTTATTTTGGGGCTTAGAACTGTTTTATAGGTCAAAAAAATAGTTATAAAAGAAGGATATTACGCCTGTGCAAGGTCAAATTAATGTCTCTACAACCAATACTTTAGCATGTCAATTTAATTAAAATTAACATATAATTATATATATATTATATTATATATAGTAGCTTTCAGGGTCCGGAAGCCACAGTAAAACATAATTGGCTCCGGCTCCAGAGGCATCAACCACTTAACCAATGGCTCTAGCTCTGGAGCTGGCAATTAGCTCTGCAGCCACCAAACGCACATCCAATTGCCCCAGTTTCAAATTTTTACCTGTAACTTTTTCTAACATGTTTCAGCACAAGGTAAATTGTGTTAAATTTGCCACACTGAACTGCTTAGTAGTTTTTATTTGAGCAATTGGATCAGCAAAAATAATAAAATGGCCTAAGCTACAGAAAAAAAAATGGCCCAGGCTTTGGCTTCAGCAAAAATGCTTGGTTGCAGGCATCAGCTCCAAAGCCCTGGTATACTTATCTTATATGTCTGCTAAATATTGAATGACTGTAATATCAAATACAATTGTTTGTTAACTGCGAGTGTAATCTCAATTTGGCTAAAACCAAAAACAAATATTATATAAAATTAAAAAGGTAATTGCAATCATGGTACCTTTTAACTCTTGCTGTAACTTAACATTAACACATGGCTCAAAACAAGATAAAATATGTCCGTAGGTTCTTGTTCCATCTTCTCTTGTAATTAAAAATGAGTGACAATGAGGTGGCCGTGGAGAGCAATCACCAACAAAT
Source organism: Ascidiella aspersa (assembly GCF_963924565.1). NCBI lineage: Eukaryota > Metazoa > Chordata > Ascidiacea > Phlebobranchia > Ascidiidae > Ascidiella > Ascidiella aspersa. Next base: position 12,789,990 of record NC_139454.1, on the reverse strand, counting down.
ACTGACAATCCTTTAGGAAAGCACAATTTCCATAACTGTAGCAAAACAAACAAACTGAATATAATAAAACATACTAATTATTAGGGATGTTAAATGTAGAATCCCAGAGGATTCTAGAATGTTAAGTTTCAAATCTAGAACACCAAATCCAGAATATCAAATCTTAGTATATTCTTTAATATTATTTTAATAAATTAATCTTAGTATATTTTCCAATAATTACTTTTTTTGTGGCGGATATTAATTATAATATACCCTATTGTGACAGCAATTAACACGTTCACTGCGATACGACCCACCGGTGGTGGGCCACCAAAAATTCCTGTGTTTTTCACGTTCATGGCAATGCGATGTTAATTGCGCCTCAAATAGTTTTGACGGTTTATAATCAGGTACTCATAGTAGTTAAACTTTAAAACTTAACATATTCAGCTTTTTTCTTTAAAATTTTTATTTATTATGTTAATTGGGTTTATTGGTTGAAAATTATGAGCGGGTCCTATTTGTTCGCTATGAAATAGTGTGCCGTTAAGTTATTTGAAGCTCTCTACGCCTATCTAGCGATAGTAATATCCAGCAATACATATACCTTTTGTAAGGTTCGTCAATATGCTATTGATGTAAACCAAATCGCTAGTAAACCATAAAAATAAAATTACGATTCCTTTGTTTGTTTTTTAGGGGTGAACAACCCAACAATCGGGTGGTTTTATGGCGAATTAATAAAAAAGTTAATTTATTAGAAAACTGTTGGTTGTACTTTAGAATTTAGATAAAAAATGATCAAGAAGATTGTATATTTTCTTGTTTGGGCCCAAGTGTTAGGGGAGCATATTTTTGGAGGGGGTTTGAAAAAACTAAATTTTAAAAATATTGAAAAACGTAAAACACATAACCAAAGTGTAATATATAATATAAAAAAAAATTAACCTGGTACATAACTCTCTATATAATAACCCAACTTATGAACCACCCATAAAAATAAGGCCCTGAAAAATATCCCCTGACAAAATATACGACAACCGCAACCCCATAAAACGATGCAGAATTCATTTTGCAACAATTAAAACAGAAATTACTCACAATATATTACCTACGATCTATCACAAAAGCAAATAGTTAAGCTTTACTCTAAAGTTGCTTAAAATTATGTGACCCACCGGTGGGTCAAATCGCACTGGCTACAATATAGTTTGTGTTTAATGCGATTTGACCCACCGGTGTCCAAACGATTAAACTGTTTGAAAGAACTCCTTAAAGCGAAGAAAAAAAGGCAATGAAATTTGGCGTCAAACCTCTGGCGGCAGCTAGCATGACAGAAAGTTCAAGGTAATCGCAACACAAGAAAACAACGAAAACCGCAGCGAACGTTTTAATTGCAAAAACATTGGCTAACATATTTATAAGTATTTGTAATAAAAACTAATCTTCCAAAGTTTAACATTCTAAACAACTGCCATTTAAAGCAGTTAGATAAACTGCAATGCATAACTACATAAAAAAAAAAACACAATTTTTTTGCCCATATATAGTGAAGAAACTTCTTAAGTAATACTTGAAAAAATAAATTGAATGTTCTAATTTTATCATTTTTTTTGTTGAAGCATATTATTAATAGCATTTTAAATCTAATCACATTACAATACTTTAAATTCAAAATATAGTGTATATGCATCACAATGCAATGTCAAGTATCATACATCCCTATTGACAACTATTACTTGTCAAGCATTGCCACTTATTCAATGTTCATATTAGCTTCTGGTGACAGATTAAAAAAAAGGTAACCTTTTTTGTAGACTGATCAGCTCTAATAAAAAAAATATATACCTCTGCAGAGTTCCAGGGATTATCATCCAAGTTTGTTGGAAAATGTAAAAGGACAGAAGAATTAAGGCATTTTTGTAAAGGATCTAAAAGAAACAATAAAATTTAAAATAAGCAACTTAAAATATTTGCCTTAGTTAAGTTTAAAAACAAAAAGCTTGTAGTATAGGATTTTAACAAAATATTAAAATGTAAGTTTGTAAATAGTTAACAACTGATAGCTTAAGCGTTGTCTAATATCAACTTGGCCAAAACAAAAATAAAACAGCAGGTTAAGTCAGGGTCATGATACAAAAAAGCAGGGTTTAAAATTTTAATTTAAATTAATTGCTTTATAGATGTCTTACTTGTAAACGGTGGGGATGTTTGAAAGTAGAAAAATGGATCCTAAGGCTTTATAAATTCCTAAACCTTGTTTATAGGTAGTATATATCAAGTAATTTAAAAACATAAACATATATATATATATATATATATATATATATATATATAGAAAGAATGAAGAAGATTCGCGCCCATCGCGGTCTCTGCCACTACTGGGGCTTGCACGTGCGTGGACAGCACACCAAGACCACGGGACGCCGTGGTCGCACTGTCGGTGTGTACATTTATATATATATATATATGTGTGTGTGCTTTGTTTTTAACATAAAAAGAGGTTTTTTTTCAGATGGAGCATCTAGAATAAATAGGAACCTAGCAGTGCTCCTGTTAAGCACATTTTTTTCTAATCAGTAAACAACATTTTTTTTCGGCTTATGTACAAACTTTTGGGAACTTTCACACATGGCCAACTTATAGAGGAAATACTGTTGCGTAGGCTTCAGGAGACCATTGGAGATATAAAATTTGTAAAAAAAAACATTCTATTGTTTTTTGCTTGATCACTTTTATCACGGAACGGAAATGAGGAAGCAAAAAAAATGAACATATCTTTTTTTTTAAATATATAAAAAAAAATCCATGAAAGACCACAGTCTAGTCCACATATTTTCCACCTGATGTTAATAAATAATAACGTCACAAAATAGAGACATGAATGAGGTCATAAAATAGTGATAGTAAGGATGTCAACTAACAATACATCAAAAAGGAGACTTTGAACACTTCCATTTAGACCACTTTTTAAAAGAATCTGCTTGTTACAAATATTCCATTGCTTTATCCCAACATCGGATATTAGCGCAGACAGCTTTTAGAGATTTTTTCGGCGCTTTTAGAGAGAAAAAAGAAAAATGTCAAATACACCCTTGCGAATCAGCCAACCTAAACGAATACCGAAAGGTGAAAGAAATATTCTGCGCTTATGGTGGATCAAACAAGAGACAAAAAAAGGCGTTTTGCGTTTGATTTTGGTTTCGCATTAGCTTCAGAGGCGTGACCTAATTACATTAAAAACATTACTGCTTCAGATGGTGATGTAAACAATGACAAAAAAACGATAGTATCATTTATGAAAAAGAGGGGGGTTTGAACCCCCACAATCCCTTCCCCCCATTGGATATGCCGCTGCTTAAACCCACCCCTACGTACAACAAAAATATATTTTACTGTAACATATTATTAATGTCTTTATCTTTATTTTCTCCTAGTTTGTGATTCAATTTTTCTAAATAAGACTGCACTTGTCAAAGCAGTCCCTTGTTTTTTTTACCCCAGTCGTCACAACTTTTTTAGTGTCTGGGTTGTGTTCAGTATATAGGTTTATAATAAAGTGTAGTTTTTATATGAATAGGAAGATGCATGGTACAATGTAACAAAATACTCTAAATACATACTTATAGGTTTGTAAACAAAGGATATGCATATCAGGTATCGGTAGACATAGTGCAAAAAATTCGATTTCAGTATTGGTTAAAAAAATTGATATCATTTTTTCTATAATTATGACACTAGAAGACTATAAGTTAACAAAAAAGTTTTACATGGGCCCATTTTGGCACTTGTAGCACACATTTTATGGGAACCGCACATATGGTAGATATGTGAGAAAACCCTGGTCTTAAGTGAGAAAATGTTTGACCAAAGTTAAGTGGGTTAGTGAGTTGCATAACAGCCTTATGAGTGGAATACTATAATTGCACCCTATTTGGGGTGGGCCTGGGAGTCGGACCTAAATTTTTTTAAACCAATGGATCTCAACCTTGAATGGTAGTGCCCCTCTTGCATGAGTTATCAACACTTTGTGGCCCCATCTTTATTTTTAAAAAGTTCGTATTGGACTGTCACAAGGTAGGTCTCTAAAGGTATAATAAACAAAAAATAGACTCAAAACCTACTATCCTACAAACACTACCTCAGTATGGTACTTTACCTAACTATACTGAACATCCATAGTGAACTGGTGTGCAAAAATCTTGAAAAATACAACCCTATTAGAACCAGAATTGAAGCTTATTCAGTAAAAATGTACTAATTTTAGAGAAAGATGCCAGTTTAAAATTATAAACATGGATCATTGTTGTTTGTCTTGTGTAATGTGTATATTACAATTGCAACAGTAACTGTATGTAAATTAGCCATAATAAATGCAAATATGCTTGATCAACTCGATCAAGAAATATTATATAGTTTTACACAAGTATGTGGTACTTAAAACCTTATGAACAATTTCAAGTCATACCTATACTTTACTTGATATGATGATTGACTAAGTAGTTGTCTTACTTACATATAGTATTTTGCTGCCCAAAGCGTTTTATAAATGTTAAAATACCTTTATTGTGAGGGTGCATACAATAAGAACAATTTTAATTGTAAAAAAAAACACACTCTATTTGCTATGATATATAAAGTATTTAATATGTGGTTCAATATTTAACCTGGTGAAATAGGCTCCTCGGTGTGCTTATATAACGTGGGCTTTTCTGTTTCTGACAAGCCACAACTGAAAAAATAATCCACAAAGCGAACAAACTCTTTGTTGAGAGAATGTTGTTCATCTGGTGAATGGACAACCATGTTGAAACTAAACCATGTATTTTAAAAAAACTCAAAATATTTCCTGTAAGGCTCAATTCAACCAGGAAAACATCACATATATTTGAAAAATCTTTATGTTCAAAATCAAATAAAAAAATCTGGAAAGTAAACTTAAAATATGATTAGGAAGCAAATAAATTAAAAAAAATTGTTTTAGATTTATTCGCAAAAGTAATAAAATTTTTGGATTTGTATTAAATTTTTTAACATTTAATATCAAGCGGACTGCATGTATAGCGCAGTCACATGTTGCCAACCCATGATTCAAAACTTAAAACTAAAGCAGAAAAAATGTAACTGAAAAGGAAATAGTGATTTCAATGATATACATTTATACTAAGTAAGATAAATTAGCATGGTATTTACGTATTTGAACATAATACTCAGTGTAAATAGATTGCTCTACCTAATATTACTCTCTATTAAACATCACTGATGTCGATTATTATTAATAATATTTTTCATGACCGATCAAGGTGATTTTTATGGAATAATAATATTTTTCAGATTTTTTTTTAATTTAAAAAATATACTAGACCATTCTTAGTATCGTTGAGTGTTATAGATTTTTTTATCTTTTTTTTTTATCTTAAAAAATTTACCATATATATATATATATATGTCTTTATTTATTTTGTGCTCACATTAGGTGCTGTGTAGCGCCAGGTCTAAATCATGTATTTGGTGCAGCCTTCCCAGTAAAACGAAGAAATTATAGCAGCTCAAATTGCCTATAAATATATATGGTAAAATTGGATTTAAATACCTCAAGATTGTAATCCTAAGGATCTGATACTCTACTTTCTTCTATAACAGAGTGTTCCACAGTTCTATCTAGAGTTCAAGAAGCTGTAAGGACAGGTCTAATAGCAGTCCACTGATTTGAAATCAGATATATACTAAGAATGTGTAGGAAAGTGCATTGGGGTACAAACGGAAAACGCATTTAAAAATATTGGACATATATTTTTAATATTTTATTATTTTCGGCAATGTAATAAAAACTTGCAAGAAATTTAAAAGAAATGCCGTTATACCCAAAAAAATATTTTGTTTATGTTTTAAAAGCAGCATGTAGATTGCAAATTTGGGATAACCCTGGTGAGATGTTTATGCAGTTTAGAATTGCATAGGGGTAAAAAAGTTAATGCTGAAAATTACATGACTGAAATAACAGTATTACTAAAATTAACACAATTAATAATAAACTTTACTGAAAATTCGAAAGCATGGCCCATACCAAATGGATTTAGACTTGATTTCAGCACATTAACGTACAGGCTTGACTAGGCACACTCACAGTAAGTTTTTAAAAATTATTTCTTAAGTATTTTTTAAAGTTAAATTTGACACAAGTAGCTCAAGAAGCTCCACCTTTCTGGCTATTTTGACTGAATTAACTATTTTGATCCCCAAAGGGAAACCTAAGAAGTTTTCAGGTGGACTATTTATTCAAAGGATGTATGTTAATTCTCCAAATTTTTATTTTTCTAGTAAGGAATTATGCCCTGGTATAGAGTTGTACCACAGCGTTGATACAATTATTAAAGCAAAGCACACGTTAGTGTTTGGATGAGTCAAGTATTATTATTTGATAATATTGCTTAACCTACCCAAATCCAAAAGCAAAACCGCTACCCGCACTGTAACCCAAATAATGTTTGTTGTAGTAGGATTGTAGACCAGCGTCAGCCAATACATATACCAGACCAGCCAATACATATTTTGGCGCTGGTCTAAAATCCTACCACAACAAACATTAATTGGGTTAGGGAGCGAGTTAGCCTTTGGGTTGGGGTATAGGTTAAGCAATATTATTAAATAATAATACTTGACCCACCCTCACCCAAACACTAACCGACACCCTAACCCAAATAATGTGCATTGCTTTAATTTGTTTCAACACTGTGGTGTGACTCTAGACCAGCGCCCATGTTTTTTCAGAACATTTACGTTTGGTATATAGTTATTGTTTTCTTTTAACTAACTTCTTTTGTTCCAACGAACCTTCACTTTTATTATAAGACCAATTCCAAGTGTTTACTATTTTAGTCTATATTGTCATGGGTGAATGATCACAAGACGTCATGCCTTGTTAATTAAATTCACAAAAAGAGTACAACAGGCGCGACAATAAAAATAAAATTGCGCGAGCCGCATACTGAATTTGATATAACCTAACGTGCATATAATGTTCTCGAGTAAACTTGTGCGCTACTATGCAACTTCAACCCATCCTGATTCGTGTTTTGAAAGACTCAGATATCGAACGTCGTCGGCCTACAAATAATGAAAAGAGTGGCTTGAAAGTAAAAACGGCACACCAAACGAAAGTTTTAAGTTGTGTGTTATGTCACAATTACGAATTGTATTAAGGCGACTTTAGATTGCTAGGTGTAAATTTGCCATTACATTCCCATTCCAGGAAAAAAAATTACACAGCACATATGCGATAGTGTGTACTACGGCGCCTTTGGAAAATTGTTTTAAAGTATGGCCTGGTGCATTTCCCCCTGACTACACTACGCAGGGCGCAGAATAAGTATTCTTCCCTATCCCGTCACAGGAACTAAATACAAGAAATTAAAAAGCAAGACGACTAATAACACTGAGTGGAATAGATTAGTTGGTTGGAATAAAATGTATTAGTCACAACTAAAAGAGTAGATAAAAGGGATTCTCGTGTTAGCTAAACCTAGTTTTAAATAAATGAAATCATTTTTTCTAGGAGATTCCTTCTCGCCCCCTTGCGAACCCTTCACGCCCCCTAGTTTTTATCTACCCCCAACCACCTATTTTCTACCCCGAACCACCTACCCACCAATAACCCCAAACAGGACTAAAAATCCGGTGCCAAAACAGCGGCGCCCTGACGGCGCCGGTAAGACTAGGACAGTGCTTCTCAACCTATGGGTCGCGACCCAAAATTGGGTCTCTGTTTGATTTGGTTGAGTCGCTGACTGGAGTCATCATTCACATGTACTAAATTGAGAATGTATTAAGAAAATTTAGGAAGCAATACAAATAATGTATAGTTATTAAAATTCGAAATTATTTATGCCAATGCCTAGTTTTTGTTCGCTTACATCAGTGGTCTCCAACCTGTGGGTCGCGACCCCGAATGGGTCGCCTAAAATTTTTCCGGGGTCGCCATATTTCACCAAATTTCTGCTGTTTTAATGCGATTTATTTATTTTGTTTTCTTTACAATGACGTCAAACTAATAAACGTGACTGACTACATGCAAAAAATAAGCTTGTGTTTATTCTACATAAAAATAGGTGTTTTAACTCTTACAAAGATTTCAACAAATGAGTATATACTTTTGACTTTGAACTTACCCAACTCTGTCCAATTTTGTGAGTTAACTACTCTTTCGTTACGTGGCTTTGTTTACCAAAATTCCGGTTAATGAGAATATTAAGAACGAAACATCGTAAATCGCTTGCAAGTAGTAGAGATTGGCAAAAAGGCTTATGCAAAGTGGAGCCGGGTTTCCAGAAACTGGTTAATTCTACGCAGGCGCAACCACCACACTAAACGCAATTTACTATTGAAAACAAATTGAAATTTTTGTGTTCGTTCGTGTGCTAAATTCAAAATCAATTTAAATAAAACTTTCTAAAATAATTCATTTTGGTGCACATAGCAACAGTTATCTGGAATTTGTATAGTTCACGCATATTTTTTAGTGTTACTTATAGTTTCAGCATTATTTAAAATATTTGTGTACTTATCTGAAAATATGGGATCGCAATGTAATTTCTGAATTCATTTTTTTAATAGGGGTCGCTTATTAAAAAGGTTGAAGACCATTGGCTTACATGAAGCTATTAATTGTTTAGTTCGCTTACAAGAAAACACTATTGGGTCGCCGAACCTTAGTCGTCATACTACACTTAATATTCGGGTAAAAAAAGTTTGAGAAACACGTCCAAACGTCATCAACAAAACGGCCGATGCCAGACCGACGGCCCCCAATCGTCCAATACCCTCTTCCTACAGTTTCGGGCGTTATTTTGGCCGTTTAGGCCATATTCGGATGAATTTATGAGGTACCGGTATTCCGGCAGATGGATCTTATTTAGACGATTTCGATCTTATGCTGTACTGGATATTATTGCGTATTTGGCTCTATTATGTTGTTGGTCGTAATACTATGATTTGATAGATTTTTAGCTTTAGAGTTTAGACATTTGTTGCTTTTTAGGTCTTATATTGTGCGTTCCACTTGTGTATTTGTTGCCCAACCCATATGTTATATTTTAGATATAGCTGAAGATAAATGGCATAATTAGCTTATGCCAGTATCAACAAAACATTCATAATTTGTTTTTCGCGTTTTAAGTTTTATTTTACATTTATGGGATGAAAATTCTGTTAACATTGTCTTTACTTGGTCAGTAGAATGTTTGTAATCTTTTTTCTTGTTTATATATATTTTAGGGGATTATAGTTACAACCTTCCCCAATGCTATATCTCCTGTGAGGCACCCGAGTCCGTAACTACAAATACAGATTACAGCTGTTGTGCATCTTTGGGGCGCCGTCCTGAAAAAAATAATTCGCTTTTAGGCTAAATCGGAGAACATCTATCGGATATAATGTTGTCTGATCTACGTTAAATCAGAAAATAATTTGTCCCTTTGAATTAAATCGGAAAGTTTATGTGTCCCTCTAAATTAAATCGGAAAGAATTACGTATCGATATAACTTTGTTCGCCCGACCGCCGGTGGTTTAGAGAGCATTTTAAAATTGGTTAAAAAAAAAAAAAAAAAAAAATTTGCCATTTTTAGGCTGTTAAAAATACATAATCACACTTTAGGTAAGCTCCCTAAAAATAAAACATACGGTATCAAATTTGTTTCCTATAACAGAAAAGTAGAAAAAACTTCTAATGACACCACAGCGACAAACATGTGTCCAGAAACACAAACAGCTTGAATATAGCTTAAGCCACATCAGGACCTGGTCTAATTTAATACCACTGGCGTTGTCCTGGAATGTAATTCTTTCCGATTTCATTTAAGGTGACAAACAAACTTTCCAAATCGAATTATAGGGACAAATTATGTTCTGATTTAACCTCAGATTACATTACTATTCGATTTAAATACTGTCCGATTTAACCCAAATCGGAACGAAATGGTATCCGATTTAGGTTAAACCGAACAATGAATTATTACGATTTAATTGTTGTCCTATTCAACTTAAATCGGACAAAATTACACTCCGATTTAAGCTAAATTGGACAAAAAGTTGTCCGTATAAGCGAAATAGTTTTTTTACAAACGGCTCCCCATACATATCGCAAATAGCGCCTTAACTACTAAGAAATATTGCAGCTAGCGTGAAACAATTAGGAGAAAGTAGTCGATCGTCGTGTTGTAAATGCCGCGGGCACGCTTGACGTCAGAAGCGCCAAGGTAAGTCATGCTGAACGGAGCTTAGACGGCAGGAAGCGATGATATTGATCGGGTACGACTGCAAAGCTTTCGACTTGTGCTGTTCGCAAGTGCCATTTATGCTTACACATGCATAATTGATTGTGTTAAGTTTTGATGTAGCTGACAATTTTAATCCTTGAGTGAGCAGAAGTGCAGTTTGGTGGTTTCAAGATCCTGAAACACAACAGAGCAGTGATATTACAGACGTTTTGATATCTGATTGTTTTTACTTCGTATCGTTTGGTGCTAAGAAAATGATATGTAATATATTGATATTATTTATTTTCTTTGAGTTAGACCCTGACGAAACACATTTTTAACGCATATCTTTCTTTACTTCAGAAATAGTATAAGTCAATTAAATGCTTAGAACAAGCTACATTAAAACTGCCACATTAAACATTTACCTTACCAAAATTATTTTGTTCTGATTAGTCATTTTCAACTATGTGTGCCACGAAACACCAGTGTGCCCCATGAGAACTTCAAATGTGCCGATGAACTTTTTGTTACTTGAAAAATGTACCGAGCTTATGATACAGACCGTGCCAGTTCCGAATCAGAACCTAGACCCTTTGTTTAAATGAGGTAATGGATCTTTTAACAGAGTGATGGCATCTGTTTAACAATTCTCGTTCGTGTAACCTAGTAACTACTCAGTTTTGGTTATGTAAAACATTTAGAAAAAATCTGATCGAGAAAAGGTATGTGCTTGAGTAAGGAACATAACGAAGTGATATTCATTTCTCCCAATGTGCAACGTGTGACTCTTTGTGTTAAGTATAGTAAGGAAGTTGCTAACTTTGCCGTGTTTTAATTACGATTAACAAGTTACGACAGTGTAGGGTTGCCTTGTTCGATAACACACAATACCTTCGCACATTTTTCTTTAAAATGGCCTTTATCAAGTTGATTTGCCTGCTGTGAAATCAAACCTTTATTTGATTTTAAGAGCGAAAACCCAAAGACTAAAAACGTCATGAAGCGTGGTAGTGTGTACAGGTAATGCATATTAAACGAAAAAAATAATAATGTAAATTTTTAATACCGTATCCTTGTGTTTTAATACCGTAGCCTTGTGTTCGTACGTTTGTTAAAAGTTTTAGGTTGGAGAGGTGCTAATTTTAATACAAAAGCTACATTACAAAACGTAATCGATTTGCGCAAAGCGAAAAGCCTTTATATAGTTTAGGATGTCATTTTTTTTAAATATTTGATAGTGTTGTAAGACGCACGGCACCTTTGGGCTAAAACACAGTCATGAAAATAAGTCAAGACCAATAAAAACGCAATCCAGATAAATTCTGCATTAAAGTAATTAAAATAGGCAAAAAATATAGTGTTTTAAGGGGCAAAAAAATTAACATAAAACTGTATTTTTTCATTATTGACCCTTATTTATAAAACTTTGTGTCGTAATCAATGTCCGTCGTTTCTATTAAATGCAATAGAAATAAATTCCACAAAAAAAGCATCCCAAGAAATATGTTTTTCGTTAACTAATATAAAATTACTGACTTTGTTTAACACAGAAAAATCTAAAACAGCGATCCTCAACCTTTTATGTCTCGTGGCCCCCTTAGAAAGGCTTTTAATCCTCGTGGCCCCCTTCTATTATAAAAAAAAATAGCTAGAATTTGTGGCGGCATAATTCTTCTTTCGAGAATGCTTTTTATCACGGTGATTTATCAGTTTTGAGGGACGTAACAACACATTTAACATCACCACGGAGCAGTGCAGATTTGCGAATTTTCGTCATTTGATAACACAAAACCTTGGTTAAGCTTTCTGTAAAAATGTATTTTCAATAGTAAACATCTGAAAGTATGTGCAATTCAACTATTCTTTGTCCTCTTAAGCTGGCTTTAACACAATTAATTTTACAACAACATTTATCAATGGAACAACAACAAACCTATCTCTACGTGCCAAAATGGGAATATAGTTATTTGACTTTTTGTGAAAAAAGTTTTCAACTTGTATTTTTTTAACATTCTAAGTTGCCGTTTACAAACTAATTAAAGTGCTGGTTAAACGTTCTAAAGAAATACGGAGTAAACTACAAAAACACAAATGTTGGTTGTAAGTGATGTAACTATGTTTGGTAATTAGGCGACAGACAAAGAATTGAAAGCTTGACGTCGACTGTTGTAAAACTTCTCACGAATAGTAACATGTAAGAAAAAATGCGTTACAATAGGTCAAAGTATAGGTTTAACACTACAAGATTGAGTTTAACTGAGAAAATTGAAAATAGTGACACGGTTTTGCAATACCACGACATTGCTACAGACTTATGCTCGTGGCCCCCCAATGACAGCTCCGTGGCCCCAAGGGGGCCGAGGGCACGGTTGAGAAACCGTGGTCTAAAAGGTATTTGCTTAAACTTATAATCATTGTCGTCATTTACTTGCAAGCGCTAGGGGTTTGTTGTTTATAAATATTTAGCTCGTCATTGACCCTTCCTTTTTTATTTGCCTTTAGTAGTAATTTGTATTTTAAAATTGCGATACAATTGCCAACGTAACCTACTTTTCTTCTGCCGACCAGATTTAGAGTTTGCGTGTGAAGCATCTTTAAACTAGGGCGCCGCGTCGCGTAAGGCAATGGATAGCGAAAACGAGGTCGAAAACTTGGCTACAGTGACAACGAACGAAAGTGAATCGAGAAACGAAGAACCAACAAAACACTGTTGCCATGTTGAATTTCACTGGAATCAGGAAGTGGCCCAGTACGGCGACAAGCTGCTTCAGCGACTTAACGAATTTCGCAAGAAAAATATGTTCTATGACGTTATACTGAAGGCAAACGATTGCGAGTTGGCAGCACACAAGGTGGTTTTAGCTGCGTGTGGTGGCATGTTTCGGTGAGTAAGTATTCAAAAGTCAACAGCGACAAGCAATGTGCGCCAAACACCATAATTTTGAACTATCGAATTAAGAACAATTAATTATTCGCTTTTTATTTACATATGTCGGTCGATCGGTCGGTCGAAAAATCGGCAAACGACAAGTGAACCTCATTATCTGCACAGAGGGCCCTTGATTAAAATGTTTCTAGCTCTTTACCGCCAATCGACGAACTAAATAACTAAAAGAGGTTATAACGACTTCGGCGCAGACACTTTTACATGGTGTTTTCTAGGGCGGTAACCCAAGGCGACAAATAAATGCACGCCAATCACCGTTATTTTCGTTCTACCGAATGCAATTTCCAGCCTTATACAATATATTTTCCTAATTAAGTTTTAATAAAACAATGCACAACAGTTATTGTGTGTGTCGATGATATACGACAGGGTTTCCCAAACTTTTTTGGACCAAAAACTGACAACATAATGGGACGGATGAGATTGCTTCCCTCTGCTTAAATCATTAATTCATCATAAATTCAAATCGCAACAAGTAAGCTTTACGATACTGGACAGCAAAAGCTTTCGAAATCAATAAGTTGTGAATAACTGCGGCAATTTAATTATTTTTGAAAGTACACATACTGTACAACAGGGGTCGGCAAACTTTTTTTAGTCGCGGGTTAAAACCAAACTCAGAAAGGTCTCTGTGGGCCGCACAAAATGTTAACTAAGAATTATGTTATTAAAATGTTAGAACAACTGTTAATCAGGCGGGCTTCGGATATGTTTTTTTGCGTATACCGGCATTTCTTTCAAATTTCTTGCAAATTTTTATTACATTTCAAAAATAAATAATTAAAAATGTATGTCCAATATTTTGGAACACGTTTTTCGTTTGTACGCGACGCACTTTGGCACTTGGCAGTCCGTCTTCCACAGCGCAAGAAGCGCTAATCTAGTTCAAATGACAGCATCATAATGTAAACAAACCTGATGTATAAAGATCGTTAACGCAAAGCACGAAAATTTTTCGCACTTACATAGTTAAAATAGTCAAAAAGTATAAGAAATGGACTTGTGTCTAGTTCGTCAAAGGATAAATTACATTCGCGGGCCGGATCCGACCCCTGCTGTCGACCCCTGCTGTACAACATATATGTGTAACTTTTTAATTTCTTGTCATATCGCCACGGACCACCTGAACAGTCGTCGCGGACCACAGTTCGGGAAACCCTGATATACGACTTTCCTAATTTGGTGCTTTTTTGCAACAACTAGGTCTCATTTTGTTGATTCAAAGACGAAGATGATATCAAGTGATGTGCGTGAAGTGGAATTTTCTTGTTCATCAGCTGGACTCAAACCTATTCTTCAATTCGCCTACACTGGCGTGCTCGAAATAAACCACGCAAATGTGCTCGACACTCTGCAAGCGGCTATTATCGCGGAAATGAAAGAGGTTGCTGAATTTTCAAATAGCCAAAACAAAATGTAAATTAAGTGTGACGTGCACAAACAGCTAGGCTACTCAATAAACTTTGCTTTTGAACTTTATTATGTTATAAAACCTAACGCTTGGCATTCATTAATATACTTATATAAAAAATCTGTATTTTTTGTCGGTAAACTACATTATAGGCTAGCAATTAAATAAAAAAACCGTAACTCATTTTATTAAACTTATTATTAATAGGTAATTGCAGATTTGTTGTGAGTTATTTTAATCGATTTTTGTATACAAATTTAATTCAGGTCCAAGAAATTTGTGCTGATTTAGCGTGGTCGCGATTTGGCTGGATACTTCCTTTTGACGGTTCACCAGATTCTCTTCAATGCAACAACCCTTCTAACTCTAATCAACCTGACAACGTCCAAGATGCTTTTGCAGCTGTGAAACGTTTTGTGGAAATTTATTCGCCAAGCTTTCAAACTGATAAAAATGGATCTGAACATTCCACCGAAGAAGTAACAGAAAAAGTCATGGGTTCAAAAACGTTGGTCACTGAAAGATTGGGTGATCTCCAGCCTGCTTATAAACATATCCTCGACATATTGTGCATCGCCCAGAACCTCATGAAAGCCAAGTCAGAAAAAAAACAAAAATCTACCGAGCCCGAAACCGTTAAAATCCCGAACGACGTAAAGGTTACGCCGGAGAGCCTTAACAAAACTAATATCTGTGACAAACCAACAAAACAATCGGTAGACGAGTCAGCCAGCCCTTCACCCCCACTTGTCAAACAACGAACTTCGGTAAAGGCAAAGATCAACCAGACTAAGATCGAACAGGAACAACATGAGATTAACATGGGTGAGAAGTTACCACACAAACCTATAACTAAACCAAGATCAGTGACCGCCCCAATTCAACACGATGCGCCGATAAAGGTAGACAGCAAAACAAACCGACCACCAACCCCGCCAAAAGACCCACCAAAGCCTCGTTCAGCAACTCAAGCAACACCAAATCATAATACGTCTAACAGAAGAAAAACAGCTGCCCCTAAGCCACCCCCCACTCCCCCTCCTAACCCACCAGTTGTTACGCCTCTGAACAAGAAACAGTTATCGAAAACACCAACTGCAATTTCTAAATCAGTGAAGGTCCCTCCACCTCGCCCCGCCGGAAAAATCCCGCCGCCGAGACCGAAGCCTCCGTCAATAAAGAAGAAAAGCAACAAGGAGGTGAGCGATTTAGCTAACTAACCGGGCCAACAAACCGACCACCATCGTAATTTCATGTCAATTCACCAGCCCATTTATCTCATGATTTCGTTTCAAACAAATACGTATTTTATAATGCTTTTTCTATCTCTGGAGTTACGGCCTTTTCTTAATCTTGGGGGACGGGTGAAAAAATACGAATCCTTTCGGGGACAGGAAACCAGTATTTCGAAAGCACGATATTTTACTAAGACAACTAGGGCAAGGAACTAATTAAAACACTCACAGGGACTTAGGGAGTACTATATAGCATTACAGAGTTACTGTTGAATCTTAAAATGTTAGTATAACATTTAGACACTTAAGAATTATTCTTTATTTTAGCATAATCCGAGTGCAAGGCACCACAAGTAGGCTAAGGCACGTTTTCCAGATGGACTGCCAATTTTTCTTAAAGATGTGTCAAATATTATGGATTAATCTTAGTAATGACATACTATAAAATAAATACACTGTTTGTCTGTTTGTGTCATTGTGAATACCAAATACCTCAAAAGACACTCTGACTTAAATTTTACCTATTCACATAACTAAAATAAGGTCGATATAAATGTAATAAATATTAACCTGCTACAGATATTTGTTTCGTTTTTTTGTGTTTGCTTTGCTAAGCATTGGTGAGAATGAAACGTGCTTACCATTTTAGAAGTTTAATAATAAATTTGATGCCCATGTTGTGACTTGAAATTGATTTGCGTAACGAATGACTTCGAAAGGGATTGACTTCTATTTGTTGAAAATAACTTGATTTGGACTAAGTTGTTTTGCAAATGACTTGACTGAGACGTCATTTGAAAATGCGGTAACCCTTAATCTTAATCCAGGGATGTTCAACCTGCGGCCCGCCTGATATTTACGTGCGGCCCACCACTAATTCTCACTTTCAGTAGCCTTTATTAAAAACAGTTGTTTCGACTATCATCAAAACGTGAAGATCGCGCAGTATTTGTTGTAGGCGTAATCTTGTGTTTTTTTATAATCGAGTCTAATGTCGCATTTCAACATCCATCGAACACTTTGTGCACCCATCATTGCTAGACAAGATGTTTGTTTTTCTGAATGTGTGTTTTTGCGGACCGTTTTAAGGAAATATGTCAGCCCAATTACGTAAAAACTTATATTTCGCATATTTGCGCATAAGTTCACTCTCGAAGAACGGGTGTTTATAAGTTAGGTTGTTTTATAACGTCACGATATGACGCAACTTATGACAACACCCATTTAATTTGAGAGGTTTTGCGGCCCATCGAAATTTTTAAAGTGGCAATGCGGCCCATTCTGCTAAAAGGTTGGACATCCCTGTCTTAATCCATTAAAATATTTTTTGCGGAACAACAAATGAATGTTTATTGCAATTCCAACAACAGAAAATATGCTCATTCTAATAAGAAATTACAACTTTTAAAAAGAGTATCAACGTTTTTTTTCATCTCCAGATTAGAAATACATCTGCTCCAGTCGAGTACAACGAAGCGTTAAATCCATTTTCGGTAGATGAAGAAACCGAGGTAAAATTAATGGTTGTCTAAAACGATCAGTAAAACCGAGAAATATAAGCAGGCCTATAACGACATTTGATGTTTTCAAAAGCTTTACCACTGGGAAAAACAAGATATGACCCGAAAAAAAAAAAAACTTTTTTGAGTACAAAAGTTTGTCTGATTTAAAATTGCCTATCGTCAACCAGGTTTCGATAATCCGCGTAACATATTACTAAAGTGCTTGATATTTATAATTATAACTTTTATTAATATAATCAGTTTGATATAAACAAACGCTACAACCCTTGAAAGCGATATAGGCCTATTGACAAGCAATTGATGTATATATCATTTTTTTTTCCTATGGATGTTGTATTTTTATTTTATTGGGAATGGTTCTTGAAATGTTAAATTTTACGCATGACAATCCTATCTGGTAGGTGGATCATTCTGATTTGCCAACGAATCTATCTTCAAACAACGAAGAAGGCGCATGTGTAAGCGACTCTACGAGGAAACCAGTGTTAGACAAAGACCTGACAGACAGTAACCAAACCTATGATTCCTCGCTGAACCCCTTCGACAAAAACAAAAATTAAACAATTCTTGTAGCACGTATCTGTATGTAACTTTTAATTAAAAAAACAGTTTTTCAAAGAGTGTTGCTGTATTGTTTGGCCTAAAATATTTTTCTATTTTAATATGAATCTAAAATAGTTTGGCAACCAAATGTGTTGATTTTGTGCAGTTATGTTTTAAGAACTTCTAACATAATCGTTTAATTTTGTTACTTTTTACCAAGTCTATAAAGTAAATACTTTTAGCGTTTATTTATTTATTCTAATATATATTTTGTAAATCTTGAGACTGGCTTGACTTTCATTGCTGGTCAATGAAAGTTTATTCGCGCTCCAATGCAATAAAATATAACATTTTACAGCAATATTATGGACATCGAACAATCATTAAGGCGACCACAAACTTCAACCAACACCTGTGAAGTCTATTTGTGTAGTTGACTTTGTCATGGTATTTAATGCACTTGTAATTTTTATAGTTCTTACAGTTCCAACCAGAATATTGCACATCATTAAGCAAACATTAAGTAAAAAAGCATATACGAATTTAAGGTATAGTTGTTTTTAGGGTGTCCTTTAGACATTCTTTTGCGCGAAAAAATGCGTTAAATTTGTTAAATCGCCAAGGCTTTTTATTTTGAAAGAAGACTTAATGTCGTCATAAAATTGTTATTGTTTTAAAATAAAACTCGACATCAAGGCTAAAACATTTCGGTTCTGTCAAAAAATTACTGACAAGTGGCAGGCGCTACCCTGTCCTCGATTTAGTAATTCTGGTCAAGTTATAGGCTTACTGAAAATTAAAAATTATTCGGTATAAGGTTACGTACCTACACTCTTAATCATGGTACATCCAAGTTTAAAAAGTATAATTAAAAAACATAAAAGCGCGTCATCAACATCTACATATGATGGTCTTTGAAGCGTTTTCGTTTACAATAGGGGTTCTTGAACTTTTTTCACCGGACCCATAATTGTTTTTGCTTCGCGCGGACCACGGTGAAAAAAAATTACGTCATAAATTGACGTCACAATATAAATAGACTTCATAAATCTGTTGATTTCAGTCCAAAAATGTAAAAGTGAGTCTAAATTTTCTCTAATAAAAAAAACTGTCGTAAGTCCTTATTTACGGTTTTGAGAAAAACGCATTTCATTGTTTTTTGTTTTAAATTTTTTTTTCGCTTGGTGACAACTTTTGTTTTTGTTGACAAAACAGAATAATTTTAATATTTAATATTAAGTACCGCTCACCAAACGTAGTCGTACAAGTTAAATTTCTCATTGCCTGTTTTAAGCATATATTATTCTATATTAAAGTAGTTTTGTATCGAGTTACGAAAGGTTTTCATAATTAAATCATTTGGTTTTGAAAAAGTTACGACACTTTCTATCCACTCACTATATTTCTTTTTTTTTTAAACGGAACGGTTTAACTTCCGAAATGCTCAACACGAACTGAATACCATGATAATTCACACCCCTTGTTCTGTTTTCGACGGCTTCACACTTCGTTACACTGCTAATCTCGACTTAAGTCGTTAATTTGGATATTTCATAAAACGGTCGTAACTTTATAAAAAATTGATCACAAAATCTAACTGTCGTAAATGGATACATACAACACTTTTGAGATTTTTTTAAGAAACAATTGCTTCTAATACACTTGAAAAAAAAAATTTGTATCTCGAGAACTAAAGAGGCTCGAGATACCAAACTATTCGCAAAAAACGCGCAACAATTTCATTTGTACAAAAATCGAAACAAATTGGCATTTTTGGACTTACGACAGTTTTTTATTAGCGACGAAATACATTCAGTGCTAATTCGTTTTATTTTTAATTAAACTGTTTTCTATAAAAAAGTGACGGACCTCCAAGGGGTCCATGGCCCCAGTTTAAGAACCCCTTGTTTACACACAAAACTATACTTCGTATACCGTTTGGTTCGCCGATGCTTCGTATTAGAAATGGCATTTTTTTTGTTTGCCAACTATAAAGCTTTTTATTCAACGTTTCGCCATCTCTCCGGTCTATCAAACTGGCTGAAGGTTGCTACCTTAAAACTGGCATGTAAAGCCCACTTTTGCCAGTTTACACTACCAGTTAAGCAATGCCTTGAAAATGGTCGACAATAGGAAATCAGCTTTGGAGTAATTTGTGACGCTATTGCAAGCTCCCTATGTTGAATCGTAAGATATAAAAATTATTCAAAAAATAAAAAATAAATAAATAAAATTAAAAGTATTCCCATTATAAGGCAAAATAGGGCTAATCAGGAAAAATAGAAACAAGTGTTTCTATGCTGATTTGTTTCATATAAGCTTTCACTATCAACCTTAAAAAGTTCCAGCCTATCTGACCTGGTGAAATCCGCCTCGATTTTAAAACTTCCAGCAAGAGTAATTCCATGTCAATTCACCACCTGGGCCATGTATAAGACATGGTTTCAGATTATCAAAATTGTTTTTAAGTTGTGTAGAACAGGCCTGCACAATTGCAAGTGCTAGGTAGTAACAAGCAAAAAATTTCGCGGGCCGCAAACTGAAGTTGATATACGTATCATTATAATATCCATGTAGTGTTTTCGATTCAACTTGAAAAAATATGAAGCTGAAATCAAGTCTACTTGCGCGAAGTGTAAAATAAATTGCTTCTATTTAGGTTAAATAGGCAAAACTTTTAATTCAAAAGAATTCGTGACACCATTAGTCACATATAAAGTATTTGCATATTGCCTGCTTTCAAAGGCGATTTTAACAGAAATAGCACTTGGAAAACGCACACTGTGTTTTAGCCCACACAATACTTATTTTTATTTAAAAGTTCTTCACGCGTTAATTTACACGATGCGTGTATTTATTAAAATGTTACATTGGAAAAACGACTCGCAAGCTGAATGTTTGCCCATCCTGAATTGGTGTATCACTGAATTATTAAACGCTTACACTTACAGTCACTTCAACCATACGCAGACAAGTTCGCACTTATTTAAAATAAAAAAGTCAAACGAAAAATGGTATTACATGTGGGCGGCACGCGTGCCCCTTAAAAATGTGTTGACATATGCTGTGCAAGCCTGACGTACGACAAGTGTCGTTGAAAAACATGACGTTCTGTATTTATTTTACTCAAATAATTTCTATATTTGGAAATATGAAGTTTTTCGTAAGGTCCCTTTTGTGTTTATCAAAGCGTCACTGAAATAGAAAAACAGCATGTCTTGCAAGTTTCTTGTATTTACTCTGTAACATAACTCTCACTATACGCTTCAGACAAGTTGTTAGCAAATATGAAGGTGCTTGCGTTTGACGTTGCAGTAAAATTTGTTATTTATTAAATTTAACCGGTTGTTCATTGTTTAATGTTTTAACATAATTTACCAAATCATTTTTACGGAATAATAAATTAATTTACTTTTATTAGAAAACCAATATTTTTGACTTTAGCGAGCGAAGCGACCGCGATTTTTTTGGTATTCCGGTATTTCTTTTAAATTACTTGCAAGTTTTTATTACATTGCCGAAAAGAAAGAAAAATATATATGTCCAATATTTTTGAATACGTTTTACTTTTTTGCGACGTATTTGGCAGCCTTCCACGGCGCAATGGTAAAGAATCGCTATAGTTGAAAAGGCATCAAAGCGTAAACAAACCGGGCGTAAAATAATCATTCGAAAAAATTTCGCAATTACGTACTTAAAATAGTTAAAAAGTATGTAAAATGGACTCGTGTCTAATTTCTCAAAGAGGCGGCGGGCCGGGTGAATTACATCCCGCGGGCCGTAGGTTGCCATCCCTGGTATAAACGGTTTATTAATTGTAATTTTGGCTTTTGCTAAGGCGTTTTTAGGGGTAATATGTATTTATAATAATTGCTATATCTAAGTTCTGCTGACAAAGCAAAACTAAGCAGGATTATTATTTATAATGCTATATGGTCTTACGACCAATATACATGATAAATGAAATGTGCAATAATATCTATGAGGGAAAAATACCTAAACTTGTCGGAATAAAACCAAAACCTGTCGGATCAAGAAAAGTTTAGGACGGTCAAGCTTGCCCAACATTTTAAACATTGCGGGTTTATTTTGCTAAATGTCCTTGCGTGCCACAATTGCTATAAAGATGAATAACGACATTTTACTAGTCATTGTTCCTTTTAATTAATTATTGGACAATTAACTATCGCAATTAATTAAACAAAAATGAGCACCAAAAGGCGTTCTTGAGAACAACGTACAGTTCGTTACCTTCCTTTATTGAAAAAACGCACTTTGACATAAGTAACATTTCGAAACTAAAAATTGTCAGTGATCAGATCGCCATTGTTTTTGTGACCAAGTGGATATCGGGTTCTAAAGATGTTGTTGCCAAACGTAAGCATTGCTCAGTATGGCCATCCGTGATAAAAAATCGATATTTTGATTAGACATATTTCATGCAAGAAAATAATTGTTCGCAAAGGTATGTGCTGCTAAAAAATAAAATTCACAGTGCTGTTTGCTTCTTCAGGTTAGGAAATTGTTGTTAGGAAACATAATATTAATTAAGGTAAAAGTCAATTAGTGGTATTTGGTGTTGCTTCATAACAGAAAAGTGTTAAGTATTGTTTGGATGTGTTTCTTTTTTCAAAGGTTTTAGAAAAAAAAAGAACGTGAATTAGTTGTCTCTTTGCCGGAGCTTCAGTTTCATGGGTCGTGAAAACAAAAACTGGTCTAAATCTAAATCAGTGAAGGTCCCTCCACCTCGCCCCGCCGGAAAAATCCCGCCGCCGAGACCGAAGCCTCCGTCAATAAAGAAGAAAAGCAACAAGGAGGTGAGCGATTTAGCTAACTAACCGGGCCAACAAACCGACCACCATCGTAATTTCATGTCAATTCACCAGCCCATTTATCTCATGATTTCGTTTCAAACAAATACGTATTTTATAATGCTTTTTCTATCTCTGGAGTTACGGCCTTTTCTTAATCTTGGGGGACGGGTGAAAAAATACGAATCCTTTCGGGGACAGGAAACCAGTATTTCGAAAGCACGATATTTTACTAAGACAACTAGGGCAAGGAACTAATTAAAACACTCACAGGGACTTAGGGAGTACTATATAGCATTACAGAGTTACTGTTGAATCTTAAAATGTTAGTATAACATTTAGACACTTAAGAATTATTCTTTATTTTAGCATAATCCGAGTGCAAGGCACCACAAGTAGGCTAAGGCACGTTTTCCAGATGGACTGCCAATTTTTCTTAAAGATGTGTCAAATATTATGGATTAATCTTAGTAATGACATACTATAAAATAAATACACTGTTTGTCTGTTTGTGTCATTGTGAATACCAAATACCTCAAAAGACACTCTGACTTAAATTTTACCTATTCACATAACTAAAATAAGGTCGATATAAATGTAATAAATATTAACCTGCTACAGATATTTGTTTCGTTTTTTTGTGTTTGCTTTGCTAAGCATTGGTGAGAATGAAACGTGCTTACCATTTTAGAAGTTTAATAATAAATTTGATGCCCATGTTGTGACTTGAAATTGATTTGCGTAACGAATGACTTCGAAAGGGATTGACTTCTATTTGTTGAAAATAACTTGATTTGGACTAAGTTGTTTTGCAAATGACTTGACTGAGACGTCATTTGAAAATGCGGTAACCCTTAATCTTAATCCAGGGATGTTCAACCTGCGGCCCGCCTGATATTTACGTGCGGCCCACCACTAATTCTCACTTTCAGTAGCCTTTATTAAAAACAGTTGTTTCGACTATCATCAAAACGTGAAGATCGCGCAGTATTTGTTGTAGGCGTAATCTTGTGTTTTTTATAATCGAGTCTAATGTCGCATTTCAACATCCATCGAACACTTTGTGCACCCATCATTGCTAGACAAGATGTTTGTTTTTCTGAATGTGTGTTTTTGCGGACCGTTTTAAGGAAATATGTCAGCCCAATTACGTAAAAACTTATATTTCGCATATTTGCGCATAAGTTCACTCTCGAAGAACGGGTGTTTATAAGTTAGGTTGTTTTATAACGTCACGATATGACGCAACTTATGACAACACCCATTTAATTTGAGAGGTTTTGCGGCCCATCGAAATTTTTAAAGTGGCAATGCGGCCCATTCTGCTAAAAGGTTGGACATCCCTGTCTTAATCCATTAAAATATTTTTTGCGGAACAACAAATGAATGTTTATTGCAATTCCAACAACAGAAAATATGCTCATTCTAATAAGAAATTACAACTTTTAAAAAGAGTATCAACGTTTTTTTTCATCTCCAGATTAGAAATACATCTGCTCCAGTCGAGTACAACGAAGCGTTAAATCCATTTTCGGTAGATGAAGAAACCGAGGTAAAATTAATGGTTGTCTAAAACGATCAGTAAAACCGAGAAATATAAGCAGGCCTATAACGACATTTGATGTTTTCAAAAGCTTTACCACTGGGAAAAACAAGATATGACCCGAAAAAAAAAAAAACTTTTTTGAGTACAAAAGTTTGTCTGATTTAAAATTGCCTATCGTCAACCAGGTTTCGATAATCCGCGTAACATATTACTAAAGTGCTTGATATTTATAATTATAACTTTTATTAATATAATCAGTTTGATATAAACAAACGCTACAACCCTTGAAAGCGATATAGGCCTATTGACAAGCAATTGATGTATATATCATTTTTTTTTCCTATGGATGTTGTATTTTTATTTTATTGGGAATGGTTCTTGAAATGTTAAATTTTACGCATGACAATCCTATCTGGTAGGTGGATCATTCTGATTTGCCAACGAATCTATCTTCAAACAACGAAGAAGGCGCATGTGTAAGCGACTCTACGAGGAAACCAGTGTTAGACAAAGACCTGACAGACAGTAACCAAACCTATGATTCCTCGCTGAACCCCTTCGACAAAAACAAAAATTAAACAATTCTTGTAGCACGTATCTGTATGTAACTTTTAATTAAAAAAACAGTTTTTCAAAGAGTGTTGCTGTATTGTTTGGCCTAAAATATTTTTCTATTTTAATATGAATCTAAAATAGTTTGGCAACCAAATGTGTTGATTTTGTGCAGTTATGTTTTAAGAACTTCTAACATAATCGTTTAATTTTGTTACTTTTTACCAAGTCTATAAAGTAAATACTTTTAGCGTTTATTTATTTATTCTAATATATATTTTGTAAATCTTGAGACTGGCTTGACTTTCATTGCTGGTCAATGAAAGTTTATTCGCGCTCCAATGCAATAAAATATAACATTTTACAGCAATATTATGGACATCGAACAATCATTAAGGCGACCACAAACTTCAACCAACACCTGTGAAGTCTATTTGTGTAGTTGACTTTGTCATGGTATTTAATGCACTTGTAATTTTTATAGTTCTTACAGTTCCAACCAGAATATTGCACATCATTAAGCAAACATTAAGTAAAAAAGCATATACGAATTTAAGGTATAGTTGTTTTTAGGGTGTCCTTTAGACATTCTTTTGCGCGAAAAAATGCGTTAAATTTGTTAAATCGCCAAGGCTTTTTATTTTGAAAGAAGACTTAATGTCGTCATAAAATTGTTATTGTTTTAAAATAAAACTCGACATCAAGGCTAAAACATTTCGGTTCTGTCAAAAAATTACTGACAAGTGGCAGGCGCTACCCTGTCCTCGATTTAGTAATTCTGGTCAAGTTATAGGCTTACTGAAAATTAAAAATTATTCGGTATAAGGTTACGTACCTACACTCTTAATCATGGTACATCCAAGTTTAAAAAGTATAATTAAAAAACATAAAAGCGCGTCATCAACATCTACATATGATGGTCTTTGAAGCGTTTTCGTTTACAATAGGGGTTCTTGAACTTTTTTCACCGGACCCATAATTGTTTTTGCTTCGCGCGGACCACGGTGAAAAAAAATTACGTCATAAATTGACGTCACAATATAAATAGACTTCATAAATCTGTTGATTTCAGTCCAAAAATGTAAAAGTGAGTCTAAATTTTCTCTAATAAAAAAAACTGTCGTAAGTCCTTATTTACGGTTTTGAGAAAAACGCATTTCATTGTTTTTTGTTTTAAATTTTTTTTTCGCTTGGTGACAACTTTTGTTTTTGTTGACAAAACAGAATAATTTTAATATTTAATATTAAGTACCGCTCACCAAACGTAGTCGTACAAGTTAAATTTCTCATTGCCTGTTTTAAGCATATATTATTCTATATTAAAGTAGTTTTGTATCGAGTTACGAAAGGTTTTCATAATTAAATCATTTGGTTTTGAAAAAGTTACGACACTTTCTATCCACTCACTATATTTCTTTTTTTTTTAAACGGAACGGTTTAACTTCCGAAATGCTCAACACGAACTGAATACCATGATAATTCACACCCCTTGTTCTGTTTTCGACGGCTTCACACTTCGTTACACTGCTAATCTCGACTTAAGTCGTTAATTTGGATATTTCATAAAACGGTCGTAACTTTATAAAAAATTGATCACAAAATCTAACTGTCGTAAATGGATACATACAACACTTTTGAGATTTTTTTAAGAAACAATTGCTTCTAATACACTTGAAAAAAAAAATTTGTATCTCGAGAACTAACGAGGCTCGAGATACCAAACTATTCGCAAAAAACGCGCAACAATTTCATTTGTACAAAAATCGAAACAAATTGGCATTTTTGGACTTACGACAGTTTTTTATTAGCGACGAAATACATTCAGTGCTAATTCGTTTTATTTTTAATTAAACTGTTTTCTATAAAAAAGTGACGGACCTCCAAGGGGTCCATGGCCCCAGTTTAAGAACCCCTTGTTTACACACAAAACTATACTTCGTATACCGTTTGGTTCGCCGATGCTTCGTATTAGAAATGGCATTTTTTTTGTTTGCCAACTATAAAGCTTTTTATTCAACGTTTCGCCATCTCTCCGGTCTATCAAACTGGCTGAAGGTTGCTACCTTAAAACTGGCATGTAAAGCCCACTTTTGCCAGTTTACACTACCAGTTAAGCAATGCCTTGAAAATGGTCGACAATAGGAAATCAGCTTTGGAGTAATTTGTGACGCTATTGCAAGCTCCCTATGTTGAATCGTAAGATATAAAAATTATTCAAAAAATAAAAAATAAATAAATAAAATTAAAAGTATTCCCATTATAAGGCAAAATAGGGCTAATCAGGAAAAATAGAAACAAGTGTTTCTATGCTGATTTGTTTCATATAAGCTTTCACTATCAACCTTAAAAAGTTCCAGCCTATCTGACCTGGTGAAATCCGCCTCGATTTTAAAACTTCCAGCAAGAGTAATTCCATGTCAATTCACCACCTGGGCCATGTATAAGACATGGTTTCAGATTATCAAAATTGTTTTTAAGTTGTGTAGAACAGGCCTGCACAATTGCAAGTGCTAGGTAGTAACAAGCAAAAAATTTCGCGGGCCGCAAACTGAAGTTGATATACGTATCATTATAATATCCATGTAGTGTTTTCGATTCAACTTGAAAAAATATGAAGCTGAAATCAAGTCTACTTGCGCGAAGTGTAAAATAAATTGCTTCTATTTAGGTTAAATAGGCAAAACTTTTAATTCAAAAGAATTCGTGACACCATTAGTCACATATAAAGTATTTGCATATTGCCTGCTTTCAAAGGCGATTTTAACAGAAATAGCACTTGGAAAACGCACACTGTGTTTTAGCCCACACAATACTTATTTTTATTTAAAAGTTCTTCACGCGTTAATTTACACGATGCGTGTATTTATTAAAATGTTACATTGGAAAAACGACTCGCAAGCTGAATGTTTGCCCATCCTGAATTGGTGTATCACTGAATTATTAAACGCTTACACTTACAGTCACTTCAACCATACGCAGACAAGTTCGCACTTATTTAAAATAAAAAAGTCAAACGAAAAATGGTATTACATGTGGGCGGCACGCGTGCCCCTTAAAAATGTGTTGACATATGCTGTGCAAGCCTGACGTACGACAAGTGTCGTTGAAAAACATGACGTTCTGTATTTATTTTACTCAAATAATTTCTATATTTGGAAATATGAAGTTTTTCGTAAGGTCCCTTTTGTGTTTATCAAAGCGTCACTGAAATAGAAAAACAGCATGTCTTGCAAGTTTCTTGTATTTACTCTGTAACATAACTCTCACTATACGCTTCAGACAAGTTGTTAGCAAATATGAAGGTGCTTGCGTTTGACGTTGCAGTAAAATTTGTTATTTATTAAATTTAACCGGTTGTTCATTGTTTAATGTTTTAACATAATTTACCAAATCATTTTTACGGAATAATAAATTAATTTACTTTTATTAGAAAACCAATATTTTTGACTTTAGCGAGCGAAGCGACCGCGATTTTTTTGGTATTCCGGTATTTCTTTTAAATTACTTGCAAGTTTTTATTACATTGCCGAAAAGAAAGAAAAATATATATGTCCAATATTTTTGAATACGTTTTACTTTTTTGCGACGTATTTGGCAGCCTTCCACGGCGCAATGGTAAAGAATCGCTATAGTTGAAAAGGCATCAAAGCGTAAACAAACCGGGCGTAAAATAATCATTCGAAAAAATTTCGCAATTACGTACTTAAAATAGTTAAAAAGTATGTAAAATGGACTCGTGTCTAATTTCTCAAAGAGGCGGCGGGCCGGGTGAATTACATCCCGCGGGCCGTAGGTTGCCATCCCTGGTATAAACGGTTTATTAATTGTAATTTTGGCTTTTGCTAAGGCGTTTTTAGGGGTAATATGTATTTATAATAATTGCTATATCTAAGTTCTGCTGACAAAGCAAAACTAAGCAGGATTATTATTTATAATGCTATATGGTCTTACGACCAATATACATGATAAATGAAATGTGCAATAATATCTATGAGGGAAAAATACCTAAACTTGTCGGAATAAAACCAAAACCTGTCGGATCAAGAAAAGTTTAGGACGGTCAAGCTTGCCCAACATTTTAAACATTGCGGGTTTATTTTGCTAAATGTCCTTGCGTGCCACAATTGCTATAAAGATGAATAACGACATTTTACTAGTCATTGTTCCTTTTAATTAATTATTGGACAATTAACTATCGCAATTAATTAAACAAAAATGAGCACCAAAAGGCGTTCTTGAGAACAACGTACAGTTCGTTACCTTCCTTTATTGAAAAAACGCACTTTGACATAAGTAACATTTCGAAACTAAAAATTGTCAGTGATCAGATCGCCATTGTTTTTGTGACCAAGTGGATATCGGGTTCTAAAGATGTTGTTGCCAAACGTAAGCATTGCTCAGTATGGCCATCCGTGATAAAAAATCGATATTTTGATTAGACATATTTCATGCAAGAAAATAATTGTTCGCAAAGGTATGTGCTGCTAAAAAATAAAATTCACAGTGCTGTTTGCTTCTTCAGGTTAGGAAATTGTTGTTAGGAAACATAATATTAATTAAGGTAAAAGTCAATTAGTGGTATTTGGTGTTGCTTCATAACAGAAAAGTGTTAAGTATTGTTTGGATGTGTTTCTTTTTTCAAAGGTTTTAGAAAAAAAAAGAACGTGAATTAGTTGTCTCTTTGCCGGAGCTTCAGTTTCATGGGTCGTGAAAACAAAAACTGGTCTGTTTTTTGAGGTCATGAACTCTTTGAGTTTATCGATTATCTAAGGACCTTAAATATCGTTTGTCGATAGTTTAAGGACCTAGGGTGGTAGATAACGTTACCATGGTAGAAAACGTTACCAAGACACCTTAAAGCAGGGTTTCCCAAACTTTCTTTGGCACGCGATTTTTTTTGGGTATACCGGCATTTCTTTCAAATTTCTTGCAAGTTTTTATTACATTTCAAAAATAAAAAATTAAAAATGTATGTCCAATATTTTTGAACACGTTTTCTGTTTGTACGCGACGCACTTTGGCACTTGGCAGTCCGTCTTCCACAGCGCAAGAAGCGCTAATCTAGTTCAAATGACAGCATCATAATGTAAACAAACCTGATGTATAAAAATCGTTAACGCAAAGCGCGAAATTTTTCGCACTTACATAGTTAAAATATAGTCAAAAAGTATGAGACATGGACTCGTGTCTAGTTTTCAAAGGATAAATTACATTCGCGGGCCCACGGGCCGTAGGTTGTCGATCCCTGCTGTACAATATATATGTGTAACTTTTTAATTTCTTGTCATATCGCCATGTACCACCTGTGCAGTCGTCGCGGACCACCAGTGGTCCGCGGACCATAGTTTGGGAAACCCTGCCTTAAAGGTAGTTCAAAAATACTAATGCCTCTTGTTCGCTCTTTCAGCAAAGAAAGGGTCAAAAGTTCTTCATTAAAAGTGTCATCGATAGCAAGAACAAATATTACCAATTGAGCTGTGTCGGTTATATCTGTTCTTTCCTCGATGTCAAGAGAGTAGAAAGTGCATTCATGCATTTTTGCCTTTAAATTGTTTTCTATGTTGCCCGCAAGTTCTTCCACCCGTATGGTAAGTGTATTCCGCAACATTGGCTAAGAATTAGGCTTTGTTCGTTAAGAACAGGGGTCACCAAACTACTGCCCAAGTGACAGATCTGGCCCGCCGGGTTAAATAATCCGGTCCGCGGCACATTCACTAATGTAAATGAAATATAATTGAAATCTTGTCAAATGCAATTCCAATTTAAATTTCGCTGAAATGTTAAATTGTGCGACAATTTAGAAAGGCTCCCTCTA
The DNA here is from genome assembly GCF_963924565.1 of Ascidiella aspersa. Lineage (NCBI taxonomy): Eukaryota > Metazoa > Chordata > Ascidiacea > Phlebobranchia > Ascidiidae > Ascidiella > Ascidiella aspersa. The sequence continues at coordinate 12,759,368 of NC_139454.1, read as the reverse complement.
TACAGTTTTTATTGCAGAGTTTTTTATATTTCTTTTGTACAACGATAATAAAGTTAATTAAGTTCGACAAAAAGATTTATGTTGGTGAGATCTGGTTTAGAATTTCGGATTTTATAATGCTAAAAGCTTTACTTAATACACCAAAAATTGAAAAATATCTATCTGTGCGATGTTTTTATTTATCTGTAAAAAATCTTTATAATGCTGTTTATTGTGACCCTTATTTAAATTAGGGGTGTCCAACACGCGGCACGCGTGCCAAATGTGTCACGCGACTAAATAAAAAATGGCACGAATGAAAGGCCCCCCAAAATAGTAAATTTGTTATTTAAAAAATTGTCAGAAATGCTAAATTTGTTATTCAGCCAATTGTCAAAAAATAATAAATTTGTTATACAGTCAATTTGCCATTGTTTATTCACAACATAAAGGAATTGCGGTAATTAGGACAACTAACAATTGCTTCAGATATTACAACATTAAACTGTGGTGGAGGTTATGCATATTGCATTCATATAACGACATACGTACCTTGGTGTGATGAAGCAAAAGTCAGCTTACCGACGGACATTTATAGGTGCAGTAATGCACGTACTGGTCGTACTGCTACTGCACAGCTTAAGGTCAAACAATATTCAAGGTTTGGCTGAAAACTAACGTTTGTAAATAATCGATATGCTTGATTAAATAAATAACTGTTTTTCTTATTTTTCGTAAAAAAGCTCTTTTAATATTAAACAAAAATAGCTACCGGTACGAAACTTTGGCACGGGAAGAAGTTATAAGATAAAAATGGCACGCCGACATTTGAGTTGGACAGCCCATACAATATTAATTGCAAAGTTGAAACACTCGTTAAAACGCTTAATTAAAAAAACAACTTTTCAAATATTAGGCTATGTGTGAACCTGGTAAAATTGACATGTAGCCTAATGACACTGGCGACCATTTTGGAATTCTTAAATAGCGGCTTTTTCCTGGCCGAATTTTGTAAAAACAAAATGGATTTTAACGATTGAGTACTTGAAATGATAAGAGAAATACAACACAATCAATTCAACCCGATAATAGATAAAATACATTGAAAGCGGAGATAATAATAAAACTCAAAAACATAGATGCCTATGATTTCTATGAACGTAGAAACAATTAATTAGCCAGTGTCATTATTGGTTGTGTGTTTAACGTTTACTACATTATCATTTTAGCGAACCGTCTGATTCAACCAATGTGTTATATAGTATCATTGCTTCAACTTGTTAAACTCTGACGGGAAGTGAAGTCTTTTTTTAATCAAAGTGTGTAGATATAATCACGTGATAATTCCCGCGGGAAGTTTGATGGTTCGCGCGCTTAGTCGGGTAAACTATATTACGCTTCGCTGATTCTCTTGGTATTACGAGTTTTTTCTGTGGGTCCTGCGGCGAAAAGTCGCTTCAGAGCTGAAACCAAAAAGAAGTGCAACCACGCCAAAATATGTATTTTATGGTAAATAAGAAGTTGATGTGGATCAACTGCGAATAGTTCGCTCCGTAAAAGTACGTCTACTTTAATTATTTCAAGATATGTCCCGGTAAGAAAGGCATAGAATCCTACCACGGCGTTGAAACAATTATTTAATCAACGAACAATATTTGGGTTAGGATGTCAGTTGAGTTTGGGTATGAGGTTGGGTCAAGTATTATCATTTAACAATATTGCATAACCTACCGAAATCCAAACCCTAACCCAAATATTGTGCGGTGATTTAATATTTGTTTAAGGACTGCGGAGTCGGACTCGGGACTCAACGGAGTCGGTTTGTTTTGCTGAAGTCTGCCTCACGTAAAACTACCCCGAGTCCGACGTGCGCGCAAATTGTAAATGTGTAATATAGCATATGGTGGATGTTTACCAACCATGTATCGTGACTGAATGAATTATACCTCAAACATGTGGGCCCTTTTTTGCGCACGTTGTGCAAAAAATTTTTGCATCCCCGTCTCGTCAGAGCAGGACTATTGATTCAACGAAATCGCACATTTGATCGGATTCTTGGTATTCTTAATCGACTCTGCAGTCCGGGTTTGTAGGTTAGACCGGTGCCATCATTTATTATGATGGCTTACCCTACCCAAATGCTAATCCGCTCCATCAACCAAATAATCTTTGTGGTGGTAGAATTCTAGACCAGCGCCATTTATTCTGCTCACAATATTTCCTATGTTTATTTCTTCCTTGCAATTTAAAATTTAACGATCTCGTTTTGTATTAATACTTAGGCTAACATTATCGCAAAGTACTTGGTCGCTTGAAAAAACTCTGATACCATACTACTTTGAGAGCAAGCACAGGAAATGTATTGACATCATAGCCTTCAAACTTTCAAAATTCCAGAGCGTTATTTTCTAGGCTATTCAAAATTGCTTATTAATATGATAAAAAAATGTGAGCTTTTAGATTAACAGCTGTTGTCTCTTATCAATTTGCCAACCATTTCGCCTTTTAAATTTTATTTTTGCACTCTTGGGCTAAAAAAGTTTCTACTGAAATGGGCAAAATGTAACTATAATTTAAAAAAAAGTATCATAAAACATAAAAAACATGGTTTGGAGATTCTATGGCCTTGTGTCTATAATTGCAATGCAGAAAAGTTTCAAACCCTTTTGGTTAACTAACACTGTGCTACAGAAATTATTGTGCACATTTACTGAGACCTTGGTTGAATTCCAGGGTGTTTTGATTCCCTACGGGACATCCAGGGCGTCTAAAAACGCTCTGCACGCGCACGTTCGGCGCCTATGATCGCCACAGCATCAGGCCTTGAAACTTGCCACTCGCATTTGTACAATTAGGTGCAATCTTCCAAAGTAAAACAAAAAAAAATTGTGGATTCAACTTCCAATTACATAGTATAAACAGCAGATTCTCATCCAATGTGAGTTCAAATCTAAGGGTCTGACATTCTACTTTGAACATCCTTAATCAGCACTAGCCCAAATTGAATTGCAATGGCATTGGCGAGCAGTTGAATGCAAAATCCCACCCTTGTATGGTAAAAATCCTATGCATACAGTTGTTTGGTATACAATCTAGGTTGGCCTTCGATAGCCATGTTAATACACTTGAAATTGTGATTCAGTCTGCTAAAACAACGTTAGGTAGGATGAAAATCGTAGGCGTCTCACAATTTTGGCAAATGTTAGAAATGTGGTTCAATCTGCTAAAAAAACATTAGGTAGGTTGAAAATCGCAGGGGATCACACTTTTGGCAAATGGTATTCTATCTGACAAAGTGCTGATTAGTAGACACTCAAGTAATGGACAATACTAAAATGAATAGTAGTTATTTGTGTTGTATTGTCCTTATCTTTTTAGTTAAACACTTTTTTATGTAGCTGTTTAAAATGTTTCCAAATGTTAATATTGATTTTGCAAAATATTGTTATTTAAGCCCCAAAAATAAATTCTCAGTGTATCTCACTGTTAGTTGAAAAAAGGGTTCGTTAACTGGGATGCAAGGTAATAAATGCAGACCGCTCTTAACAACACAATATATGACAAATATCTAAATGTTTTGTAAAACTCAACTCAACAAAACAAAGGAAACACTGGTTCCAAATAAACAACCTTGATTTACTTGCCTTTAAACTTGCCTAGAATCAGAATAAAACTGGTAAAAACAAATTCAGTGGTACTTATTCTTATAATATACATATTATTTGCACCTGTAATTTGTTAATGTGTTTTTTTTTCACTAATAGACAGTATATTTGAAACAATTGCTTTTATTCTTCCTTAGTATGCAATAAATTAAAACTGAAGTTTAGAATTAACTGGTTTTCTGTAACATGATGAGCAGTAATAAAAGAGTGTTTTCAACAACATCAGCTCGAGAGTTATTGACAAACAACCTTGCATCATTGTCTCCTGACATACCTGATGGAAGGTAAGTTTTTAGCACTATTTTGTATGTTTAAAACCAATTCATAGTTAAATCAACGGAATTTTATAACACTGGTCAACAAAATTTTACTTTGTTGAACGACAATGTAAGTATTTTATTTTAGATGTATTTTGCTGCGCTGATTTCTTTAGTTTTTCTTTGGCACATAACATTTTAAAGATATCGCCAAATATCAATTTTCAGAAAAAAAACGCATTAAAATCAATGCACAGCTATTATGCACAGCCCTTAAAATGTATGACATATACTTTTTTGTACACATGACTCTGGTCATCACGATAGAACTTATATCAGATGCTTTGAATTATTACAGAGTTCATAGCTTAGATTATGTCTTTTTTGTTGTTTCGTTACTAACTACACTAAGGTATTCTGGCAATAAGTTCCAGTAAAACTACTGAAAATGCATTTTTGAGTGAAATGCATAACCTATCTATATGTTAAGCTAAGCAGATCATCAAGTCTACCAGAAAATAATGCAATTTGCATTTTCTAAAGAGTAACAAATAGGGATGTTCAAAGTAGAATCCCAAGGTATTCTAGAATAATAGGTTTTGAATCTAGCTAAAAATACAAATCCAGAATAATCTAGAACAGTGTTCCCAACCTTTTTTACACTAGTGCCCCCTTGGGCTCAATATTATTTCATATCGCCCCCCCTCATCTTGCTTTACAGTAAAGTATTATATTAATCGTTGTCTAACATCATATTGTCTTCACTTTCGTTTCGATAAGCTGTCAGTTGTGTTTTAGGTTGTCTAACGTTCGTTATCACTATAGGAATTTATAGATACATTATTTCACCAGGTTATGTCATTACCAGGAAAATTCAACTTTCTGAATCAAGACTTTAAATCAGGGGTTGGCAACCTTTTCTAGTCGCGGGCCCAAATCAAACACTGAAAGGTCTCAAAATGTTAACCAGAATTCTGTTATTCAAATGTTAAGACAACTGTTAATCAGGCGGGCCTTGGATTTTTTTTATCCATACTACTAATTAAAAGTGTAATAAAGCTACTTTGAGAAAACGCGATAACCTTAATAGATTTTGAATTCCGGGCGCACCTGGCGAGCTTTTTGGGGGTATACCGGCATTTTTTTTTAATTTTCTGCTAGGTTTTATTACATTGCCGAAAAAAAAAATTGTTAAGAAATACATGTCTAATATTTTTTAATACGTTTTCCGTTTTTGCGCGACGCACTTGGCAGCCTTCCATGGTGCAATGGTAAAGAATCGCTAATCTAGTTGAAAAGGCAGCATCAAAACGTAAACAAACCGGACTTATGATGAACATTTGCGCGAAGTGCAAAAATTTTGGCCTGTACTAAGTTGAAATAGTGAAAAAGTACTTGAAATGGACTCGTGTCTTTTTGTCAAAGGGTCGGTGGGCCGTAGGTTAGGCAACCCCTGCTTTAAATATACAAACATTTTGCCGCGTATAAAACGGTGAAACGCAACAGCAACCAACACCTTTACAAAAAAAGCCAATTATTACGTAACAATGGTCGGGAAACTACTACAAGTTTACAGTACGGAAGTTGCCAATTAAGATAAAAGTTACCTACATTGTTGTTTGTTACTATTTTATGTTAACTTTTTATAAAATTTTGCCTTAAGTATATTTATGTAACGCCCCCTTATGTGCGTTCAGCGCCCCCAAATAAGAAAAAGACCCAAAACGCCCCCTTGTAACTCGCCAACGCCCACAAGGGGGCGGTACCGCCCACGTTGGGAACCTCTGATCTAGAATAACGAATCCTAGTATATTTTTATTAAATTATTTAACCTCGCTTTTCTTCAGAAAAAGGCTTAATCTTAATGTACTCTACTTGAAGCAATTGTGTAAACTGTAATACATGTCCAGGTTGTTGAAAACTTTATATTATGCCAAAGGCCAATATTATAGTATGTACAATGCAACACTGTCACTGCACAATGGACTCTTGAGCAATTCGGTCTTGTTTTTTAAAACATTGTTGGGTCTTAGTGCTTCTTTTTTGACTTGCATCATCTGTTATGCAGTCAAATAATGTACTGCAAAGAATACAAGGTTACTATTGACATAACAAATAATTGACAATTACACTGTGCATAACTGCATAACCTCGCCGAATATTGGCCTAAAGTTGACCTTAAGTAAACATATAGCGCATTTTGTTGACGGCCAGCACGTTTTACATTGTAATATTACTTTTGCAACTTAACGCATTTAGGGAAATTGCAAACTACGTACCTGGCATTACACGTTAGTCGCTAGCCCAATAACACTTGATTAACACTTAATTATAATTAGGCGGAGGTTATCGCGAGACGCAAAGTAATTGGTTGCCCCCAAAAACGCTGACACTGCACTGCAAGGTTGCATTTAAAGCAATGTTTCGCCGCAACGACAGGCCTTTATCGAAACTTGCCACTCGCGTATGAACAATTAGGCGCAACAATCAACGGTAAAACATAAAATTATATTGGTTCCAATTACCCGAAATAAACGGCAGAATTGGATTTGAATCCAAGGATTCAATATTCTACTTTGAACATCCCTAGTAACAAAACAGACAGTAAATTCTAGCCAAGCATATATTTTGAACATTTTACAATGTGCATTCTGAATTTTAGTAATATGTTGGCCCATCAAGATTCCTTTCATTTTGCTCAGCTGAGTATAGTAAACTGTTTATAGAGAAATGCTAAACATTTTAGAACTCCACTTTCTTTTCCTGGAGCAAGAAACTTTTTCTGAGGGGGGTAACGTTTGTGATATCAGCCATTAATGGTTCTCTTAAAGGCTAGTCAATGGGTATGCAATATTGCTAAACCCAATTACACAAGTGTTGCAATATAACTTCAATTTGTGATTTTAATTATGACAAACACCCTTCTTGTAACGTATTGTGCCTTTTTTACTGACACGCTTTTTAATTTACTCTCCAGTAGGGATGTTGAAATTTTATATCCTTTGAAGTCGTTTTATCGTGGAAAGTTACACTTATTTGTACGTAGCGACTAGCGAGTGGCAAGTTTGGATAAAGGCCTGTCGTTGTGGCGAAACAATTACTGTGTTGCTTTATATGTAGTCATGTGGTGCGGCGTCAGCGTTTTTTATGGGCAGCCAATTACTTGCTGATAAATTTTGTCTAATCTTTAAGTGTCCGTCAAATGCTGTTGGACGAGCTACTAATGTGTGCCAGTTGAAGAGATTTCGCTAACGCGAAAGCTGTGCTACGGGGTTACTCAAGGTCAACTTTTAGGCCAATATTCACCAAGGTTATGTAGCGTGTATTTGGCAAGTAACTCATTAATAAAATGAAAATCCAGCAATTCTCTTGACGAATGTAGTACGCTTGGCTTCATACAAAACAAAGTCCAAAAATACCTTGACATAGTCCAAGAACAAGCTTGGCAATGGCTAACTAAGTTAGTTTAATTTAAAATGATTGATTTGTTAAATTATTAGAAAAGTGCAGTTATTCATTGGATTTTGTTTAATGCTTGTAAGCAGGGGGGGCGCAAGGGTTAAGAGCCTATCAAAGGGGGCCACAAAGCATAAAAGGTTGAGAACCACTGGACTAGTCCTTTCGAAAGTACTGCTTTTGGTAGCACGGCTGTACAAAGCACATAAAGCAGCGCAGTTTCATGAATCCTACTAATTACATTCCTATTAGTTGATGTTATGACTGTAGCAAAAAGGTCCATCTACTGTACGTCCAAGTTTATTTTGTTATATCTTATTACTACACCATTTTCAAGCAAGTTGTTTCATTTTATTTCTAGTATAAGCAGTTCAGTATTTTCTTGTGAAACAGACACATATCTAGTAAGGCTGTTTAAACCTGTCTGGAAAACAAAATTGCTTTTGAACTTTTGTTTGGTTGTTAACTCAATTCACCAACATCTTCAACTTTATCAGGGAGAATTCAAGACTTCCATGAGAAGAAAGTAAAAAACTCATAAAGGCATTATGTTATACAGGTCTCCTTTCTAAATCCCATTTGGAGTATACAGTTTTACTCAAACGGTTTTAGTAAAAGCCTTTCACATTTACAAAGCCAACATAGCAGACCTTGTCAGCGGTGTATCTGGGGGTTTTGGGTTTCTTACTTCGGTGAATTTAGGCCATATTCGGACAGCAAGGGTGTATTCGACAAATTCACTAACCTCTCCCAGTTTGAGTTTCAGCTATTTTAATTCCGATAAGTTTTCCATGACTTAATTTCAGTTTGTATGTGCCTTTCTTCCACTTTAGCTTAAACATTTCTCCACTTTTCTTTAATTTCAGCCTCTTCACTTCTCTGCTTGGCTTTAGCCTTCCTTTTCAGACAGCATAATTTTCTTTTGAACGCCTGATGTTGATTGGTGCACTTCGCCTCATTGGCTTCACGCATTTGCTTGCCAACTTTAGCAATCCTTTTTATCCTGTTTTCTTGCTTAACCATCAGATAAAACTAGGTCGAAAGCCAACACTGTTCCATAGTATATTTCCAAGGGTATATTATGTTTATCCCACAGATGATTTCCTGGCTACCTGGAGTTGTGAGACCATTTCTTGTTTTATTACGCAAATTGTGAAATTTTCCTAAAAAAAACCTTAGTAAGTGTCAAACATGAGCTACAATAGAAGTTAATCCATTTGTCCATTCAAGCATGTGAATGAACGCATAGGTTTGCCTTATCAATTAAGTGTAAGGTTTTCAAGACTTCTTCAATAGACAAATAAACACTTTTGTGGAAAAAAATTATTGTTTCGTTATGTGCATGACACTCAAAAACAGTTAGACAAAAAATCAAAAAGGTATCCCTTACTGTGAAATAAATATAGTAAACATTTGAGCATTTAATGTTTAAAACTACCATAAATAAGATTGAAACAACTAAAGTAAGAAAAAGCTCGATTTTTAGGGGAGGGGGAAACAATTATTGTATTGCCCATAAAAGCAATTTATACACCCAGCAATAGATTTAATAAAAACTTAAACTCTCACTAAAATAATGATTTATTCCAACTTAGCTCAAATAAAACTAATTTGGGCACTTATTTGGTCAAACGTAGCTTAAATGAAACTAGTTTGGGCACCTTTTTGGTCGTTCGTAGCTTGAATAAAATTGATATGGCACTTTTTTGGCCATAGAACAGTGGAATAAAATTATTTGGGGCTCTTGTTTGTCTGTATGTAGCTTTAGTCATACATAACTCCAATAAAACTAATTGAGCATTTTTTGTATGTAGCCTGATAAATCTAATTTGTGAGTTATTTTAAACTGGTGAAGTTAACAATGTATCATATTTATTATTCCTTGCAACATACTGGTCGAAATTGCTATTTTGTGTTGTATTTTGGTTAAATAGAAGTGTTGAATATGACAAGTTAAATGTGTCTGACTCGTCATCTAAAATCAACATATCACCAGGCATTTTGTGATTTTACAAGAAAACATAAGCACCCCTGTAAGAAATCCGTTATTTTGCTCTAGTGAATTTTACCGGAAATAAATATTTGCAGAACAAGACAATATTTTTTTATTCAGTTTTATTCCCAACGAGTTGACATTTGCACCTAGTGAAGCGGAAGGCATGCAGTGGTTAACTGGACATCATGAAATCGTTGGACTCAATGATATTTCCACTAACAATTCTCTAAAGAATGCTAGCCAGGTATTTATGACATTTTCTTAAGTCTAATTGTGTTAAAATGGAACGAAACTCTGTGCTGTGAATTCTTAATGCTTGCTTAGTAATATTGTGATAATTATGGGATAGGGTTAATCTTTGGGTGGGTGGGTGTGTAACAGGCAACATTTGCTTGTAGACCAAACAAACAATTAGAGCTATTACTGTTGTGTTCTCGGATTTACTGAGTGCGTTTAGTTCGAGTAGGGACAAGTTAGAGCGATCATGTTTTACAGTAGCGCCATGATTACAATTTTAAGATCAATGGTGGGATAACACGTAATCAGTAAAGCGTAAAGTAAGTGGCAACACAACAAGTAATAACAATACACAACCCTTACCAAAAACTTTTGTTTTAAAAAGATCTTGCAGGCAGCATGAATTGGTAACTATTAATATTGTGGTTAATATTTAGCAAGCAAAAAGAAAGCTAGAAATGGATGCAGATTCTCTCATGAATATGATGAATAGTGACGATGGAAGCTCATTCTTACAACCTTCATTCAGTGTATGCCTATTTCTTTAACAGTATATTATTCAACAATTGTTATGTATATTATTTTTTTATATGTAATTTTCCATAAATGATTGATACAAAAATATGTCTTTTTGTTTCTCAAGATAATTCATAGAGTTTGATTAACAAATAATACTGTGTGACTTGATGTTTCACAATTTGCAATTAATCAAGCTGACTCATGTTCACATTTTTATATCACCTTTGTTTCTGATTTGCTAAAAAACATTTTGTTTTATTATTACGCTAGACCAGGCCTGCACAAATCAAAAGCGTACAAGGGCTGCTAGACGCAAAACAATTTGCAGAAAAAATTTCCCATCACTGAACTTAATATAACCATTGTAACAGGTATATGATGTTCTCTTAAAAAAAATGCTTTTTATTTCAATTAAAAAAAAAATGCTTTTTATTTCAATTTTATTAAAGGTGACAAAACCTTTAATATTAACTGATGTATAATGGGACGCCAGCAACAAGATTAAAGTAAGAAGTAAGAACAATATCAATGTTGTTTTGCCACCAGATCGTTTGCAGGGTTATGGAAGTTACTGACAAAGTTAAGGTGTGGGGTTAAATAAAGGTTGTATAGAGGCCCCATTTTGAAGTGTGTTTTATTTTAACGTTGATGTTGTTCTAAATTTGGTCTTGAAGTTGGGAGTCCCTTTCAAGATATGTAACTATGAAGCCAATGTAATAAAAAAGTGCAAGCAATTTAAGAGAAATACACCCAATTTTTTGGCCTCCCTAAGGTAGCCAGGTGCACCATCACGTGTAGGTTCACCCTGAAGTAAAAAATGGTAAGAAACACTGCCCTGTGAAGTGTGCATTTGAAATTATGTTACAAAACTGTACCAGTTGAATATGATTTAACAATCACATTTCTTAATTGTGATTCCCCTTGACATGTGCAACCATTAAGATCTGGAGAAGTTAGTTATATCAGGGCCCATACATTGTAAGTACTTATAATATATGGTATATAGACACTGGCTATATATTGCCAAAATAGAAAACTAGTGTTGCAAAGGTGATCATCCTGACTAGTCAATTAAATGTCCCATTTTTTTTCAGCCGCTAAGGTTTTTCTCAAACATCATATCGGTATAAGATTGTTGTGATTGGCATGTTTGTTGTTTTATAAAGAGTGATACATCATGGGCGTTTTAATTTTCTTCATTTTTAATATAATTGTGTCACTATAATGTGTTTTGGTCTTGCATTGGGTTAATTGTTAGCACATTAGCTAGTTCAGTAAGAACTTAACAAACAATTTGGAATGGTATCCATGAAAATTTTTCTTTCCTCCACACAAAACTACTTTTCCGCCTCTGGCTCACTAATGATGGTTAAAATGTACATTAAACTAAACTGTGTCTTTCCAAACCATTGTAACAGCCAAACATTTTTCTGGTATTTTTTTCATTGAAATTTGTTGTAATGTCAAATAAATGACTCATATTGCAACATTACATCACAGTCAGTAAAACTGGTTAATATTGTGAATAGAAACAATTACTTTTTTGAAATAGGATTTTCAAAACCCATCATGGTGATTAAAACAAGATCTGTTGTCTGTGTTTCGCTATTTTGCAATATCCTATTCGACTAGGTAATGTTATAAACATCTTACGATCATTATATATGCTTCAGTATGCAGTGTGCCATTTTTATGCTGGTTCGACACTTGTGCCATTTTGAGTTGTGCAAGCCTGGCTTAATGATATGTTACATAGCTCAAGCCACGAAATTAAATTTATTTCTAATTTCTGATGCAGATAAGTACTAATGTTCTCACGCAGAGCATGTGTTGGCGTCCTATTTAATTTTTTATCAAAAAATGTGCCTATTAATTATGTCATTATTTCTTGCAATAAGCATAACATCCCTGATTTTTTTAAGTCTCCATTGAAGTCGAGAGGGAAAAGTTTGGTTGATCGAAGACCATTGTCTTTAAATATGTTGTCAAAAAAGAGAAGTAGAACAAACTCTACTTCAAGCAATACACAGAGATCTCCAGGCGAGAAATCTAGATACGACACATCACTTGGTCTGCTCACCAAACGGTATTTTTTTGATAATTTTGTAAACAAACCAATTTTTATGTAACTCTTACCACAGCACCTAAAACCGTTTGATTGGCTGGAGTCCACACCATCACTATTTTGCAGGATTATGTAATATAATAAGTATCCGGTATGTCTTTCACATAAGTAGGAAAAAGGTTCCCAAATGAGTTACATTTGAACTGCATGCGAATAAAATAAAAGGTTCCAGATTGGCTTTTTGGGCGCCAATTTCTACAAATCTTGCTTTTTTAACAGGGTTGGCAGAAAAATTTGAAAATTCATTTGGCATTTTGATTTGTTATTTTTTTTTTGTATGTGCTTGTTAAAACTAATTAAAAGGCATACCTTTGTTTTATTATCTATAGGGGGCCCTAGATTGCCTAATTATCAAAATAATAAATCGTCACACATTACAGAACATTTAGTAATCAATATTATTCTCATAATTTAATCATATTAGCCTTTAGGCTGCAGTCTTTCTCAACACATGGGTCTGCGACCTGTTGGATTTGGTTGGTGCGCCAACTGCATATTTTTATTTCATTTGAAATTGGTTGTAATACCAAAGAAATGGCTTATTAAAGTTTGAACTTATCCACTAATGTCATATTTTTGTTCGCTTCAACAGTTCAACAGTTTAGTAAAGCGGTCTGTTCTCCCAAAGTTCTTTAGTACTTTTGGGTGGAAACTTAAAAAGGTTAAGAAACACAGTTTTAGGGTGAGCTTGTTAAAACTGAAGTATTTTTCATTATATTTTCCTAGTTTAAGTTAGATTGCATATAAACTTCTACAAAAAAACAACTACAAAAAAAGTATTAAATTTTTATCCTAATAATTGCTAGAGTAAATGAGCTTTGCCAAAGATAAAAATTTACATTTTGGTAGGTATATTGTGAAGGTGTCTTTGTTTTTTGTTGGCACACTAGTTCTAAAGCACACTAGTTCTGAACCTTAAAGTGTTATTTATTAGCATACAATTCAACTCATAGTATTATTTTTTTTTTTAAATATATTTAATTAGTGTTTGATTTTTCCAGCTCTTTTCTTGCATGGTTAGACTTTTTATCAAAATTTTGATCTGACAACCCTGCTGACAACGAAAAAGTTACCAATTAAGTTTTATTTAAGGTACTGACAACCGGAAAAGTGACCTAATTAGATTTATTCCAGCTACGTACAACCAAAAAGGTGCCTAATTAAGTTTTATTTGTACAAACAAAAAAGCTCCCAAGTTAGTTTTATGTAATCCAAGTGCTCAAATTAGTGTTTTAGAGCTTGCATGCAAACATAAAAGTGTCCAAATTAATTTATTCAAACCACATGCCAATAAATAGTGCCCAAACTGCTTTTATTTAAAATACAAGTAAACAAAAATTGCATAACTTGGTTTTATTTGACCTTTGTGTGAGCAAAAAGTACCCAAGTTAGTTTTGATTGAGCTACATACAAACGAAAAATGTGTATTTATATTTTTCTAGGACAAATACCCAGCATTCCCCAGGTTAAATAGAGTGCTTTTCTGTCAGATATAAATATGTAGCTAAATACGAACATAAGTTTTATTCAAACTACGCATGAATCAAAAAATGCGAATAGGATATTTTGAGAACTATGCCAAAATTTTGCTTGCTTTAACACGCTGTAAGAAGCCATTACGCTTGGGTCTAAATAACTATTAAATTATTCTCTAGGTAGGTTTGTTGTACTGTCAGTGTAAGTTCCTGATGTCTTACCAAAATATGTTAGGGATTAGGAATAAGTACGTAACCCATTTAAAAGCTGAAATTACTTACTGTTAAAACCACTGCAATAAACGTATGGTTTTGCGAACTCTGTCAAAATTTTGTGTGTTTAAACATAGTTTAGGAATCTGAGCTTTAACCTGCGGCCCTTATAAGAATAAAAAATCGTTTTCAACATTAGGCGGCTACACCACGCTACAGTTGACTAATTGTGCCACACAAACTACCAAGTGAAATCGCGTCTAAAGTGAGCGCAATACTCACATAGAAAGAGAGTCTGTTTTTTTTTTCTGGGAGAAAATGATTTTCTTTTTTTGAAAAAGTGCTTATGACGGCGCTTCATCTCTCTCTTGGATATAGCATCCCACCTCCTACATACATGTCATTTTCCTTTGACACTTTGCACACTAATTTCATCCTGTGCACAATTTTGGACACTTGTCCACATGGTAAAAATTTAATGGTGAAAATCCTAAATATTTGATTTCAATTATATTTAATGTGTTTCTTATTATACTGTTACTTAACTTTGGGGGGGGGGGGTTGTTGTTCACTCCTAGGGAAACACTTTATTTCATTTTCACTGAACCTAGCAATGTCTGTTGTTCACTGTTGATATAATTATATTGGTTGCAGCTGAATATCTGTAAAATATTTAGAACTTGTAAATTTGCTTTTAAAAAACATTTTAGGCAACTTATGCTCTGAATGTTTGTATGTTGTGTTATAGATTTATAGACCTCATACACAGTTCTGCTGATGGCGTACTTGACCTTAATTGGGCCGCTGATGTTCTAAGAGTGCAGAAAAGAAGAATCTACGATATTACAAATGTCCTGGAAGGAGTAAAGCTAATTGAAAAACGATCAAAGAATAATGTGCAATGGCTGTAAGTACTTCGTTAAACAATAAATTTTTAGAAAATTGGTAAATTGTATATTATATTTTAGTTACGTTTTACGTTCGAGTACCCATCTGATTTGTTCAGTTTTACAAAATATTACCACCTGAATTGACTCATTAATTGAACTCCCCTGTTTTCCGCCTGACGTTAATAAGTAATGACGTCATAAATTAGTGACGGGTAAGACGTCATAAAATAGTGATTTTAATGACGTCGTAAAAATAGGAAAAAAACTAATTAGCCAATTAACGTCCAGCAAAAGCGAACCATAAGAAAAACACAAAGCAAACAGTGCGTCGTCGACACTCTTACAATGTGTTCTATCGTTAATTAGGTTAAAAACTAAACCGAGACAGTAAAATATGTGTGATTTTAGTAAAATCATAATTCGACTTTTAGCAGCGCAGTTTTACTAAGTTTCATGTACGGGACTACGCTAAATCACCAGCACGTATTTCGCCACCTGCAATACTAAACGAAGCTTTTTTTTCTTGGGTGTTATTAATATTATTATGCCACGATTAGCGCAACATCTGCGCGGACTGTGTGCCAAACCTACGCTAAGTGCCACGTGCAATACTAAACGAAGATCGTTTTTGCCGGCTGTTATTATGCCACGATTAGCGCAACTTCTGCGCGGACTGTGTGCAAAGTCAGCTAAAATACAAGCTGCGTTGGAGGAAAAATAAATTGCGTCAATTGCACACTAAACATGTGGTTTTAGAGTATGCTTATAGAGAATAATTTTGCGGTAACTATTACATAAAAATGGTGACTTTAAAACGCACACGACAGTCTAATTAGACCTTCTTTAGGAAAATCTGCTTAGTTAAAAAATACCATTGCATCGGATATTTGCGAAGATAGCGAACAGCAAGGATCATATCTGCCTAACTCGACGTTTTGAACCCTTAAACCCCTCGAATGTCACTGCCTATAGCTTTGATATGGTATATACTTGGGGAACTGTATACCTGGTTGAATAGTACTGAGCTATCTTAATAATATAAACTATTTAGGAATGATTGTGAGTGTAGTAAAAATGTTTTGCACTAAATTTTCGTACGGCAAAGTATTAGTTGTGCTAATCACACTAATTACTTAGATTAGGGATTTATTTATTTTTTCTTGAAGTATGCATTTCTCTCTTGTTTGTGTATCAAGCATTTTAGTAATATGTTTAAGTTTTGCAACATATTTTCTTCTAGAGCTTCTAAAACATCAAGCAACTCTCATGAAATCGACAGACAAACATCTAAATTCAAACAAGAACTTGAAATGTTAAATGTAAAGGAAGATGAGTTGGATGCCTTAATACGTCAGCGTCAAATTGAGCTTGAACGACTTTCTGAATCAAATTCGAAATATCCTTTTTTTAAAGATTAATTAAGTAAATCTATTCCAATTTTAAAGTTAATTTAATTATGTTACAAAATGTATGGAAAGAATTGTGTGTTACCATTAGATTATTAGAGTATCAAATGCAGGTGTACAAACGTTTTTTAATCAAGCATCAATCTATTTGCATGTAAAGATAGTAAGCATATTTATACATTTATGGCATGCTTTTAAT
The DNA here is from genome assembly GCF_963924565.1 of Ascidiella aspersa. NCBI lineage: Eukaryota > Metazoa > Chordata > Ascidiacea > Phlebobranchia > Ascidiidae > Ascidiella > Ascidiella aspersa. The sequence continues at coordinate 12,742,951 of NC_139454.1, read as the reverse complement.
ATACAATACCCAAAATATTCCCACTTTTCTCAAACTTCTATACAGGAACTTACTATATTACAACTGCGAACATTTTTTTTATTACAATGTTGTCATGAATATTGATTTTAAATGAAACTTTTTCTGTTTATTATTCTTTGTAGCTTTTTTAAGTTATTGAAAGCTATTTTTTATCATACTTTTTTAATTTTTTGGCTCGTCTTTATTTTACATAACAGAAAAGCAGCCATTAATAGTTGTCACGTCACAGGTTTTTAACTTGTACCAGATGGCAAATAAATCATTTAAATACTTTTCATGGTATATTTTACATTTTTTTAAACTATATTTTGAATTTTAAATGACCGAATTCCTGATAAAAACTCTTGTTGAGTTAATACCACTGTTTATTCAGATGCCTAATACAAGTATGGAATTGTGATATAAAATATCATGGTTGCAGTAGGTTGTAGTATAGGTACATGCCAATCCCTGATGGGGTAGGTGCCGTTTAAATTCCAATTCATTTCAACCATTTGGCCATATTAAGCTATCCATTTGTGCGTTTAAACATAGAAAGATATTTTGTTAGGTTTTAATGTAATAAATCAAGTAAATGCTTTAAATTATGTGGAGGAGAATATAAAATTGATGTCTTACTTTTATCTATTATATTTATTTATTTTACGATCATGGCTAAACTAGTGGTAGTTGAAAGGATTGTAATATTTTTCAACAGAGAATCATTGGTATGAATATTTAATTATATTATATTCCCCACTAACAGAATGCAAATGTGTGTATATTGTTGTCGAGTAATTATGAGTACAGCTTTCTACACTAAACAAAACTGCTTTTACAGTGTTACCTCATGCATTTTTCACCTGTTTTTAAGCATATAATTTGTGCAAATTTCTTGCTGTTTTCCTTAATGTAACCATCTGTTTAAAACATATTCATATGTAACCTACCAAGATCTTCGCAGCATCAAAAGTTTTAAAGATCAAATTGTAATTTGTATAAAAGCACCCCAAGACACCAAACTGGAAGTCCCAGATCCTGGCGAGGTAGTTACTTATCTAATATTTTGATGTTTGAATAACACATTGGTTAAAACATGTGGCAAAGTGAGCACAAGAACATCGTTCTGAAAAGCTTTTTTTCAAATTGAATTAATTGTATGTACAATATTGCAACGAAATCTCACAGAAAACCATTACCACTTTATCAAATTACGATTATATAGCCAAATTAATAACAATTAAAAAAGACAACTAGCTTTTCTTTTTAATTCATACTGGCCGTATTATGTGTTAGCCATAGAAGCCTTTAATATAAATTTTCGCTTTGCACAAATATTTTGGTCTATGTATTATTAATACAACATCGATAGAATAACCTCATTTTATTAATGCCTTTTTTATTTTTTTCACGAACCTATAAAACATTTGCGACTTCCCGGTTTTGCTTTTTTGCCAAACTCGTTACCAACGAAACGATGTACCTGAATGGTGAAAGGTAGATTTGTAAAGACCGCTAGTGAGTTTTATTCATGGCATCCTCACGCGCGAACTGGCAAAATGAGTAACGTGAAAAATGCGGCAAACTCTCAAAATATCGGATCGAGCTTATTGCCTCTGGAAATTCTTTGTAGTTTTTACAATAATATAATTGAAAGGAACAAAAGCAGAGATAATGTGCTTGCGGACTCACCTGGAACCTTACTCGAAATCAATAAGTCCGGTTTCAGAAAAACTGCGCTATATGGAGAAACGGCTATAATGTTCTGTGTATAGTGCGGATAATAAAATATTTTGTTTTTTAACAGCAAAGTTAAGACTTGACCTTTTTGTTCCAAAGGTTTTCAAGACAAATATTAGTTTGCGCTAGTTACCGTTATTTTAGGCAGTACTACGCCTCATTACAACAAAAGCGACATATCCACCGGGAAAATGTAAATATTTTTTAGTTTTATCTATATTTTCTATATGATAGGTAAATTTCTGTAATAATAGTAGCTCATCTATTATTATTATTGCGTACGCTTTTGTTTTTTTACAAACAGGTATATCATATTTTATTTTTTACAAGTTACATGATGGTAGTAACATTTTTATTTTTTAGAAAATCCAAATGCTTCTGAAAAGCACGAAAGGAGAAATTGACGTTTTTCTGTGTCCTGATCCTGATGACCTGCTTTCTCCTTCCAAAAGTTCCCCGCCACTGTCTACCGCCGATGACAGTTGTTCTTCAGACTCGAACTTTGATAGTTCACCTTTAAATGGTTTGCAAATTTCGTTTTCGTGTTAACACCTTGAACTTAATGATTAAAAATGTCGGGATTTGAAAGTAATTAATCCAAACGTCGGGGAATTTAATTTTCCTTAGATCACTATAACTGCTATATGTTTTCAATCATATCGCTTACCCCTTTAAATTAAATGCTTTGTTGTTTGCAATTCCACAATTGTTCAAACAAAACCTATTTTTTCTGCGTAGGTATGCAATACATTTAAAAAATACCGTCTAACACCGTGGTCGGCAAACGCCGGTCCGCAAGGAGTTGGTTACCGGTAGCAAAATATCCTTATTTTAAGAAGGTGGTAAGAATATAGGAATTGGTAATTATGTTATACCAGTGTAATTTAAGAAAAATACGTAAAGGCCTAAAAGTTTTTTTGAAATGAGCCGCGGGCTTGGTTAAACTAAATTGTTTGGCTGGCCGGATGCCGCTCGCGGGTTTCAGTAAGTTCAATAATTCTTAGATGGGAGCATCTCTTTGCGGCAAAACAAGCATAAAGTTCGCATTGAAAGTTGTAATAAATTTCCTTTCCTGAACATTTGTTGATTTTCAAGGCCGGTCCGCGACAAAATTTTGATTTTAAACCGGTCCGCAGTGCAAAAAGGGTTGCCGGCCCCTGGTCTAACATACCGAATGGATTTACCTTATTGTTATATTCTTATGCAGGAATATTAGAAAACAAGCCAATTTCTTCATCGCCAAGAGGCAGATCAACCTTTGCTTCGCCATTTATGGAGGATCAGGAAATATCTCCTGCATTGGAAGCCTCCAGACCCCTACTTCTCCAAACTGAAGATCAACTAGGATCAAACGATGCAGACTCTGCATTTATTGACGAAGACTCTGTTTCGTTTATTCCACTTTCACCTTCAATGAATCCAGATGATTATCTTTTTACGTTGGACGAGAGCGAAGGAATTGCAGAATTGTTTGACATCAATTCTACTTCACTTGCTGACTCTGGTATTGGAAAAAGCTAAATGTAATGAGAATAGCGTTTTCTCATAAAACCTAATTGTGCGTTATCGGTAGTAGCTCAGTAATTACTTTTTATCGTGCAAATACTTGGTCATAAATGTCTGCTAAAACAAAAAAAAGTATATGTTATCTTGCTAAGCGTGTTACAACGTTTTGCAATGTCAAGTTAAATAAATTAGTAACCCTATACAAACTTTGTATGACCTTTTTCTAAAATATGTTGTCAGTTTATTACATATTATTTGATATTCGTTTTCTATCCGAATTATTATTGTTAAGGTCTTGTTTGACCGTCGTTTTTATACCAAACTATATTCTTGTTTAATGGCTATACAGATCACTATATTTGGCTAGTGACTTCTTTTTTTTCTGATAAGCATTCAATATATGGTTGCCGTCGTATATTTGTGAACACTGGAAAACTGAAAGACACATAACTTGACAATTGCTTGACACTGCTTTTGACTTTTTGTACTGGTTTACTGCCATATGTGTTTTGCTCATTTTAGTCTAGAGATTCATCAGCTAAAAAAATGGTGTGTAGGCCCCTGACTCACAATAGTGTTTAATTGTATTCTGTTAAAAATCACTTAAAAAAACGGTGTTTTTATAGAGCCAAGTGATTAAGTCCTGTTGAGTAAGTTTAAAATAAGATTTAATCGTTATTTGGAGAACCTATGCACACACGTTTAGAGCTTATTCAATGCGATGGAACACATTAGTTACAATATTCGCACTGCGACTTCAGCTTTTTTAGGATTATGCCTATTTTTGATGTCAATCCGTGATAATGAAATAAGTCTTATGATTATTATTACAGTTGTTAAATTGTTTCTTTTTTGTTTAAAGTTGCATTTGACGTTTTTTCCGTTGTTTTTTACGTGCGTATTAGTTTCCGTCTTTACACGGACTTTGAACAGACAAACGGCGTATTTTTTGCCTCTCGTGTTAATGTCTAAATTAAAGGTTTAGCCTAAACTTCCTGCATTTGTGGTTTGTCAAGAAAAAACAAATACACGTTTTTGATTGAATGGTAAAATCTTATTTTTTTAGGATTAAAGATATAGTTTTTATGAAAATATTATTTAACGAAGTTTATTTTCAATATTTAGGGAGTAGCATTTATGTTTAAAATTGTGACAATTATGTTTGTGAGTTGTTTTCCAGCTTGCCTGATGTAAGTGTTACCATATTTGTTTGGTTTAAAGTCTGGACGCATCTTGAGAGTCGCTTAATGCTTTGTGGTCATTTAAGTATGACGCCACAAAAAACTTCATAGCATGACGTCACAAAACATATAACTTCAAAAGGCCTGTTGTTGCCAGTCAAATTCTTGTGTTAATATCCAATAAAAATAGGTAACAAGGTATTCCGATTGTATGCGAGAAATTAGTAGGTCAAACAATAATAATTAAAAAACAGTTCCTCTGGTAATTGTAATTTTTAACCAACATTGCGGCAACCTATTTAAATCGCGTTCTTCAGGGTAATGACACCGAACGCTCGGTGTACAATGTGTAGAAAAAACAATTAGGGATAACTTATATCCTCTAGTCCGGTGATTGTCAACCTTATCATTGTATTTAACTGTTTTCACTTGTTTTCGTCAAAACACGTACAGCCATTAGATGCATTTGCATTCTAAAAGTGTAGCAAATTAGTCCTCTTAATTTAAATTAACTTAGTTAGTCAGTGCAAAGCGTGTTGGACTTCGTCAAGGATTTTTTGTTCTGTAATAAGCCAAGCAAATGTCACTACATTCGTCGAGATAATTTCTCAATTTCGTTTTATTTATGTGTTACTATTACTGACAAACACGCTGTGCATAACCTCGCTGAATAATTGCCTAAAGTTAACCTTGAGTAACCCTGTAGCGTACTTCATGCGTTATACAACAGAATGTTTCTTTATTTAACACCCTTTAATGAAATCTCTGCACCTGGCATTACACATTATAGCTGCTCGCCTAACAGCATTTGACAGACGCATGATGATTCGGCGAAGGTGGTCGGCAAGTAATTAGCCGCCAAAAGAAACGCTGTATATCAGGGGTTCTTAACCTTTTTGTATGTTTTACCCTTTTAATAAAGATGAGTATCAGATTTAGGCCTACCCCCAATATATAAAGTGGTGCTCATTTATTAAAAAAACGAAAGAAACAAATGACATCAGTTATATCCAATGCGATGGCTGCCCGCTTTTTGGCAACGACAAATGAAGTAACTAGGAGATAAGAATGTTGCCAATAAACTAAAAAATATCAATTAGCCAAGCATAACATTGCCGACATTAGACGATAAAGAATCAATAGGCTATACTGTGCTAGCTTCGAATAAGCAGTTAATCTGAACTAGGAAAGTAGGCTACCAATACCTACTGCTGGCACCATTATTCCGCCCCGTCAACTGATGTGGATATTTTGATCGATAGCTCATTTACCCCCCTAAAACGAGAACATTTATCCCTGAGGTAAATTTACCAAAGGTTAAGAAAGACTGCTGTATGTAAAGCAGCATAGCCTAATTGTTTTGCCACAGCAACAGGTCTTTATCTAAACTTGACACTCGCGTTCGTACGATTAGGCGTAAGTTTCCGCGAAAAGACTATCTAATATTCTAGTTGTAGCATGCGGAGAGCATCACGCATGTTTTGATTTTCCCCTTCTTGTAAATGTTCCAAGATTGCAATACTTATGACAAAAACGGGGAGGTTGTCTACAGCAGTGATTTTCAACCAATGCTCCGCTAAACACTAGTGTCCTGTCAAACATTTTCAGGTGTTACGCAAGAAATTTCTTAATTTGACTAATCTTCCCCGATCTCGACTTTACGTATAGATAACCTTCATATAAATACATAAATAGCGTAGTTGAACAAAGCAATTTGTAACGTCGCATACGTCGTCTGGAGACGACACTTTTACGTCAATATATCGTTCATATGAACGTATGAACAACTTATACTTGTACTACCTATGGTCTTCAACGTTTTACGTAAAAATAATGTTCCAGTTAACATATAAATGGCGTCGCAAATCGTTTTTACAATGTTTAAAAAACGCAATTTTAAACGTTTGTAGTCACGTCTCAAACGTATAACTATAGATTATATAAACCAAACTTACCAAAACTACGTCATTGCTGCCTCATTATGCGGTTATTTAGTACGATGTGTGAGTACAATATATACTCAGCTTAAATGGTATATCACCAAGAAAATACATGACTCTTCCCGGATTTCATTATTATTTTCATACGTTTAGTGAGTTTGATCAAAAAAGATGTGGGATTTTAAATTGTTGTAGGCACAAAGAATATATGGTGTGTGCCTCACAAAACGCGTGTGCTGCGTCCTTATCTTATCTCGTTTATTTGAACCAAGTTAAGAAAACGTGTTGAAACATTTTTTTCTTTCCTTACAGTTAACAGATGTTTCAGGTCTGTCTCGTAAAAGTGTAGAAGGTAAAAGGTTTAAAAGGTACCAAGCGATTACTTTTTGATGCAAATGCCGTTTTGGAGGTTTTGCACAGCTGTAAAATCAACACAGCTATAATTTTTAACTCAAAGGGATCGTACCTTGTTTAAAACTTATAATTGACCATCTTAATATTTGTTTAATTTGTTAATTGATTGAGAAAAGTTTTGTGTAATGTTGTGTAGGACGTTAAATTAATTTTCGTTTTTTTTTACAAGTTTAAGGTTTTGAAACGAAAATGAATACTACTATGTTTGTGGTTTCAAGTAGCTTTGCAGTCTTGGAAAGTACATCTAGTTGGTCATCCAGTGACTTGAACCAGTCAAAGTTCTTCTTGCAATACGAAAGTGGAAGTGGAAGTGGAAGTGTGGGATTGCAGGAATCTAGCGATCAAAGTGGATCTGGGGACTTCAACCATCCAGACATTGTTGATGGTAGAGCAACAGGTATCGACATTTTTCTAATCTTTCAACGACATTTCTGAGTTGACTTTAACCGTGACTAAAAAAATATATCCCCGCCTTTTTTGTATTTTTGCTTTATGTTTGTTTTTCGCGCATAGCGTTGGGCTGCAAATCATCGTTTGGCGTATTTAAATAGACACCACTATGTTGGATATTTCACAGTGCCAGATATGTCCAGTTTTTGTGCTTCTCATCCCGGATCCCCCATAAAAATTCCGCAGTGTTCTAGTCAAAAAAGAGCAAATTACAGGTAAGAATGTTCGATTTACCAAATTTGTTGCGACATTTAGAACATAGAAGTCTATACAGACTTTTTTTATTACAAATCAAAAAGTCTTTAACTGACCAAGAGTAAATATTTGTACCGTGATTTTAGTTTATTTCGAGATTGCATGCAACATAAATTAGATTTTGGGGGTCTCTGCCCACCCACTGAATACAAATCATCACTAACATTAATGAACTTAACATGTTATTGTTGTCTGCAGTCGCTTTCTAAGCATTGCCCTGGTTGTTTGTATTTCGTTTGTGATGTTCGCGATGGGATGCAACGTTCAGATCAAGAAGTTAAGAGACAGGATCATAAAACCTTGGGGAATATTAATTGGTATGAATATATATTTTTAAGTTTGTTATAATATTTATTACCTGTTGCACATTTTCGTATTTTAACACATACGATGAATCGTGCGTAAAACGGTTCGCACCATATTCGTCAAGCCAAAATTTTCTTATTGTTAGAAAGTTTATAGTTACTGTCAAATTGTTAAATTACCATTTTGTGATAAATTTATCTTTAACTGGAGTGTTGCGTGGAAAATCATGGCTGAAATCCCTATATATTTGGCATCCAATCGGTACCGATAACACATTAGTTTCAGACAAGCACCGATATTCACACGTGATTAGTGGTAAAAGTTTGTCGAAGAGGTCCACAGTGACGACCCGGTATAAGAATTAATGCCGGTACGACATTCCGAAAATATTCTTTTTTTACCAAAGCAATCTTGTCCCGTTTCCATCGAATTATTCAGCCAACTCCTTGAATGTATTTAAACTAAGGTTTTCAGTTTCTTATTTGAGTACGACATCGAACGATAACCTCAGCCTTTCTACAATTATCTGTATTAGACGTCCTGTTATGACGTAGCTCAGTGACATTTTTTTTTTAATTTTTATGCGTTCGGGTAGAAAAATGTTTCGTCGTTACAGTAAGAAATTTTTTGTCCTTTCACCCCGGCACTTTGTTTTGGCTCTGATTCGATTTACTTTATTTCATAAATTCGTTCTTACGTATTTTAGTCACAATCTCTTTTTGAAGGACAGTTTTGAGTAGATTTGAGTGATAATATGTAATTCATCATATGGTAAAACTAGAACGATGTAGTACGGTATATTGTGAATTGTTATCGTTGTTAAGTACGACTTTATTAGAATCACTTGATTACAGATTATACACAATTAAAAATGTGTAAATGAATGATTCCGTTGCTGGAACATTATAAACGTGCATTTTATGTTTCATCAATGAATTTTACAAAATGATTTACACTCGCCTTCAATGTTATCGCTTCTTTTTAGGATTTATTTGTCAATTTGGTATAATGCCACTTTGTGCGTTTACAATCGCCAATTTGATGCACTTATCACAAGCAAAAGCTTTGGTCGTTCTTATAATGGGATGTTTACCTGGTGGCAACGCTTCAAATCTCGTTGCTTACTGGCTGAATGGCGACATGGATCTAAGGTGATATTAAAATTCGCATTTCGTACAAAAATTTTGACTACCAAAACCAGGGGTCGGCAACCTTTTTCTAGTCGCGGGCCAAAACCAATCTTAGAAAGATCTCTGCGGGCCGCACAAAATGATAACTAAGAATTGTGTTATTTTCCTGTTAGAACAACTGTGAATCAGCCGGGCCTCGGATTTAAAATAGTGTTTAATTACGTTTAAGGAGACAGTAAAGTAGTGTTGGCGTAAAGCGCGAAAAAAAAAGTTTGTTTGGTTTAAAATTCGAGTTCACACGTCGTCATTCATACTACTAATGAAAAGTGTAGGATAATTAAACTACCCTGGGGGAACGCGATAGTATGTAGAAGTTAATCTAGCTCAGTGTTTGCTAACCTTTTAAGTCAAGGCAGACATGGCGAGCGAAGCAAGCGCGATTTTTTTCGGTACACCGACATTTCAATTTCTTGCAAATTTTATTACACTGCCAAATTAAAAATATGTTAAAAAATATATGTTCAATATTTTGAATACGTTTTCCGTGACGCACTTGGCTGCCTTCCATGGCGCAACGGTAACGAAGCGGGTGAAAACACAGGTGAAAACACAGCATCAAAACGCAAACGAACTGGACGTAGAAAAATGATTCGCGCGAAGCGCAAACATTTTTTGCACCTACGTAGTTAAAATAGTCAAAAAGTATGTGAAATGGACTTGTGTCTAATTTATCAAAGAGGCGGCGGGCCGTAGGTTGCCGACCCCTGACCTAAACCAACAGTTCTCAGCCTTTCGTGAGTAGTGCCTCCTTCGTTTTCGATGATTGTGGCCGTCCTGATACCGTTTTAGCAAACTTGTTGCCGTAACCGTAACGTCACAATGAAGGACTCTAAAAAAATACTAAAAGCATAAATTGTTGCTTTGATAAGATGCTAATTGAAAGAAGGCCGCCTAGAATTTGCACAAATTTTGTGCATTATTTAGATGTGCACATGACGGAATGTGCGCTTAAAGTTGTGCACATGTTTTCCTATTGTTTATATGGCAATATTACCACCTCCAAAAATTTAATTAAGTATCTTGAATCCAACTCCCACTATCTGTAACACACTACATTCGCAATAAAGTGCGCACTTTCTCGCGTGCACATTAATGCGAACAATATTCGCATTCTCGTCTTCCAGTGGGAGCGAGGGCTACGGTTTGGAAGCCAGCTTAATACCGATAGTTCCAATATTGTATTGGTCAAACCTATAAGTTGTTTATTTCCAAGTATTGCCATGACCGCCACCTCGACCATCTTTGCTTTCGCCATGATGCCTTTGTGTCTCTTAATTTATTCAAGAGCTTACGTAGATCAACCAATCGCCATTCCATTTGCCAATATAAGTAAGTCCCAATACCATTATATCCACATCGATTTCGTTTTACTTACCAGTTAAAATGTTTAGGCATTCTGCTCGCCGCTTTCGTAATTCCTGTTGGACTTGGTATACTTATCAACTACTATCGACCAAATTGGGCAAAGTTGCTCACCAAGGTAAACCTACTTTGTTGAGTGTTTGTACAGCATGTATATGAGTAAAAGAAACATGTTAATCGAGGAGAAAATTGTTGTTTTAGATGTAGCATCTTAGTATTTAACACATTGTTTTAATTAAATCGTTTGCTTAGACCAGTGTACAATTTTTTTGCGCGACGCCCCTAATATTAAGCGTAGATAGTTTTGGCGACCCCATTTTCTTGATTGAACATGTTGTAAGCGAACAAATCAAACGACAGTAGCATTAATAAAAGTCCGATTTAATTTTAGTCATGCCTTCGTGTTATGGTTCTACTACCTTTTACGATCGGCAAAAAAATGCTGAACTCTATAGAATGTTTAGACTGGTTCGCAGTCCTCTCTCTCGACCCTTCAAACCACTATATATAATAACCGATAGCTTTATCAACCTCACTTTGCTGCAATACAAGTTCGGCGCCATTTATGTTCTTTTGTGTATGTGTTATTATGTAGCACTGCATTATATATGCTTTAAGTGTTGTTAAAATGTGTTTTTTTTAATGACAGGTTGGTGGAGTCCTTGGTGTTCTGGTTGTAACCGCTGCTGCAACTATTGGTATCATTCTGTATCCCGCTGCATTTAATATTCCCAGTATTTTTTGGGTCGTGGGGTTTATTCTGCCTTTTGTAGGTAGGTCTATAGATCAGGGATGGCGAACCTTTTCATCGCGCGTGTCACAAACACGTCCTTAATCCTTAAAAAATGCTAAAGTAGGTCATATATTTAATTATTTGTTAAATTTATGCGAAACTTTGTTGCTGCGTCGTTTCAAGTGTTATTGTCGGGGTTGGTAATTTAAGGTTTTGGGATGATTTCCAAATTCGGATTCCCACAAATATTGAGAAGCTTATTAGTTCAAATGCTGCAGCATTTTTATGGGAATACAGGAGTTCAGCAGAAAGATTTTCAGCATGGTTTATTGGTTAAACCGGGTTTTTAGAACTTTTAGTCTGCGAACTATTAATTTGATTAAAAGCTTCGCCACCCTTTAAGTTTTACAGCGACAAACAAAATGCTTTTAGTTGTTTGCTTTTCTGCGCGCATTTGTTAAAGTGCAGTTAATGTAGGCCTACTCGTCACCCTAAAACACTTTTGCACGACTCACAGATTTCCCAGCCCTGGTGTAAACAGTATAGTGCTATCTAACGAAGAACTTTTTGACATTTATCCTTTCATGAAAATGTTTGATAATATTTCGGTATTTCTAGAGAGACAAGTGGGTCAGTAAAAATCTGTGGTGGGTCACTTCGTGACCCGTGGGACAGTGGTTTCGCCATCCCTGGTATAGATATAGAGTGAATCGGACAAAAAAGAACATATAGTTACTGCATAGAAAACTGAAGATGCCACTCACCTGGCGAAATCCATACCTTTTTATTTCAAGTATTAACACTTTGTTGACTTATTTTGTATAAAGCGTTGCGCTCTACATTCTATTAAGGATTTATCGTCGGAGTAATGTGTTCTGTTGGAAGCCAAGATCCTGTTAACAAAACTACGCTTTTATTACTATAAACAGTTCTATTGTTTATTTTAATATCCAACATCTGGTGTTAACAATTTCCTGCCAACTATACAGTTTATTGTTACAGGTTACGTCCTGGGTTACTTGCTAGCCCAAGTTGTGTCTCTCATGTTTGACGATTTTTTTGAACCAAAGCAGAAGCGAACAATTGCGATTGAAACTGGAATGCAGAACGCGCAACTGTGCACCACAATCATACAACTCAACTACGGTTGTACCTGCATGATATTGGAGATGTACGCCTACCCCCTGGTTTACTTTCTTTTTCAGATTGGGGAATCCCTCTTATTTTGTTTACTCTACCAGGTGTGCATGTTTTTTACGGTGTATCTTGAGTTGATTTTTATTTCTAAGAATTGTTCTCATGCTATTTTTGTCGTTGACAGATTTACAAGCGATGTAGTGGGTTCGCTCCTCTCGAGCAAGAAGATATGTTTGAACTGCCTCCCCGTACACCAACCATACAAAACGAAGATGACCGACGCTATACACTCGACAACGGCCAAGACGAGAATGCAAACTCCTCTACCAAAATGTAACTCTTGAATTCTGACTTTTCTGCACCGAAAATTATATATATTGGTCTTCATAATTTCTAATAAATTCTACTGAAAATTGAACAATGTTTGATATATAACAAGGGAATTTTTTAAATCGAATAACCCAGAAGTATAGAGCTTTTGACTAATATACTACAATCCGCAACAGAGGCATAACCCGCAAAAACATACTAAAACCTTTGCACTGAGGTTTTGGAATCCTACTTTGTAATCCTCTGTTGTCTCGTTAAGATTTTAGGTCGCGTAGCTTCATAATACAATAGATTTTAAAACGGTGATAGGATGGTGAGAGGAGCCATGCAAAAACTGTCGATGTTTAGCTGTTTCTTTAAAGCTTTTAAGTTAAATTCGGTAGGCTACACGGTACGTGCACCACATCGAGCAATTTAATCTGTTCTTATAAATCCTTAGTACAGAAAGATCGGCATAAGAAACGAAGCTCATGTGTTGTCAGCACTTTTTCGAAAGAAAAAAAGTCGTTTAAATGGGCCTGTAACGCGAAATTTGGTCCGGGGCCAAAACTGATTCGGTCGGATCAATTTTGGCGTTGGAACAGCCGCTCAAACAGGTCCAGCAAGGCCAAAACTGGTCCGACCGGACCAGTTTTGGCGCTTGATTACGACCAAAATCGGTCCGGCCGGATCGGAACAATTTGGGCGTGACAGGCCCATTTGCAGCCGCGCTGTGACAATCCATATAATGTCGTCAATGAATCTTTTAAAAACATGTGCTTCTTTCATCCCATCAATTGTTCGCTGTATCAGTGTATCATATAAAGCATCGCAATATTTAGTTATACTGAATGATTGTCGCCGATAATTTTCAATCTTTTTGTTTGTAAAACTTTTTCTATGTTTCGTCACTAGCCTACGTTCTGCAATGTTAAAAGTGTGAGGTATACAAGCTGAGATTGCGCGTTCTTAGAAAAATGGGATAGCTGTAGCCACTAATTTGTCGACCGTTGTTCATTTTAAACTCGGCAAAAGTGCTACCAAATCTGCGACTGTGACATTCCGACATTTTCTCCTTAGCGCTAAACACCGGTTTTGAAACGTTTTTTCGTTGATAATTAAAATTATTTAAAGCATTTTCAACAACAAATTTGTAGTCAACGCAGTCAATGGCAATGATCGTGTCGGAATAAGTGCCAAATTCATATAAATAAGGCCTAAATGGCCAAAATAACGCCTGAAATTGAAGGCAGCGGGTATGGGACGATCGGGGGGGCCATGGGTCTCGTATAAGTTTACATAATTGCCCCATTATATTTTTGGTAGACAACTAGGTTGCATTTCTCAAAGCTCTTCCAAAATAAAGTTCTAGTATGAAATCCTACGAGCTTAAACTACTGTATTACTAAATTAGTTAATGCGCAAAACAACCAACCCACCACGGGACCAATCGTACGCTATAGTGACGTAACAATGACACTTGCATTTAACGAAATAAAATAAAAATGCACTCTTCACCGAGTTTGGCAAAAGACCGTTTACAACAAGGTAATATCCGTGTAATGTATCCAAGTAAACCACTTCAAAAGTGACATTTTTGTTGAGTGCTATTTAGGCCGTCGGTCTTGTTTCGACAGTATTAGATTTTGTTTCGACCATTAATGTAATTTATAGATCTTGCTTCATGGTAGATAATAAAGAATAATTGAAAAGAAGGAGTTCCCAGTCAGGCTAGACAAGTGGGGTTATTTATAAGTAATAAGAAACTCATTATTACCAAGACAGAAATATAATTTTGATTCGAGAGAAGCGAGCGTAGGCGTAATAAAAATGGTCATAGCAATTTTCACTTTTAAACGGTAAAGCTCATTGCTTTTTACAGTAGGCTATCGGCTGTGTTTAAAAGTTAGGCAGAGTTCGCAAAATATCGCCGCGTTAATGAACAGTTTTATTTCCAACAGAATTTATTTTAACATTCAACGCAGCTTTTTTTGGTACCCTGAATATTTATTTGGTGGAATATCACGCAAGTCAAACAATTGGTTCTACGACGTTTTTACGTTTCTTAATATTTTTTGTGCTGTTGATGACATTTTTTTAAGAACTGTTGGCCTTTTCTTTACAAAAAGAGCGAACGTTGATATTTTGCAACCCCTCAAAGATGTCTCGCAAAAAATGAATTTGGGCTAGTAAGTCTTGCAGGGGTAGCAACAGATGTAGCGCCATCCATGATCGACAAGCACGGTTTACAGTGCTATTGTTAATTTGCATTTTTATTTAAGAGAATTTATGTGCCAACTGCCAATTCTTTTCTATTTGAATCTTTAATAAAGGTTGTCACGACAACAATCACCAATTTATCGATAAAGTCGTAGACTGTTTTAGTGATTGGAGTTGCTTGGGTAAGTAAGGTGCTGGTCCAGATTCCACAGGTCTCTTATACGCGCCCCCTGTATATATCTAACTCCGAAAAAGCAGTCTGTAAAAATACCAGTAATTATAAATTTAAGAATTTCAGACAGATTCGCTTCACTCAGTTTATACAAAGAGATTTAAAAGAGATTGAAGTCTCTTTGGTTTATATTGCTCGTTAAGTTTATTGACAGTCAAATATCAATGTACACGATAACAACGTAACGAGGTGATAAAATGAAGCTGAGAAGTAAAATCGAATAAAATAACATACATCGCGAATAGCTAAGACCACTTTTAGGTCACATGTCATTTAACATCGGAAAATTTTTACCCTTCACTCGCCTATAAATGATGTAGGCCATTGTAGGGCGTTCGCTATGAACCCCCAAAACAGCTTTATCAAATCCTGGCAAAAACACTGATCCACATCAAAGTATCTTCTCTGTCACCTTGGGGAAAACTAATTTTACAATATGGCCCTCTAATTCTTTCACAAGTTGTCGCGCCAATATGCCAAAGGGTCGTTGTGTTTTTCATTTTTTGCCATCTAGGGATAATCCATTCCGCTAGAGGTCGCAGTCTACGATTACCAATTACTCTGCAATTCACCGTTTGTATTTATTTAGGCCGTTTAAACAACTATCGTTTTATAAGGGAGAACTTAGACAAGAGGGTTTCCTCTTAGCGTTTTTAATCCTAAAATTAACTTAGTATGTGGATAGTACAATTTTTTTTGTTTATATTGTGTTGTTTTTTACGTACGCTATACAATGAGTGCCAAGCCCTGATTTCAGGATATTCTCTTGGAACAGCATATATAAGTAAAATACGTACAAACAATGAGATTTACTGACTTATATAACTATCTTCATAATTTAGAAATACTGCAATCCTAAATTGTTTTAAACTGCTTCTTTAAAATATTCGCCTGGTTAGTTTCTTACTAATAATTACAATGGAAAAAGCAGCATTAATAGTGGTTGACATGCAAAATGATTTCATTAGTGGGACGTTGTCATTAAAAGAATGTCCAGCAAAGCAGGTGAGTGTACATTCGTGTGGCAATATATTTTTGAACACTGTGCTACTTTTCTTTTTGTGTTTATGACATATAAGGATGGTCAGAGTATTATTGGAAAGATAAATGATCTTACATTGAATCCAAATTGGGATTTGATTGTATATTCACAAGATTGGCATCCTTCTGATCACATTTCATTTGTCACAAATGCCTACAGGTTTGAACAGCATGAAGATTCACAGGTAATTTTTGTTATACAGACATGCAGTATATGATTTAAACATGTTTATGTTAACAACTGGCCGTATTGTGTTGCAACAATTTTGTAGCAAACTGCCAAACAAGTGTTTTACAATCCTTGGGCCTTGTCTGCATTTCATGCCATTTTTTTGCTATGAGATAAAACTTTGGCATTTTCTGTATAGAAGCATTTTCTGTTTTGAACCCTTAAACCAAACTATGAAAAAAAAATACTTTTTTAAAAATTATACTGTTTATTGTACATGTTATAGCATATTTTATTTAATTGTAATGGCCCCTGGCAGGGCCTTTTTTTAAAAGATCTACTTTGAACACCTTATTCTCTCTGATGATGTTGCATAACCCACAGTGGTAATAACTGTTGTAAATTGTAGGTTGAAATATCTGAAGCAGAAGTTTATGACACAGTTGTTTTTAATGTTGATGGTTGTAAAAGAAGGGAACAACTAATGTGGCCTCCACATTGTATCCAAAACAGCTGGGGTTCAAAGTTTCACGATGAACTACTGGTAAGTTAATTTTATAAGAGGGCCAATTCTAATTTATTGCAAATTTCTTTTGACTAACAGTACATTTGTTATATTTTCGGGCAAAAAATCTAATTATTACCTACCAGATAAACTTACCTTTTAATTTCATTGTAATATTATTATAAATTAAAGTTGAACAGAACTTCTAATCCACAATATATGTCATGTTTAACAAAAGGTATAATGCTTTGTATTGCAATGTCACATACTGAACAAGTTTGCCTTAACACATGTTGATATAGTGTAGTCATGAAGAAGTGCAGTATTTCATGGGAAAGGTTTTACAAACTAAGCAGTAACTGCATATGTAACATTGTAATCATACTGATTAAACAATCTGTTTTGTCATACAAGCTATAGTCTTTTACATTTGTATAAATTTATGTCTCAAAGTTTAATACGCTTAATTTGCCAATAAAATGCAAAACACCCCTGTTACTTAGGACAGTTTTTACCAAAAAAGTAATACAGTGTTTGGATATAATTGGTGACTATAGTGTATGTGATACTAATTTACTGGATAAATGCTGGCAAGGTGGTAAAAAAACGCTGGTTGTAAATTGGGTTGTAAGGCAATTGCCACTAACCTGTAAGTCACGCATTTTTCATTTAAGGCGATAAGTTAGCGGATTTGTTAAGGTTGTATTTGTGAAAGGTTGTAGATAGATAAAAAGAAAACCAGATATAATGTTAGCCATATGTAGTAAAAGTTTCAGTGCTTTGCAAGCTTAGCTCTACAGCCAATAGCATTGGAACAAAGTTTTCTAAGTGAATCTTCAAAATTGGATACGAGGTTTGAAACAAGGTGGAAGTTTATCAAAGTCCCCTCGATGACACTTTTCAGTGCTCTATTGGCGAATGTCAAGTATTTAAGTTAAAAGAAGGTGCCTGAGTTAATTTATTGAAAAAAATTGGATGAATCAAACACTGAAGTTATTGAATAAGATGACATCGCAAACTTGTATAATAAACCACCCAAAAGTTCACCTTGTAATGTTTCGCAAAACCTTTGGGGGTTGCAGTATTTTTTTTGTTAAGAAATTGCTAAATGACTCATCATCTACCACCTACGAAAAAAAAGGAAAATAATTTAAAAACTAATATAAATAAAAACTTTGCAGTAGAAGTGGCAAGGTGCCGCATTTAAACTATGGTGTTGATAATTTTGCCACTATGTTTGTGTTTCAATTAATTCTTGAAAAGCAGTCTTTAAGTAAAAGGATTATTATCTAGTTTGTAAGTAGAGCATAAATGCCTTAGTCAAGGCCCAAAAAATACTTCTGATTCTATAGCATTTTAGAGAAGGACACTTCATGGCCCTACTCGTAATAAATTAAGAGATTGTTTGTTTGCTGAGGAGTTATTTCATTTAATTGTCCGATATGAGTTGTATAAAAAAGAGTGTTGTAGCATGTGACTTAGTAAACTAGTTATCACAAATATTATATGTCACTAAGCTAAATCACTAAATCAACCGGTCAAATCTTCATGCATCCCAAGGAAAGTATTTTAAATCAAAAATTAAGTTGTATATCATGTCGCTTTAAAGCTGTGCAACTGTAGCCCTTGGTCCCGGCCCACTGGGGACACAGAGCAGTCTTTGAGAGGCCATCAGCATATATTATAAAATCATTGGACAGTTAAACGGTAAAGTTGTGGTTTTCATTATTGCCTCAGAGGGACTCCAGCCACAAGACAGAAATTAGAACAACAGCAACTTTAGAATAAACACACAATTCAGGCCAAGACCGAAATAGGAATGATACCCATTAGTTGCAATAACAGATAACAGAATAAGACCAACCTTTGAACTTAACTTGTTAGATTAAAATCTAAATGGCCAGAATAAGGCCTTTTCAATCTTTTGTATAACCATAAACCCTTCCCTAACTTCATCACTAATGTCTCTAATGATTTCAACCCTAACCCAATTTCCTACCCTACCCATTACCAAATCCATAACAAATGTCGTCAACAAAGGGCAGATGCCCTCTCTACTTCAGTTTTAAGCTTTTTTTTGGATGTTTAAAGTTCAATCCTAGGGGATACTAGAATATTAGGTTTAAAATCTAGAATAACGATTCCCGAATATCTAATCCTAGTAGTTTTGTATTTTTCTAAACATTGTTTTTTTACACCTTTTTAATATACACAGTACAGAATTTAAGCTATTAATCAGTAATTAAGAAAATCATTTGAACTTGATCTGCTTGTAAATTAAAATCAGAAAACATTTTTTTATATAGAAAGTTGCATAGCCATGAGCACATGGCTTACACACAAATGGTAACATAATAAAAAAAATCTGTTAATTTGAGACCATAGTAAGTTTGGTCACTTGCATACATGGAAAGTGACAAATTGTGTCAGTTGTTTGGTTGTGAATCAAAAAAGTTGATAATAGTTTGTAACTTGCTCTTCAGCCAAACCTTAATGTTATGCATCACTGGCTAGTTTTGTGAACAAAATGTAGCTACATTTGTCTGTCTGGTGTGTGAACTTAACTTGTTTTTTAAAAAATATCTAGATTGCCCAAGGAAGTCATATCGTGAAAAAGGGTACAAACAAAAATGTGGATTCCTACTCTGCCTTCTTTGACAATGATCATTTGAAAGAAACAGAGCTGCATGGATTGCTGCAAGAGCATGGTATAACACATACATTTATTTGTGGTGTAGCAACAGATGTTTGTGTTAATTATACAGCTTTGGACAGCTTGGGAATTGGCTATAAGGTAAGTTTTACTCCCAGAGTCAACTTATAATATGTTTTTCTAGAACGTAGTTGATAAAATTTAATGGCTCTGTATGTTATAACATTTTATTGGAACTTAAGTAGTTTTGACTTTTTGTTATACAGACCAAACTTGTGGAGGATGCATGCCAGGGTGTTAATGCTGACAACATTAAATCTTGTATCACAAATATGAAGGCCAAAGGCATCCACGTTCTTCAAAGTGAACAGGCAAGCATTAGATCAGTGGTTGACAATCTGTAGGATGTGACCTAAATGTGGGAATTTTAGTCATTTTAATGGACCGCGAGCTAGTTTTTGATAGTGTAGTTTTATTATGTAGTTGAGGGCCTTGTAATAGCCGGACAATACATTAATTGTATGTTTGAGAGGTGTGTAAGAGTTTTTATCTTGGCTAAAGGTTGCATCACAGGGCATATCCAGGCCATGGCTCCTCATACTTTAATTCAAGCTAAACAACTAAAGTACAATTTTTTTCTTTCATTCCCCTAAAAACTTGGGTGATATTCATTTTTTATAGCATTTAGCGTCATAAACTCTGTAGTCCAATTTCTGTTAACTTAGTCTATAAGTGCTGTTATACAGTATAAATGCAGATATTTATTTATGTGCTTGATTCATAACGTATCCGTTTAATGTAGGTTATGCCAACTTAAAACAAATTATCATTTTTTCCACAATTTTGCGCACAAATTTGATGAAGAACAACATATGTTTTATTTTAAATGTTATATATATTTAAAACAAACATTGCCATATTCTGGTATTACACATACAAACAAATATTCAACATAAAGTTAAAACCAGGACTGGAGAGCCAATGAAAAACAACATTGGCTCTGGCTTCTACTCTGGAGCCCTTAAAAACTTAACCAATGACTCCGACTGCAGCTCTGTAGCCACTCAACATATATTGAATGGCTTCGGTAATTTTTTTTGTTTAGTAGTTTTCATTTAGGCAATTTAAGAGCTAAGCAGATAAAAATTAAAGGTTCAGGTCTTAAAATTAAAAAAGACTCCGGCTCTACAAAAATAGTATTATAGGCTCCAGCTCCAGATCTCCAAACAAAATACAATGGCTCTGGCTCTAGCAAAAATGCTTGGCTCCAGCTCCCCAGCGCTGGGTAAAACAAGTATCTGTATTGCTGCACACAACAAGCAAATAAATATCAAATATTAGTTCTGCTACTGATAAAACAATATACACATTATCTAAAAAGCAATAATTCCAATTGCAAAGAAAAATGTCAGACAAGTAATTTAAACAGCCCCTGTGTTATTCAATTGTTTAATTAGTCAACAAAAAATTGCATTTCTACAAAATTAACTTTTAAACAGACATATTTTACATTTTTAATATTAGATAGCAATTTGGTAATATGTATAGTTCTAAAATAGTATTTTGAACAATCAGTTTTTAATCCTTACTCTTACAATTGTTCTATGCCATTCCTTGTTGCTGATACATTGTGTCTAGCATTGTATTACATAAGCATAATGTAAACTTGTTTATTTTAATCAGTAACTCAAGGTTTAGATTTGTTGTAAAATAGAGAAGAAATATTTGACATTCATATTCTTCAATTATTGACTTGTAGGTTGATGCGGAGCTCCTTCTAATAAAATCTAAAAAGAAAGAGGACAGTCAACATATCAATTGATTTATCCTGTCTACAAAGCCGATGAGCATAAATCAATGGAAGGTTACATGCAGTACACAATTCTTGATTTTATTATTATTTTATAGCACCTTTAGTACCCTTATCAAAAAATTGTTACTGATCTTGTCCTTTTTATCATTTACCATTTACATTTTGAACAGTTCAATTTTTATAATATTAGGTAATTTGCAACATAGGTGCTTTTGGGCGATTTACTGTTCTTTTTTAAGAATATGTGTTTATCAATTTTTTTATTTTTCCTTGTAGGATGATTTGGTACATTTAGTGTGGTTAATGTAATTTTTTTGTATTTTCCTTGAACTAGGTATGAAATAAGATATATTTGCATAGTTTGTGTTATTGCTTAATATATCACTTATCAATTTGCTTTCTTTTATTTATCTGTTGAATTATATTTGTCAATTATTGACATTTGTCTAAAAACCTTCAAAACCAAATTGTTAACTCTGGTCGATTAGAAAATCTTCAATGTATCATTCCAGTGTGTCAGTTTTAATCTTTGTATTTGAACCGTACACTTTTCAGACTGTGATTTAGACTTCATTGACAAAAGGTATATTTTTTATATTTACAGTTGGATAATATGCTAAATTTATTGCATGTGTATTTTATAATTTCAAACAATACGTTTTTTTATACTTCAATAATAACCATCCCAAACTCGTCTTAAAATTTTTTTGTATGCATTATAATTTTGGTTAACATCATTTAAATTCATATAGTTTACTGTCGGGTATCATTGTGTTTATATTTATCTTTTTGAAAACAACTTGTTGTTACTTTTTGAAGTATATTTTACGCTAGAAATTATATTTGCTTAAGTTTATGCGATGCTGTGTCGTTTAATTAAGAAATCGCGTGGCGGGCAACTTCGCAATTTTTGCTGTCTATTCCGCACTACCTATATGTTTAACAGTCTCCTAGCCTCGTAACTTCGCAACAATTTTCACTGTTTAATCGCAAACAGACGTGGATTGATGCAAAGACTTTTCCAGTTGTGAGAAATACCTTCATGAACTTTCAGTTTTGGTCTATTACACATCAGTTTACAACTACTGTATATACAATTTGTCAAAATGTTTACGTTTTTAGACAGACTGTTTAAAAAATTCGCAAGGATGTCCGCATTTATTTCAAAAGCATGCACGAGTAACTTAAATTACCGTTTACCCCCCAAGAATAAATGCTGTTATATATAGTTTCAGCAAGTGTTACCAAACGGGTTTTTCGAATGGTCACCTTTCCTATTTCAATTAATCAAGGCCATTAAGATCGTGACGTCATAAACACGACTGGCACTAAAGTTGATGTCATTAACAAGCTGTTAGATTGGCGGTTATCCTTGCTCTTTCTATTGCTAAAGTTTTTATAAGTTTGTATCTCGTTTGTGTTTTAGCAAAGCTGTTTTTATTGCCTGTATAAAATCAATGTTCGTTGTATATTTCTAGCCCCGATCAGAAAAAATCGATGGACTCTGCATGTATCGTAATTTGGTTTTAGGCATTCTTCTACAGCACCGCACTTGTTATAACAACTTCGTTTTTTAAAGAATTGTAATCACCTGACTGACATATGTAGCCTACCCTACCCTATCCTATTCTGTCTGTAAACGAGACTTTAGTTAATCATTGCATTGTGTTAAAGCACTTTTGAGACAATAAAATAATCTCGTTCTAGTGGTTTATAAGATCTCAAGTTTTACACGCTTTTATCAAGATCGCAGCGGGCCTATCGTTTTGGGTGGTCCTTAAGCTGCAGCGCCCTTATGCCCCACATTAATCCACCGGGTTTAGTAGCCGATGTCGCATTTACCGGCGTTATGTCGCATATACGGGCGTATTTGTCTGCCGAATATGCTGTGTGTTATAAAGCGGTTTTATTGCCTGGCAGCTATGACGTCTTTTTATGCCTTTATGATGACGTCACACTAATCAGGTGGTTTTAAAAATCATCCATTTTTGGCTGACTAGTTAACGATAATAGGTCGCATATACGAGCGAGTTTATCAAGTATAGTATAGGAAGAAATTTTTGGCTTCCTAATGGCGCTCGCTTGGGCGACATGTTATTAACCAAAATATTGTATTTGTGTTGCCTGGTATTTATTACGTCGTATGTCTTCATGGTGGCTTCACACTGAGTAGGTGGTATAGCAAAATCTTCCATATTCGGCTGACTTTAACGACTATCTATAGGTCGTATATACGGCCGAATTAGTGTAGCTAATATGTCGCAGACTAGATCGGGACACGATCCCCAAAGTAGCTGCTAAGGATAGGAATGACTTTACTTTCTCGAGCAAGACGTTTATTGGACAGAACGACAATCAGTATTCTACAAATAACCATGCACACCAAGTGCTCGCATAAGGCTACAGCTTGTCTCTAACCCACGAGATTGCAAACTGTGCTCAAAATGCGTCCGGTTCTCTCGGTATCCACCCGACGAATAATCATCAAATCGACACCACGCAATAGCAAACGAAATCGACACAAATATATCACGCAGCGCCGAGAAAACCGAAGCTGCGAAATTCACACAATGTCCTATTCCTGAGGGGAAACCGTGGCGACGGGTAGCTGACCCAGACGGCAGTTCCCGCAGCCTAGCGCATTAGGTCCGCACAAAGGCACTACAATAATTAAATTTGTGACATAATACAAGGGGTCTATGGCAGTGATTCTCAACCGCGCCCTCAGAGCCGCATGCGGCTCTCAACTGTACATTTTGCGGCTCTCTAACCGAGTGAAAGATTAGTTAGAAATAGCAGAATTCCAACAAAGTAAGTAAGAGAAATCAAGAATTAATGAATTATATCAGCAAGGATCCCGAGTACGAAGTACTAATGTTACCGGGTACTTCCATCCGGCTCTTTACAATAATCTTGTGGTTTGTTACGTCACAATATATTTAGTCCTGATCGAAAAGCTATGGCAAACACTGTTAATTAGTTAGCCTGGCTAGCATAATGTATATTTGTTGTTTTCTTGTTGCTTTCTTAATGTTTTTTAATTATATGCCTACTGTTGTTTTTTATGCGGCTCCTTACAAACCTTAGGTTTGAAATGCGGCTCTTGCTCTAAAAAAGGTTGAGAATCACTGGTCTATGGCGTGCTAATTTTCTTTATAGGCCCATGTCTTTTAGTTTCGAACGGCCCTCTGTTGGGAACGATTGCGGTTTGTGGCCGCCCTTTTCGGTATTTACCAGTATCATTTCGACAGATCAACCCTTGTAATCAGTAAGCTTTTGGTAAACCTTATCGGCCTGGGACATCGGTTCTCCGTATTAAATTGACATCGATTTAAAGCCTAATTAAGCTTTTTTCAAAATTATTACGCGAATCGCGACCACCGGATAACCACAAGCTATAGCATATCATCACCCGATCCGTAAGAAATTAGTGCAGTTCCAAGCAAAAAGGTCTACGACAATTAGTGCATCTGCTGCTATACATCCAAATGATCAAAAAGTCCGACTTTGAGGCTTCGGACAATGCACTAATTTGACTTAACAATGTGCTTCGAAAGATTAAGTTTAATATTACTTGACCTACCTAAACCCAAACGCTAACCAGCACCCTAACCCAAATAATGTGCATTGAATTAATAATTGCATAAACGCTTTAGGCTCCAATGCCTCAATTTGTGACGTAACAATCCTATGGTACCATAGACGAGAAACTATCTTATCAAATAATTTTTACATTAACGCACTTTATTTGGGTTAGGGTGGGTCTGTGTTATTAATGCTATCTCACACTTTTTGGGAATTTTCAGCGAATATTTTCAATTTATCTACGCCGGGAGTTTGTAGCGCACGACTGTTTACCTAAAGGTCCAAATTAGTGCATTGTCAGGACCTCAAGGTCTAAAAGTGTAGACTTTTCTGCCATTGGATGCCCTAATTGTCGTAGACCTTTTTGCTTAGAAATGCACTAATTTTTAACGGATCGGGTGATATCATCAATGTACTTTTGCAAATGTTCACCTAAGTTTAAAAAGAGACGGTGTAGGACTGTAGGTAGATATTTGAGAAACTGTGTTCATATAAATTTAGGTTCATGTCAACTTGAAGATAAAACTTCAACTAATCATGCCCATCTTCCCATTTAAATTAAAAAAATTCAAAGGGATTTTTGGGTTTTACCTGTTCCAAACTATATTAGGCGATCGCAGGCCAAAATGTGGTTAACCCTGTACCAATAACGGGCAATTTAAAGCACAAGCTGAACTACGACCTAAAAGATTCAGCGTTCTTAATATGCATTAGAGCGTGACAGACGACCAAACAATCCGCCGAACGCCATTATCTTTAATTTCCACTCATTACTTTAAATATCTTTGCTGACAGGATGTCAATAAAAAGTCACGACCCCTCCGTCTGGATAGGAGTGCGAATTCCAAAGTTTGCTTCACGGGCATGCCTTCAAAATAGCCTATTCGTAAAATCATTGTTACTGCTTTAATGCTAAACATAGTAACTACATGTTCAATAACCTAACTAGAGAAAGCTCTTTCGCACTTTTATTTATAGGTCCTTGTCATGCGTTACTGAAGCGTATCACGTGTTATTCATATTGCAGTATTTTGTTGCTTTGCTAGAAAATGTTTAATGCGCGTGTAGCTAACAGTTTGGCTCAACTTGTATTGACCACGCCAAAGCACACGTTATTACGAAGTACAAGATTATTTGCAAGACGAATGGTAAGTTTAGTTTTAAAACTAGGCATAAATTGTCTAGAAACCAGTTTTTTACAGTAAAGAAACGAGTTCTCAAAATGAAAATTGTAAAGAAGATTAAATATGGGATTATAAATATCATAATTATACTTAACCCCTCCCTCCAACCAAAAGCTAACTAACAGCCTAACCTAAATAATGCTACCAATATAAACCTGGGACAAAAATGTGGTATGATTCTAAACCAGCGCCTGTAAAAGAAGAGGCTATTTGTCCGGCTTGCCCACTCACTAAAGTTCAAAACTCCCACTACTGTAACCGGATCTGCAAAATTACTATACAATTTATGGTATAAAGCCATTTACAGTGGTGCTAATTTTGAAGTTCGGCAACTCCGGTTACCCAACTTCAGTTTTGAAGTTCAATAAACGGATTTAGCAGTAAATCGTATTTTAATTTTGCAGATCCGGTCACAGTATCTGCGACTTTCAAAGTTCAGTAAATAGGTGGGAAGCTTTGGCGCGCTGGTTTACAATCCTACCATTACAAACATTATTTGGGTTAGGGTGTGAAAATAGTCTTGCAAGACGTTTTATGTACAAATTTATGTACAAAACTGTTGTTTAAAGCAGCATAACATTACTAGGAAGAAAAAAACGAAGATGGTTGATGGTTTATTTGGTTAGGCTAAGAATGTAAATTTTACCTAAAAAAAAAAAAAATAGTTTAGGTGGTTAGGCATTGTTTTTTTTACCCCAACTTTAGCAAAATAAATTTTTACCCCAAGTGACTATATTTGAAGCTAATAAATTTGCTGCTAAACGATTTCGGGCAAAAACTGACTTAATTTGAAAGCAATATGATAAAGCTTGGTCATATTCAAAATTACTATACATGGCAAAACAGAAGTGAGATAATAAAAAAAAGATGAAAAGTTTTATACAGACTAATGTGTCAATTTTGAAGAAACCATTGTCACTACACCTTTAATATTTATTTTGTTTATAATTAGGGCTATTATTTTTTGACCAAGACAATTGAAAATTTTGACCTGCAAAATTAAAATTTTACAAATTTTCACCTAAAATAATTTATTTTGAAAAAATTTAGACCTGTTAAAAATACTTTGATTTAAACAACCTACGGTTGTTAAACGTACTGCATTTAGTCTTGGCGTCGTTCACACGTTTTTGATGTTTTACTGATTATTACCGGCCCAACACAAATCGATTATTTTTCGTGTTAATGCAAAACTCATGAAAATACACAGTTAATATTTTTGTCATTTCAAAAAGACAAACAACTATAAAAATGTAGACCAAGCTGGCAGAATCTTGCCAGCCTTCTGGTGACACACATTTTTGGCCTAAATTATTCGGTTTTTGGTCGCGTCCCCTAAACTTAAATGATGTGTTCGCCTAAGGAATGTATGAACCTTACCATGCTTTGGCCATAAACCCGGTTATAAATAAGTAAATTAGACAACAAAATGTTGGGCCGAAGGCGCAAGATTTTTTGTGACAACAAGTTGATAACAAATACAGAAGGGGCATGTGAAGGTACAACTTGGGGTCTTGGGGTGCACATGTCTGCTTTTCTTACTCTTTAACTGTTACATAGATAAGCTGTTTCAGGCAAACTTGTTTGAAAACAGAGAGCTCAAAACCAGATTAAAAGCACGAAAAAAATATTCTTTGGATAAATTAGGATAATTAGGACCAATTTATATTTCTCGAAATAATGATATATATAATAAAACTTAATAGAAATTGGCACAGTCACAGTGTAACATGGTACATTGCAACATAGTATGCATATTTCGATAGAGCAAACTCGGGCTGAAATTTTCGCAAAGTAAAACTGCAAACACATAACAACTCTATTATCAAAATTGTGTACTTTTTTAATAATAATAAACATTCCATATGCGTTACACTGGCATTTTCTCATTTAACAACATGCTTCACACTAACGCAACGTTTTTCAAAATGGCCCAACAAAATTAATTTCTGCCAAATGTAGTGTGTATATGTTATTATTTATTAGTTACATATTTCCACTTTTCAAAATATATGTGATTAAATATATGTGGAAAGAACCGCAAGGTATTTTGTAAATTGGATCTTGGAAAAAAATAATTTTCCAAAAACAAATCGAAAAAATTTTTTGAAAATTTTTTTTTTGTTTTTTACTTCCATTTTTTTTTTGCACCAATTTCTTCGGTTTTCTAATTTCTTCGGCCGACAAAGTCGCCAGCATTCTGCCATACTGATGTAGACCCAGTTTTTGAAATAGGAAATGGACAATTGGAAATTACAATTAGCGAAAAAAGACCGCAATACTGTTCAATACATTTGTCCAAATCAAAGAGGCCCGGGTGGTTAATCCTTCTCGCGTATACCATATGAAGATAGTACAGTTTTTGCTCTAATGAAGATAGTACAGTTAAAATATCTTTGAATATAAATCAAAACTACATTTCTTTGATAAAATTGAACGACAAATTTCACAAAAACTGAACAACAATTTTAAAAAGCTGACTTATAGCGGTTGTTTTTTTTTTATTTTGTAAAGAAATTACGTGCATTTTTATTCGATTCTCACTTGAAATAATTTTGACCTAACGTGTAAATTTTGACAAAATTGTGACTTTTTTTAACAAGTCAAAAAATAATCGCCCTATTTATAATACAACAGCATTTTAATGCCTTTTTTAAACATTTTGTTTGACTCCTGAACTTTTGTAACAAAATACAGATAGTTTAATCAAAAGTGATTCATAAATACATAATATGTTTGTAACAACCAGATCAAATATGCTTTGCTGGCATTCTAATTTAAAACAATGTTTTTCAGGCAAGTCAGGGGTACAGAATTGAAACTGATAGTTTTGGTGATCTGCAAGTACCGAATGCAAAGTACTATGGGGCTAATACGGCAAGATCCCTACTCAATTTCAAAATTGGTGGACCTGCAGAAAAAATGCCAGTAGGTATTTAATTGTGCCTTTGCTTTCAATAAGAAACTAAAGGTATTTTACATATGTGTTTATCATAAAAGCTATAATTGTACTACAACTTGCAATGTTTAACATTGTTAAATCTGATCTGTTATTATTGAGTTACACTCTAAATAGTGATGTTAATTTCTCAATTACCAATTATTTATTCCAATTACCGATCTCAGCACAAACATTCATAAGGTAATGTTACAGATTATTAGGCCACAATTTACTGTAGTGCTAAATCTAATTACCCTAATTGTTAAATTACTAATTCTTTAATTCACTTTTAAAGGTGGGTAAACCTTTTGCATTGGATCGCAACATTGAAACTTTGGACAGTGTTCCCGATAAGCAATTTTATTGTGTGTTTGCCAAAAATTTTGGCCACTTGGGCACTTTTTTCAAGAACAGAACTCAAGGAAAAACACATTTAAATGCATTTTTTTAATAAAATTCGCCCACTTAATTACTATTTTGCAAGGAATATTGAGTATAATAACTTAAGTACCTCATTTTTACTTCTTCAAGGTTTCGAAAAAATGACCCAAGAATTAGATTTATCTGAGCTGAAGACGGACAAAAAAGTGCCCAAATTAGTTTTATTGGAACTACGTACTAACAAAGAAATGCCCAAATTAGTTTTTTTCGAGCTACGTACGGACAAAAAAGACCCCAAATCAGTTACCCAAGAAAGAAAAAAGTGCACAAAATAAAAATGTACTAAAGTTGTTAAACGAGCATTGTTTATTTACTAATTTTTAGTACTTCTCGGTTTCTAGGCACATTTAACTCATATTTGTATCTCTTACGAACGTTTTCCTAATTTGTAGATATATTTTAGCTCAAAGTCTCTGTGTTTAGCATTGTATGTTAACATGGAAAATTTTTGCTTTATATCAAAACCTTACGGCGTAATGGCTTTAAACTTTTTCAAACAAAATTATTGCAATTATATGCAAAATTATAGTATATCCAAAAAAGAAATGTTTTGTGTTGTGTACTATATGGATTGACTAAATGAGCAGCCTGATTTTTTGTCATTATAAACAGGAAAGACTTAAGGGCAAAATCTCATTTTTAATCAAATTTTTCAATAAGAATATCCACGAATATTTTAAAAGGGAAAATTGCTAACTGCTAAGCCTATTTGGGCATTACTTTGCGCACTGATTTTTGGCTTTGATGCAACATTTTCGGCACCTGCGCAAAAGTGGTAAAGTTGGCATTTGCTATCAGCTCTGGTCACATATTATCAGACATCCTTAACTGCAACACATTAACAAAATGATAAAACATAAATAATGCAGTACTGATTAATATAAATTTAATATTTATCTTTACATTTTTATAGATTGAGGTTATCCATGCTTTTGCTGTGTTGAAAAAAGCTGCTGCAACTGTTAATAAAAAGTTTGGTCTTGAAAAGGACATTGCTCAAGCAATCCAACAGGCTGCAGATGAGGTTTGAAAAGTGTATCAAAGAATATTTCATTATTTGTTTTGTTTAACAATATAGTCTAAAGCAGTGATTGTTAACAGGGGGTGAATATTTAACTTTTTATAATGATTTTTGAAGTTTAACCTGTCATTCATATATCACAAATTTGGGGAAACCCAGACTTTTTTATGCGAATTTGTAATGTTTTTTGCAGTATATTGACTTTGCATGCTGTGTCATCACAACCTTTAAAATACTATTATTGTGATGTTTAATTTTTGTGCTTCGAGCAACATTTTTTTTAACGTGGCTTCTGTGCAGCATGTTTGTCAAAATCAGCTCAATGAAAAACTATATAGAACACAAGAATTGTTGTGCGTCTCCCAGATTTAAGTTTAGCCAATAATTAAAACCAAATAAACGCACCTTGTTCGCGCTTTGCTCACTTAAGAATTAAATTTTGTAATTTTATGCTGTCGCACTGATATGTAATCGAAAAATATGATTTTATTTTAGTATGATACTTATGTGATACCAAAGGGCTCGCGGTAGAAAAAAGGTTAGGAACCACTGGTCTAAGAATGATTGAAGATTATGTTGTTTACCTACTAATGTATTTAGGTAAAGGAAGGTAAACTTGACGATCATTTTCCACTTGTAATATGGCAAACTGGTAGTGGAACACAATCTAACATGAATGTGAATGAGGTCATTGCGAATCGTGCAATTGAAATAATGGGGGGTACTCTTGGAAGCAAAGTTCCAGTTCACCCCAATGATCATGTTAACAAAAGCCAGGTTTGTGTTCTGCACTTTATTTTTGTTGGTATTCTCCATTCCATATGGTATTAAGTTTAAATTGTTAAAAGCATAGGCGCTAACCTTTTGAAAATTGCAAATGTTTTGGGGATACTGCCATAGTTTTCTGGGTTTAATTACATATGGCTAATGTTGCATTATTGACTGCATACATAATAAGATCAGAATAAAAATAAAGTAAAAATAAATAAAGCATTTAATATTGTGCCAAAATTTCATCGAGCACCAGTATGCCACAGCTGAGTCTTACAATGTTGGCAATGCCAAACAAATTCCAGTTTAAAATGAGCTCAGAGATTTAGATAAAAAAATATCACTTACTGTTATAAAACCTGAAAAATAAAGAGTATATAATGTTTTTACGTTAATCAAATAACATGTGTGAGAGAGACAAATTTGTTTTATGTAGGTAGCAGTTAAAAGCTTATGCTTCGAATTATTATGTTTTTGTATCTTATTGGGCAACCAAAAGTCAGCATAATTGATGTTCATTAGTAGTTATGTCAACACGAAGCGCCATGTATTATACAGAGTTTCAAAGTTATGCAAACATGTCAGGCAGTTTTGTGTTTTCCAACTCAATCGTTGTTCCGCAGCGCCCTGGTGTGTCATTTCTAATGCTCAGGGCCGATAGATATTGCCATTTTTTTAAGAATCTAATTTTTGCCTAAATTGGTAAGCTTCTTGATACAACTATTTGTGTATGATTAGATCTTATTATATCAAATTACATTTTCCTACATGTTTTAAGTTGATTTGTGTTGTTTACGAACAGCGAACCCTCAATGCCACTGAATTTATATTACCTCTGGAAATCCCAGGCAAAAATGTATTTTCTGGGTACATTGTATGGTTTTGGCACATGTTTGGTTTACTGATTTAGCAGGTTACATGACTTATTGGGCAAAAAAATAGCCTGATTCTTAAACTTGATCTTTTAAAATAACAAACTGAAATATATCTACATTACATTTTACTTTATAGAGTTCCAATGATACTTACCCTACTGCTATGCACATAGCAGTGGCTACTTCAATACACAAGACCTTGCTACCTGGTATAAGAACTCTTTTATCAGCATTGGAAGAAAAAGTTGAACAGTTTAACAAAATTGTAAAAATCGGAAGAACCCACACTCAGGTATGCTTTGGACATTTTAGACATCATATCTTAATTTAATTATTCCAATTTAAGGCATATTAATATGTGTTTTATTACATACAGGATGCAACTCCATTAACTCTAGGTCAGGAGTTCTCAGCTTATGTTCAGCAGTTAAAGAATGGAATTGCTCGAATTGAAGGAACGTTGCCCAGAATATATGAGTTGGCTGCTGGGGGCACAGCTGTGGGAACTGGTCTCAACACCAGGATTGGATTTGCAGAAGATGTCGCCCAACAAGTTGCTCTGGAAACAAGTCAGTTATTATCGTTTTTTTTAAGCAATTGTATTTAACCCTCGTGGTGGGACTTTCTCATCAACCTGTTCGCTTCATAAAGAAATAATTGACTGTGGGAAAATTGTTCTTCACTGAGTTTTTCTTCATTATTGTTAGGCACCTGACTCAACAGAAGTTTGTTCTATATCTTTTTGAATTAATTACTTCAAAACATTTATATAGCTCAGCAGTTTTTAACTCCCTAGACACAGCTATGTACGATCCAGCTATGACACTGAAATCCATGGGATACTTTTATATTAGTTCTATCCTTTATCATATGCAAAAGGTCCTCAAAATCGTTGTGGTAGAATATTTATAGTGCTTGCTTTATTAGTCTCCTTCAGTAATACCCAGCATTATTTGCCTTGTCCAGGGGGGGCCAACCAGTCAGCGATCAAGAGCCACATTTCTGCTGTGTTGGCTAAGAATAGCTACACCTTATATATAGGCCGAAATGACTATAATAAAAAGGCAGTTTTTGAAATACATGCAGTATGCACAGATACTGTATTCTTGCTTAACCACTTTCATTTTTCAACATGAAAATTTAATCATGCGTGTTACAGTACTTTGCGGGACTTTTTGCTATCCCTGTCTTGAACTGATAGGTGCACCAATTTAACACTTTTCAAAGTGGAAAACAGAAGACATACAAATGTAAGTGGACCCAAGCAAAAAAAGTATCTTGAGTGCAGCCCGTTTAACAGACCCTTCCTATAAAATAGGTTTCCGTTTCAGTTTTCAACGTAAAATGGGTTCGCAGAGAAACGTAATCTGTGGCTTTTCAGTTGTAGATCACGGAATGTAACTTTTGGACGGTGGAAAAGTGTTAAAATCTCCTTTTCAAACATGTGCCTTAAAAGTTCCAATGTGTTGAACCCAAACACGCTTTGCATTATAGTTAAGGTAGAAGCTCAAACTAACCCTGCATTTTTAGGTTTATTCATCCAAGTGTGTACGAATGTAGTTGAATGTAGCCACAGTAATTGTTTTTTGTTTACATCTATGTAACTTCTTCTGTCGTCTAATTTAACAATATCAAGGAGTACTTTGAACAAACAAATCCTTCACGGAGCGTACAAAGATTGTCGACTTATACTTAATATATATTGTATATCACAACTCTCATCCTATGCGATACTAAACTCCAATTAAGGTCAGAGTTCAACTGTGTAAGGATAGCCGTGTTAGTGTCCGAGGTTCTGCGTTCAATGGTATGACGAGAAAGTTGTTGTCTCATATCATTCGTTTCAGTTGTTACTATTTCAAATACACCTCGGAAGGTTTTTTTTGACAACCCCGCTTTCACTGTATGGTTTTTGTGCTCGTACAGTGTTCCAAACAATTGGATACGATACAAGCGTTACAGTGGCCGATTGTTGGTAACTTAAAAAAATCCATCTGTTTTTCTGTCTGATTTTTGAAACTGATTAGTCCTTTTTACTTTTTTTTTCTTTGTTCTGTCCTTTCGGATATTTCCGGTCTATGTTTGCATGAAATGAGCTAAAGTGATACTGAAGATTTGAAACTTTAAACTGCAATAACAACATATAATGCAGAACATTGTGAGTTAAATAAACTAATATTCCCAAACTAGATTTATAAATATTAACGGATATTAATGAAGTTTGACTTTACTTCACAATATGCAGTTTAAAATAACAACCCCTAAAAATGTTTTGGTAAGGACTAAATATTACTTTGTACCTATTAACGCAGACCGGTATAATAATTGAAAGTTTGATACACGTCTAATTGAACTAAAAAGAAAATAATTTCTCGTTGATTAGACAAACGCCAATTTTATTAATAGGAATTTGCAAAGCAAAAAGCCAATGCAATCACGCTGTTAGGCTTCATATATATTTTTCGGTTGAATATCACTGGCTTAGATATCATCTTAATTCTTAACACTCATTCAATTTGAAAATGTAACTTCTTGCCTAAAGGTAAAGTTGAATAAAATTAAAGCTAGCAAGTCCACATGTCGCACTAATTTTTTAATCGTTGTATCAATAGGGCAAACTGAGAATCTGTATCTTGTTAAAATATAAAATTTAGACTGTAAGTGACATACGAATTTCGCTGCTGATTTTATTATATACGGAATATAAGATAGCTTTTCGTTTGTTTTTTTCTGTACTTTTTCGATAAACTTCGTCCAAATAAATACCAGACCAGATATTTTATATTTGAATAATAATAGGGTTTTAAGCTAATACTTGAGAATAGAAATTTACGATAATTATGCTTCTGTTTTTTAGATCTTCCTTTTATAACGGCTCCAAACAAATTTGAAGCACTGGCTGCACATGATGCATTGGTTGAGATAAGTGGGACGCTAAACACTGTTGCTTGTTCTATTATGAAAATTGCTAACGACATCAGGTTTGCCATTTATTTTTAATTATGTTTTGTAAATGCACAACCAACGTTTTTTAGTTTTGTATCATTTGTAAAAAAAAATTAAATCAACCTTTTTTGCGAGTTAACAAGTATGCTTTTACAGCAGTATCAATGCTGAGGCAAATCAATGCTGAGGCAAATTACTGCTTGGGTTTACGTGTAATTTGTATACTAATTGTCATATTGTGTATGGAAGTATAAAACATATTATATATGTATAAAAAAAACTTTTTAGATTTTTGGCGTCAGGCCCGCGATGTGGTCTTGGCGAAATTACTTTGCCTGAAAATGAGCCAGGAAGTAGCATTATGCCAGGTATAAAGGTTATTTGAAGTTTTTCACGTTTATCTTAATAGCCTACATTTGCAAAGGTATTTTGAAACTGTAACTTTTGTTAATTTTCAGGTAAGGTCAATCCAACCCAGTGTGAAGCAATTACCATGGTTTGTGCACAAGTTATGGGCAACCATGTCGCGGTTTCAATCGGTGGATCAAACGGTCATTTTGAACTTAACGTGTTTAAGCCAATGATGGTAGCCAACGTATTAAGGTGCATTATCCTGCTGCAATATTTCCGTTTGTGCACTTTGCTTTTTATAAGGGACCCTTTACGACTTTTTTTTAAATAATGTGTTGATTTTAATAACATTTCCTTGGTTGTGCACAGGTCGTCGCGTTTGATTGGAGATGCATGTGTGTCGTTTACCAACAATTGTGTGGTGGGAATTACAGCAAACG
The DNA here is from genome assembly GCF_963924565.1 of Ascidiella aspersa. Taxonomy (NCBI): domain Eukaryota; kingdom Metazoa; phylum Chordata; class Ascidiacea; order Phlebobranchia; family Ascidiidae; genus Ascidiella; species Ascidiella aspersa. The sequence continues at coordinate 12,707,240 of NC_139454.1, read as the reverse complement.
AAGATCGGATCGCAAGTTTATTGCACGAATCTCTTATGCTTGTCACTGCGCTTAACCCACATATAGGGTTAGTTGGGTATTATTTTTTTAGAAAACAAATTTCAATTTTTTAATGCAACAATATTCAGGAATCCCAACTTTTTGCAACCATTGTAGTAAAAGACTCGTTAATACTTAAATATTGTGTTTAATATACCCAACACTCGCACTGCAGTGGTTATATTTACCACCGTCTATCTTACGTTATCTGTTTATTCACAGGTACGACGCCGCCGCAAAAATTGCAAAAACCGCACACAAAAACGGAAAAACTCTCAAGGAGACCGCAATCGATCTTAATATGCTTACTTCCGAGGAATTTGATAAATGGGTGCAACCAGCTGATATGCTTGGGCCAAAATAAAACTATTTGGCTTACAAGTTACCAATGACAAATTTTCGTTTGAAATTTATTATTTTGTCAGAGTTAGTATGCATTCTTGAATAAATATACTGCTTTCATTTTCCAGCTTTTCATAAGTTCTAAAATCCTTTTTAATATTTCTATTTCCAATCAGGCTGTGAATGTTTGTGTTTTTGGGACCTTTATTTAAAGCATTGCTGGGTAGTTATTTTTGACTAGGGCCTGAAGACAATTCTTTGAAGCTAGGGTAAAAGTATAATAGGATAAGATGTCATCATTTTTTTGAAGAATCTGTAACATTTTATTTAGATGGTTAGACTAAGTGGAAAATAAAATTGCATTACAAATGTAAATTATAGTCTTTAACTACTCTAAAATCAAGATAAACGAGTAATTTTACTGAAAACAAATAAGTCTAATTTTGAGACCAAATCCTAGAAAAACGAATTCGCATATCTTTTAGTGGAGACCAATCCTATACAATAAAAAATAAAAACTACATTTGGTTAACCGTTAAACAATCGCGATCACGGCGGTCCTCTTCGACCTTTTTACCTTGCAATTAGAATGAACTTCCTGTTATTGTTTAATTTCTTACGTAAAAGTGCAAATGGAAATTTAATTCCTTTTGCTAAATTTAGATTGCCAAACTTTTTATTTAGAAAAAAACGTGATCTACAAGTTATGAGCAAGTAGTAGTGTAGGGCTTATTAAAGTTTATAATTTCGGCTACTGAGGCTGTTAGCTTGTGTATTCCACGCAGAAGCTCGCCGAGTCGCGGTCTCTCGCGAAGAGAGGAACTGCAAGTGATATAAGCATGCACGAAAAAAGGCGCGCTAAGAATATAACCAGAATATTATTGCTATAAACAGACCTACAGAGTCACCGCCAGCCTATTTGCCAACAACCGTAGTTTTTTTTAAAAAAAGTAGCTTGGTATTTAGCAGTGTTGTAATGACAGTCATTGACTTGACTTAAGTCACTGTTTTTAAATGACTTGGCTTAACTCTTTTAACCCGAAAGACTTGACTTAACTTATGTCTTTTGGACATATGACTTGACTTGGACTTTAGTCATTTTGTCAAATATTTTGAGATTAAATTAAGTGTTTTTCATTAAAATGTATGTCAAATTTTGCACACTAGCCTAAACAATTTTATTGCTCTGTATATTGCGTTTGTGTTATTTTTTAGTTTAATTGTTTCCTATAATCGAACGAGTTTACCAACATGGTTTAACAGTTTACTTTTATTTCAGTGACATGACTTGAAATTGACTTGATCTCATAATGTATTGACTTGGGCAACCGACGAATTGGACTGGGACTTGACTTGGTATTTTTGCAAAAGACTTGACTTTGACTTAAGTTATTTTTCAAATGACTTGACTGGGACTAAAGTCATTTCAAAATGACTTGTTTAAAACACTGGTATTTTGCAAAACCCCTAAATTTTTACCAGGTGATGATATAAAAACGGCGTACTTAGCCTAAAAATGTGAAACAAGCGGGTTTAATTGCAAGTCTCGTTAAACTAATTTGCCTCGACCAATCAACCACACTGTTGCTTCAATAAGTATTGTTGTAGACTGATTACAAATCCACCCAGTTTTTGTTGGCTATTATGGGCAAGCCGGCAAATGCCGGCAAGCACAACCACTCACTGTATTGACTAGACAAGATTGGATATATTGTTATAAGTTTCGCATATGCAAGTTGAAAGTTTGCATGAAAGAGAGAAGGCGACACGAGAAAGCGGAAATGATTTATAACCCGAAGCCTTTTTGGCAGCCGGGAACTGCAACAATAACGCGTTCACACAGGTGAAATACTTTTATCTATAACGGAAATATGTGTCACGATATAACATTATTCATGTGTGAAACAGCCGAATGCTATGTTCTCAGAATGACAGCGAGTGTTTGGTAAAAGGCGTGAAAAAGTGACAAATCATAAATCGTAACATATTTGATAAATACACAATACAATAAATTCCAAATTATCCACTAATTATTACTTATGACGCTACAAATGTAACTAAAAAAATGTAACCAGACCTAAACAATTTCAACACCTTTCCTGTTCATTGACTACATTATCTTTTACCAATCCCTATAACGGTACCGGTACTCATCTCCAAATAGTCGCTACTTGCCTTCGTTGGTCCTCCGGACGGCGATATGTCAGTATAAAGAGAAAGCCGGCGAAATGAATGCGCAAAAGTATTAGCCTTCAGCGTCTTTAGCCAGCGGCTCTTAAACATAATATTTTAAACAAAAAGGACTCTCTTTCGTTTTGGAGAATTGCGATTCTCTTTCTTTTTGTATTTTCTGAAGTATTTCACCCTTGACTTCCCCTGGTATATATTGGTGATAGCAGTATGGAAGCAGTTTATTGTAGTAAATAAACAACTGGCCCCGGAAACCGTTTATTCAATGACTTTGATTTAAAATTTAAACCAAAACTTTGCAAAATGCCCTTCAAAACCCTCGTTTTTCATATGAGTCATCATTGAAAAAACAACAGATTGTTTAAACCTTGTTCTTACCCAGGAAAATCAAACAAAAAGTGTATTTATCAGCGACGTCTAAAAAATGTACCAAACACTTTTATAATATTTGGAGACATTGCCTAAAGTTCCGCTTTTGTCGTAGCCTACATCTGGTGATACACACAACAATTAATGGATGAGTGCTTTACAATGTTGTATTAACTTAGCTCAGTCGACTTGACCTGACTGAAGTCTTTTCGGTAAAATGACTTGACTTGAATTAAGTCTTTTGGTCAAAAAAATTGGACTTACCGGTACGTCGGTTAAAGTTTAGTGTTTTCTTTGACAATTTATAGTAAATTTTTAAGCTATTCATCTCAAGAACACAACTTGACTTGGGCAACTGATGAATTTGATTGAGACTTTACTTGTTATTTTTTACGTCATCTCAAAATGAGTTGTTTACAATACTGGTGCTATACTGGCAAAATGTGTTCGTGTGGATAGAAAAGATGGAATACGAAAAATATTTTGTAAACCAGCTAAAAAGCCTTAACCAGTTTCACCAATGGAAAAGACTAACAATTGGTAATTTGTATTCCTTAACTATTTTGTATACGCGTATAATTATTGTTAATTGATATATTACAAATAAACATTTTCTAATGTGTGCCATCGTTTATTTGCAATATAACCAATTAAACAAGTTTATATAAAGGGAATTATAGAAGTTTGATGATTTGTCAGAAAATCTTTGAACGCGTGAAGCGATGCCAAATCCTGACCCAAATTGATTAATTTTGTGTCAATCCCATTTTTTTAAGGTGGGAAAAATGTCGATAAGATATACTTTTTAAAGTTTTTTAAAATTTGAACAAACCTTGTGTACGTACACGTAAAAATGCATTTCAATCTCTCAAGCTTACTCATTCGTTGCTTGACTATTAAAGGTCCGAAATAATGGTCTATTCTGGTATAAAAGGTATGGTGGCTGGCACATTTGGAGTCCCCAAGAAAAAGCGGCTAGTAACTGCAAATAGCACATCTTAACATGCAAAACAAGCACTTGCGTATGACCCCACTTAGTTTGACTCTGGTATTCAATTCAATGATTATGATACAGAATATTGTATGGTTGACTCCATACAGAACAGCGTATGGTTGACTCCAGGGAGGCCGACTACGCTTCAGTGCATATAGTCGATAATTAGAAAAATAAGACGGCAGAGTCGTTGTAGAATGGCTGGGTGTCTTGAATCCAAGGAAATCTGTACATTTTTCCCTTCAACGAGCGATAGTTTTTATTATCCTTGGTGTAAGTTTGTAAAAAAGCGTGGCTTCCCCACTCTTCACCTCTTAATTTGTCCATTAAGAGAGCGATTCATAATAAAGTATTTAAAAAAAATTACAACATACATGAAAGTTTAAATTTAGCCTAAATTGCTTCATATGGGTATAATGCGTACGTTTTCCATGTTAAATTACTTTTATATAGGATACACTAGCACACAGATAGGTTGCGGTGCACTGAACTATAAGGTTTACTTCCTAGAAATACCATGAATGACGATTACGTAAAAATATAAAACACAAATACTTCTAAAATCCCGGTAAATATTATTGTTTGTTTAGTTTAATTCGACAGAAATTGTGATCGCCCTATAAGGACAATATACTTTCAGCGCTATCTTTTTTAAAGCATTTTTGTGGGAGGGCTAAAATTCCTTGCCGATTGTAAGCAACGCGATTTTTAGGAATTTATGGAGCCCTATTTGCAACTCAATTTCTTTTAAGAGTTGCGGCCCTCAGTAATTTTGGTTTGCGCTACTAAAATAGTCAAAGGCTACAAAATTTCACGATTTGACAAATCGCACATTCAATTGACCAAGGCGATGATAAATTGTGACACGCATTAAAGAACGCATATGTTTGTCTCTTGGTTCTCCATTTTTCTAGTTAGTAAAATTTAAATATAGAATATTCTTGTACAATCATTTATTCCAATCCCATGTAAGATTAGGTGACTGCCTGGTTGAAGTTGTTCGAAAAGCGATGTAAGTTACCGGAAATTACCAATCGAGGATTGGGCCGGGACAGTTTCTCCCATTGCAACAATCTGTGCATAAAGGTAGATATGTAATAAAGCTAGTCGACTACGAAGCGATATTTCACCGAAAGTTGATTCATAATTATTCCCAGGCGTTAAGAGACAAAACTTGTTTAGCCACATGCGAGAAACTGTGGTGAAGGTGATAGACTAATTGTGTTATGTTAATGCTTTTTTAGGATATGTGCGGCGTTTTTATAACATTGTAATTTAAAGGTAGAGTTGATCTTGTAAAATACAACAATTTATTGCGTTTCCCTTGGCCATGTTAGTTATGGTATGTATAATATTAGGTTATCTAGGATCATTCGGTTGAAATTAAACGCAAGGTGATAGACGAAAAATGATAGCGTTTTTTAAATCAGCACCCAGTATTACCTCAAAACATCGTTTATTTATGTCTATTGCAGTTCTGAAAAATTGATGTAGGATAATGTGGAGCTCGATGAAACTATTTTATCTTTATCATCACAGTAACAATTTTTCGTTAAAAAATGACTCAATTAAAAAATTTGAGGTCATTTTGAAATCAGCATGTAAAAAATATTCAGAATAAGTCTTCTTCTTGTAAATAGCATGAATTTTCATTTTTGCAGACCAGTGTAGGCCCTACTCTTTATGGTTCAGCTAGACCGTTGTGTTTATGGTCTTGATTATATGTTGTAAATTAAATTTGTAGCCTACATTGTGACCTTTTTGCTTTCTAAAAGGTGGATATTTTCATTTACAGATGTTTTTAGTCAACTGTATATTTATTTTTTCTTTATGTCATATTGGGGCAAGCTACAAGTACATACCCAACATTGTTCGATCTCATGTTACCCACAATCGAGGATCGTTCAATCAACAAAGTTCGTTGCAACGTTCTGTTGATTCTAACTCTGTAAGCACGGTTGATGCAAGCATCCATACACTCGCCACCGGGTAAATAACAGAGTTATATTGTCATACCTAAAGCCCTCTAAAGTCTAAATCAGTGATTCTTAACGTTTTGTCATATTTCTTCCTTACAAGCACAAACATTGCCAATTTTTCCCCAGCAAAACCACGAAGTATTCTACCTTTTTATTTATTGCTTTGATGTAATCTATTGACAGAAAATCAAACCTACGGGAAAAGAGTTAAAAAAGTAAAAATATAAAATGTAAAACTGCAATAGACACATTTGCGCCAAAAGCTACAAAATTAAAATGCGCTACTCGTCTAACTCTAAAAGTGTAGTTTGTCTGCAAGTATGACGTCGGTATTAATTGTATACCTACGTAAAAATGCCTACTTTGGTGTATGATCTTAAACGGCTATAAGTGTGAAGAAACAATAGGCCTAGATTATTATGGGCCTAATAGACTCACAACCAATGATTAGAGTTAAATAAGCTTTTTATTGCATATAACTGATTAAACAACTTTTTTATCCACTATCCTCGCCAATTCCTCCCTGGAACAATTTCCTCCCCAAATTAAAAAAATCCTCCTTAAGGGGGCCACTTGGCCAAATTCAGTATGGGCACTTTTAGCTCGACGGAATTATTGAAAATTTAGATGCAAGCGGTAATACACAGAAAATATTGAGACATTTTTTGCTCGACGGAATCAATAAGAATTTACAAGCAAGCAACATTATCACATCAAAAAACGCTTAGCGTTTTTCTTAATGTACCGGTTCAATAAAAGTTCTTCTGTACGTGTAATTTAACAGAGTCAAAAATATTGTCAATGTAAAATTAGCCGCACACGTTTCTTTGAAATATCTAAAATTAAAGATGTCTTGGATTTTTTTCATATTTTTTTTACCTAAAACGGTTTGGAACGACTACCCTATTAGGTCAGAGTAGCCTATATAGTATACTAACTCATTTGAATTAGGATTTAAACCGGATGAAGTAAGACTAATTTCTGCACAAATGAGATATTAGTAGGGGAGTGTTTATCAAGCTTTTTCAGTTTGCGTATAACTAAGAAAACTATAAGAATTGCCTCACAATTGTTTATATCATTACATAACAATAGAATCCAATAATATGTCACCACTATTAGGCTACACTAGTGGTTCTCAAACTTTTGCTAAAAAATTACGCAACGGTCCCACAGCAGTTTTTCAATTGCTCACGGTCCTTAAAAATATACACAAATAAACTCAAAATATTACGTTGTTTTTAATTGCATCAATGGGATGGGTGCACTTGCTTCTTTGCTATCAGTTATGTTAACCTCTAATTAACGAATTACTTTATGTTAGTCTAGCAAGTAGCAATCACGAATAGAAACCGTTTTAAAACCGTGCCCACGGTGGCAGCGCAGCAAGCTGTAAAAAAATGGACAATTCAACTTCAAGAGTGCAATATCGTTACTAAACAACTAATGAGCTTGGTTTGAAAAAGTAAGTTGCCTGAAAATTTTATTGCGCAAAAAATTATCTTCTTTAGGAGAGTCGTGTTGATTTTTTTGTTAGGTGCTTCGCGGTCCCAGAAAATTGTCTCGCGGACCCCAAAAGGACCGCGGACCCCAGTTTGAGAACCACTGGGCTACACGAAAAGGAATTGAGTTAATTCTGTAATATTTTACGTGAAGTACTGATATCACAAATTAAACCACACTTAACAATCTCTAAAAGCCCATTAATATCGCAGTTTAAAAAAACACGTTCTTAGTGTATTATCTAAGGTAGGGGTCGGCAACCTTTTTCTAGTCGCGGGCCAAAACCAAACTTAAAAAGGTCTTTGCGGGCCGCACAAAATGATAACTACGAATTGTGTTATTAAAATGTTAGAACAACTGTGAATCAGACAGGCCTGGATATTTTTGCACTTAAAAACGTGTTTAATTATTACATTTTACAGAGGCAGTAAAGTGTTGATGCAAAGAGAATGAAAAGTGTAAAAAAACTACAGGGAACGCGATAACATTAAAGTTAATGTATAGCTCAGTGTTTGTTAATTGTTTCAAGTCAAAGCGAGCGCGATTTTTTTGGTATACCGGTATTTATTTTAAATTTTTTGCAAGTTTTCGTTACATTGCCGAAAATAGAAAAATGTTAAAAAATATATATCCAATATTTGTTAATACTTTTCCCATTTTACGCTACGCACTTAGTAGCCTTCCACAGCGCAGCAGTGAAGAATCGCTGATCTAGCTGAAAAGGCAGCATCAAAACGTAAACAAACCGGACGTAGAATTAACATTCGCGCGAAGCGTTACGTAATTGCGAATTTTTCGCAATTACGTAGTTAAAATAGTCAAAAAGTATGTGAAATAGACTCGTGTCTAATTTGTCAAAGAGGCGGCGGGCCGGCTGAATTACATCGGCGGGCCGGATCCGGCCCGCGGGCCGTAGGTTGCCGACCCCTGATCTAAGGCTTAGGCCAGGCCTTGGCATCCTTTCGCACTTGCAATCAGGGCTGGAGAGTCGGCTAAAAACAACCCGAGTTAGACTTCGGCCAATTATGCAATTTCATTAAGTCTCGAGTCCGGTTTAGGGTCTATACAGCCTGTATTTCACTTATTTACTTAACTAAAATAAGATGGATATTCAGCAATCCACTCATAAGGGTTACGAAAAATATGCCACCATATGCTATTCCAGTTTAACAATTAACAGTTTGCGGCTTTATCAGTTCATGCGCAAACGTCGGGTTAAATTACCCGAGTCCTGAGTCCGACTCCGCAGGCCTGCTGTGATCTGACATCTATTATACGTATGATCTGACGACTGACATCTAATTTACGCATCTTGGGAGACGTCATTAAACCTAATTTTATAAGTTAAAATCTGTAAAGATACTCTAACCCTGCTGAAAAAAAACGAACTGTCACGAACACAATACTGTGCCAAAAAAAAACAAAAAGTTTGAACGAAGCGTAAAAAAGCTTACAAATTGTGTTTATTAAATTTTACAAATAGAGTCTGGGTCCACACATCGGCTAGGCTGTGAACATAGATAGCCTACTATTTATACAGCGCATTCATGCTGAAAACATTGGCATACCTTAATTCATAACATGATATAAAATCAAAGAACATTCTCGCGAAGCGCTTTTGGGTTTACATGGTTAAAGTTGGCAAAATAGAGTTTAAGTTTTATGTGAAACATGCACCGCAGCCCTGCAAGCATAGATTTGTTGCGCATTTTATTTGTTTATACTTAACAAAGCCACCTGGTTATTTGTTTTTTATAGGCACAGTTGCGGATCGAAGTGCTGCATAGGATGGATTCGGGATAGTTTTGGACTTTGTACCATTCGTAAGTTTATATATTAAATAAAATTTAAATTGTAAATAGTATTGAACGACTTGAGTCAAAACAAATCCTTAGGGATCAATGAGTCAGCTATAATAATTTGAATGTTCATTACTCTATTTGGACTATCAAAAAAAGTTAAAATCGAATTATTAAGTTTTTTTGAAATATGTTTTCGGATGTAACTGTATTGTAAGACATTAGTTTTTTTTTTAGTTTGTTTTTCAGGGCAGGAATTATAATTGTGTTTCTCGACCTGTTGGATAAAAGTAGCCTACGTTTTTGCTTGACAATGCAACATACTTTTTTCAATGTTTAATTATTTGATGAGGTTTGCAAATTTTGTACATACTGTACTAAACACAACATTTTTCAAAAATAAGTTTGAAATGAATATGCAAGTACGTATTACAGCAATTTTGTTATTAAGCTAAAAACTTGGATCAAGAACGCAATAAGTTAGGGCCTAGCCTACTTAGTAGGCTATTACATAGTTATGATCAGTTTGTTGCACGGGGAAAGTATTTCACACCACGACACTTTAAATATATTCTGTGTCATGGAAGCCCCGACGGGGGGTAATATGTATTACTTATGAAGGTTACAAATATTATACAATATCTATTGTCCCCAGTGGTGTATCCAGTGGGGATTGGGGGTTCTTACCCCCCGTTTTGTAAGAGATTATCGTTTTTGTTCGTTTTTTGTCAGGGGAAACAAGCTGTCCGAAGCGGCAGTGTTTTAATGTAATTGGGTCACGCGTCTTAATGCGAAACCAAACGCTAATGCGAAACCAAATTCGAGCGCAAAACGGGAACACACAATAAGACCTAAAAAGCAACAATACATAAAGCCCAAAAAACTATGAAATCATAGTATTAAGACAAACGACATAATAAAGCCAAATACGCAGTAATATCCAGTACAGCATTCGATCAAAATCGTCTGACTAAGACCTAAATCTGTCGGAATAAGGCCTAAATTCATCAGAATTAGTTCTAAATTCATCGGAATAAGGCCTAAATTCAACGGAATAAGGCCTAAATTCTTTAGAATAAGTTCTAAATTCATCGGAATAAGGCCTAAATTCAACGGAATAAGGCCTAAATTAATCGGAATAAGTTCTAATTTCATCGGAATAAGACTTAAGTTCATCGGAATAAGGCTTAAATTCATCGAAAGAAGGCCTAAATGGCCAGAATAACGCCCGAACCTGTAAGTAGAGGGTATGGGACGATCGGGGGCCATCGGTCTGGCATCGGCCGTTTTGGTGACTACGTTTGGACGCCCTAGTCTGACCGGCGCCGTCAGGGCGCCGCTGTTTCAGCACCGGATTTTTTGTCCTGTTTGGGGTTATTGGTGGGTAATGGGTGGGGTTAGAAAATGGGTTAGTGTTGAAACTTTTAGGGGAGTTAGTGATGTACTTAGGGGTGGGGTTTGGGGTTAGTTAAAGTGTTGTTTAGGCCTGATTTTGACCTTTTAGGTCTTATTCCGACGGATTTAGGACTTATTACGATTTAGACGGTACTAATACCATAGGTATTAGTGCTATTTTGGTCTTATTCCGAATTGTGTTTTATTCTGACGTTGGTGTTGTTCTTATCTTGGTCTTATGGCTGGAGTCCCGCAAAACGTAGTTTTTCGTCCTTTGTTTGGTCGACCGTAAATGCAGGATAGTTTTTCTCTTTCGTTAATCGTTTAGGTTGGCTGATTAGCAAGTGTGTATTTCGACTAACGACAACGATAAGTCAAACCTTCTTTTTTTTCTTGCTTAAAACGTCGAGTTATACGCAGTATGTTCCTCGCTGTTCGGTCTCTGCGCTAATATCCTATGTTGGTGTTGTAACGCGAAATTTGGTCCGGGGCCCAAACTGATCTGGCCTAACCCTAACCCTAACCCTAACTCTAACCCTAGCCAGACCTGTTTTAGCGGCTGTTCCAACGCCCAAATCGACCCGACCGGACCAGTTTTGGCGCTTGATTACGACCAAAATCCATCCGGCCGGACCGATTTTGGCCGGACCAATTTTGGCGTGACAGTGTAACATCGGCATTTCTCTACTCTAACTGAAGCAGATTCTTAAAAGGAAAATGGTGACTGTCTTGCGCGTTTCAAAGTCTCCATTTTTATGTAATGATAGTTAACGCAAAATTATGCTCTTTAGGCATATTCTAAGACCACGTGTTAAGTGTGCATTTGACACAACCTATTTTCCCCCAACCGCAGCTTCTATTTTAACTGACTTGGCACACTGCTTGGCGCAGATGTTGCGCTGATCTTGGCATAATAACACCCGGGAAAAACGACCTTCGTTTAGTATTGCAGGTGGCGAAAGACGTGCTTGTAATTTAGCGCTAGTCCAGTTCAAAACTGGGGAAACTGCGCTGCTGATAGTCGAATTATGATTGTAACACAATTAATCACACATATTTCACGGTCTTGATTTATTTATTCGCCAAGTGGTTTCGCAGCTGGCGCCTGGCAGGAGTGTCGACGACGCACGTATTCGTTTTACGTCCTAAGTTAAGGTTTGCTTTTGCTGGTCGTTAACTGGCTGTTTCTGATTAGTGCTTTTATAACGTTGTCACAAATTGCGTTATACCTGTAAAACCACTTTATATTCCGAGACGTAGCGTTAATTTGCCATCTGTCATTGACCATTGTGACGTAATATTCGTATTGTGGTACATTATCGTGCGACCAGTTGACCTGAAGTTACCTGTTGTTTTGACGTGACTTTGTGGCAAAGCGTGGCGTGTTATTCGACATAAACTACACTAATGTGGACACTGGACATCTGTTGTTTTTGCTGTGCCAGTTTTAGTTTGCGACAGACGTCTTGCAATCGCCATTTTATAACGTCATACCGTTACTATTTTATGACGTCATTATTAATAAACGTTAGACGGAAATAAGGGGAATTCCCTAAGTTGAAACGTCGGGACCCCCTATTTCATTTTCTGGATACGCTCCTGATTGCCCCCCCTGGAAATTTTTCTGCGGGCGCCCATGTTCTGTGTCTTAAAGATTACCGTACGCCAGATGTTATTACGCCACGGCTATACCATTCCTACTAAATTATCAAAAACGTAAATCGGTTTATGTGACTGTAAACCAAACAAATAAAGCTCTACATGTTTTTGTACATGCTATGATTCAAACAAAGCGATAAAAACTTTAAATCATACCTGGAAAATATTTATTTATTTTTTTTTTTTAATAGGATAACAAATAAACAAATAGTGATTTGGTCTTACATTTGTCCTAATACGTGGTTTGATTTTTTGCTAAAGCGATTTGCAGACCGCCATGTAGAAACAGCGCAATATGCGTTAAACCAAATAAATGCAAATGTCCAAAGAATTTCTGGGGAAGTAGATGCTCTCATAAACGGATAAAAAGTAGCTTGCGAAGAATTTTGGATTTAAGGAGGAAACGAAATCGGATTCCTCGTCAATCTTTACGACGGCGCACATTTTTATCACCACCATCTCAACTAAGAACACGTAAGCTGTTATAAAAACTACAAATCTAGGCCTTCAGTTTAAGCAAGATTTGTTTTGAATTTGATGAAACGTAAAATGGCTTTCAACATAGATTTATTTTTATTTGTATTTTACATGAAAGGTATTTTGCTCACAGGTATTCGATATATCAACACAGACCCACTTTGTCGCTTAAAGTTTTGCACTAACGGTGGAAGATGTGTAGCCGGTAGATGTATTTGCCCCCAATTGTTTACTGGACCGAGGTGTGAAGTTTATCTTCGGAGAAAAACGTCGTACAATTATAATCGTCAGATCAGCACGGGAACGCACGCTTCATCGTCGACATCAAGTAGACGAAGAGGATTCACGTTACGTATGTTAAACTGTGTATTTAAGATCGCCAAATCGGATAACTTTTGGTGATTACTAGATAATTCTAGTTTCCAATTCAATGAATTAGACTTAGAGAAAAAGCGGCTAATTCTAATTCTAATCTAATTTGTGAATTGCTTGTGTGCTTTAATTCTAGCTCTAATATATTCGAATTTTACCAAAAATGATACTTTGTCCAACAGGATTTTGGTCTCTCAGTTAAAACAAAGAATTTCAATTAAAACTCTTTGGTTGGAACGATTGTATGTAATTTTTATAGTCTAAAATGTAAAAAATGTGCACACATATATTTACTATTCATGTTCTTATTAGAATAATTTTAGAAATTTGATTTTTGGGAAATTTGATAATTCTTATTCTAATTTTAAAAAGCTAAAATAAATCTAGTTGTCCAAGTCTTGTACCATGTAACGCATAACAATAGGCCGATTACTAGTTATCTGATAGCAGTAGTAAGCTGTTGTTTTGACGTAACATTAATCCCGTTTATATGCACAGGCCAGCGCCAAATACAGTTTTCATTAGTCATGTTACATCTTATCACCTTCTTTTGTCCACTCTGCCTTGTATATAGCGTTGACCAGCACACATAAGCTTAACTTTTCTGCACTTATATTCTGTGTGCCAGGTAAACTGAAGCACTATCCAGTCAAAAACGTACTTAATCGGCAAACCTAACTTAAGTAATTCTTTTTTTTTCTATTTTAGGTTAATAAAAACGAACAAGCAATAGATTGCTACTGCAAGGAGTAGCCTAGCCGAAAAAATCGGTTGTGCGTCAGAGGTTTACTGGAATATTACGTAATAATGCATATCAGTGCAGTTTGCACACTCAAGCTGGCTTGAATTTCGCGCTATGTAATTAAGACGCTGGAACGGATTAGTTTTCAATCCGGATTGAACCTTAATCTAATCTGCCCGCGAAAGGTGCATATAAACGGGCTTAATGTGGCTATTTGACATAAGCGATGTTAAAGCAAGCATCTGCAGTTTTTGCTGTACACCATTAAAGTTTGCCAGCAAAAAATAGTAACTAAATGATATCCTAATTAAAAGTTTGTGACTCACTAGTTCGAGCAAAATATGTTTGTCACGATGCCCTGAAGCAACTTCAAAAGCCTGCAACTAAATGTTTGTGGTGCGGGTCAAAAACCAAAGCACACCGCGTGCGACATATTTTGGTTTCGCCGGCCGCATTTGGAAGAGTAACTTGGGCTACTTAACCAGTGAACTTATTTTGGGTATCGCTTCTCAACATTCCTAAATACTGAAATCTCAGTGAAAAAGCGATTTCCATCCTTGTTCGCATGCCCATGACATACCGTTGCGAGCAAAGATTTTCTGCTCTTGTTGAAATTAAAACCAAAAAAGACGCTTATAATAGGAGCACTCGAAACAAGGCTACTGCCTCGGTTCGAACAACTGACATAAAAAAATCAACAGCAACGCTCGCATTTAATGACTGATAAAATTTTGTAATTGTATAAAGATATGCTACGGATTTCCTATACTTGCAGCCCTGCTTATCTGTATTCCGATTAGGAATACTACAGATTCGGTGTATTGCGTGGTCTGTGGTGTATAAGTTTTGAGTAAACGTAAAAAGGGAGTACCATTCCGAAAAAGGTTGACAAGCACTGCACTAAAGTCGTACAGTATGTTTGGTGCGTTTTATGAAAACAATAGATGGAATTGCACGCTAATACGATCGATGTGTCTTTATGTTTGCGAACAATTAAGCCGTCTTTTTTCAATAAATACCTAGTACTGTACTTTTATGAATAACCGGAATACGAATACCTTTTCGCAAAGAAAAATAATGCTTGATATTCCCTTAAATTGTAAAAACTGTTTTTCGTGTAATTAACGGCTGTGGTGGTGGGAATGGATTATGGATAATGTTTTTATTTGGGTGTTTTTACACTTGATTTTTTGACCTGCGTTCCTATGGCGAAGCGTGGCATCAGCACCGGCCTGCCACTGTAAATCATCCCGTCACGACCCCGTTAAAAATTAAAAAAACAGGGACATCACGGCCGTTTCGATCCTTTCCCCCTTCGATAGATCGAATAAGTCGATCAGTAAAGAATTTTCAAGCAAGGTCAAGCTAAAAAAAACTAGCATGGGTGGATTCGCTAATGCAAAACATATAGGTACCGCATAGGAAACACGTAAAAGGTTAAATAGTATATAAACGATACGCCCAAACGGTTAGGGTTTAAAATAAATCCAGCTAAATTGTATTTCTAACCACCAAAAGAGTCCGAAAGCATTAGGCCTACTACCTATCAGACAGAAAAGTATTTTATATTTAGCCTAGGGTGTATATAGATCTTTCAACCTGTCCCATATTAAATTTAATTGTTTTATTCTTTTCTTTAGGTTTCCTCTCTTACTACCTGTATGAGTCAATCTTTTTTATTCTATTAATTCAAATTTTAATTATACTATTTTGCTGTGCGTAGTGATGCAACGAGTAATATTGTAAAGTTAGAATTTTCCTTATTAAGGTTTATGTCTGTCGTTGTGCAAGTCTCATGGAAAATGCAAGCGAGCTATAGGAGGAAAGTACGCGTGTGTATGTGACCCCGACTACAGGGGTTTGCTGTGCACCATCCACGTGCAGCCTTCAACGCCTATTCGCCAGACTCCTCGCCCCTCTATCACCCGCAGTATCGGATTACCGTCTCAAAATCCAGGTAAAACTAAAACAAAAAGGTGCTATTTGCAGGGACGTGCAGTCAGGGGAGGCAGGTGAGGCACTGCATCACCTGCCAACGTCTGGAAAAGCAAAATATATATCAAGCAAAAGTTATATCGGTTAATCTCTACCGCAAATTTTACATTTCTATACCTAAAGCGTGCTTTATTTTTTCTTCTATTTTGTTGCGTTATTCATATCAAGCGTTCAAGCGGTCAAAATCATTGAATACGCGAAGAGAGGCAGCGCTAAGCCGTGCCTCTCTTCAGATCACAAAAGTGCCATACACTGTATTATGCGTGCCTTTTTCTTTCGCTAATTCTCTCGGAAAACATGTTGAACGATTTAGCTATGATTTGAGGCATGCCTCAATTATGACGTCCACGCTATGAAACCTTTCTTTGTCCAGCTTAAATGCCGATATTGCGTGTACATTGACTTCTTGTAGTGTAAAGCTCTAAAGTTGAAGTCATAAATAAAGGCAGACCTATTGCAAATTTAAAAGTTTTGCATCAGACGACTGGACAAAATAAATAACATTTAAAGAGATTGGTAAAAGAAGGAGTGGATGTGTGGCTGTCACAGGCGTAGTCATCAAATGGCTCGCACTATTACGTCATAAAAGATGTAGTCATTATTACGTTTGTTATATTAATGTGGTTTTACTACTGTACTTTTTGGTGATTTTGTTTTCGCTCTCTGAATAATTTTTGAGTATTGCGCAAAAACTCAGTCAGTTGCTGCTCGAAACGGTTTGCTAGCATATTTATTTGTGTTCGATACGCAGTTCATACAATGGCAAAAGCTAACAAAAAGAGTTCAAACTTTATTTTTATTTTTATTATTACGATACCGTTTTTGTGGTTGTTAAAGAAAAACGTGACTCGAAAAAATTAGTGCCTCACCATCTAGGAACCTCAACGCACGTCACTGACTATTTGTAAAACAGCTGTTCACAATCCAGAAGAAAATATACATTAAACATTACATTAATATGAAAGCGCATCACATCGAAATAAGGTTATAAAAAACAATCATATATTCCTATCACATCTGGCGCAAACTGGGGGTTTCTTCTATATTCTTTCTACAGAGCACTTAAAACAAAATTAGAAGGTAATGTATTAAGATTTTACGGCGGAACATAGTATCTATGGCAAACTAACAGCACATAGTGTAAAAGTGACTTTTTTAGGATCAAGTAACCTACTACCGGATCTACCGAAATACGTGGAAGTAGGAGGCACAGCACTCGGTAAATGTTACAAGCCACAAAATGGTGTAAGGTGTGTGGTTGCATTTACCCGCCTGATGTCTGCAATGGAATGCTGTGTCGGTCGTGGAGAAGCATGGGGCCCATCGTGTACATCGTGCTCCTTTTTTATAAGTAAGGACTAAGCATACAGAAGTTGGCAAAGTCATTCGTGTTACGTCACACTAATTGAAGTAAACGATTTAGTTTTAACATAACTGTCTTTTATGAAGCAATAAAAGTGATATCAGTGACGCTTGACCAATTGTTCGCTTGAAAACTGCTTTATTTTGCCTATAGGATTGCAAAAGTCGAGGCATCGAAGTGTATCTTGCAGAAGAGGTTTCACATTGGCTAACGACCTATGCAAAGGTATTTTTACATAATCACAGTACTTTTAGGTGTTTGTCTTTAACGCTATACGAACTATGAATTGATCTATTATCTGACTACAACGGCCTGGATTTTTTTTATCTAAACGTAATAAAATGTCATACTACTAAAAAAGTTCACTGGACAGGTGTTTACTATGTGATATGTCGTTGTACTGCTAAACCCGCACATCTAGGTCAAGCTAAAATTAAAAAGGTTTGATAACCCAGTTGGTCGAACACAACAAAGTATGCAAAGCAGTATAACACCTGGAAGGCTAGTCGCATTATGTTGACAAAATATGATTACAGGTGTCAACTTGTCGTCCCTTGCATATTACCTCAAAATTGTTATCAAGTCGCTTTGTTTTTTTTAGACGTCAACGAATGTGATAACTTGGAGAACTGCCAAAACGGGGTTTGTTTCAATACCAGGGGCTCTTATAGCTGTCAATGTAACGAAGGATACCATCTTCAAACATCTTCGCAATCCTGCCTCCGTACGTTAAAATATTTATTTGTTTAAATATGGCTTTTTTGCAAAGTGTATGCTGCTCATGGTGCAACCTAATCCATTTACATAAAAAAATTTGACAATGCAATTTAAAATGTTTCCCAGGATTTGTTGGTTGCGTTGCACGCAAGTTAATGGTCGACTGTCCCGTTTAATGCTTATTAATGTACGCAGTCAATAATAATTGTTTATTGTTGAAGGGAATCGTGTGCCATCTGGTATCGCAAAATGTTACGTGAAATTGTCCGATGATGGAAAGTGCTTAAACGAAGGAGTGATCCACGGGAGCAAGAGAGCTTGTTGTTGTTCTGTTGGCAAAGCATGGGGGTCAAACTGTGACCTCTGCCCGACACATGGATCTTGTAAGAACTAGTTTAGGCACAGAATATTCAATCAGATTATATTATTAAAATTTTATATTTTTTAGCTGGTCATCGATCGCTATGCCCGAGTGGAGGCGGATATTTTAAAGTGCCATCGAGCAATAACAACAACAATATACCAAGTACAGGTTCTATTGATTACATTACAACGGAAAATCCAGGTTCAAGCGTGAACAACTTTCGAACAGTACAAACTTCAAAAATACAATTGACTAAAACACTTTTGCCCAGCAAAGTATTGGCAACAAGTAAAATATTGCAATTGCCACAGAATACTGCCGGACACGTTCCTCTCACAGCAGCCACGTATAGTGACGAACATCTCCCACCCACAGAAATCTCCTCCACAATGGTGGCTGTATCCACAGACGTTGCAACTTTAGACGCGATAACTCCACCTGGTACAAAGTCGCTTTCAATAGACCGCACTTCGGTAAAGCTACAATTTCCAAAGTTGTTAAACCCTCTATTAAACAACTATCGTGAGGTTTTAAGTATCACAACCCAAGCTACAACCAGACAAAGTCATACATCAAACAGCAAAGCTTACCAGAGTTCTCCAATCAGTATGATAACACTTCCTTTCACGAGACACCCTCAAAGTGAAACCTCAAAGAGCTACAGTACTCAAAAGACACATCACCGGGATACAATAACTGATATCGAACAACCTAACCGTCAATCGTCAATCCAACCGCAAAGTTTAACCAGGCAAGGTGCAGATGATGCACAAGGTTCTTCTCACTATGTTTCTCCACTGACGCGTGTCGGGAAATTTGTCCAGAAGTCTGCTCATAAAAGTATCGGTTATGGTCTAACCACTCGGAAAAATTTGAATTCAAATCAATGGTTCACGATGGTTGCACCGGTAAAAACTATACCAAAAGTGGTGCATGCCGATAGTTTGCATTTCACCACTTTTGCAAAATCACAGCGCCTCATTACAAAAACAATAAAAGTTAACAATGAAGAAGACAAGGCTGTTTATAGCGAAGCTTCCACAGCAGGCAATCATGACTATAATAGTGTAACGAAAAACAAATTCTCAAAAGGACTGTCTTCAACAAAATCGACGAAAGCAGTTACTACTTTGACGCATTTAAACAAGAATGTCAAAGATTTTGAACCTTTCCCCAAATTAAGTTTGCCTAAAATTTTACATAAACCACCCTTAACTAACTTATACTCCGTTCCTAATACCTATAAAGATTCATCACAAGTTATAAAAAATAAAGTACCTCATCGCTACTTTGTTTCACCCACAACATCAAGACATAACTTGTACAACATAAGTTCGTCTAGCCCAGCTCAAAGTTCTACAAGATCAAGTACTTCCACTTCTCTTTATTCCTCCATTTTCACTTCACTTAATCGTATTGCTAACACCACTGTGTTTAATACTCCTACCACCATTGCTTCACTTTCTACTAGTTTCTTCAGTACACCAAGCCCTTCTACTAAACCTCTTCCATTTACTGCATCTAGCACCACCCTTGCGTCAACTGACTATTTTATTCCTACCACCGTTCTATCGACTCCCACTGTAACTGTTTCACGCCCTCATTCTGTGATTTCTCGTTCTACTTTTACCAGCTCTAGTGCTTCTTATAACTTTCCTAATCGCAATGCTACACCTTTTTCTACCACCAGCCAAGGAATTGTTACCACTTTAAATTCGTCTCCCACTGCCACAACTAACATTCTTTCAGCTACCAATTTCATGCCTTTTACTGTTTCCACTAATTATTTAAATGTCTCATATTTATTTTTATCTCCTTCTCTTGCTACAACAACTGCAAAATTATCTCTCCCACCTTCTACTACTACTACTACTACTACTAGTACTACTAATCCTAGTACTACTACTTCTTCACCTACCTCCACAAATTACTTTACTCCTTCCACTTTGCTTCGAACTGTAAATTCTCTTTCTCGTTCTCCACTTTCTGCTTCGCTGACTAACGAAACGTTTTTTTCTACAAGTTTATCTGGTTTTGCGCCCATTTCCACAACCGTTTCCAGCAGTACTTCGAAATATAACTTAGATTCTATTTCTTCTTCTACTGATCAACCTAAACGAGGTATTTCCTATTCTAACATTCCTACCACTAGTGACCTGTTGAATTACTTGCTTCACAGAACATCGAGAATTAAAGAAGGCGATCAAGCGTAAGTTTTAAAAATTGATGTTGATTTTTATAGTTATGTGTGGTAAATAACACAAAAGATTACAGCTCTTTAAAAATGTGTCTGTATCATTTAAAAAGGCACTGCTTTTTTCATGCATTATAACATTTTCTTTGGCGTATCTATTCTAACACTTTATTACCATAATAGAGATTTTTTCTGTTATGAAAACCACGGCGTTATCGTGCGTGTTGCGATTAGTTTGGCATGTCATTCACATTTTAAACTGGATAAATGAAGTATTAAAAAGTGCCTGTTAAACAAAATCTCTTTAAAAGAAAGTGTATTGGAACTTGTGTTACTAGGTGCAACAAGTGACAAACTATTTATTAGAATATTTTTATTTGCGAAAGTTGTATAATTTGACACGGTACGGTAAACAAGTATTTTTATTTTTTCACAAATTCCTGCAGAGAGATGACTGCCGATCCCTACGATGACACATTTCACAATTTTGATGACAGTGTCGGCATTGGGACTTACGAATATCCCATGGATGAAATCAATGCTTGTGACCCGAGTCCTTGCATAAACGCTGGAATGTGTTCAACTTCTTCAGACGGAGAGTTCATTTGCAGCTGTTTGTCCGGTTTTAGAGGGGAATTGTGTGAACAAGGTGTGTGTTATTCATATTTGAATGGTTGCTTTTAGGTTGTTTGAGGCAAAACTTGTTTTAGGGTTGTGCAACCTGCGTCACAAAGAGCGGACATATATGTGGCCTGCTGCAGATTTAGTTTCGACACAGATACTCTGACAAGTAGTTAAGTGGTACACTTAAAAATATATGCTCTTCGATCTGACTCATGAACACCTGGATAATAGACTTTAGGTTGCCAGTTCAGTTTACGTAAATCTTAGTCGATGATAAATGCATTTACCCCGAGGCCTAGCTCAGGCCTACGCATATTTCGCCTGTAGGTATAAAATGTTGCAAAGCTATTATAAAACCCCAGGGGTCGGTTAACAACGGCCCGCTAAAGGAAATCATACAGCTCGAAACTTCTTTCAAACTATAGAAATTCTGCATCAGTGGCAGTAGTTTTTCATTTTAAATTGTTTTTTTAGTGGACTGGTGCTTTTCAAATCCGTGTGAGAATAATGGAGTATGCGAGATTTCGAATGAATATTACCAATGTTCATGCTTGCCTGGAAACACTGGTCGGCATTGCGAAATTGGTGAGTATCGGCAAAGTTGTTTTTAAGTTGGATTTCGTACTCTTTAATCTGTATAGGCTACATTCTTAATATACTAACGCCGATATGTTGGGTGTGCATGTGTGCAATTATGAATGCACACTGAAGTGTGGCAATGTTGCAAGGACTTAAGTCAATTAACTTGACTTCGCTCGATCGATATTAAGTACGTAGAAAGTAGCGCAAATGAAAGCGCAAATGAAACCGCATACCGCAACACACATTATTTGGGTTAGGTTAGGGTGTTAGCGTTTCTCCGTAAGGCAACTGCGAAATAGAGTGAATAACTAAGAAAGGGAATCCTCTGATAAAAATGGCGTGGCTTGTCACAAAGCGAATGCAATAAACGTCGTCACGTGAAAGAATCGTGTGAAACTCGCTCCACACTGACGCCGAAACAGACTAACGTTCGCGCTCCAGGAATCTTAGGACACCATAATCAAGTAAACATCAGCACAAAGTGATGCACAATTCAGGTAAAATGAATAGCAATCTGCCTCCGCATATCTATTCAAACTGTTATATCGAGCCATGTGCTGTGCAAATCATTTTTTGTGTCCAATGCGTTGCAACTCATTCTAAATTATTTTACGAATTTTCGCTTTGCCCAAATGATTTGTCACCACTTCCTTGACTGTAACTCCTCTGTAATATTTTGGTTGCATATTTGCGCAGGGCATCAAACTATAACCCAGGTTTCTTAAGGCTACTTTTTTGTGACGTTCTGATAGGACGTAGCTTTATGACGCCATTTCTAAAAAAGTCATCGTTCCGGTAAATTTTAATTCACCCCGCTTGCGGCACCCCAACAGGGTTTAACAATTGGGTGAAGTATTTTGAACCACGCTGACACATGGACTAAAGCACAGTGCAGCCAAGAATAAAGGAAAATTAGAGACTATAATGCTAAATATTGTGAAGACCAACCAAGATAAAAAATTAACAATTCTAACCGAGAAAAATACAAGGATACAAATGCCTATAGTTTTACCTAAGATTGCCCTTATAAGTGGTCTTTATATAGGTGGTTGGTAATATAATTTCGCCGGAAGATCAATCTTACAATTGCAGCATGCCTAACAGCAACAGTATATTCATTTAATTTTACCTTAAATGAAGTATTAATTCCGGGGTTCGGCATTATTATAAAGGTTTGAAACAATTATTGTTTTATAGTTCGGACGCACTAAAGGCCCGTTTTTTTTGTTTGTTTTAAAATTATTTTTTGTCTATTATACAGGTATCTTTGAAATAACATAACAGTTGCAAAGTCTTCTGGTCTATGGTCTACTGCTCTATGGACAAATTATTATTAATTGTAGTCAGCGGCGTATCCAGAGGGGTTAGTGGTTCGCCCCCTAACAATTCTTCGTTAACATTTGGTGCGGCCCGCAAAGACCTTTTTGGGTTTAGTTTTGCCCCGCGACGAGAAAAAGGTTGCCGACCCCTGTCCTAAGACCACGTGTTTAGTGTGTAATTGATACAACTTATTTTCTCTCAACCACACTTGTATTTTAGCTGACTTGGCACACTGCTCGGCGCAGATGTTGCGCTAATAGTGGCATAATATCACGGTATTGCAGGTGGCGAAAGACGTGCTTGTAATTTAGCGTAGTCGCTTACGTTGGACCTAGGAACTGCGCTGCTGATAGTAGAAACACGATTCTACCAAAATCAATCACACATATTTAACGGTCTTGGTTTAGTTTTTCGCTTAACTAAGCGATTTTTAAGTTAACGATTGCACACTATGCGGTTTCGACGCACATGTTCGCTTTGCGTCTGACGTAAATGGCCTGTGTTTGAATATTTTTTTCTGACGTCATTGCAATCACTATTTTATGACGTCATTATCCATTATTGTCAGACGGAAAATAGGGGAACACTGAGTTGAAAATTTGGGAACCCCCCTTTTTGATGTTCTGGATACGCCCCTGATTGTAGTACCTACGTTATACCAAAAAAGCGCAGTAGCCTCGTTTTCGGTAATGTCGCGTACACCATTTTTGCAACTGAACCATTAGCTTGGCATAGTTTAAAAATTGTAATTCACTTGTTAACCACATTACGCTTATCAATGTGATTTGTTTGTAGTTTTGGACAGTTGCTTATCAAACCCATGTCTTCATGGAAGATGTCGAAATCGTTTTCAACGTTTTGTTTGTATTTGTTTTTCGGGTTACACTGGAACAGTCTGTGACCAAGGTAAATAGATACTGTAGACTAAATTCATGTCTAAAGTTTTACAAAAATTGGTTTTGCTTTACCTTAACCCGCTGCACTATTTAGTAACATACATGAACACAAACGTGATTTCAACATATATTTTAACTACTTTGTGTGGCGTTGTACCTAATTTATGACCGTAACAATAAATAAATGTTTACTAATATTGAAAATAAATTTATCAGAGCTTTGCTTTTAAACCACGACTCAAACATTTAACTTAATTTTACCAAGATTATAAAGTATGATTTCCATAAACGACGTATAAAGAATGCTTATAAATATAATTACGTTTTTATTGAGCAGTTGTAAAAATGTTTTGAGTCGGTGTCTGATTCCCAGCCTAATAATTATTTTTTTAATAAAATTTACGAAGAAAATTATTTTTTATAGATATTAATGAGTGTGAAATTGGAAACGTCTGCTTGCTTTCTACCAACGTTTGTCTAAACACCGAAGGATCGTTTCGTTGTCTTCAGTCGATCACATGTGGACCCGGTTATCAACCGTCAAGCGACGGTTCTACCTGTCAAGGTAGTTTTTATAATATTAATATGATGCGTGTACAGTACACTATGCATGGATCTGTAATGTTGCTTCAACACAAAACTAAGACTCGTGGTAATTAAGCATTTAAAACTAAGCTATTTTTTTCTCGGAATGCTGTCTTGTACTTTACCACGTATCTACTTCAGTGTTTGCTGACCGCGGGTGTTTGACATTTGTAACAAAAATATTGTAGTTACATCCGAATGTTTCACAAAACTACTTTGGCCAGCGATTCATATAATACATTTTTTTCTGTTTTTACTTTTTTTCATTTTTACGTATTTTTTTACAGCATGGTAAGCTGATATAATACTGTCAAAGCAAATTCCACAATGTGTATGTAGTAAGACGCTCTTAGTAACTTAGATGTCTGAGATTAGAATAGGGGATGATGTGCCCCTGAGATATTCGTTATTCAATACTTAAAATATATCCCGATGTTGTAATTTTCTACTTTGTTATTATTGTATTTCCAGACACAAACGAATGTGAAGAAATCCCAGCTAGTTGTGGGTCAGGATCTTGTGTGAATACCAGGGGAGCTTATTACTGCACCTGTTCACCTGGTTATGTAGTTGCTGCTGATGGGAAGTCTTGCAGAGGTAGGCTTAAAGCTCAGGAAATCAACATATACTCCGTCCCACTACTCTACTAGAAAATCGTGATGTTACAAAGACCCTATTCGCGAAAATATTCGATATAATTCGGACCAGTGTTGTCTAACTGTTTTTCTGTGAGTCTTTAAAAGCAATTTGTTTCATAACGCGGACCAATGTTGCGAGGGTAGATCCAGGATTTTAGTTTTGGGCTTCCGAAAATACCTCTATGTTATACCACAGCTTATGTCAGTGTTGCACCAACAGGTTGTAACCGGTAAAAAACAAAAATAAAATAATTAATAAGAGACGTGACAGTTCGACCCCCCACCCCCCAAAAAACAATCGCCAGTGCTAGTTATAAAGGCATTTATAAAAATTACTTTGAAAAATAATTTCGATCGGCTGTACGACCGAAGAGAAACCACGAAAAACGTTTGTGCGAAGCGAAAAAAACATAAGGTTGTTAATCTGAAAAAGTTTTCAATTTAGAGAGATGGTACTAACTATACAGTTTCCATATTGCAATAACGATATACTTAGACAAAACACAATAAAACTTTAATTCGATTAAATTGTATTAAGTAGATTGAATTGGAGAATATACAATTCGGGAGTCCGAGCGACAATAGCCTCCGTCACAGAGAGAATGTGTAATTGGAATAATTTAAGGATGTGCGATAAATTTTATTGTTTATCCTGTTTAATTTGACAAAAAATGTAAAAAAAACTAAACAGATGCACACGAAATTAAAATTTTACGTTTAGATCCTTCAAATAGAAAAGGAGTTATTACAGGGTTGCCACAAAGTGTTTGATTCTTTAAAGTCTTTAGAAGTCTTTGAATAAATTCACGTGTTGAAAAGTCTTTGTGATAAGCTATGTTTTTTTAAAAGTCTTGATTAGTCTTTGAAGTTGTGTTTTGTCCAGCTTAAGTTATGCTAAAAGTGCTGTCAGAAAAATTAAAAAAAAATTGAAATATCTGAATTTTTAAAAACAATTGTGTAGCAACCCTGTATTAATACCAAGCATAAAGTATGTTTAGTCCTAACCAACAATATCCTGCCGCCATTGAAAGCGTAGACATTGCATCAACTGCATTTTGCGATTACATCTCTTCGTCAAAAAGTAAAAATTGCGAGTCCGAAAAATATGCTTCATATATTACTATATAATTTCTTTAAGTGTTAAGGTGTTGGAAACGAGGCTCTTCGTAGGCTAATAAAAGATGAATGCCGCACAAAATAACAACGTTTAGATTTAAAAATAATAATTACAAGTTTACCTTAGTGTTTAAATTAAATAATTTACAATAGAGCTAACATCTTGGGAGCCCCGGTGCAGTGCAACGGCTAAAACGATGGTTGTTACGGCGCTCTAAGCATACAATACAGTGCGTTAGTCTCGTTTTAGAAGTTGAACAGGTGTTACGAACGATACAGTGACCGTATTTCAACGGGTTATAAAAATTGCATCAACTAGATTATTTGGCAGAAATTGCATTTTATAGGTATTTTTAGTTCACACACTGTTAGGCTGTGGATACGTTGGAAAAATTAAATTATTACACGGCGCCCGTGACTAGAACTTTAGTTCTTGACTTATTTGAATTCACTAACCTCAATCACTGAAGGGTGTCTTGAGACTCAAAACCTTGTAATTTAACTCAATTATAGTGATTCAAAAAGAGACTCCGTCGCGGATTTGCTTTGAGGTAGATACCACTCAAAATAAAGTTAAAGTTTTATTTTCAAACGTAGATGCCCGGTTTAGTAACCGTAAACGACCCTAAAAGTCCAGCTATTTCACCAACAGATTTGAACAGATCAAGTAATTAGAACCGGGTGAATAATGTGCTAACATTGTAGGCTAACTTTTGCCATTACAACTTTTCATTCGTCGTTATTAGATTTCAATGAATGTGAAACTGTGGACTGCGGCGATTCCGGCACGTGTATAAACACACCTGGAAGCTACAAGTGCGAATGTGGCGTTAACGAGCACTTCGACAAACTATCTGCTACTTGTCTCATTTCAAAACCGAAGGGAAGTGACGGATCTCAGCAAAACAGAGACGAAGCAGATGATACCTCTTTGGGTATTTGATAGGAATACTACTTTTATTTAACATTTAACCGCAAAGTTGATTACGTGAAAGTCTTACTATTCCGACGTTCGCATTCAATAAGCCAAAAAAACTGTTAAACTTAAAAGTAAAATACCATATGATGGAATATTTTTTAACCGTTTTTGTGGATGGGCGAGTGATATAAATCCCTATGAGTGGATTGCTGCATATGCAATATTTTTTGATTGCGCAAATGGGTGGATTCAGAGCTGTATAGAGCCAGATTAGGAACTCGGCGGAATTGACAAATTTGGCCGGAGTCGAATTCGGGACTCGGACTCGACTTAATTTTTTTAGCCGGAGTCGGAATCGGCAGTTTTGTGTTGTTTTTAACCGATTCCACAGCCCTGATTAAAATCAGGAGAAATTGTGTACAATTCAGAATTATGCAATTTGTTGAGTTAAACTTTTTCATTGTTTGGTATTTGGCTTTCCATTAATATCAATCTCTGTTTAGTTGTATACTTTAAAACAACTCTTTAAAGATTTCATTTAACGTTTCAGTCTTTCGGTCGTGCTATGCAGACGACATTTCTTGCAGCGTTTTGTTAATCGCCAACATAACCGAACAGCATTGTTGTTGCACATTCGGAAAGGCGTGGGGTCAGTGCAGCAGTTGCCCTCGAGTTGGAACAGGTATACCTGCATAATCTCACTGGAGGACAGTTTGATAATTTAGTTTTTTATAGTTTTTGCTGAAATCGTAAATATGAAGTATCACTGTTCTGAGAGAATGTTTTTTGCTATAAGAGTTATATGTATTGTCCTTAAATTTTTCGGTATTTTCTTTATGTGTTGAACGTTTTATGGCTTTCAACTGAGATTACTTATTCTAACGTGCTCAGCATATTATAGGTGTTTTAGACAAAGTTTATTTTTAGATTCGTTTCGTAATTTGTGTCCACATGGACACGGACTGGTAGCTGACCCAAGCACATTCGCTGCAAAGGATATCGACGAATGTTCATTGTTTGGTCATTCAGTTGCTTGTCCTAATGGAAAATGTGTTAACGCCAAGGGATCTTTTCAATGTATATGCTATAGAGGATTTTACTACAATCGTAGAATTCACGCTTGTAAAGGTATTTATTTTTCCACAAAAATGTTTATTGATAAACAAAATTTATAAACAAATTTTGAAAAGGTTGTTTTTAAAGTGGTAAACTTTTTACCTATTTATTTTAGTTTATACTTTTTTGTCCTCATGTAGATTTTGATGAGTGTTCTCTTGCCCACAAATGTGTTGGCGGAAAGTGTGTAAATATGATCGGATCTTTCCACTGTCAATGTCCACATGATATGGTAGCGCGGTTTTATCACATTGGCGTAAGATGTGAAAAACCAAGTAAGTACTGCTCATGGCAATGTAGAGTTTAAAGCGACCCTAAAATAACTGATATGGTTACATACTGTAAATTGTAAAGATGTAATATTATGTGGTAGAATATTTTCAAACCACGTATATTTGAAAACCACTGATACTATATAATAACACATTTTTTCGCCCTTCGAGCAAACTTCTATGCTTTTTACTATGTTTTGGGCAACAATGTGTCTATATTCTATGTGATCAACTCTTCTGGAGTCGTACTGTAGTAAGCAAAATGCCTTCGGAACAACTTACTGAAATCAGTCAGCTTAATCACGATTAAAACAACTAACTTGCGGTGCGGTAACTCATGACTACGGTCATACCGGGACCGTCGCTCTGCCAACACGAATGCACCGGCGCACAACTTTGTAAATAAAGGGCAAAATCGCCTGCGACTCGCGCACAAAACCTAAAATATAGCTGTATAGGGTTTAAATTGACAAAACTTTCACTTTAGAGCAGTGGTTCTTAACCCTTTTAAAGCCGCGCTCACCTTTGATAATTTCCCCCATGTCTTGCGCGCCCCCAACGAAAAGCAATTCGGCATTTTTCAATTAAATATCACTGAGACAACATGAAATAGTGAAGTGAATTGTTGGTCGCGCGGACCGCGAAAAAAATTGAGTTTTGTTTGGTTGAAATGGCTAAACTGTAATTTAGGAGGATTTTCGCATTGGGCACACAACAAATCAGCTCGTGCTCGACACAAGAAGATTTTTACAAGCGTATTGTGAGGGCATTAATTCCATAGTTGTAAGGCTGTAATGACAATAGTAAAACAAACGCATAGCAAAAAAATGCTGCTGTTCTAACTACATAAAATACAAGTTGAACAAGTTTAGTGGTACACTTCTGAGAGTTTTGTGGGCCACACGTGGCCTGCGAGTCGCAGGTTGGACGCCCTGATTATAGCGGCATGTATCATTTCATATTGAAAGTTTGTCAATTCATTTTTTCTCGCGATTTGCGCGATTGGATTGGATTGCAGTTGCATAATTGAGGGTTCGCCAACGAACAACAGGTGTGTTAGGCATTGAATGTTTTATGACGACCTTTTGACATAATCGTTCATGCCTTCCAGACAGAAATCCCGGATCTGCGGATTATAAACGACCACGTCATCACAGAGCGGTGTGCTTAGATTTTTATGTCTAAACAGCTAGGTGGTAACACTATTTATAGGTAACATTGTGTTTTCCTCTTTTCGCATAGCATTCGGAAAATGAAAATGTAACCCGATAGTTGTGCCTTGCAGCTTTTTGCTTATTTTTTCATCAACAGCGACCAAGAATAATTGTTACAATACAAGCGGAGGAAATTATAATGAGGACAAAATATGCTAATTATTTTACGATGCCATTTCATTTCCTTGCCGCTTTTTTGGTATAATAGTTAAAGACGCCTGGTAGTTCAGTTTAAAAAAATCAATTTTATAATATGACTTTTGGCGATTGAAGGCAACATTGCCCTCACGACTCACGAGTGTAACACCGGTCGCGGAGCACTACTTACACTTTTTCTAGCGTTTTATACATAGATATAGTGTTCGAAAAATGGACTTATTGTTACAATCCCTTGTAGGACCGTTCGATTAGTTAGTCGAATGATTAAACTGAAACTACTAATCGTAATACAGTAAATGAGGCTAATTTCGTGTACACAAAACATTCTTCGTAGTTAGAGGAGAACCAACAACCCGACGTACCCCGACTGAGACAAGATCTGTTGCAACTTTGCCGATGACGCCTCCTTTGCGCCACCTACCTGTCAGCGAACCATGTTACACGAACGAAGACGAAAGCTCGTTATGTACAGAAGACTACGAGCGCAATACTACTTACAAGGTAAATAAAATAATAAGTTAGATAGAAACTTAAATCGAAAGTACGTAACCAGATTAACTACCGTGCTCGCAATATAGTTTAACCGTTACAAGGCGGCAAAAACATTTTTCTCAAAAACATGCTGAGACAATACCCCTGATTTGAGAATCGGCATTCGAAACTAAAAACAATTAAAAATGTAGAAACGTAAATAAAAAAGCGTAATGTTCCTTTAAATTTAATGATTAAGGTATTTATATTTTTCGAAAAACAGTCAAAATATTACTAACAAGATGTAATTGAACCACAAACATAAATCTGAAGCAGCCTTAACATAGATACGCATCGGGTGTAAAAATCCCCTTAGTCGGTTTTTAGTTATATTCCACTCATTATTACATTTTTTAAACCCAAACATCCTTATATTTATATATATATACAGTATATGCTTACATTCCACCAACCCATGTCATATATCTTACCCAGCATCACTGCGTGGCTAACAAAATTCCAACCTCTGCTATTCCACCTTTATGCAAGTTCAAAACTGATAGGCCGCACATTGTAAATCATAAAGGTGCCTGGCTCCGCAATTATAAACAAGTCCGGCTTCGCAGCCCTGTCTCCCATCTGAACACATATCATATTAATTGATTACAACTGAAAATGCAACAACAAGCCAAAAAATGGTGTTTGTAGTGAAAATCGAACAAAACGTTCATCAAGCAAAAGATCGCGGTAAAATTGCCACATATTTCTATATATATTTATCCATATCATATCGCACCCTTATCAATAATCGTTTGCAGGAATGCTGTTGCACCATTGGACGTTCGTGGGGCAAAACTTGTTCAAAATGCCCAAATCACGATTCTCCGGATTTTCAGTTTCTTTGTAGACGCTTACCACGACGTGATCCTGTGCATCATCAGATAGACCAGCTTCCACGTAGGAGAAGTGTTGTTTTTATTAAAAAACAATTTATGGATATAAGAGGCAGTACTCTAAGCTTATAGTTATCACAACTTGTGTAGTGTACCCGTATAATTGTACCGCCCTATAAGTGTGTACAATAGCATCAAGAGGAAGACAAACTCTTTTTGAAATCCATTTATTGCAAACTTCATTGTCATTTTTGTGCGAATCTGTATCGTGTCAATTTGTGTCGAAGTGACCTTTCCAACTTGATATTTGACAAGATAAACGTAATCTATGTTTTGAACGTTTTACGTAGTTGTAATGCAGCCATACAGCCTTGAATCGACCGCCCTCCAGATTTGACAGTTTGCAAAATCATCTCAATAAATACCATTAACAAACACGAACCTTATTTTGCTAGCGCTTAGTTCGCCATGTTTTCTAAACTAACATGTTTGCTACTTTTAACAAAAGTACAGCGAAAAACATTCAAACCAAAAAAAAAAACATTCAAACCTGTAATGTGTCTCGACTAAATGCAGTTGCACATTTGTGCACGATATTTTTAAGCGTTACTTGATTTATGTCATCAATTTATGGGATAGGTTTGTGATTTAATTCTACAATTTTTTCCCCTTTATCAAACAATAAAATTCTCAACTCTTTCTGAGAACATTACTACAATAGCAACCCCCATATACTCCAATATCAAAATTTTTTTAGAGGAGATATGTGGAATTGAGGGAGGTTGCGAGAACGGAATATGCGTTAGACTTGTAAATGGCTACACTTGTAAATGCAATAATGGATATCGGTTAAATCCAAACAACATGCTTTGTGAAGGTAAGTCTTTAGAATACGCTAATTTAAGAATTAAACTTTGATATCCATTGAATTAGTTTTGTTTGGTTTGCTTTGACACTATTTACATTAGTTTTCGCATCCATTGTATCTTCGTTAAAATAGCTGAAACGATGTAGTTCTTAGGAGTTTTAAAGTTATATATACCTTGAACTCAACCGGTTTGCAATCGAATATTAACCTTAACGTATAGCAGTAGCATGCATCAGTTTTCGATGGTTGTTTTAATATCGAATGTTGAAGCAGACCACATTGGTTTTATAAGAAACTAATTTATTGACAATCCCTTAACTGAACAATTTATGAGTAGCACGACAAATCCTATCAGCACTTTAACATTTTACATATCTGTCAGCTTCGAATTTAATTATAGAAGTTCAACTGAACAAAGATTGGATATTAATTTCCACAATCGTAACTAACTGAATCACAATCGTTTTTTCTGTCATTTTAAGGAGTCAAGCCGTAAACAAACCGAATATTTCTAAGTAAACTGATCCAACCCGGGCTTGTCAGAAAAAAGCATGACTATCAACACAGATTTTAAAGCATTTTTTTCACTTTTTTGGGCCGTTTTTTAGGCCCTTTTTTATCGATACTTGACCTCACTCTCCAATCAATATGTTTGGTACTTTTGTAGCCACAAAGTTCTGCATTATACAGGCGGTATTTCAAAATACATAGAAACATAGCACAGCAAATGTAAAACTGACAAATAAATATGAGAAAGTTGTTTGATATTTGTGGTTTTCTTTAGCTAAAGGTAAGTTTGGCAATCTATAAATCTAAATCGGCATCTGTATGAAAAAATTTAATGATGACTATATAAAGTGGCGTCACACAATGACGCCATGAAACAATTATTTTTAAAACACCCACTGTTTTTGAGAAAACTCCTGCTCTAATGTATGCAAGTGAATTAATTGCTGACAGCGCGAAGGTCGAAAATTATTGTATTTATTTTATTTAAACACATTTTTAATAAAAAATTAGAGGTGACGCTTTAAGCAGATAACAAAAATTCGTCTAATTTTAAATATAATAGCATTTATAAATTTATTTATCAGAAATTTCACATTGTAGTTTTTTTATTATTTAGTTTTAGTTCAAACGATACATGTCATAGTATGCACGGCGTTTTTTTGGTTACAAAGATTTTCTTAAAACGTTCAAAAATGGACAAGAAAACGTATTTACTTATCAAAGTAGGAAAAATCCGTAACTCGTTTAACAGTGACAGTTGCTTACTGCTAAAACCGCTGCAATTTGCGCGATAATTGCCTTGACCATTTGGGTGGGTAAATCGCGCTACACTTGGCTAAGTCCGCCACACAAACTACCAAGCAAAAACGCGTCTCAAGCGAGCGCAATACCGGTACTCCAAATGAAGAGAATTATGTTTATGTCTGGGATAAAATGACTATAACTTTCAAATAATAGTATTGCGACGCCTCTCGTGCTCTCCCGCGCATGTTGCTCTGTCTCTCCCTTCGAGGAAAATATCCGTCCTATGGACATACCAAGCTCAAAATAATATAGATATATGTGGGAGATATAAACAGAAACAGAAAAGTATTCAAAATAGTGGATAAAAAAGTGAAGACCAAAAAAGGTTGTTCCACGGGGCCTATTTGGGCAGTTTTACGTTTAATAATTCGGGCACATTGCGCACCCATTTTCGGCTCTTGCGCAAAATTTTAGGCAACTGCGCACGTGGTACAAAATTGGGGGAACACTGCTGACAGGCCTAATATCTGTTTAAAGATTAGATCACTGACCAAAGGTGCACATCCCTGGATTTAGTGATGTGAATAAAATAATGTGTGTCAGTTGCGGCAAAAATCGTTTTTTTAAAAAGATGTTCGTACTAGCGAAATGTGATCAAACAAAAACAAAGATTTATTGCTCAGTGAGTATACTTCGTGCCTTCCTTACTAACCTTATCCTAGTGGGGTATGTTTTAATATAGATATTACATTGTAAAACTTCCTGTTAACGTTGCTTTTTATTTAAATTTTAAAGATGTCGTTAGTCTCACAATAAAAGCAAAATAGGACACGTTATAGTGTATCGTAGGTATTATGAATAAAAATAACATAACAGAAGACCCACATGTGAAAATATTTTACATTTTAAGCTACAATATTGAACGAAAGAGTACCGCAACCACGTTTGAAATAATTCAAACGGGATCAGAGGCCTCATATGGGATTTAAAAAAGAAACTGTGTTTTGTCTATACGTATGAGCGGGTCGCTTGTAACAAGCAGCGCTTTTTCCATATTTATATACTAGACGAAATACCCGGCGTTGCCCAGGTTAAATAGAATATTGGTTAGAAATAATTAAATCTTCAATAACCACGATAATGTACGAAGTATACCTGGATTTTGTCTGGTTAAACAAAATGAAACAATCCACCACACTGTGGGCTCTTTATCACTATTGTACATTGCGTTGTAACATGTTAAACTGCTAGCGTCATGTTTTAGCCCATGATTATGGAAGATAAATGTGGCAATCAGCATATACCCAAAAAGTAATGTTGCAGATAGCGTGAGATCTTCGTAAGATGCGTAAATAATGCAAACATATTTTTTAAACGGCATAACATTTGATTTATCCCTAAACGTTTGCACTGCGTGTCACTAAATTGAATTTTTTAAATCCTGTGATGTGTTTCAAATCATGTCACATCGTGTTTAAGATCGGTTAAGCTAATGCTTCCCCAAAATCAGAGTAACACCCTACCACCTGTGTGAAAGCAGCATTAATGGAATGGCGTGTTTAATTATGTGACTTATCTGCGTGACTCTAAACATCTATTTCTTGGTCTCGTAAATCCTCAAGACGTTGCTCTGCCAGCGACCAACTGGGCGAACATGTTCCTCACACACACACACACACACAGGCACTCACAAACTTTCTCTTTTATTACAAATTTATCTTTTATTATTAGAGTTTTTTTTAATAAAGTGTTGTTGCAGAATAAACCTAAACGTCCTAACGTTTTAAATCTTTCTTGTTTTAGATTTAAATGAATGTCTGCAGCATAACGCGGCGTATGAACTCTGTATTGGTGGAAGATGTGTAAATACGGTGGGTTCATTTCTCTGCGATTGTCTACCCGGCTACCAACCATCAAGCTTTAATCCCGCTGTGTGTATACCGGCTAACGTCGACTATGTCAATGACCGTCCACGACCCTAGTGATACGAGAGAACATAAATTAGTCATTTATAGAAACAATCCGCTATAAATTTATTAAACACTGTTGTGTGTTAACACCATACAAACTTATCCAAATGCAGTAGGGCTATATCAGAGCTGAAAGCAGTTGTTAGTAAAATAGACTGCGCAGCAAGGCTTACATGGCCACAAAATTTGAAATTTGTATGAAAATTGCCAGGACATTTGCAACACTCCGATATACAACTGGCCAAAATTATATGGTTTAAGCGTTTTTTCTAAATGATGTTTGAAATTGTATATATTCAATCCTAGCAATTTAAAAAAAAGCCGTTTAATGTCAGCATTTTTTTGATAGTTGTGTTCTTCAATTAAATTGTAAAAATATTTAGGATAGAATTGATTCCTCTAGCTAAATTACATATCTCATTTTTAGAATCACTTACTCCTATGTTGTCAAGTAACCATTGGTGTATATTGTCAAATTACACATTAAATATTGTCAAAACATATATGCGCTGCTGTTTAAACGCGATTAGTTATATATTCTTCTTTT
Organism: Ascidiella aspersa; assembly: GCF_963924565.1. Taxonomy (NCBI): domain Eukaryota; kingdom Metazoa; phylum Chordata; class Ascidiacea; order Phlebobranchia; family Ascidiidae; genus Ascidiella; species Ascidiella aspersa. The sequence goes on along the minus strand of NC_139454.1, from coordinate 12,671,303 downwards.
CGTCAGCATAACAGCTACAATTTTTTCAAGAATGATTTTGCGCTTAAGTTTTTCTCTCTTGTTAAACAAAGTTTTTTGGTTTCATTTGATTTGAGTTTCCCGTATTTTTGTTGTGGTGATAGTGTTAAGATGTCAACATGCTTCATGTGTTGTATTTAGTATAGGAAATTGGTCGTTGTAAAAACAAAACTCGCGTAAATTCCTTGCCTGACTTAGAGTCTAAAGTGGAGAAAAAGTGAGTTTCTCTTACTGTTGGCTTGTCGGATTTATTTTGAAATTGCACAACCTTTACTTAGGGTCGATGGAATAATATTTCTGTAATATAAGTAATTTCAGCACTGTCTTGCAACAAATCAATACTGCCCACAGTGAAGGTAACGTATAGAAGTTGCAATAACGCATTCACTCTTGAGAAAGTAAGGATTATAATTATAATTTTACCTCATCACTCTTGAGAAAAGCAAGGATTATGATTTTAATTTTACCTCCTTAATAGCTCGATACTTCCAAGATTAAAGGTGTTTTTACCGTACCGTATTCCGACGTACGACGGTATGAACTAAAACCACTTGAGTAATAAAATACACTAGAATGGAACGAAAATTTGCATTCATATAAACAAAAACTTTGAATGCATTTTTTTAGGCGTCAAAAATAGAATCTCAAATCATTAAAAATTACTCCATAATCATCAAATTACTGGTTTGAGACAATTGGTCTATCTTATTGAGGTAAATTTGTTTATCAACAGGGGGCGGATATAGGATATTTGTTTGGGGCAGGGCATGCCAATTTTTTTAAAGATGACGTAACGAAGTTACCGACGTCATAAAAGTAACATAAAAATCGCCACACAGTTCGTTTTAAATTTTAGGGTTGAAGAGGTGTTACCTTCAATACAAAAACTATGCATTACAAATATGTTATCGATTTGCGCAAATACGCATTTATATCGTTTAAGTTGCCCGAACTTGTCAGCTTTGTGGGTGCGATGGAACGCAAGACCTTTTGCTAAAAGCGATTTTATTAAAATGGGCTACGACACACTATAAAAACGTATTATTATTTGTTTCAAAAATTATTTGCATTCACGTAGATAAAATAAGCAAAAAATGCAATTTTGCGGGCCATGGTCGCGTGAATCTCTCGATATCAAAGTCGAACATGTGCGTTATGGCGAGCAGGACGAGGAAAAGGAAATATGACGAAACGATTTTAAAGTAAGTTTACTTCTACACACAATACACAAACACGTTATAATCACTAAAACAAATACCGATGCTCGTTATTTACATCTGCGTTGATTGAAGCTAAACATATTGCCTACTTTCGTATCTAGATCTTTTGCTAAAATGGTTTATTTAATAGATGACCTAACAAAGTTATTTCATACCGGGGCATCTTTATTCGATAAAACTTTTATCATGGAGACGAGGCTCATTTTGCACCTAAAAATATTTGCACATGGCTCGATACAATGAAGATGATTTTGTGTTTCCGCTGAACATTTTTTTAAACAAAATATCGGCTCATGGTGAAAGACGTCAAGAGCGATGGTGGACCTCCAAGACGAATATAACTTTAGTATGACGGACAAGAAGTAGCTCGCTTCGCGCATAGCGCGTTGTGAAACACAGAGGTGGAACTAAACGTCCTTTCTGCGAGGATCCCTCCGTTACAGCAAGCTGGTTTCTTGCCGATCGATCTTTGTAAAAATGCTTACACCGGAAGAGTAACAACAAGCGAATACAAAAATATGGCCTACAGTGAAGAAATAGATCAGTAAAAAACATAATTTTTTTAAGGCACTTCAGAATACACTACTCCTGTAAGTGGGGGAGTGGGAGATGAAATCAATCTGTCCATACGATTAGAGCTTACTTTTTACGAGAGATGTACAAAAAGGGACGTAATTTTGCAACAGACAGAACAGCTCTGTGGTGAATTTAGGTAAACTTTGAAACGGTTTTATATCTGCATTGTGCGTTGTACGACCGATAAAAACAATGAAAACGAGCTTACATAAGCGGTGTGCACCTGGCGAGCGAATCGAGCGTTAACTGTTTTTAGATGTTTTCTGTAATTTTATAGCGTCATATTATAACGTCAATATGAGTGTAGTCCTATTTCAGACCCTTTTTTTAACCGGCCCACCACACTATTTTGTGTTTCTTAGGCGGCCTCTGTCAAAAACATTACCCACTCCTGGTCTACGTTTTTACGTTTATTAGTATGTCGATTTGACGCGGTAGAATTGTTTAGAAGCGGTATTGGTACAAAGATTGTTTTCATCAATGTCTTTGGCAAACGATAAAGGATATTAAAAAAAAAGTGTTTATAGGAGTCTGCAAAAAGTGTTTATAGGAGTCTGCAATGTTTCCTGTCATAGTGCTTGCATATAGTTTGTAGTATTATTTTTCCTACGATTGAATTGTAACTTTGGAAAGTACAAGCAAAGAAAAATCTCCAGAGAACACCTGACATGCTCTCGCGGCACACTGATTGCGGAGCACTGTTCTAGACTGCTGTATCTCTATAAATCGTTACTAACGCCTGGTATCAGGTATATTCTACAAAAAATAAGCATAATTTGGCAATCCCGTGGTTTTGGCATGGTGTTTTTAGGCTACCTACTGATTTGCTTGCACGACAATCGTGAATCATGTCGACGGATAACGGGTTCTGCTTTTAACGGTTCTATTTTCCAGCCAACATTTTAACTGGGACTGCAGAGTCTGTTTAAATTAAAACAGGGTGGTACAAGGTTGACAACATTGCGGGCCACAATATTTCTTGCATATAGGTTTGCAGGCCACAAAGTGTTACATTCGTGCGAGGGGCGGATCCATGATTTTTGTTTGGTCGGGGCATGAAATGTGACGCAAATGTTTAAAGATGACGTCAAAAGGAACAAAAGCTAGCCAGCAAAATAAATTTTAACGGCAAAACAAACATATTTAACTTGAATTTTTTAAACAAATTTACCACAACGATAAGAATGGTCTATATTTACAAAATAAAATTAATATTTACAAAAAAACATTAATATTCAAAATTAATATTCGCAGTATATTTTAAGAAAAATCAATTTACGCAACAAGAGACTAAAAACATCGTGTAGCGCTTGATCATGCCTTTCCAACGATGCCACATATGACTCGGTGATAGTTGATGCTATACGCTTTTATCGACGATAACCGATACTAATATTCACAAGCGATCGCGGTAATTTTTAAACGCCCGTCACTTGCCCAATTTAAATTGCAAGTGAACAAAATTTTATCCAGACATTTCTCCAAACTATATAATGCTATAGAAAGAAAAAATTTCAATGTCGAAAATATTTCATATTCAACATTTAATATGCGTAATATCGAGAGTTTTCATCCAATCAACATCCGACCAAAAATCGACCCAACTCCGGTAAGAAAATAAAGTGAAGTAGGCTACGACTTGGGACAAGCAAACAGAAATCCGGGACCAGCAAACAGAATCAGGGTATAAAGTGAAAAGGCAATAAAAACGTTATTTCCACTGTAATAGCGTTTCTTTTTCTGGATTTTGGGGCAAATATTAGAATTTTTGGGGCAAATATAGAATAATTTTTTAAATGTGGTCGGTACACGGAATTAAACGAAAATTGATAATAATAAAAAAAAAAGTCCTCTTGGCGCAAGTAAACCCTACTTACTCATTAGGGGATATTTCCGGTAAGTAACACAACCTTTCCACCAAATACACTATTGATTTTTTTCATATTTATGAACATTAATAAGTCGTAATTTGAACTCAAAGATCAATTCTGCAGAAAGTGACTTGCATACCCCAAAACATATTTCGCTTGAGAAAAAATTTAAAGAAGCACAATTAACCATAAATCCTTATCATTTCAGATTAATTTATTAATTACCTATGACCCAACAATAGCGTGTCCCAATTTTATAGTGTTAGTTAATACAAATACTGTATTTTAATCAGATTGCTGAAAATGATACTATTAGGCGTAAACTACAAAATCTAATAAAACATTACAGCATCCATAGTGCTTTTATAAAAAGGTCAACGTCAACATTGCAATTCATAAAATAATTTATATTAACAGGACTATTAATGTAATACAGGGTGGTCCAACTTATTTTCATTGCGGGCCGAAAACAAGGTTTATTTTATCTTGTGGGCCAATGTTTTTAAATTGTGATTCTTAGGCTTATTGCTGGCAAATTATACATAGTATGGCATATATACTAACTTTATGAAATGTATACCTTTGTTCAGTTATGGTAGTTATGAAATAATTTCCACACAAAAAAATTGAGAAACAAAAAATAAAGTGATGTTGCTAGATTGAAGCAAAGCTGACTATCAGTTCGCGAGCCAAAAAAGCTGAACTCGCAGGCCAAACCTGCAGTTGGACCACGCTGATGTAATATATCAAAAAAAATCTTGGGTATAATTTTTTGATAACAAACAATAAGTGCGAGACACGTGTTGTCAGTCTGTTATAGTAAACACATTAGTTAGGAGTATCAAATTCCTTTGAAGCAAGATCTTTAGCTATTTCCTTTTCCAGTTGACTGCCTGAACTTTCGGCTATCAAAGATTCTTCTTCCGCCTGGATCTTTTGAACAGGAGAGTCCCCTTGTCTAAACGTTAAAAATGGTGAGAGCTTGTCATGGATTTCTTGTAGTCTTATAGGGCCAGTGTAATCCTTTAGATTTCGAATAGTTGTGGCAAGGGAGCCGTATGTATCAGAGATCAGGCGATGTGACAACAAAGTTCGCAAACAAGCATTAATATGTGGAATTGTGTCATCAACAAAAGCGTAACAGAACCTGACAAAGTTTTTCTTTTCAGCATCACTAAATGCTGGTTCTTCGGCCTGGTGAAAATTAAGGATAATATCAGTCACTCTTGATATGGATGCAGAGATAATAGGAGGAAGGTTAACAGCCATTGATAGAGCACAACATGTTCTTAAATAATTTAGAGAAGCCAAAATTCCATTTAAATAAACAGCTAGTGGAAGAAAATCCAATAAACCTATGGGAGGTTGTGGAGTAGCTGCAACACTAGATGTACTGAGAGACATCCCTGGTGTACTCAGGGTAGATGATGAGATAGATGTTGCTACAAGAGAAAAGGATAGCATATCAGTTTCAAAATCTTGTGTGGCCTGCTCTATTAATTTAATGCAAGTATCTAAAGCATGCTTATCAAAAATTGGTACAAGCAAGCATCTGAAGTCAGCCCCAACTCTGCTAAATGACTGACCAAAGTACATGCACTGACCAAGAATAGAATCAAGACGATTTCCTACACCGATTGCTAAACATCTTTTTAAAACACTAAGGAACCTATTGATTCTGTATAGGAGCCAGCAATGAAAAACTGAAGCTTCAGAAGGCATGTCTTCCATCAGAGAATTTTTTCCCTCAAACAACACTGTAGAGTCATCAGAAAAAATAGCACGATATTGAGTTACAATATCAAACAAGTGAATGCGACATACTTCAATAGTTCTAGTTATGCAATCATAGCAGTCAGTTTCAGTTTCACCTTGAGGAATATTACTAAGAATATTGTCTAGCCAACTGTTTCGTGCCTCAAGAAACTTCAGTCTAAGTTCAGTTTCAGTGAAACACTCAAGTCTTCTTAAGAAGCCAACAACACGTAAACAGACAGGGAGTTGAATGGATGACCGAAGCTGACCCAAAAGTTGATCAAGCATTAACTGAGCAGACTGTTGGATATCTTTAATAATTCCATTAATGACTGGTATTTCAGAAATAAATTGTTTTTTATCCAATCTTTTGACATAAAACAATAACTCAAGTGCATCTTCATAGTACTGATTTCTTACACAAGTGTCCATAAGTTGTGGAATTTCTAAAATTTCAAGTAGTTCAGTATGTCGAGTAAGAGTTAGGGAGTTTACATGTCTGATTGTACTTATTTCAGAAGCTTCTTTGGCAAAAGTCTTGCCATGTTTAGACAAGCCAGGAATTTTTTCGATTACGCTTTGTAACTTTTCTTCTACAATACTAAAGTCTTGAAATATATTTCTTGAACATTCTGCTGTTTGGATAAAAGTTTTGTAATTATGAAAAGCTAGTTCTAAGGTTTGACTCAGAACATTTGATTTCTCATCAGACAACCGTTGTGGTTCTTGGCTTAATTGTTGGATTCCATAGGAGCAAAGCTTGGATAAATACCGAGGAAAATCTGGGTTTGAGCGCTCTTCTTCGGAAAATTTATCCTTAAAAATAGATGTCAATACACTTTCATCATCAATATCAATATGAAATCCTTCCTCCATTGTCAATTTCACAATGAGTAAAAATAATGTTTTAGGAGTATCTAAAAGTAGAAAACACATTTTAAATGAGGTTTAGGTTTCACTTTAAAATAAATATTCAATTCAACATACTGACAAACTTTAATTGTCACTGCCCAAAGTACTCTTTGTGGTGCCAAAAATGTACTAAAATTACATTTTGGGTGTAAACTCTTAGCCACACCATTAAAAAAAAACAGTACAATGAAAAAACGGCTATCATGCGGTCAACATTTGAGCCAGAATCAACATTTTGCAAAATACTGCCCTAGATATACACTACTTTTTCAACTGACACTTTTTATTTTAACCCACTTATTGCAATGATTAAATGGTTATTAAACCAGTTATAATGTACTTCCTCATTTGTTAAATTAGTTTTAAGGGGTATTCAACACACACACTGACACACACACACATAAATAGGTCCATCAAAAGGGTGTTATTTGTAAAACAATTGAGAATAATGTAAGATAGCAGAAAGTATTTGCAGAAACTTCTAAAAATTTTGAATATTTTATATATAATTACTCTTAAGCTATTTAAATTTGGAAATTGTAGTGGCCCAGGTATTTTTATTAAAACTCAACTAAAGTAAAAAAACACTTTCAAATAAGACCATTCCCTGACATGTGCATTTGAATTCATTATTACAAAACTGTGCCAGTTTATTGTGATTTACAATCACAGTTCTCAATTCTGCTTCACTTTAACATATGGAAAATAAGGGCTTGATAATCTAGTTATATCAGTGTCTAGAAATATTACAGACACTTTGCATAGAAAAGTGCATATGAAATGGCATATACTAATGATATTTGATTCAATACTTTTTGCAGAATGGACATATTCTTTACCTTGGTTGTACTCTTGGTTTTAAGTCATTGTAAACTGTTTTATTGTTTTATCAACGTGGAAGAATTGACTGAATTAAAATATGGAATTGATATATTACATGAACCGGTCAATGAGGCAGAGGTAGAATACAAGGCAACTGTGCTTAGTCTTAATTATGAGTTTAAGTTTTTCTAAAGTTGTATGTGTTTTGCATTGTATTTTTACACATGGATGCTACTAGTTAGGTGGTAATCCTTTACAATACAAGACAAAATAAGTTTAAACAGATTAAGTTGGACATGGTGCTCAAATCCTCTACTGAAGAAAATTGACTATCTCAGTTAAGAAGGTTCCCACCAGAAATATTCAATCCAAAAGGGTAAAGGTATTTTTAAAGATCTTTGCCTTTAAACAGCCATATTTTGTCTCCTATTCTTCACATAAGACACTTTTTAGTCTTGCTACTGGATGGCAATATACATTTTGTTTTTGTTAATATCTCAGTCATTTCTAGATGGATTTTTACAATGTTGGACTTGTTTTTAAAGTATGAACAAGGCCTAACTGATTGTAGCTGTAACTTAAAGAGTAAATTTCAAAATTTATTTACAACAATAAACACCATTTTTCATTAATACTTTTGACAGTAAGTATCATCTGAAAAAAACTTTTCAAGCAAAAAGTGGTATTATTATTCATATTTTTGTTGATGTTGTAACTGCATTTCCACATACTATCACATATTTGATGTAAAATCATCGTTAAATGTGGTCAGGCGCAAAAAATCGCTCAAAACTTTAGTCGCGCTAACGGTTTTCAGCATTGTACTCCATATTTAGTCATGTTTTGCAAATAACGTTATTACAGTCGCGCAAATTTGGGCAGAAATGTTATCTCTCCATGCAAAATTTTCCACTCTGGTATCTATCAGTGTAAATAATTTATCAAATGGAAAGCCAAAATCCGTCGGAAGAAGACCTAAATGACCAGAATAAGGCACATACAACCTTTTACCAGTCACCACTCCTATACTTCATCACTAACTCTCATACTTAACCCTAACACAATATCTAACCACACGTTCTGGCATATTTTCTTTTCCCAGCATCTTGCTCATTAACTGGTGAGTTAATCCAAAAACGCATTCGCTTTTACTGCAACGTTAGTTGTGTCCGAATTCTACTGAAAACCAGTCAACGATGCACCCCTTACTGGCAACACATGTTTTTACTATGCTGTAAGCTATTTCATTGGAAGCAAACTATGCTGAATTATGTGAATGTACAATAAATCTATGAGCGACCTGGCAGTATGCACTTTGAAATGCAATGAGTTTGTTTAGTGGAGTTAAGATAGTACGCTGGTCATGTATCACCTGTTGAAATATACACACGTAATCACGCACTACCCACGACCACCACTAACCCCCCCTTGACTTTATTGGGCGTTGGTCTTAATACTATGTTTGTTTGTTTGGGTTTATTTGGTGCAATAGACAACCAACCGGGTCAATTTTGCACCTAGCTGAAAACCAACCTTCAGTCTAAACTGAAAAAGAAAATAAATTGTGTTATTCGATTAGTCACAATCTGCAACCAGAGTTTATAACAAACTCAGTTAGTAGCTTAATACTATTTTCATTAGGCAAGAGGTCCTTTAAGTTATATTCAACATTTAGCTTGTTAGAAAATAGTTTAAGATTATTTCTAATGTTATAGTATCCCTTGCAATAAACTAGAAAATGTTCAGTGGTTTCTGAGTGTGGCAAAAATCATACATTCCAATTGGGTGGCATCCAATCCTATACAGATGGTAGTTTAATTTGCTATGGCCTGTACAAATTCTATACATCATTGAAAAATGTTTGGCGCTCCTTCAGTTATGAACGTATAAATTAATAAAAAAACAGTCTTTAAATACCGCTTACCACAACGCAAATTATTTGGGTTAGAATGCTGGTTAGCGTTTGGGTGAGGGTGGGTCAAGCGTTATTATTAATAATAAACATAATACTACTTGAAACACCCTCACCCAAACGCTAACCCGCATCTTAACCCAAACAATATGCGTTGTGGTATGCGGTATTTCTTTGTTTTGTTTTTTTGCATAACTTTCCACGTACATAAGTGACAGTGACAGACCGCCAAATGTTTTTTATAGATTTCAAATTAATTCCACTAGTGTAAATATCCTTAAACCAAATCTTGTATTGTCCTCGAGTTTTTATTGACCTATACTGTTTATTCCATAGGTCAGAACAGTGCTCTTTAATTCGTTTTTTCGTCTCACTTACAGAGAGATTGGGCGCTCTTTCACTATTGTACGTAAAAATTAATAAAAAAAAAAACTTTCTTCAAATGCCGCATACAACAACGCATATTGTTTGGGTTAGGGTGCGGGTTAGCGTTTGGTTGCGGGTAAGCGTTTGGTTGAGGGTGGGTCAAGTTATTATTAATAATAAACATAATATTACTTGACCCACTCTCACCCTAACCCAAACAATTCACGTTGTGGTATGCGGTATTATTTTGTTTTGTTTTTTGCATAACTTTTCACGTACATAAGTGAAAGAAAGCCAGAGATTGTACGAGGCCGTTTTTAAAATGCAACCATCATTTCGTGGTTGTTGACTGGTACTAGTACCAGTAGTAATTTTTGCAAGGCGATCTGCCATTTTATTCCCAGCAATACCAACATGGCTGGGAACCCAAAGATAGTGGATTTGTATAAGAGATAAATTATCCTGCTTTAGATTTGTTGCATTGTAATTCCTAAAAATGTTTTCCCAACCATAACGATAAAACAACAATCGTGTTAGTGTTACTCATGCGTGACAAAACCTGGTGACTTTTCATGCAGTACGCAGTGGAGTATACTAAAAAAATGTTTTAATATTGTAATGTGTTTCTTCTAAAGTGTCGAAAATTTTTTTTGCTAGTTCACCAAAATAATCTGCTATATTTTTTTCCACAATAAAACGGTCAAAACCTTCCCATATTATAAATATTATAATATTTTTGGAAAAGTACTAATGTTTTGTTTTTTGGGGGGATTTTTTGTCTTTTAAACAAACTAAGGACAACAAGTTTTTTTGTTGATTGTTGACGATAAAAGTGCTAGAAATTGAAGGAAAAGTCCCCGAAATAACGACGTCATTCATATTTGTCATAGTGTTCACAATTTAAAATTGAAGTATCTTTTACGCTTGTGCACTAATTTAGCGATTGCCGATTACTCGATTAGTAGGGGTGGTACTAAATACCGAATGGTACCGATTGGAACCCAATAGTACTCATAGAATAATCACTAAATACCGAATGGACCCCAATGGAACCCAAAAGATTCCAATAGAACCTAATGTAGCTTGTAGGAGAATTAGGCCTACCGTACTAAATACAGAATGGTATAGGTACCGAACGGTAGGTACCGAATGGTAGGCACCGAATGGTACCGAGTGGAATCCAATGGAGCCCAACAGGACCTATGTAACTCGTAGGATTCTCACTAAATACCAAATGGTACCGAATGGAACCGAATAGAACCCATTGTAACTCGTATAAGAATCACTATAAATACCGAATGGAGCCGAATAAAACCGAAAAGAACCCATTGTAACTCGTAGGAGAATCACTAAATACCGAATGGCACCTAATGGAACCGAATAGAACCCATTTTAACTCGTAGGAAAATTACTTAATACCGAATGTTACCGAATCAAAATTTATAATTAAGTCAAAATCATCGCCCTAGTGATTATTGTTAAACCGCCTGATTAAACGCGATATACCGTACTGCAAACTTTGGCTATCTGTTAGTTGTTAAACATACTATAAGAAGTGATTAAGCTTTAAGTGACTGTTTAAAAGTGAAAATTGCAATGACGCTTTCTAAAAGTATTGCAATAACGCTCGTTTGAAACGCGCTCTTATCATTGCTTCGTGGCCATTTCTTGAAAAGTGAATCATTTAATTTATGTCCTACAAAAAAATAACTTTCTTTCTATTCAAGAGTCTTGTGATGCCTCTTGCTTAAGAGGGCTCATATTGCACTGTTTTCTCTTGCAACGTAGCAGCGGAACACACAATAAGACCTACAAAGTAACAATACCTTAAGCACAAAAAATCTATATAATCATAGTAATATCCATGACAGAATAAGATCGAAATTGTCTGAATAGGACGTACCTAAACCCTTAATTCATAAAATGGCTGAAACGCCCGATACCTTAAGGGGAGGGTAACGGACGATCGCGGGCCGTCGTTCTGGCTTCGGCCGTTTTAGTGTCAACGTTTGACGCCCTAGTTTGACCAGCGCCGTTAGGGCACCACTGTTTTGACACGAGATTGTTCACTACTGTTTGGGGTTAGTGGGGGTTAACGGTAGGGGTTAGAAATTGGGTTGAGTCACAATTACTAGGAGAGTTAGTGATATACTTTGGGATGTAAGGTTAAATGTTGTATTAGGCCTGATTCCGACCATCTGAGTTTGCAAAAATACAGAGTTTGCAAAAATAACGTGTTTGTTGTTGTGGTTTCAACAGTAAGCAATTTTCGTTTCCAAACTGAGTTATTCTTACATTGTACGCAGTTTTGTACCGGGATTAGGCCAATCTGTTTTGTGCCAATCTTAAAGTTTTACGTTTGTTAGCAATTCCCGATCAATATATCTCACAGCTTTTTTACTTAAAATATGAGTTTTTAAATAGAAGTACAATGGGTTCTATTGGGTTCAATACGGTATTTCGGTACCATTCAGTACCATGCGGTATTTAATGATTCTCCTACGAGTTACAATGGGTTATATTAGGTTCAATACGGTACCATTCAGTATTTAGTGTTTCTATTACGAGTTACAATGGGTTCAATACGGTACCTTTCGGTTCCATTCGGTACCATTTGGTATTTAGTACCACCCGATTAGTAGCAGGGTAGTTCAGTAGGCGCTCAGGCGCTGGCTCTTAAGGCGAAAGCCGACGGCTGCCTAAGTCTTATACATGTGCACGTACCGTGTAGGTATATGACTCTAGCAAGCAGCTCAAAATATCACAGTGTAACATATAAGGATATAAAGAAGATACTGATTACAATACCTTAAATTACATAACTTCATCACCAATAAGATGCTTAACAGTTTTAAACACACTTCTATATTAGTTTCTTACCACAACTGTCTCCTTACTCACTTGCATTGTAAATTTAATATTTATTACAACTAAGGCTGATTTTGATTAGTGAGTGGTATACTTTAATTATATATTTCCCAAAACTTTGCAGAAACTTCTAAAAATTTTGAATATTTTTTATATAATTACTCTTAAGCTATTTAAATTTGGAAATTGTAGTGGCCCAGGTCTTTTTATCATAAAAACTCAACTAAAGTAATAAAACACTTTCAAATAAGACCATTCCCTGACATGTGCATTTGAATTCATTATTACAAAACTGTGCCAGTTTATTGTGATTTACAATCACAGTTCTCAATTCTGCTTCACTTTAACATATGGAAAATAAGGGCTTGATAATCTAATTATATCAGTGTCTAGAAATATTACAGACACTTGGTATAGAAAAGTGCATATGAACTGGTATACTAATGATATTTGATTCAATACTTTTTGCAGAATGGACATATTCTTTACCTTGGTTGTACTCTTGGTTTTAAGTCATTGTAAACTGTTTTATTGTTTTATCAACGTGGAAGAATTGACTGAATTAAAATATGGAATTGATATATTACATGAACCGGTCAATGAGGCAGAGGTAAAATACAAGGCAACTGTGCTTAGTCTTAATTATGGGTTTAAGTTTTTCTAAAGTTGTATGTGTTTTGCATTGTATTTTTACACATGGATGCTACTAGTTAGGTGGTAATCCTTTACAATACAAGACAAAATAAGTTTGAACTTCTTATAAAAGATATCTGAATAACTTTGCAGGTAAATTTATCTGAAGGTTTGAGTCTACCATCAAAGCATGGACAGTTTTATTTCTGTAAATTGCCTGACAAGGCAAGGATTATGGCCGATAATGCTGACCCAAAGGTTTGTTTTAAAAAATAAATAAAGTTTATAACTATTTGCTTTGTTCTTTTATCAGTTTGTTTATTGAGACGACAACTAAAATTATATGGGCCGAAAATTTATTTTCGGGACATATCTTGTTTTTGCCGCTATTCTTTTTTGTTTTCCTATGGTTTCCTATGGTATGTTTCAGACCGATTTTTGTCCGAAGCTTTATAGAAAAAGTAGACATCGTAGAACCTTCAAATTTTCAGACATGGCGTAGAGTGGTATGTAGGTGCTTTGTAGAAGTTTATGAGGCTGCACCCCCAGGGGCCTTTACTTGGGGGGCAAAAACCTGAAGTATTGCGTTTTAGCTCCTTCTAGCTAACGACTGCCATCTAACAGCAGAAAAACTTTTATACAGAATTCGTTCACATTCGCTTGCTTTGTCCAGCTTGTGAAGTGAAGAAGCGACTCACCTCCTGCTATGCTTTATTGTCCCGCGCGTGAGACTTTCATTGTGCGAAGTGGCACGTCCTAAACTGGGCTCGTGCGACTTGCATTTTAAAACGAGGCTTCTCCTTAGTAAAATTACTTAATGCTGTTCAGAAATAACTTATTTTACCGCCGCAAATTTAAATGCGAAATCTGGTGGCAACTCTAATCCAACATATCAACACCAGGCCTACACAACTAAAAATTGTGTGTTGATATGTTGGATTGGAGTAACATACTATACAGGTGCAAATAGCAAATATTCTCCAAATACGATTTTTCCAATATTCTCCAAATCGTATTTCATCGTATTGTCGCGGTAATACACAAAGAGGTAAGGCCGTGAATAAAGTTTCACCCACCGTACAATTAACGGAGGGAAGCATTGCGAGTAGAGATGTTCAAAGCGGAATATCGGCGACTCATTTATAATGCTTGCTTTCAATGCGGCGTTAGTTTTTTTTCGGGCGACCAATTACTTCGCGATAAGCTTCGACTAATAATTAAGTGTCAATAGGGTGTATTTACCGCCGCAAGTTTAAATGCGAAATCTTAAGGCAGTATGCGCCTCTCTGTTAGCACCTGTTGTGCATCTTGCTCCAACCAGCATACTACCAACATCAGGCCTAAACATCTAGCAAAACTTTCGATTTAATAGTTTGCGTATTGAGAACATAATAGTGTTTTTCATATTGTTTAAAACTACAGATTTAAAGCCTGTTTTAACAGTGATTGCTCGGCCCAAGCCATGGTAAAAAATTACTGAGTAAAAGTTTGCAAAAGTATAGCAAACCATAGGCGTTAAACCATTTTTAGTCTTTAAGAGAATAATAATATTTGCTTTTCAAACACGTAAGCTGGTCAAAATTTAATAAAATGACCATACGCAATATCTACGTAAATTCTATTTATCAAATATATGTTTTGATCATTCCCCAAATTCTACGCCATATTTGAACCCCTTTCGCATCAAAGGCATAAGTTAAGTGGGGAAGTTTTCGGCCCATATCTGTTTTTGCTTGCAGAAACAAGTTAAGGAAAATAGAAAACATAATATATAATATAAAGTACACAATACAAAATATTAAAAAAAAAAATAAATAAAAAAAAAAATAAAATAAAGTAAAAATTGAAAATAAACACTAAGCCCTGAAAATAAACCCCCTGACAAAATATACAACAACCGCAACCCCGTCTAGTTTATTATCTTTTTGTAAACCTTAATGAATTGGATCTTGCAAAAGTTCAGATAGAAGAAAAAAATTCAAGGAAATTGAACTGTATTTGTGCTGTAATGTCTGCTAAGTTGAGCAACTCCTGGCAAATGTTAGCTATAAAATTTAAGTTAAAAAAGCTTGTTGAGGTTTGCTGTGTCTTAAATCTGTGATTTTGCCTTCAATGATACATTACATCACTGAATTTAGGATTATTTTTCGATTCTAAATCCTTACAATACAAACAGGAAGTTAGGGACCCTGCACAGTTATTTTAAGATCATCATTTTTTATAGTTGTAACACTTTTTTTATAGGAGAAAAAAATACTTTTGGTCACATGTTTTATTCAAATGTTAAACCTTAGCACAATTTAAAACTCCTATGTCAGCTATCACAATAACAAAACTAAATTTAATATTCTTGTCAAGATACCTGATTTTTCTAGTAGAAATTCCAAATATACTAACACAGCCTGTGTGCAACTTTTTAATCATTAAATAGGCTATCAGTTGTAGAAAATTACCCTGGTTTTAACCGTTTTATTATTTAATTTTTAATGGTTTCTTTTTTTTATTGTTTATTAGAAAATCCTAAAATCGATTCATACTTTTAAAGATCTCAAGACTGTTGATAAAAACAGATATAAAATATAAAATAAATCATTCCAATTAAGAAACTGATGATACCTATAAGGCGAAATATGTATTTGTGTAAAATTTTAATCAAATATTTTATGTTTTATATCTGTTTTTATAAAGAGTCTTAAGATCATTAAAACATAATAAAATGGAAAGTTTGTGAGTCGGCAGTCGGTCGTCAGCATGTTCGCGTTTTAGGGAGACAGACAGAGCAACCGTGGCTCATTTTGCTCCCTCTTAAGTGAGTCGCCGGGCAAGTGGGAAAAATAGAAAGAAAGTTGTGTGCTACCAGACAGAAAAAAATTTGTTTCTTTCTATGAGAGAAAGTCTTGCATCTCAAGCGAGCGCCGTCGCAAACCGGTCACGGGTGACCAACTTTAAGGCGTTTGTTTGCAATTCTGGATCGATAAATGTCGCTACATATTTTGTCTGACGTTGGGCAGCTTAATTAGGCGTTTAGTGCAAAGGTTTCGCAATTTTCACTTTTTTAAACATACTTTATATAAACATCAGGAAACCTACACGGACACCTACAACAAACCGTTTTTAACCACGCAATACTTGCTGCAGTTTATCAGTAAGCATTTGTTTTTTCAATGAGGATTTTTCTCAGGTTTGGCGCAGTTTAGCACCGGGATTATGTATATCACGCTATCAAGCAGGTCTAAACAATTGCTGCTACAACCTAAAGTTTTACATCTGAGAGTTATTCTCAATTGACAAATGTTACAGGGTTTCGTTACTTAAAAGATGTATGACACCCAAGTGACGTGTGATATAGTCGATTATTTAGTCGTACCATATCAAAAACATTACACAGCATTATACTTTGTTTGCATGTTAAATACAGAGGGCGCGCTTGCGACTTCTTGCAAAACCGACACCAAGAATTAGATCTTTAGAGCCGCGCAGATCACATAAATCGCATAATTAAACACGCCATTCCATTAATGCCGCTTTCACACAGGCTGTGGTGTGTTACTCTGATTGTGGGGAGGCATTAGGTTAATCTTTTTTGTTAGACACATTTAGGGATGTTCAAAGTAGAATATCGAATCCAATTCTGCCATTTATTTCAGGTAATTGGAACCGATATAATTTAATGTTTTACCGCGGATTGTTGCGCCTAATTGCACAAACGCGTGTGGTAAAATTGGCCTGTCGCTGCGGCGACCAATTTACAGTGCTTGCTTTAAATGTAACTTAAGTTACTTAAAGTCAACTTTAGGCCAATATTCAGCGAGGTTATGCAGTTATGCGCAGTGTAATTGTCAAGAATTTGTTAAGTGAATAGTAACTTTGTATTCTTTGCAGTACATTATTTGACTGCATAACATATCACGTTAGTAAAAAAATAAGCCTTAAGACCCAACAATGCTTGAAAAAACAGGACCGAATTGCTTAAGACTTCTGTGTGCAGTGTTGCATTGTACTCACTATTGGCAAAAATAGAAGTTTTTTCAACAACCTGGACAGTTGACATATTACAGCTTACACAACTGCTTCAAATGAAAGTTGTTAAGAATGTTAAACATATTGGAGATTTTTTTATTATAATGTACACATGTTAGAAAATTGTTTGGGCGATTTATTGCTGTGATTGTGGGCTCTGTGGGGTAGATTAAGATTAATCTCTTCCCCAAACAAAATCGAGGTTAAATAATTTAATAAAAATATACTAGGACTCGCTATTCTGGATTCGTTATTCTAGATTCAAAACCTATTACTCTAGAATACCTTGGGATTCCACTTTGAACATCCCTACACATGATATGACATTACCTGAAACACATCACATGATTTGAATTTTCTATTTAGTGACACGCAGTGCAAACGTTTAATCATCAGCAAATTTGTTATGACTTTACAGAATTATGTTTGCATTTATGCGTCTTACGAAGTTCTTACGCTATCCGTAACATTACTTTTTGGGTATATTCTGATTACCACATTTACCTTCCATAATCATGGGCTATGACATGAGGCCAGCAGTTTAACATGTAACACTGTAATGTGCAATAGTGATAGAGCCCACAATATGTCGGATTGTTTCATTAAATTCAGGATACACTTCGTACATTATGGTGATTATTGTGGTGTAATTAATTTTTAACCAGTTAAAATAACTGGTAAATATTCTATTCAACCTGGGCAACGCCGGGTATTTCGTCTAGTGTGTTATAAAACAAGAATCTTTCTTCTACATTTTATTGTCTGCGTGAGTTTCCTTCCTAAAGTGTTTCAGCTCATACTTTTAAAGATGTCAATTTAAAAAACACAGGTTTTCTATGCAGTCGTAGTCATATTAATTAATAGTGAAGCAAATACAGTTTCATAACAAAATGTAAATAAAATAATTTGCACCAAACATAAAAAATAACTTTCTTAATTTTATGACAGGAGCGAAGATTACCTGTTGAATATCCAGTCAGTTTGCTTTTGGAGTCATTGAAAAACGGTGCTTGTTTAAAAAAATCTAAAGGATGGTGGACTTATGAACTATGTTATGGAGAATCGATCAAACAGTATCACAGTGATGGTAAGCAATTAGGATAACATATGACCTGAAACTTTTCAACTGATAATAGAAATTTTTTTAAGTAAAATCCCAAGGTATTTTACAATAATAGCTTTCAAATTTAGAATAACAAATCCAGAATAATGAATCCTATATATATTTTTTATATTTACTTAATATGTTTATTTTCGGTGGATTAGCTATAATATACTTTTAGTGAACAAACATAACACATATTCTTTAGTAACAAAACAACCATTTGCTAATGTATCTAATATCCATGTTGTGACCGAAAAATTAAATTACAACTTAATATATACTAAACAATTGCCATTTACAGCAGTTATTTAAGTTGTGCACAACTACACATCAAATAAAACATAAACAACACCCTGTTGTTGCCCAAACTAATTTGTTTGGCTGTATTATATAAAAGCAATGCAACACAATAAACTTTACAAAAATTGTCTTTTTTGTAAGACATTGTTGTGTTTTAGTTTTAATTTACCACTACCATGATCTGTTAACTAGGCAGAATACAAAGTTATTTTGGTCACAACGTCAGTAATGCATTATTACTATTAATTAACAATCACGTTGTGGTGTAAGTAACCTCACTGAATGTTGGCCCAAAGTTGAAAAACCTTAAGTGTACTTTATGCGTTTTACAGTTGAATGTTATGGTTGCATCTTAAATGCCTTTAAAAGAAATTGTGAAATCTATGCACCTAGCATTACATGTATGAAACTTACACAATAACATTTAAGTGACATAGTAAGAATATAAAAGCCCTTTACCGAAGTAGGTATCATTACCTACTTATTTATGGGATTTGATATTCTTACTACAACTTCCAACCATTATGCTTCAAAATTTTGTATTGGGCCCAAAAAATGTTGACTTTGCATTGCATGGGTGTACAATAAGTACAATAAGGCCAAACTTTCTGCAGTTTAACAAATAAATTATAGCGGATTTAATTACGTGACATAAATGGCAAATTTGCATTTTGAATCCAATTTAATTTGGATACCGTATTCAAATCCAACTTAAATTCAATATTTTACTTTGAACATCCCTACTGGCAAGGCCAATATTGTACTTTAAGATTCTTGATATCACATTTGCAGCAGTTGTTCTACTATTCAGTTCTCATCCAGTTCATCACTTTAACTGCTAATTCCGTAACTAGAAAACCAGCACCTGTCAATAGGCCACTTAAGTCAGTATGACCTTTAAAACCCTATTCAGCTGCCATATTGGTACCCAATTTAGATGAAATTCCCGGTATTGCCCAGGGTAAATAGTATTTACCAGTTTAATTTTAACTGGTAAAAGACTTAGATGTGTATCCAAAGTAGGGAGGCTTCCGAATCGTCAACTAAGGGAATTTTCCTATGTTTAATGAATAATAACGTCATAAAATAGTGATTTAATGACATCATAAATAGGAAAAAATAGTCAAAAAGAGCCAATAAGCGTCCAGCAAAAGCCAACCATAATATGCAAAGAAAGCACAGGTGTCACTACACTCCTGTCAGGTGCCAGCGAGCAAAACCACTTAGTGTGCAATCACTAACTTTAACTGTGCTAAATTACAAGTACAACTTTTGCCACCTACAATAATATTATTTGTTTTTTGGTCAATTTATACTTTAAAAAGAAATAATACTCCGCAATCTTTCTGATATTGGTTATTTGGAAAGTAGTTGAAGATAACACTGTTTAGTGCATACTTTCTAGTTATATAATTATGTTGCCTATCTTCAATATACTTTTAACAAAAAGCTAGGTATTTTCTAATTGGAAAGATGGACTTGGGTTTCGGAACATTGATTTCTGTGAACTGAGTTAGGCGGTTGCATGGTAGATTAGGGAAAAAAAGATTAGCATGTTGCTTGATATTTTAGATATTTTGGGCAAACAATCAGAAGATTTCAGCAAACAAGTTGTAAGGGCATTTATTGATAGTGGCAGGGAATGGAATGAAGTGCAATTATTGTGCCAAATAACATATTTACTACTACAATAACTTTTTAAATATATTATTTTTGGCAGACGGAGTTTTGAATGACAATGTGATTGATTTGGGGAAATACCAATCTGATTTTGATTGGAACAGTGAACCTAAAAAGCAATTTAAACACAACAAATTGCAAAAGTATCACACACAGTTATATAAAAACGGTACAAAGTGTGACATACACAACCATTTTAGAGAAACTGAAGTCCGGGTAGGTAAAAAAAGAAAAGATATATCTTGATAACTGTAACCTATTCTATAGTTGGTAGTGTGTGGAAGTTAAGGTTTACACACTGCATTTTTGTGCAAAAATTGCCCAAATCACACCCAAGGCTATGACCTAAAAGCCTGTTTGGGACTATAATGGCGCATAAGCTTAAGCAGTGTGACCATATTGTGACTATTTACCTATTTTATTGCGGCTCTTAAACTGCATTATTTTTTTGGTGTGTATAATACAAAGTGTTACGCATGCAGAATAACTTGCCTGGGTAGTTACTATTTTTGTTGTCGTATTAGACCACATTTTTCTATGCAGAATTAGACCATTTTGCTTTCATTAGAATCAACCTGCTAAATCAGTCGTTCCCCACATTTTTTGTGTAATAGACCATTTTGTGGTTTTGCTCAAGGCTGCATATCCCTAGATTAATACAGTTTAACATATCACCTGCAAGTGTTTCTCCTATAAAATAATCTAGCATATTTGTCTGTAAGAACATAGGAGATTGGTAATTTCACATCTATACTAAATATTGATATTAGCAGTAACATAAAAAGCTTTACAATATTTGGTCAGCTTCGAGAGTTTCCCTAAAGAATAAAAACCCAGTGTTGTTAATTAAGTTATTTTTAAATGATCTAAAGCCTGGGTCTTTGGTAAAGTTTAGTCATTTATAAAATAATGTAATTGCAAGACATCATTTATAACTTAAAGCCTGTCAATTCCAGTGCAAACTGTCAGTTTACCGAGTTAAGCCCAACTCATTTTCATTGTACTTTAGTAAAGTCCGAGTCAAATGATATGCAGGGAAAATTGCACTCTTAGTTTGCTTTTGTATACTAAGCCAGGATGCAAGATGGGTAGTTTGGTTTTACGATTTGTAATATACATATTCTTAAACGCATTCAAGCTTATGGACCACAAAAATACCCCTCTCGGTTCATGGACCTCATGTGGATCCATGGACCCCTGGTTGGAACATCTATAATAAATGTTGGAAGGTTTATCAACATCATTGCACTGAAAAGTTTATTTATTAAAACCTTTATTGTAAATAGTGACTAAGCCATGATATATTATTCACAATGGCTATGTTGTAACATGATCTGAAGTAGTATTGATGAGCGATTACAGCATACTTGTAATGGGATACCAGGTGCCTTGTGTGTTATTGGTGATTAATGTTTATGTTGCCTAGTGTGGTTTTATAACACTTGAATTGCTAATTTGTGTGTTTATTTAAGTGAGAAAAACAGAGGTATTTAATATTTCTATATTACTGTTTTGCCTTTATCTTTAAAATTTTTCGACACAAACCTACTCAGTTTGCATTTTAACCAGGCCATGACAAGGAAAGGTGCTTCATATTTTCCAAGCTAACAGACATGAGGCTCTTTGTCTTTTGTTTGACCTATGCTTCATCTAGCAATCTCCAACAAATTTCCCATCCCACAATTTTCTGTATTGTATTTTTACTTAATTTAATAAATTCGCTAATTTATAGTAAAAGGATACAAAGAAAACAAATAAATTGATATACAGAAAAGAAAACTTACAGCCGTTTTAAATAATGGTTTAAATTTAGTAGTTTACAAGAAAGTTTTGCTAATTTTCATTTTAATTAAAGCATCGCTCATTAAAGGTGTGGCGACACAATTTTTATTAGTCTAAGTTTCTATAGTTAGAGCATTATTTAGCACCTTCAGGTGTTAAACAGGCACAGCGGTGTTGATAAGGTGTCAACGTTCAATTTGGGGCTGCAGTTTTGGACAAACTATGTTTAGCGTTATAACAAGATGTGTTGAGTGGAACATGTTTTGACAAACATGTCAAAAAATATTTTTCATCTTATCTCGAATGCTTAACATACCACTTTTTTTTAAAAGGCTTGCATATCAATCCCAGTCTGATAAAAAGTGTTTTATCTGTGATGCCAGTTATTTTCAGGCACTCCAAAACACCCTTTAATGATTGTTTGTACAAGAATACACATTGGTCCTCAATTTTTAGCAAGAATCTATTAGAATTTTGCAAAATTATATTCTTTATAGGTCACTAGTTTATCCTACTAAACAGTGGTCGAATATCAAGAGTGAGAGTCCTGTCCTAACTAAAAAAATTTGCTGTTAGGTATGTGACAGCATAACCCAATTATTGAAAGATAGTATTAACCAAAGCATTTTATTTTGTTTTTATATATTGTACAAAGGTAATTTTCAACTTTACAGAATCGTTAGATTTTTTTGCTTAGAATATAAAACTACCAACACAACTTATAAACAATTAAAGTGTCTATGTATTATTATCTCTTGGCTTTAACCCTTTTTCCTGCTTTTCACTGTCCAGATACTTAAATGATGGCTAAATAAGTACTATTATGAAAATACAAATCAATTGTTCAACTGAGTGTAAAAAAATAATTAAACATAAATTAGGGTAAACTACAACCTTGTTTAGTGAAGGTTTATCAATGTGTCTGCATTCATGTTTTTTTAGTATTACTGTGACGAGTCAGCCAGCGTTCCTTACATTGAGCGAGTTGATGAACCATCCACATGCTCTTATGTTGTGATTGTGAAAACTAATTTAATTTGTCTCCACCCTCACACTCGACTTCTATCTACATCAAAGTCTATTGCTATAAGTTGCCAGCCGCTATTGACTGAAGACAAATATTCTCGATATGTTGTACAACATAAAAGTAGGAAAGTTAACTTTTATGAACTTTGTTTTTTTTGGTTAAGTTTTGTAGTTAAAACTGTTTTTATTGCACTTTAGGGCAAAAAATAAAAAAGGGAAATGAAATTACACTAAACCCTTGAAATATACCCCCGGTCTAATTATTTATGCAATTAACTAAATAATCACTGTTTTGTCGCTAAAGATGTTATTGTATAATGTTTAAAGAGAATATTAAGCAATCATACAATGAGGCAAGTGAACTACTTAAGAAGAAAAGGGACAGAATTAAAGGCCTTGTAGAAGACTTGAAGGTAAATATTTAATCTCAATCATAATTGTTTGACTCACTGTTTGACACGCATTGTTTCTATTTTTAGGATCAGATTTTACCAATATCTGAAAAGGTTGCTTTGGGTTAGTATTCATTTTTTCTTTCTTGTTGTTAATGAAACAAATTCAGTACACATATTTTTTAGGACAGTTTGTTAACATTAACAAGGATCATAATCCATCTGAGAGTGAAAAGAAACAAGCTCAAGAAACTGCACTCGATTTTATAAATCGATTTGTTGAGGAGTAAGTATTTTATCTAGGATAGAAAACTGTAACATAGCTTTGAGTCTTTCCATTATTTATACAGTTTGTAAAGAAAGTAATAAATTAAGGTTTGTGTATTTGTTTCTGCATCCATTAAGTTAAAACTGGATTTAAATATTTTTTACCCAAATTTGTATGTTTGTTTTTGACAGAAATAGGTTGAAAAAACTCTCTCCAGATTCAAGACTTCAACTGGAAAAACTAGTTGCTAAATCTGTTTTGCGTCTACATTATTTACCAAGTGCTGACATGGCAAGAATTGTAAGTACACAGACTTTGTGCCGCTCTTTAATAGTTTTACTGAGAAAAAAATATTTTTTTCTTTAATGAAATTTGTAGATTCAGTTTGAGATTTCATCATACTTGGAGATACAAAATACAATTCCTGATGATTTTTTTGTCAAAGCTTTTCAGTCACTTGGAATTTCTGTTGCACAGTCACTTGAAAGTAAACCAAAAGGTTCATAATTTTACATAAAACCTAACTAAAATAGATTTTTTAATTTTTAATCATGCAATGCCAAACCAAATAGCTATACATTCTATGCAATTACAGCTAACCTATATTGCTTTGTAGAGAACGTGAAAGTAAAAGTTAAACATATCAATGCTGAGCTTGGTGAAATAAACGAAGAAAATGAACAAGATCCAATGATTCAACAACTTGAAGAGGACATCGGACAAGAACTAGCTAAAGCTGGTTTTACTTCACCAGGTGATTTACTTTACTAACGCTATAATCAGGCCATACCTGAGAATACCTAAACATTTTTTATGACATGTTTTTAAATGTAGAAAAAATTGAGGTGCACTTTATAACGAATAAAGACCCAGAAGAACTACAGATGACTAGAGACCAAGCACAACAGTTTAAAGAAATGCTTGTTGAAGTTGTGGTGAGTTAATCCTTGTTCTAGGTCATTGGATTTTAACACGGAAAGTTAACTCGAAATTTTGCCGTCTAATATCTCCAGAAGTAAAGAAGATAATATTCTATCTTGTTTGTAGCTGATTTTAAGATCGAAAACCCAATTAGAAGTATGAATATTTCAAGTTAATTTTTTTTACAAAATTTGCACGTCTAGTAAAATATTGTTAAAATATACATAATAGTCAAAACCGATGTTGCACTGAATGTGTTATATTGGAAATCACCTAGACCCTGTTGCAAGATAAATGTCGACCTTAATTCCTGATCAGTAACAGCAGAATAGTCTAACTAAGCTAGTAATTCAGCCCAGACATTATGAATGATTCATTCGAATTAAGATATATTGACAATGCCTTTTCCGGCGAAACATATATGTACTTTAACATCTATAGTAGTGTCTAAATGAATTACTAGCTTTGTTAGACTATTCGTTTAATAGTCAAAACCATTTACAAACTGCACATGAAAATAAATGTAAATGCTGCTTACCGCGTACGTGTTTTTTGTTGCTAGTTCGAAGGGTTTACCAAACTTTTTTCATAAATGACTAAATAACTGTAAGGCCTGGCGACAAGCCAAATATTTATTACGTTTGACCATCACGTACTACAATGAAAACTGTGACTAAATACTTCAGTAAAGGCAATGCCCGCGCCGTAGTAGATGATGCACACTGGTTGATAACGTTAGGTTTAGTTTAGGGATGTCCAGCGCCTAATGTTTAGGTGCGGCCCACCACCTAAATGCGCAGTACTTGACGTCATCTCATAGTTTTTATGAGACTCTAATCGAGTCTAATACCACTTTTAACACATTTTTTTGCCAATTTTTAAAGTAAACGACATGTTAGGTCATGGGAACTCCTCTTTATGCGGTTTGCGCGATTAGCCTGAGATTTACTTGCATATGTGCGCACGAGTTTGCTCAAGAATCGCCGATGTTTTTAAGATTAGTTGTTTTATGACATCACTATATGGCATAACCTATTACGTCACCTTTGAAAATGTTTATGGCCCTTCCACTAAAAAACGGATCCTCCCCTAGTTTTATGTAGCCATTTCTCATAAAATTTAATTTATTATTTTCTGTGGCCCATTATAGTGAAAGGTTGGACATCCCTAGTTTAGCGTCGTTTTTACCTTAAGATAGTACTGTATTTTAAGTTTGGAAAAATGTATTGAAGGGTTTGACATGTCTCGTTTTAATGGTGCAATTTGCTAATTTTTCTGTTTCAAAATATGCTTTTATATGATAAACATATCAACTATATGCAAAACACTAAGAAATGCTTTTATCAACTTAGCGCTTAGACTGACGATGCCTACACACTAATGATTAGGGCGAATATTCTTTCCTTGCCAAAAAAGGCAAATTCTTGTCAAAATTTACACGTCAGGTCAAAATTTGTCAAAATTATTTTCAAGTCAAAATCGATTTAAAATGTACATAAAATGGTTTACAAAATAAAAAAAGTATAATCAGCTTTCTGAAATGTTGTTCAGTTAAATTTTCATAAAAAAAAATAATTTTGAATTACATTCGACGGCATCTTAACTATATTATATCCTCATTAGAGCAGTATACGGTGTACGCTTTGTTAATATTCTGCAATCATTTTTAACTTGTAGTTCAACTGTTACGTGTGGTTGACGACGCCAAGACAATATGTTTCAATCAATTTATTCCAAATTGGTCAAAAATTTCGTCCAAAAAAATTAAGACAGAGTTGTCAAAGTTTAAATTTTCTTAGGTCAAAATTTCTCGGTCATAAAACAATCTTATAAAACAATGCGTTGTTTAGATCCATATATTCTTCATATGTCCAAATTTATAAATCTCTTATGTTTTACGCCGTATCAATCCCAGGCTTTTTTTTTTTTGATGAAAATTTTAACGTTTCTTCGTATTGCAGATTACAACACTAAATTCCCTGACATGTCTCAACTTTACTGTATGATTGTTTTCTGCATGATATACAATGAACATATTTGTTAAATAATTTTATTAATTGTAAAATTGCAGGGTGGTGTTTCATTGGAAAATAATGAAAAGTCTAGGTATAACAGACTTCATGCCAACTACAATATGGTTTTTAAAAATGATCTCGCTCAGTTTAAACAAGAAGTTTCTGAAAGCGAAGAAATTGACAACAATTGAGTTCACAGAAGACGATACTTTTTGTATTTGTGCAATTCCTATTTTAATTTTGGGTTATGGTGTCATTGCTACTCTTTAGCGCTTTCGTGTATGTGTGTGTGTCACAAGTAATCCTACCACAACACGAGACACAGTATATATTTTGGGGAAATTGTGCTTCCACTTCTGACGAGCACATATCAATTTAAATAGGTCATTATGCCTTTCACATTGCCAGTAGTACGAGTGCAGTTTATTCGTGAACTACAATGATCACAACTTAGCCTTTCCTGTTTTTTGGATGCATTATTTCTAAGCAATTTCAGTTAAATAAGTTATATAGTGTATTAATGATTTCTGAAAACAATCTTTTTAGTAGGTATAATAAGTTTACCACAAATTTGTTATTGCTGGAGTTGGTATGTCCAGTCACTGTGAATATTTTGTAGTTGTTCGACTGAATATATCAGACAAATGCATTGGTGATATAATAAATGGCTTAAACTAAACGTTTGAATTGTCCGCTTCCGTGTCTCGAGATTAATTCAAGGATTCCGCAAGAAACATCACCCGAATATGTAAGCAAGACAGCCGTCCCGTCCGATGCCCATTAACCTCATAAACAGGGTCATATAAGAAAATTAAAACGAGCACATGCAAGCGTTACGTTTTCACGGGGGCCTAGCTTTACTTTAGTTTTAAAAGCTTCGTTTATTTTTAATGGAATTACTATTTGTTGACCTGACCAGATGGATTATCTTGGTCACCACTGTTATGTCGGACGAGTACCGACTTGCTACAGGGCATGGACTGCAATCCGATACTATCGAAAATCGCTAAGAGGCCATGCACTCCAACTGTATTTTATGACTATTATAAATCAGGGAGTCAAACCGTTTGACTTTCCGGTTCAGGTTCGGCTCGGGTTTAAGGATTTTTGCGGAATCCGGTTTAGTTCCAGTTTTGGTTCGGAGCAATCTAAAAGTCCCGTTCGGTTCGGCTAATTTTTTTTCAAAACCGGTTTATTAAGTTCCGGTTTGGATACAATATGAGTTGCGTTGAACGTAAAAATGTGGGTCATGTTAAATGTACATAATTATCGAATTGTAACTCGTATTAAATTTAAGCTTCGTGACGTCTTCACAAGAAGCAGTTGCTCATATTAAAGTATCTAAAAAAATAAAAAGAAACCTTTTATTTAAAACATTTATTTTTTTATCAAGTGTTAAACATGTCATACAGTGTTCCCTTTTAGGGGCGCATTTTTTCATTGATGTTTGTAGCTAAAATCAAGTAAACAAATCAAATCCGCAATGACGATTGTGACGTAATACATATTTTGCTGTAGATTAAAAAATAAACTGGCACAGCAGATAGCAAGGTTGCAGACGTTTGCCTTCGCGAAGTTTATGTAGAATATCACGCCTTGCCACAAAGGCACGTCAAACCAACGGGTTACTGCAGGTCAACTAGTCGAAGGATAATAATTTATAACAATAGGTAGCCTAGATCAGTGTTTCTTAATGAGGTGAATGGTTCACCCAAGGGTGAATAAATTTTTTGCAGGGGTGGACCAACCAGAAGGGGTGAATAAGGGTGAACCGTCAGAAATGGAGAATAGCTTACGAGCAGGGTGGATATTCCGGGTGTCCAATCTGTTCAGTGAAGTATAGACATTTTATCATATCATGAGAAGGGTTAATGAAATCTGGAGATATATGCTAAGGGTGAACAAAACTAAAAAAGTTTAAGAAGCACTGGCCACATAACGTCACACTGGTCAGTGGTAGTCGACAACTTTAGCCTACGAGTCCTACGACAGTGGTCGGCAAACTGTTTTTGTCTCGGCCCAAAGTACTCTTTTTAGAGCTATTGACGACCCCGTACGTAATAACACTTAGAGGCATTATAATGGCGTCACAAAGATATGTCACAAAACAATTGTTCTCAGAAACACCTGTTAAAATCCAGTTTAATTGAACGCGTATCGCGACAAAAATTGGGTATATTTGTTTTAAATGGGCAAAACTTTAATTAAAAAGATACGTGGCGCATATGGCACATAAAACGATTCGAAAACTGCTCGAAATATCGGCATTTATAGTACGGTATAAACAGAAATTGGACTGTAAAGTTATGAGTTACACGACGCAAAAAAACATAGAATATCGCCTTTGGGCTAATTAGCTATAAGTAAAACTGATAAAACTACATAAAATTCCTACATTTGACGTCACAAGTAACGTCAAGTAATTTAGGAAACGTGTTGTTCTCCAACCAACATGTGTGGTATTATGCAGCTAAACTAAGTTTATCGCGCGAAACACAAAAAAATGCGTCTATTTGGTTTCAGTCGGCGAATCGTTCACTTTAGACCTATACTTTATGCAAAAAAGATTAACACTATCTTCTCTACAGCTGAATGGCGGCACCCGCCGTAAAAAAATTCGCACAAAACGCTAAAATGCATACTTTACGTTAAGTTTGTTTTAAAATTTGGATAAATGTTACTCACGATACAATAGCCATTGAGTAGAAAATTACATTAACTAGGTATATTTTGGCAGAAATTGCATTTTATAGGAAGTCTTAAGTCCACGCAGCGTCAGGCTGTAGACAGCAAGAATAGGTGAAATGTTACACGGCGCCTTCATGCCGAATTTTTTTCAAAACAAATATAGGCCATATTGCTTTAATAACTTCAGGTACGGTATGTATGCTTTTTAACGCTAAACAAAGTTTTGGTTCAACATCCTTGAACGTTTTATTTCACCTATTTTGCTCGTTTAGCGTAGACATATAGTTTTGGAGAAATCTCGTGGCCCTTGGCGTCTTTGGTGTCGAAATAAACTCGTCTGTAAAATAATACCTTTTTACCACTTTTTTAATTAAAATAAAGTATTATAAAATTCATATATTTACCTAAGTGAAAATAAAACCCTTACCTAAGTGAAATAAAATATCAAACGTAAATTGAATAAAAGCAAATACAAAACGTCGTTTTAATCAATTATTTGGTTGTCTCGTAAAATATTTTTCAAATTCTGCAGAAAACTTATTTCTGACTCGTATTTGAGGTCTTCGGTTATCGAATTCGGTAGGCTACGTTGTTTTTACATTTTGTTAGCCTATTTTCGTAAATCGGAATATAAAACTAGTAGGCCTATACCAAGGGGCGTAAGGTGGGTTCGAAATCTCAGTAAACAATTATCACAAAACTAAAACCGTGATTGCTGCAATGTTACATCGGCAACATTGCACCTGGAATTGAAAACACATCGGTGCTTATCGCCGCCTAATCACCGGTCGTTATCTTTGTTTCATTTAGTCGCTTGTCACCGACTCAAGTAATCCCAAAGTCTCAAACAAGCCTGATAACGAAAATATATTTTATAGTTGAAAGTGAAACGAACATTCTCAACAACGTAGAAAACGGGCGTGTAAGCTACAGCAAACGTCTCCACCGCAGGTCGCTCTATTGAATGTTTTTATTAGCCTCAATCTCGAAAAGGAGCGCTTGACCGTCGCCTTTTGAAAACAATTAAAATGCCGACGAACTATAGGTTCCCGCTAAACTGACAATAAATGGCCGTCTTAATTTCAGTCATAAGCCATGCTTGTGTTTTTGTTGCACAGTTTCAGTTGAATAATTTACTAATTATACAGAGTTAAAAAAGGGCGATTTTGAAGCAACGCTTCATATCATCGGCGAAATTAAACTACAAATATCACCAAATTTATTGATAAGCATCGTTAATTTTGCTGACAACGAATTGCAACAGTTTGTGATTGATACGTCACAGATGCTGTTCTGACACCGCAATTCCATAGCGTTTTGCGCGCAATTGAAATTACTTGACAATCGGATGTGAATAAGACAATCGGACTTGAATACGAGTGGTGTTGCAATTTTTCTAACGTCAAATAGACTACTTTAAACAGCCGTAAGCTCCTAACAATCGCCGTTTTTAGCGTCAAGAACAGGGGTCGGCAACCTACGGCCCGCGGGATGAAATCCATCCGGCCCGCCGCCTCTTTGACAAACTTGGCACGATTCCATTTCAAATACTTTTTAACTATTTTAACTACCTAAGTGCGAAAAATTTTCGAAAGATTCTTCTCTAATGATTCTTCTCCATTCGGTTTGTTTACGTTTTGACGCTGTCTTTTGAATATAGATCAGCGCTTCTTTACCGTTGTGCCGTGGAAGGCTGCCAAGTGCGTCGTGGACAAACGGAAAACGTATTCACAAATATTGGACATACATTTTTTAGAATTTTTTTATTTTTTATGGTCGGCAATGTAGGCTAATGAAAACTTGTAAGAAATGGCGTTTTACCAAAATAAAATCGCACATTTTTAGGCGCAAAAAATATCCGAGGTCCGGCTGAATTCCGTAGTTTTAACATTTTAATAACATAATTCTTAGTAAACATTTTGTGCGGCCCGCAGAGACCTTTATGAGGTTGGTTTTGGCTCGCGATTACAAAAAGGTTGCCGACCCCTGAGTCTAGAATACACGACACGTAAAAATTTCCGGGCCCGTACCCGCTAGGGGTTTCATAACACACACCCCAGATCCCCTAGGTGATTCGGGTTACTGATCGTGTGACACAGTGGCGTATCCAGTGAGGCTGGGGTGTGTGACCCCCTTCCCTCCCTTTTTGTGAGTGATATCGTGTTTTTGTCAGGGTTTAGCAAACTGTCCGAAGCGGCAATGTTTTTAATGTATTTGGGTCACGCGACTTAAGCTAATGCGTAACCAAAATCTAACGCAAAACTCCGTTTTCGTCTTTGTTTGATCAACCGTAAAACGCAGTACTCGGTAAAAACAATCTTCGTTTAGTATTACAGGTGACGAAAGGCGTGCCTGTAATTTAAGTCTTGGTTTAGTTTTTCGCCTGGCAGGAGTGTCGACGACGCACGTGTTCGCATTTGCTGGACGTTAATTGTTTCTGATTAGAACGTTTTATGACGTCATTAAAATCACTATTTAATGACGTCACACCCTTCACTGTTTTCTGACGTCATTATTTATTAACGTCAGAAGGAAAATAGTGGAATTCCCTAAGTTGAAAATTCGGGACACCCCCTTTGAAACGGTCACGCTACGCGCCTGAGTATACCCTTTCCACTGGCCAATTAGATCTGCCCATCTTTAAACAATAACTTACTTGCATAAATAAGCAGGTAAATTATCCGTATAATAGTAAAAAATAAATTTTATACAACTTCAACAAGTATGACATAACATAGGTATAAAAATTGAAAAAACTTGCAAAAAAACACGCTTATTTTCTTTAGATTGATATGTTGTTAAATTGCCGGGCGCCTATTGAAACGTTGTTGTGCTGAAGCGATGGCTACCATGGGGTGCTTTCAAGAGTAGTTAAGAATTGTCGCCATACCTAATGGCATATAGACTTAATCGCACAGGCAACGTCTAATCTAGGTCAGCCTTCCCCTACCTAATAGTCGTAGTACCGTCTAAATCGGAATAAGTCGTAATACTCGTAAACCCAACGAATAAAACCTAAATAGCCCGAATCTGGCCTATACAACGCTTTACCTAACCCAAAATCCCACCCATAAGTACATCATTAACTCTCCTAATAATTTCAACCCAACCTATTTTCTAATCCCACCCATTACCCAGAAATAACTCGAAACAGGACGGCCGATGTCAGACCCAGACTGATGGCCCCCGATCGTCCCATACCTCCGACCCACCTACAGTTTCAGGCCTTATTTTAGCCATTGAGACCTCACTCCTATGAATTTAGGACGAATTCTGACCGGTTTAGGTCTTATCCAGACGATTTCAATCTTATACTGTACTGCAGTGCTTTCCAACTAGAAAGTCGCGACCTATTGGTGGGTCGCGAAGCATTTCTAAATGTTACAGTTTTGTTTTAGATCGTTAAATGATTGCATTAAGATTACGTAACATTTATGCAACAATAATGTAACAAATATACGTAACAATTTTTTTCATTTATGCAACAATAATGTAACAAATATACGTAACAATTGTTTTGTCGCATTAACTATTACAGTACGTACGCCAGTAGTAAAGATGAAGGTTTTATGTAACTGTTAATTTGATTTCCAATTTTTGTGTAAATTAAACGTTTCTGCTGAGCTACCTCTAATCGTTTATCGTTAAAATACCAAAGCAAATGCGCCATTTTAATCTCCTGAAGAACAACACTACAATATAGTGATTTATTTACGCATTTAAGTTTCCATGATCAATGACCAAGGGTTTCAGTGCAACACACACTTAATGATGAGCTCATGCCTTATCTTGATTTCCCAGCTTCACGTCAATGTAAGACTGGTAAGCTCTATTAGGTCATCCTTATGTTCTGGTATCAGCAACTTAAGTTTAGAATATAAGTGCATATATACATTAAGCAATAACCCAAATTTCCACGCACATTCACATGACTACGATATGAAGCTACCAGAAGCTACACAGCACAAAAAAAACAAAGGCAAAATAAACATATTTATGACAAAAATTTTAAGAAAAAAATTATACCGCAATACTAAGAATCGCGTATATATTATAAATTAAAAAAAAATGCTTGATCCATGATTTTATCTAAAAAATTCGGGTTGCGCAAAAAAATACGTTTCCACTGATATAAAACTTGCTACAAGTTTAAGGGGGGAAAGTATTTATTAGCGTCGATAACCGATATTAATATTCATGACCGATCGCGGCATCTTGATACTGCTCCAGACGGCTCGATTCTAATCCTAATCGCGGCGATTTTTAAACGGCTCCAGAATAGTCAATTCGACTCGGAATCGATGAAGATTTTTACACGCTGCTTTAGTCTACTCTATCTTGCCAAACAAACAAATTTTGAAGAAAAAATTAAAGTTTTCAAAATTTCATATTCACAACTACATAGGCGAAATATCGCGATTTTTCGTCCTGGCAACATCCGGCCAAAACGATTCGATATTGCCAATAGCCCCAATAATGACCTATATTAACATAAAGACATTTGTCACACTCTTCTAATGATCCCACATTTGTCATAATTTTGGCTTGGATAAGTGGTTCAGTAGGCGATAGCCGATAATATCGATATTAATATTCATAACCGATCGCGGCAATTTTCAAATGGCTCTAGATTGCTCAATTCAATTTGAGGATCGAGCCGTCTGGAGCAGTATCAAGATGGCCGCGATCGGTCCTGAATATTAATATCGGTTATCGACGCTAATAAATACTTTCCCACCCAACTTGTAGCAAGTTTTATATCAGTGGAAACGTATTTTTTTGCGCAACCCGAATTTTTTAGTTAAAATCATGGATCAAGCATTTTTTCTTATTTTATTGCAAATATTAATGTTTTTTTTAATTTTTATATATTTTTTTTAAACTCATAACATATAGGCGATTCTTAGTATAGCGGTATAATTTTTCTACTGACGAATGTACTGATAAAAATTTTCTTTATTGAATCTTTCCCTTTATTACCAGTTAACTGCATACCTTTCTTGTGTTTTGAAACTCTTATGATTGCAACTGTATTTTATGTGATATGCCACTGTAAAACCTTTTTTAACTGTGTGTTTGCCGACCCAGGGGATTCATATTTTATGTGGTGTTTTGTATCAATACAAAACAATTTCATTGCTTTTCGATTCCTTTTCACGGCGTTAGGGATATAAAAATAATGGACTTATAAAACACATCTTTAACAACTTTTCCAACGTTTTTTTTAATGAAGGTAACTTTGTTAACATGTGTTTGCTAGCATAGTAAAGGGGCCGCGTAGTTTTTAAAGTTCCTTTCCTACAATGCATCGTATTATAGTTTTCTAGTAATCACGTTAAAAAACACCCTTCAAACGCTAAAGTGTAGCTTATTTAAGTTTATACTAAAATACATGACAGTTTTAACCTCATTTGTGCAAAATATTAACTATATTAAAAACAACAACAATGATTATGAAGAACTTACACCATTTTAAAATTATAAAAAGTGACAAATAAACAATTTGGAAATGAAGTAAAATAAATTGTAACATCTTAGGAGAGTAGAGTAAAATCATAATATACTTTTTTTAAATGTTGTATTAGGTAACAGTTAACAGAAATTAGAAACAATCACATAGTTGCATGCACCATCTAGACCAGTGGGACCCCTGTGGGTCCGCAAAACGTTATTCAAAACGTATTACTAATTTAATTAACGCTAAGCAATAACTAACGCTTGGTAACATGCTTAATCACAATCTTGGTAAGTGATAAAATCACAGTGTACATGTTGTAAATCGCATCGAGTGTGACAAAACACTTCCATTGTGATGTAACACAATAAATTGTAAAATGGAAGGCAGAGGAATTACAACAGTTCATATGTACTGGATTTTGATTTATGCTATCATTCTCAAAGATAACGTCTAGCATTGTCAAAAACACTACCACGCATTTTAAGACTTGCTTCGGCGATGCAGCAGCAGAAATCACTTAAAGGTGTCATAAAGTAAATTGGTGTTGTAAAGAACTAAACGCAGATATCACACCAGAAATATGTTAGGGGTCCGCGACCATTTGAAAGCATCAAAAAGGGGTCACCAGTACAAAAAGGTTGAGAACCACTGATCTAGACATTTCATATTTTAACGTTAGAGCAGTAACGCAAATTCCTAAAACATATTGCAAACAACGCACTATGCAGAAAACAATAGTTTAGCAACATTGTTTAAGCTCCAAATGAATATATGAAACACGAAACTGTTTTTTTTTATTCAGTGTAAACTAAAAGAGTTTGTTCAGGAACAGGCAGCCATTAAACCGGCAATCACAAAAATAAATACATATATAGCACACTAAGACCTGAAGGTGGCCAAAAAGCAAATATCAATTGACACAAATTGAGCATATCTAAACATGTTAAAACAATTACACTCAGGTTAAGATAAGGCACACAAGGAAAGAAAAAATTTAGATACGCAAAAATAATTAATCTAAAGTATTGTTTTTGGCGGTGTCCAATTGATTGTTATTTATTTTTCGTTTTTCCGGCTTGCCGTTGACACATTTTTGAAAACTAGTATCAATTGCTTGGCCTAGGTTTCCACAGCACCTTAAATGTTGCACATTGGGGTACAAAACTCCATAACAACACATCCTTAGTCTCGTATCAAAGACCCTACTCCCACAACATGCAACTATCGTTGAATCCATTCCTGGCTTTAATCTGTGTGTATTAACGAGAAGGTTGTGAAGTATATGTTTTGAGATATAAAATATTGTATATGAATGTAACTTTCACCTTATTTTTATATTTAATATACCCATGTTTTGGTAAATATTACTTAGAGAGGTGATTTCAAAGGTAGATTTAAAACATACCTGATTTTGTCATCGCAGCACAATGCATATGCTGAATTGTAACCTTGATCAACACAACAGCGATCCTGGTTCATTTCCAATGAACAAGAATACAGCTTGAATACTAAAAACCAAAAAAAATTACTAAAAAAAAATAAACAAAATAAAAAGCAATACTTACAGGAATGTGAGTTCAAGTGAAGATCGTGATAATCTGCATTGTTTCCACCTGTAAAAATAATTTAAGATTGACAATCTTTTTTTTACCTAAAAAAATAAACTTAACTTACAATATTTGTTGGTATCGATGTCAAACAGCTTTGGGCTGTATGATCTTCGGTTGGTTGCAAAACATTCAGCTGCGTTTCGATCACATTCACAAAGTGCATTCTGGTAGGGTGAATTTTTGTCTGCATCTACATAGAAAGGTGGAGATAACATATAATTGTTAAGAGTACATTCTAAATCGCTTGTCACAACAATCTATGTTACAAATC
This sequence comes from Ascidiella aspersa, assembly GCF_963924565.1. Classification (NCBI taxonomy): domain Eukaryota; kingdom Metazoa; phylum Chordata; class Ascidiacea; order Phlebobranchia; family Ascidiidae; genus Ascidiella; species Ascidiella aspersa. The sequence goes on along the minus strand of NC_139454.1, from coordinate 12,634,814 downwards.
AAAACAGGGTGAAATAAATTAATTTTTTGTTGTGTCCACCAATTAGCACTTCCAGGCGAATTATCACAAGGGCGAAATTGTCACAAGCCAAAAATGACAGCACGCCATCTTGGTATTTCCGTTCAACAAAATTGTTTTCCAATATAGTTTAACATGTCTTACTATTTCGGTGCAAATGTTCTTCAAATATTAGCATTTATTTACACGTACATATAGACAAATTAAATGGTAGTTTTGGTCAACATTAACGTTTACATTTTTCGATGTGAAAGGATTTAAAGTTGTTTTTTAATCAGAAGTTAGATAATTTGCTTCAGAAAAACAACAATTGTCCCACATCACTAAATGCCACCAAGCAAACGTGATCTTTGCATGTTGTGTTTAGATTTTTTATATACTTCAATCGGTCTTTATAAACCACTATTATTTAGTTCAAAATCTCCACCTAACAAATACTTTTAAGCAAATCAGATGCTCAGCCAAACAACAACTTCATACTACATGCGTAGGACGTTTTACCATGTGCAATTCGTTTGGTAATTTAGTTGTTGGGAGTTACGCATGATTGCATTGTAAGCAATTTTATAGAGCTATCAGTCGTTAAAGTAAAAAAATAAACAATTCTAGTGGGTCTGAAAACAATATTCAAATTTTGCTTGGGCGGTGGCTAGTCAGGTGTTCGGGTGTCAATCATAGCGAAAAGGCGGTAAAATCTAAACCCTGCAAAGCACAACTTTTCTAACATTTGTTTTTTAAAGATTTTTATCTCCAATGGTCTCCTAGAGCCCATACGATCACTATTTTGCAAGAATAATAAAACATGATACCTTGAGTACCCCAATTATACTCAACCAAAGTTTATAAAATGTGCCCAAATTGGAAATTTTAAACCTACATACAAACAAAAAAGGCTCAAATTGATTTTACTATCTACCTATTTAAATATATAATTAATTATAATTATATTGATTTTATCTAGCTATTTAATCATATTTTACTTATCTACCTATTAAATCATATACAGTTTATTTTACATATTCACTTTGCAGGATGCTAAACACAGTTAACAAAAGATTATGTTAAATCCATCAGTCATGAAAATGTACACATAACTTGCAAAGACAGATTTGCAAGTTTAAAAAATAGTAAAATTGTTGGTTTTAAATAAAAAGCAAGCTAAATACTATTTTAAAAGTAAAATATTGGCAAATATATCGTCCGAAATTAACTGAGAGTTATATTAGAAGGGCTGTAACATTTGCTGTATTATCAGTAAATTGATCTATATCTAATTTGTACTAAAATTTAATAGTTTACCACATTCAACCAGATGGTTCTTGCATGTATAATCATAGTCGGAAAAGTAGCTTCCCATTGCAGATTCACTAAAGCTCTTAGTTAATGCATCTGCTTCATCGTAACACAAATCATGATCATAGCAGCATCTGAATAGTAACAAATTATGTTATAAATAAATGCTGTTGAAACGATTTCACTTTTTATTCACCAAAATATAACGAAAAAATTGGCAGCACCTTATAAAAATATACTTATAATCATAGGCACCAAACTTTCAAAATTTCAGGGTGTTTTTTTGAAACAGTACAAAATGCTTACTAATCACCAAAACGTTAACAGCTCTTAAAAATTGATGTTGCGAAATTGTGATATCATTGAAACACTGCGTTGCGTCTGTAATTTTGTCAAAACAAATTGTATTTTAGTAAAGCAAATGCGCGCTTTGTCCTGTCATTGAACGACAAAGGTAAAGTTACTATAGTGGCAATCTACTCTGCTTATAATAAAGAAATGCTCTACATGCTGTCTGCCACTGAAAATACATCCCCTTATACAGAAACTTCAAAAATTTACTCAAAACAAAAAAGCAAAAGTCCCATAAGTTAAGTAATAACAAAGATTTTCAAAATTTTTTCACACATTAATTCAGGCGACATATTTTTAATAACCTATTCCTGAATAACTGGCATAAATATTAATATTAATAATTTTTAAGTTATTGGTAAAAATTTCTGATCGATATCTTGTACTTCCGAAGATACAAGATGATAATTGAGCTGCGTGCATCCCTTTGGTAAACCCAGGACGTTAAAAACGTTTGCACACCGTTCAACACTTCTGTTTATAATAATAATAACACCAGATGTTTGTGGTTTTTGACATTTGACAAGAGCTTTTCTAAACTCTTTGTGGCATAGTTATAGAATAAACTTGCAATGGTTACAATTATCTAAAGTTCACAAATGGGAAGCAACATTAAATATTTAAATGCATAATTAAGCAGAAAAACATGGATGCTTTCTATTTCTCTTATTTACAGGTTTGTAGTTCTAAATGCCTCGTAAGTCCTAGTTTGTGCAAGTTGAGTCACCTCCCAGTTGATCAACAGCAGTAGGTTATAAAGCTACAATTTTTTTCCCCAGACCTCCTAAAACTACCACTAGTCTGGGAACCAAATGGTTTGCCAAAAATTTATTTAAAAAAATAAGGAATCTTGGCAGTTAGGTATATCACAAGGTCTTAAAATTAATTTCTATGATACAGAAAGCTTTCCTTTTGTAATTTTTGGTATACCATAAAATGACTGCATTTGGCATTTCTAACATTGTCGATAATATCTAATATTAGACAGTACGTGTGATAAGCATACTTTCATTTTTATTTTAAAAATATTTCCGCTACTTTAAGGCACACTCTGCAGACATACATTAAAGTATTTAGTTATAGCTTCCTACTTGTCAGTGTCATCGAGAGGTTGACCAGCACCTTTATATCCACAGTAACAACCATAATCACCATATGTTGATAAAACTTGGGCCCATGGCTGAATACAAAGGATCACATTTTGAAAGTTAAACAAGCTTCGTTTGGATCTATGATGAAGGATGTCTATATCCAAGTATTGAAAAAATAAAAGGTAATGAATAAAACAACCAAATGAAATTATGTGAGGTCCAGAAAAAAAAACAAAAAAGCTTTTAGAGCACTTTAACTATCCATAAGGTGAAAGGCTTCTGAAGTGTATACATTTTGTTGAAAATAGTAAAATCCCTGAATGACCAGACTAATAGTTTATCACTCATTGGCCAGTCTGGAAAATATGACAAATCTTGCCGTGCACTACCTAAAACGGGGTGCCTGGGTAATTCGAAGGTCAAGAAAGTGTATTTTTTATTTTCATAGTTGCACGTTTGGTATTTTTACAACACTCGCGGCTGGGTGGAAGTTCAACACTGGGCAAACTACAAGGGCAAATTAATTAAATATAATTAAAAATAAGATGATAAAAACGTCACATACCAGAGGAAGACTCTTTAGCATCTATTAGCAGTGAATTTTGCAACCAATTAGAAACTTCAACACTTTCTATTTCCAGCATGGTCCACATAAAAATATCCAGTAAAACAACTGTGTATAGCCACTTCATTTTCCAAAGCGATTGTGTTTTATTCATATTTCACAACAATGGACGCCAACGGATTACACCTACAAACTGCGCCCTTTTGATGATAGTAAATAAGGCCGCAGTGTGAGTTATCTTGGTTTTAAACCTTTATTTTCACGCCCACAAAATGCTCAAAGTGAGTTCATTCATTGAACATAAATCTGTTACTACGCCGTCGTACGATTGTCAGTCACGCGTAAAGGTCACGTCAAATTTGACCCAACGTAACCTCTAGTTCAGTGGTTCTTAAACTGGTGGGCGCGCCCCCTTGGGGGACGTGTGAGATTTACAAGGGGGAGCGAGAAATTGACAAACTCTGTATGAAGTATGACTAAACATTAAGGCGAAGTGATATTTCCCTGCTACTAATACTCGAATTAAACATTTGGTATCCAAAAAACAGTTATATCCTTCGCGTCAATGCAACTTACCTGGAAATAAATTGCTGTTCTGCTTTATGTTTTTTGATTTTGAAACAATGTGGGGCGCGAGTTTTGTTAAAACTGGAAAAGGGGGCGTGCCTCAAAAAGTTTTAAGAACCACTCTAGCATATCCAAACGTTAAAGGACTCAGCAGACTCCAACCACAAGACCGAGATAAGAACAGCACAAACGTCAGAATAAAGCACAATTCGGAACAAGGTCAAAATAGGACTAGTACATAATGGTATTAGTACCGTCTAAATCGGAATAAGTCCTAAACCCGTCGGAATAAAACCTAAAAGGTCAGAATCAGACCTAAACATCAGTTTAACTAACCCCAAACCCCACCCCAAGTACATCACTAACTCCCCTAATAATTAAAACACTAACCTATTTTCTAACCCCGCCCATTACCCACCAATAACCCCAAACAGGACCAAACATCCGGTGCCAAAACAGCGACTATGGGCAGTCCAAACGTAGTCAACAAAACTGCCGTTGCCAGACCGATGGCCTCCGATTGTCTCATATCCTCTACCCACAGGTTCGGGCGTTATTTTGGCAATTTAGGCCTTCTTTCGATGAATTTAGGCCTTATTCCGATAAATTTAGGTTAGAGAATAAGACTAAAATGGGACATAATAGTCACAATAACGTTTGAATAGGAATACGACCTAAACCCGTTGTAAATAAGAACCCCAACCCCCTGGATACGGCACTTGGGACAATGTAGGCCTATAATTAGGCTTGCCATTTTTTAGAAACGTAAATCCTGGACGCATATTGAAAACTGCAAATAAACTTAATGTAGACCTAATACAAAATAATTCAATGCAATTAATTAACTCAACGGGGTTGCGGTTGTTTTATATTTTGTCAGGGGGTATTTTTCAGGGCCCTATTTTTAAGGGCTGTTTGTTTAAGTACTTAAAATTGAAATCGGATGTAATGTTCTGTATTGTGAAAAAAATGAGATGGGTAATTCGTATTCCCCGGTCCAAATCATTCTCAAGCATAGGTTTAACAAAATGTAAAATTCCATCAAGCTGGCCTCTAACTATACTACATATTATGTTGTACTTTGCGTCATTTGCTTGACCCGCGTGTTTTTTTCCGATGATTTATAGATAACCATGTTACTAAAAAATAATGTGAAGGATAGCGTAATTTCCTGGTTTGATAGTGTGTAATGGTGTAAACATTTTATTTCTTCTCAATAAAACATTTTAATTTCTCTAATCGTTAATTGTTATACGACATATATGTTGGTCGTCCCTTGACTATTTTCTTTGCTTATTGTGCCTGAAATAGGTAAACTAAATGCTTCCATTTAATCGGATGGCGTGTTATAAATTAACGCATTTATCTGCGTTACTGTGAAACGTCGTAATTGTTCGTCTTCGCAAACTAAAATTTTACATTTTGTTGAAACAAAATTGCAAATAATGTTGGCTTATTTGAAATAAAACGACTAAATACCCAACGGCTAAGCAGGTCAAACGTATTTTATGTAACGAAACCCAGTGACATATATCAATAGGGAACCACTCACTTACGTAAAACCTTAAGTTGTATGGCAGCTATTGTTCGCATTGCGTGATATTCAGCAAATACGTAATCGTGGTACCATACTGCGTCCAACGTAAGTAAAATCTCGTTTGAAACTGAAAACTGGTTACGATTAAAACCGCCGCATGAAATGCGATGTTTTGCGAACTCTACCTAAATTTTGCGCGGTAACATACTTAAAGAAGTTCTTAAACCTAAAATAAAATAATATTAATGGAGGCAATATACGTAATTTGATTTTTATTTCCACGCAGGTAATTGTTATTAAAGTTTTTTATACAACGCAACAAAGTATGTAACCAAAAAATAATTTTGGAAGCACTCACAAACGTAAAACCTTTAGACAGATAGGCAATCCCTATACCATATTGCGTCGAACGTAAATAAAATCTTGTTTAAACTGAAAGTTGGTTAAAACCGCCGCATCGAATGCGAAATTTTGCGAACTCTACCTAAATTTTGCGCGGTAACAGACATCAAGAAGTTTTTAAACATTTAAGTCTTAAGTTGGAAACACTAAAACTTATTTACAGTACGACTTCAATTTGATTGTTATGCTGAAAACCCGCGACATTTATCGATTCAGAATTACTAACAAACATTAAAGTTCAAGTTGTAACAGCGATTGTTTAGACTTGCGTAATAATCAAGCAAATAATACCGGCACCACCCAGCACTCGTAGGATAATATCGATTTACATTTTTTTACTCACCACACACGAAAACGAAACTACCGGTTTCACCCCCAGAAAAATATTTCTTAACACCCGCTGGAAAAATAATTAATTTATGTTAAAAAAATTTGCTTGACAGCCTTACCAACCGAAAAGGAAAACTAAAAAGTATTATTTATAGTTTTAAGAAAGAATTGCTAAGCGGGCTAACTCAAGAGTTTTTATATTTTTTAATGTTTTTTATAAATCTCAAAGTGAAAAATCCGGGACAAATTGGTTAACCAGCCGGGACACCGGGACAAGGCCTTAAAACCGGAACTGTCCCGGCTAAACCGGGACGTATGGCAAGCCTACCTATAATGCATAATATTTTTAACCTTTAGTAATACATATTACACTTACAACTAATACTAATAATCGCATTTTGAAACTCCAGGGGGGCAAGAGCTCCCCTTGCCCTCCGTGGGGGCGCCCGTGGCTATACAAGTACCGGTATTCTTCTCTTTTTGAATAAAGTTGGTTTCTTCTATTACCGAATTAAATATCAGAATGTTTTTTTAACTGACTCAACTACCAAAAACTACCAGGAATATCCACATAAAAAATCAATATAATTTATGTGATTGTATAAATAGTCTTGGCAGCTGTTTCGAAAAATAAATTATGCAAAAAAAAGTACAAAGCACCAAGTTCAGTTTCATTTTTCAAACGCTGTTCAAAGCCCTATTGCAAGGAGGTACAATTTTCAGAACTTTGACCGGCTTCATAATTTTTAGACGTCTGCAAAACCGCAAAATTAGAAGACAAAGGATGTAATAGGTAAATTTTTGGCGGCTCCGGTAAATTTTTGGCGGCTTCCAATGCCTAAAAATTAAAATTGTCTAAACCAGCTCCACTTTTTTTCTGGTTTCGTTACTGAAAAAAAAAGTTTTAGAATTCTATTATTCTTGCTCTAGCGAAAAGCGTTTGCAAATGTGCAAAAATGACAGATTGGCATGGGTTTGTGTGTTTTTTGCCAAACTGCAAAAAGCCAGAAACCGCTAAATATTTTCTAGTTTATTGCCAAGGATACTCTAACATTAGAATAATAAACGTAAATTGTTTTTGGCGCTTGTTTAGAATCGTACCACAGTTATTAAGTCAACACACAATATTTGGGTCAGGGTGCGAGTTAGCGTTTAGGTATGGGTGGGTCAAGTTTTTCATTGTTTAATAATAATACTGGACCCACCCTAACCCAAATATTGTGCGTTGTGGTACGATTCCAGGCCAGCGCCTTATTTTTTAAAAAGCTAAATGTGTAATATAACTTAAAGAACCTTTTTTCAATAGCCAAAATTAACATTGCAACATAACTGAAAAAGTTCAGTTAATTAAACGATTTAAAGATGCATGCTGGTTTGTGGATGAAACTTTTAAACCACAGCCAAGTAGAGGCACTGTAAATAAAAATATTAGTTATTTGATGTATACAAAGATAATTATATTTTGTATACATAAAGGCAGTGATGCCTTATAAATGATGTAAATACTTTAAAGTTTGTATTAGGAAGATGCCAAGCGACAAATAATTTAAAATAAAACAATTACGGAAAAGGCAGGGTAAAAACGAACTCCTTAAGGGAGAAATCCTATTCTCTTGGTTTCATAAAATATATATTTTGCTGAATAGGCTATAGCATCCGATAGTTCTCGGTGTAGCTTACGAAAAAAGCATACCTTCTAAATAAATTAACCATTTTTGTAGATGTTTTCACGGGGCAAAACAGGACAGACCAAACTAAAAAACCTAATTTAATTGCTTTGTTGTTTGGAAATGTTGAATCAAGGATTTTTCTTAAGGGGCGCACAAATTTTTAGAGATAATTGTCACATGTTGCATCATAAGGTGCGATGTCATTATATAAGTAATGGTATACAAGGCGCCTTACAGGCTAAAAAAATTTGATAAAAGTAGGCCAAAACTTATTAGAAGACCAAAATTAGCACTAACTAACAATATGCCAGATTGGAAACTTTGGATATTGCGCGGGGGAGATGTTTTGCAGCTGAAAAAATGCACGGCTGAAAATAAAATTTCGACTTGAACTTGCGCGGCTGAAAATAAACCATCAGGCTACCGAAAGTTGTAAATTGCGAATTTATATTAAACTTGCAGCGTTCATAGAATACTTGAATCACTGCGCAATTTTTGGTTGGTGTGCGGGCGCAGTTCGCAGGTTAATATTTAAAAAGTTGGATAGTATAGCATTTAATATGCAATATTACTCGATATTGCCTAATTTGACGTCACTAAACACGTGACCGTTGTCCACTGATGCGTGACCAAATCGCCGAACTGTGCGTTTTCAGCGTTTCGCAAGTGATTCTACATGATGCATTATATTATATACGTCTTATAAACTAGCGTTAAAAAATGTTATACAACTTCAGTATGCGGCCCGCCAATTTTTTTTTGCTTGTTAATTTTCATACAGAAGTTTGCGCGGCTGAAGTTTTGCGCGTTTGCTCGAGTCAGATTTGCGCGGCTGAACACATTTTCTATAAAATGCGCGGCTGAAATGAAAGTGCTGCTGCGGGGCATAAATCCCCCGCGCAGGCCAAACTTTCCAACCTGGACAATATGTAAGTTTAATGGTTACATAAACTGCCTTACCAACCAACTCACTAGCATTAAAACAAATATCAATCACAGGAGATCTTGTTTAATTTTATAATTGTCTAGCCTTTCTGCCAAACTGATCTAAACATAAAATAATCAATAGTATGTAATTTTACTCCCAAAAAAGTTCCAAAATGTTTTATTGTAAGGCCAATCAAAAAATAAACAAACTGCTTTGTGATTGTGAGGGGTTTGTTTTGCCCCAACACTATGTTTCGCATAAAACCTTAATTTCGTTGAAATCTCTAAACTTGAAAAGTCCAACTATATAAGAATAATAAACAAACAAGCCTTATGTACAAACTATTGAGCAAAAAAGTACCTTGACTTGAACTTTAGTGGTCAACACATAATTCTGCTGTACTATCCTTATATCACCTTTCCAAAACACATTTCTCCCCTCCCTGGTTTGTGCAAAATGGAATCTGTGTGATTTCGGCCACAAATGTTTTTTCAACTTTTTTGCAAAACCTAGGCATTGTTTTAGTGTAATCTAGGATTTTCTATATCTATATATGTCAGTTTAATTGTACGAAAAGTTGATAATTTAACTTCATATTAAACCTAATCTTTCTTCTGTACTTTGTACCAGGTTAGGCATAGGACTAAATCTGTCTTGTTAACAAATTAAAGGCTGCATAAAGCAAAGGAAAAAAGTATGTTTCTGTTGTAGTGTTGTAACTGCTTTTAGAATAGAATGAGGCTATTTGCCTGGCTCGTCTGTTTACCAAACTTTGAAATTCCCAACACTGCAAACAGATCTGCAAAATTACAATATGATTTATTGCCAAAGTCATTTACATTAATGCGAATTTAAGTTCGATAAACAGGTGGGAAGACCACAAACATTATTTCGGTTAGGGTGCCGGTTAGCGTTTGGGTAGGTTAAGCAATATTATTAAATAATAAATATATCAATACCTGACCCACTCTCACCCAAACACTAACCATCACCCTAACTCAAATAATGTGCAGAAAAATTTGCAAACTAATTAACCATTTACCGAACTTTAAATTATGGACTTTGTGACCGGCCCATTCTTCCTTAAAAATTACAGGATGTATTTTTAAGCCAGTGCAAAAATGCCTATTAATTATTTAAATCATGTGACAGCTTTGGTGCTGTTGCACATTTTTACTAAATCAAAGCATTTTGCCTTTCATAACTTTTTAAGCCTTTGGTTGAAAATAAACCTGTCAAATGGGCAAAACCGAACAAGTTAATAGCGCAGAATTTTTGCATGTAGTAAGTTAAGGTTAGCAAAAAATATAGTGTCACGGGTGCCATTACCTTGTGGCCAATCGGTAATTAAGGAAAGTTGCACACTTTAACATTTGTCGTTGGCTTTACCTTTAAAACAGTGCATTCTTGACTCAGATATAATCTCATATCATATTACTAAGTTGCGAACTAATTCCTAAGCAAGCCCAGTATTAAATTGTCTACCTATATAATCTTACGCTAAACCTCCAGGATAGATTAAATGATTTCAGAGTACACATTAAAAATACTACTAACATATAGATTAGAACAGGGTTTTTTAAACTGGGGTCCACGGACCCCTTGGTGGTCCGTGAACTAGTTTTAGGGGGTCCATCAAAGCCTAATTGAAATATTAGTGTATATTTTAGAACTAAATCAATTTAATTAAAAATGGAACGGTTTTACACTGACCGAAATCAGTAGATTTAAGTCTATTTGTATTGTGAGGTAAATTTATGACGTCATTTTTAAATTTTTTTGGCCTAGCGTGGTCTGCGCGAGCTCCAAACAAATTTTAGGGGCCTGTGGTAAAAAAAGTTTAAGAACCCCTGGATTAGAAACTCCGCTTAAAAAAACAGAAATTAAATTGAAGATACAGCCTGAAACCCATAGACACTGACTGTTTTTTAGGGGTGCTAATTTATGTAGTATGTTTTTAGTTAGCAAAACTGCTTAAAAGTTTCCTAATTTGTCGTTTAGGTAAGAAACTGTATTTTTAAGTTTTGCATAAATGCATTTTTTTTCAACTTAATGGTTTGTTTTTAGCCTAAAGTCGCTTTAAGAAAGTTTCAAAAGGTAAAATGGTTAGTTTCAGTGTTTTCTAAGCGTTCACCTTTTTTATGTAATTAATGAAGTATTTTGTACTGGTTACAAAAACACGCCCTGGAATTGTTTAATTTTGCGCCTATGGTATGGGTTACTTATTTTTAGTTTTTTTTACCCCGTACCAAATTTATAAAACCTGTACTATACTGTACTGTAAAGTATTTTTTGTTGAATTGTTTAAAAATGGGCTTGGTAGGTACCATAATGTAATGTGAAAGGTACCATGGTGTAATATTATTGTGTAATGTTTAATATTAAGTTGCGCCATAATTTTACTATAGCCATTACCTAGTATATATGTGAAAATTATCACATGAATGGTGCATAGTTGAAATGCTATTGATTTATGAACTCCTGCTAACTGTTCCCATCGCTGTACATGGTAAATTTATCGTTTAACTATAAGCTGAAAGCCTTTTACCTTGAAGTAAAATGTTGATGACTTGTATACTACTTTATTTTACTTTTGTTAGGATGGCTGATGGAGTGGACATCGACTTGTATGCAGATGTTGATCATGAATTTGTACAGGTTGATTTTTTTTCTTATGTAACACTTACTTTTTGTTATCTTGCACCCTATCACTTGAACTCAGGGGTGAGAAACTTGTTGTGGCAGAGTGGGTCAATTATAGGATTTCAAATACAGGCAATATGACATGATTACTCCAACGCTTCAAAACAACGAGCTAACGAACGTTATTACTTTAGGAGTTGTGTACAAATGTGCAATTTAAGTAGAGTTTAAAATAAAGAAAAAAATGCATATAAGTCGTGCACAGGATAAGAATGCTTATTGGTCATATTGTGTTGCCCAGGTCTGCTCTAACTGATATATTTTCAAAAATGGTAGCATGAAAAGCAACCAATTATTTGAATTACTATAAATGTTCACCATACTTTGTCACATATTAGATTATTTGGGATGATTTTACTTAAAGCAGTTTACACTTAAACAATGTTTTTTTCTGAATTATTTTTTTACAATCTTTTGGTGAAAAAAATAACAATGACAATTTACTAGCCCCGGTCTGTCTGTTTTCCACTTTTCTAAAACTCATTGTGCTCTTTTTTCGTATTCTTATTTTTTTGTGCTTAAGGTCGTGTCACAGCAGGTTGCTCCGCGCCACAAACGCCTAACACTATAGTTACTGATTGAACAGCAAATAATGACAAAATAATTGTAAATCGAACTAAACCATTCATTTGCGCCATTGTTTTGAATCATATCTAAACATAATTGCGATATAAAATATTTACAGACAGTTATATTTTAAGCTTTGGCTGGGTTGACCCATATGAACTTCAAGGGATCGCCACAACATACTTACATAGACTAATTGCTAATTTTCAGCTCTAAACAAGTTGGTAATATTTTAAAATATCGAAGTGTTCAGTGGGCCGTTTCGCTCCCTCGAGACATCTTAAAAGCACTGCTTACAAATATTATTATAAGACATTTGCATTCAAACTTATTGTTACCGAAAACTGCAGCAATTGCTTATAATTTTCTTATACAAACAATTCAATAAATACAGAAAAGTAGAATTCTTATCGCTGGGTACATCGCAAGTCTAATAAACTTTTTTAAAGGCGTCAACGACCGAGTAAAACATTTAAAAATCAACAACATTACTACTGCAACAATGACATCTTTGATTGTTTGCCAGTAAACGATTTTTTAAAACGGTTTAAAGAGTTTTTATTATGAGCTTCGAACGTGACTTCAATTAACCTTATTATTTGTGTAGTGTTGAATGTATTTGCGCCTTACTGTTTAATTAAATAACTGGCGCCAAGTTATATTTCACTTGGTAGTGGTACTTAACACAAGTTGTCCTACACCAAATTAAATTTCTCGCCAAAGCCACTTGCCAGTCGGGCGAGTGAGTTTTAATCAGCACTCGCCTGGAGCGATTTGCACTCGCATTTGGCGATGCATAATCCCAACCCCGGTACCCCATTTTTCACTTTAATTAAGTTTTAAAAATGTTTCCAAATATATTTTCGCAAGCTATGTGAAACAGAAAATTAAATCAATTAATTTATTTGAGCTTTGTAAAAAAGTGGTAAAATTAGTTTATTCATGCTATGTGAAAATTAAAAGTGCCCAAATTAGTTTTATTTGAGTATCTGTGTAGCTTTGTACGACTGAAAAGTTTATCTTTTGCTATGTGCTTTCCATGTTTGTGATTTATATGTGGGGTTATGTAAAGTGGAAATATCGAAAATAAGCAATTTTTTTTGTCAGGTAACTTTTAGAGAATTTGCAAGTTACTTGAATTCCCATGACTAGGGCGAATATTTTTTGACCAAAAAAATAGGAAATTTTGACCTGAAAATAATTTATTTTGACAAAATTTTGACCTGTTAGAATTGATTTAAATAACCTAGGCGTCGTTAATCACGCGTTTTTTATGCTGTATATTGCTCTAATAAAGATATAATACGGTTAAAATGACTTTGAACTTATATCAAAACTAATTTTTTTGATAAAATGAAAGATAAATTTCAAAATAACCGAACGACCAATTTGGCTGACTTTTTTTTTTTAATTTTGGAAGCGATTTATGTGCAATTTTATTCGATTTCGACTTAAAAAATTATGACCTAACGTGTAAATTTTGGCAAAATTTTGACTTTTTTTGACAAGTCAAAAAATATTCGCCCTACCCATGACAACAAAGAAATGACATCATGATTTAATGTAAAATGATGGCTAGAAATCAGTGCATACCGAGCAGGGTTTGGGAACCACAGTCCCTTATTATTACGTCACTTTGCGCTGAGTGTGTTTTCGGACAACATATTTTTGCCCTGTTTATAACCAACCTTTTTACAATTCACACTCACTTTTAGGAAGATAACAACTACAACAGTGTGGATTTGTATGATGATATGCTGCAACCCACAGGAAGAACAACGAGCGCTGTTCGTGTGAGTTAAACGTCACAACTTGATCACCCTATTATTTTGTTATGTTATTTCAATAGTATCTTACTTGTTGTTTTGTAGTTGCGAAATGCGATGTAAATATGTTTTTACTATTGTCCTTAGTTAGGATTGGAAATAACAGTAATAAATAGTAATACCCAATTTATTCCATGTTTTCTTTTTAAATTGTTCAGTTGAATCTGTGTAATTGTCCTCTCATAACTAGATTAAACAAACCTATCCCTAGTTAGCAGTTCTAACTATATATTCACATTTTGTATTCTTTGTAGCGATAATATAATTTACAAAATAAAGCACTGTTACTTTATGTAGTGTCAAGTCCAAAAATTTAATATGCAAAATTATTTATTGTTTTCTGTATCTTATTTACTCAGTTTGGAACAATTGTGGAATAAGAATTGTAAAAGTTAAAGAGAATCGATAAAACTAGCTTTCTGTGTGTCTCTGGATAAGCGGCCATATGGACTATCTGCTTCCAACATTTCTTTGTTAATATTAGTTAATGCGTTTGAAATGGTTATTGTACCTCCGTGTTTTCTTCCATACATGGTGAACTTTTATTTACTTAACCCCACTGTATGCACAGAAGCCTAGTTGTGGTATCAGAGAGTAAAAACTTATATGTATGCTGCATTAAAATCAGACTTTATAGCTCCCAAGTTAGGTGAATAAGTTATTGTTTGATTATAATCACATACAAATCATTTTAACCTTGATGAAATATATACAGATATTATTACCAGTTTATTTGAGAATATTAAAATGTGACAAACCTATATACTTTTACTTTGTAAATAAAGTAGGATATTAGTTTGAGTCACAAAAGAGATTTATTATGTTTTGTTACTATAAGATATAATACAAATTGCAAAACATCCCTTAGTTTTGTTAATAAAGATTGTTCACTATTATGCTATAAAGATTGTTGAAAAGTATGTGTAAACTGATGAAACAAATTATAAGTGGTATATATATATATACATATTTCATTTTCTATAAAATATATTTGAAATTAAATTATCGAAAACAATTTAATTTTATGAATTTATAAAACACTTTAAAATAACATTAATATGGCAATTTAATAGATTGTTAAATTTAATGTTCAACAAATTTGCAAATTAACAAAACTTTAAGACAATGGTCATGAGAGATGTCCAATAATAATAGATTGAAGCCGATTTCTGATGTCAAGGGGTGACATCGGACTTGGCCCTGTAACATACCAATCCCTTACCACATTATTTTTTTCAAACATTGTTTGTGACCAACATGAGAGATTTGTGAAACAAAACTAAACTTCTAAATAAAACAAATTTGCCTTATTGCCTGAAAAACAATAAATTTAAAAACTTTATTTTTAGCTATTTCACTTTTGTAACAGTAGTAATTACATGATTTGGTTTGGAATCAGAACAGTGTAGTTTATCCCAAAATATCAGTATCGGAAATAAAATGTACTGGACATCTCTAATTGGTCTCTTATATGTTAGGCCTTTAAGTTTTGTTATTCTTGTAAACCTGTGTTTAAATGTCCCAAATTGCTTCTTTATTATTTTCTTCAAAAGAAAAAACATAGTTAAGTTTGTTATTAGTACTGAAATGTTTCTTGAAATTGGTATCATGTGTGTTTTAACTGTTGTATGAGAAAGGTCTATCAATTTGCAAAAAAATCTCCATGTAATTATTAAGATATTCAGCCAATCATATTTTGTATTTGTGTAAAACATGAAGTGATTAGAAATATTCTTTCAGTTTAGTATAAATCTCACCATAACTTTGTGTGGAAAATGCATTGGTATGTAAATTGACTAGCTGTTAACTTCTATGCAATATTTATTGTTTTATGTACTGTTTCGCTTTTTCTGACCTAAAAAAACTTGTTCAACTCGTCTAAAATGCATGCCAGTGTACTGCTTATAATTTTAGTAATTGTTCAAAAGGTTATCCCTAATGTTAAATTTATATTTATTAGTAATATATTTTGTTGAAAACTATTTTATTATTTGTCTATAAGAAAAATGTTATGAATACTTTAAAAATCGTTTTAATGTATGCTCTGGTAAAAATAAAAAATATAGTCTAAATTTACAGTAATAAGTTGCTTATTCACATATTTTTTTATATTAATGATCTATTGGGCTAATCATGTATCCACTTACATATGTTTGTATTAGAATGGTCATTATTAATATAAAAAATCTTCACCTATCGGTGTGCCCAAACTATCAACCCTGCTTTCTTCCATTCTTGCTTTTTTGAATTTTATTTTTCTTTTGCTTTTTTGGTATACAAACCAATGTACATTATTGCACAAAAGGTAGACAAACTAGATTCTTAAAATGTATTTATTATTCTGCAACTGGGCTATTCAATCTTCAAAGATGAACATTGAAATGGGTAACTGTCTAACTAAGAAGTCAATATTTGTATTATTTTTGCCTAAAATGACAGTGTAATAAACACCTTTAAGTGGTAGTCAGTTATCATTGTATTTTATCTGAAAACTACCTTGAATGAAAATTTTCTTGTATTTACCTATTTTATTTTTTTTTGCACTTAAATATTTAGGTTGGCACAAATGGTGTGAATACTGCAGGGCAGACTTTATCCCGTTCAAATTCACTTCAGTATAATTATCATGGAAAAAAGGTGTCAATATATGTTGGTAATCTTACTTGGGTAAGTTTTATTCTTAGGTTATAACTGTATGCATGAATGTTTCTTTCTAACATGAAATTTTATCTCCATTTAACCAACCAGAGTTCTTAGCAAAATGCTTTAAACACTTATTACTGTTAGAAGGCAATAAAGTTCAATCTTATAAAGTGACATGTTATAAATTCACTAAGTTAAGGTGAAGTATACTGCAAGAGTTTTGCTGACAGATTTTGATATCTAACGAGCTAACCCGGTCTGCTGATGATATAGAGGTGTTATGTTAGCCATTCTGACTGAATAAATATGTTTGTTAGTTTCAAGTATTTTAAATTCGAACAGTATATATTCATTACTAATATTGCTTACAAAAGCCAGATGTTTTCAGATGTAGTGTTTTTTGTAGTGGACAACCGACAAGGACTTACAAAATGCTATTGTAGCACTTGGTGTTAATGACTTGGTAGAAATAAAGTTTTATGAGAACAGAGCAAATGGACAATCAAAAGGGTGAGTATATTTTATACAAGACAAAATACACTATGTTGAGAATATTTGCCATTTTAATACTATGTTGCCTTAAACTTTTTTTGATAAAATTATTGCTTTGTACAACTAGTATTGTCCCAGGAATGTAAAGTAATTACAACTGCAATAAGCGCAATGAGTTGTGAAATCTACCTGATTTTTGTGTGGTTAAACAAAATATAACAATCGATTGAGCTTTGGCCCTCGTATTATATTGTAACATGTCTGTGGAAGTTAGCTGAATCCGCATGTTATAGCCGCTGATTTAGAAAAATGATTGTGGCTTTTACTAAACAACTAACATTTATTTAAAAATTTAATTTAATTTTTTTTTTAAATTTAACTTTCTGGGATACAATTGTTAATTATTGAACATAACGGGGCGCTTGCTTTCACCAACAAGATGCCTGTTTCCTCCTTCAGTTAAGTCTCTTGTAGCACAAACATCATTGGAAAACAAAACTCTACAAATAGTATAAAAATATCCATCAAATTTTTTTTGTTTTTCTTCCTAGATTTGCTTTGGTGCACTTGGCTTCGGAAACTTCCTCAAGAATTGTTATGGAAAAGTTGCCTCACAAAGATTTGCATGGCCAAAGTCCAGTTGTAACCCCCTGTAACAGGCAGAGCTTAAATCAGTTTGAACAACAGTCAAAAGCACGTAAGATATAAAACTAAATATAATCCTCATCCATGAAAAATTGCACTTGTTAACTCTGAAAGACAGCTTAATATAAATGTTGAGTACACATTCAGTGTTTGATTTAATCGGAATACTTATCTTGTAAAAACATAACCACCATAGGCTTATAAGCATTAACCATCCTTACAATCATCATGCGGCGGCCATCAACTATCATGCTTTGCAGGACGGTTGTTAAAGTGTTAAGTTTTTAATTAATTAGAGTCTGGTGGTGCTGCCTCTCAAGCCAAACCTCCAACCCCAGTCCCCCCTACCCCGGCACCTATACAACCAAACTTCACCCAGCCTCCACCAACACTTCCACCACCAGCAATTAGTTCGTCTCCGGTTGCATGGCAACCTCCTGTGGCACCTGTCACGACACAAACGTCAATTTTGGGACAGCCACCTCCACTTGCAGGACTTCCTAGAATGATGCCTCCTGGTAAAGAAGTTATTTTTCAAATGTTTCAATGATTATGGTTTAATATAATCTATAAATTCTCTATCCATCTATGTGTAGTTCAATAAGCTGTTTAACATTTCAGTTAGTCCTATCAATTAAGTTTTATGCCTAAAATTTTAACTTGAACTATACTTTATATGCAATGTGAAACCTTTTTCTACACATAAAACACTACTTAAATTGATTGATTTTACTTAATGGTATGGGTGTGAAATTTTCCCTGCAGAGTTAAGATATTATTACAGAAAATTCTGATGATAATATTTTGTGCCTTATTTTATGTTAACCATTTTTTTTAAATGCAGGAGCAAAAGATTTAAACCAAGCCGCAATCGCTGCCATGCTAAGGGGTCTTCCACCACCAGTAAGACTTCCACCTCCGCGACCTGGTATATCACTACCGGGACTACCTACTGGGATGCCACCTCCCAAACTTCAGCAATCTTTGGTAAGCAGTTAAATGGCCAGATTTAGGTGTTTTTGAAAAGGACAAACACACATGAAACAATAAACTCGAAAATATAATACTGCATCAATAACCCTGCAATAAACACTGTTATATTTTTTTACATGAAATCGTAGACAATTAAAACGTAGTATGTCGGGAATTTAATAGCACAGGGAAAACATTCAGCCATAAAACCGCAACTCACTTACTGATAGGTAATCAAGTTCTGTTAAGATTTAATTTTCAAAAATTAAATAAATGTGTACCTGTTACGGGATTAACATTCTAAAAAAGTAGGAAAAATAGGTAAATGACTTGCTACTGCATATAGGGTTTCATCAAGGCTGCAAATTGAAATTGGCTTTATTCCAATGGGATGTGCTTACAGATGCATCTATATAAATACGACATTTTTCATGTCCAAACCTAATTACCAGTAAAACATAGATTTAACGAACTATTTTATATTAATTCAGGTTCCACCACCTCGACTTCCACCTCCGCATCTTTTTTCTGTCCCACCAAGAGGCCCACCCCCCAATTTTCCAATGCCACCCCATCTTATGGTCCCACCGCCAGGAATGAACACAAGAGTTCCTCCTCCTATCAATCTTCCACCTCCACCAATTCTGCCTCAAGTCCAACAACCTGGTTTCTCTGCTTCAGGCTCCCCCATGCTGCCACCCAGTGGGGAACAAAAGTCTGAACAGTACCGACCTGACCGCCACTCCCAGTCACCTCCTATATCAGAAGCGGAAATTGAAGAGATAATGATTCGTAATCGGGCGGTTTCAAGCAGTGCAATATCAAGGGCTGTTGCAGATGCAAGTTCAGGTGACACATCTTTTTTATACAAAATACACATCAAGTTTAATTATATCATTTTAAATCAGAAAAGATGCCTAAAGCCTATTTTATCACAAATAGATCAAAATAATAGGTGATTTTCTGAATTGCTACACACTTATTTTTAAAAGTACAATTAAACTTTGATGAGTAATAAGATTAAGCTGTGTACCTTTGAATTTCTAAAGAATTCCTGTCAGTGTTTGTAACAAATTACAACTGATGATTTAACATCATATTTATATGCTTAAAAATATTCTCTTATGTTCTCTATCTAAATATTACTGTACACCAGTTTAAGATACTTTATGCTTTCCTCTACTTTTCTTTCAGGTGAATATGGCAGCGCAATTGAAACTCTTGTCACCGCCATATCGCTCATAAAACAGTCAAAGGTTGCGACTGATGAAAGGGCTAAAGTTCTCATTGGCTCTCTACAGGATTGTTTGCACGGAATTGAGGAAAAGTCTTTCGGCTCTGGATCAGGAGGCTCCAGGTTTGTTTCACCCTTGTCTTTCTTTCTTATAATATTGTTTTCCCAGAAAAAAACGGGTTTTCGCATTGTGTCAAAAATGTGATTCTTAGTTGGGCTGGATGATAAACATTCTTTTCCAGAAACCTTGTAACAATGGAAATATTTCTAATTTCTTACTTTTTTGTGTTGTTTCTCGAAAGCCAAAAACCTTGTAGCAACTGTATTGTGTGTTATTTTTAGCTTCAAATTAAATTATTTTTAATTTTCAATTTTTTTTATGTTTTTTTCCTAAAAAAAAAATTAATTCTTTAGCAGCAACCGAAAGCGTGACAGATCACGTGATCGCGATGAAAGGCCTTCACGCCATCGTGAGTCGAAGTCGAGACGCCGTGACCGTGACCGGGACAGATCACGCAGCCGTGACCGATATGAGGATCGAGAATATCGTGACCGAAGTCGTGATCGTGATACTAGCAGCAGCTACTCGCGTCACTCAGACCGTGAAAGACGCCATCGATGAAATAATTCTCCAGTCAACGTTGACTTTGCTTAATATTTTTTGCCAAGTGGCACGCACTGTAAAGTTCAGTGCTCGAAGACACGATGTAAATTAAAATCGATCATATCAGTTTACAAAACTGTGTTTTATCGCTTTTGTTTAGAAATGATTTGAGTAAATTCGCTTGTAAGTTGATTTTACCGTTGACAAATGTGTACAGCTGTGCAACGAAAATTTAAATAAATTTTCAACTTACGGTTTTATTTTTTTCTTTCTAAAAAATTCCAGCGGGGAATACAGTGAACTCTGTTTTACCACTAACAAAGAGCAAAAATATCTATCGTATAATCGTAATTTTTCAAGTAGGCCAATAATTCGACTCCTTTTTAAGTTGGCATCCCCATTTTTCGTTTTTGTTTCTATTCGCCGCATTAAAGCAATCGGCCTGCCTACCTTCCTCGTCTCGAGTCTTTAAATCTGTAACCCGTCGCAGTCGCAAGTATAACGTAAAAGAGAGTCCAGTAAGATGTGTTAGATGCTTCATATTGTAACTCTTAAACCAGTGGTTTCCAAACCCAAGGGTTCAGTGCAAAGGCCCAGGGGGTCCGCGAGTGCACTGAAAACTGACCAAACTTTTTAATTGTTTAGCAATACTTGTTGGGCACTAAAATAAAATAGTCGCCAAATGTATTAACTATTTGGATACATACTGTGAATTTATTTATTTTTTTGCTGATTGCCACGTTTACCATACCAAAACTTAGATTATTATTACTTATTGAACCGTACAGCCTTTATTATGATGCCACAATGTATCCTATTTTAATGCGACGCTGTAGCAACAGATCAGACTTTTACCTTTAGCAAATACTAATTGTTATGGAGAGTAAAATACGACACTTATTATTGAAGAATGCGCATTTAGCGAATTTACTGTTTCATCGGGTCGCGAAAGGATTACACGATTATTATCAACAATATTCAATTGTAACGGCGTTTATCTTCCACTTGCTGAAAAAATTTCCCCAAAACGCTACTGACCAAATGCATAAATAAAATTCGCGGGCTAATAAAAAAATACCAAAATCCAGTTTCAAAAATCCGAGGCTAAAATCCAGTTTAATCGCGCGTAACGCGAAACAAATTGGGTTTATTTGTTTAAATTGGTAAATGATACGTTACGCATATGGATTCGAAATCGTTTACCTTCTTACACATAGACCCCAATATACTTAATGCATAAAAGATGAACACTAAATCATCTCCACAGCTGAATCGTGACACTCGCAATCACGTAAAAGGTTCGCACGAAACCCCAAAACGCATACATTACAATAAACAGGGACGCCGGAGCGAAAAGGGGGGCGACTTTTTTGGTAAGGGCAACATATAGACCGCAGGCGAGCGTATTGAGCCGAAATATTGGGGGGTCCGGGGGTACTCCCCCGGAATTTTTTTTGCGGCCACGCCCTCTAGATTGGCTTAACACTTGGCTGCACGCATTTTTTTTTTATAAGAAACTGAGTACTCGGATTTCTCGAAAAGAACAATAGATTATTTTGTTCTATTGTTCTCTTAAACAATAGAAAACAGTAGAAAATTTAAGAAACTTTTAGTACTCGACTTGAGCCAAGTTTCTTATACAAAAATTGCGTGTACAACACTGCTTTATGATTTCCGTCGCATAATATTTAACGTTGTGAAAGCAAAATATCATTTTTCATGAAAAGGGCACTTTACCAGACCCATGGCCCCTGATCGTCCCATACCCTCTCCCTACAGTTTTGGGCGTTATTTTGGCCTTTTGGACCTTATTCCGACAGATTTATGTCTTATTCAGACGATTAAGTTCTTGCGCTGTAGAGAATATTACGGCGTATTTAGCCTTATACTTGCGATAAATAGCTCAATTTTAGAATAAAATGCTAAATGAAAACACTTAATTTCAATCCGAGTCATTTGACTCAATGACTTAAGTCCAAGTCATTTGTTTAAAAGACTCGAGTCAAGTCAAGTCATTTTATCAAAACGACTTAAGTCAGGTCAAGTCACTTGAAAACAGTGACGTAAGTCATTACAACATAGGCTATAATTGCTTTTTGTGTAAAGTGACTCTGTCTGGAGTTCAATACTTAAGGACAGGTATTTTAGGGGTCAGTTGTAAGTTGGTAACAACATGTAAGAGATTTGGCAGCCGTCGGAACCTTTCAACACATCTTCTATTTGCTAAAATGAAATGTCATAATTATGTACATTATGTAATTCTACTATTTAGGTAAATATAGTTGACATAAAGATATTCGTGAAAAAATACAAAATTTAGAAAAGTATTGGTACCGGTAGCCTACACAGTTCAACCAACGACATAGAAACGATATCTTTATATGTCGTTGGTTCAACCAGTGATAATATAGAATTATGGTGAAACTATATATTATATAGTATGCAGTATATAACCTAAAATACCATTCCCAGTCTGGCGCTCGTGGAGTGCGGAGCGAAAAATGATAAGCAGAGCAAGTTACGCTCAGGCAGTGAATAAAAATTGCGACCAGCTTTAAGAGGCCGAATGGCCTTAGTATGAAGACAGTTAATCAATTAAAAAGAGACGAAATTCTGAATCTTATAAAAAGTATGGATTATCCGCTGAAGAAATTGGTTGGGATAGCAGAAATGCGAGGCCAAAACGTCAACATAACTTGCACCAATAGACAAAATGTCTTGGAACTTTACACGAAGCTCTGTACAGCAGAATCAGTGAAATTTGTTAAACTATACGAAAATGACAAGATTAACATTGCAGTTGGCTGGGTGCCAATTCCTTTCCCCAGTGAATAGCAGAGGAAATATCGGCAAAATATGGAAAAATTGAAACGGTGACACACAGGAAGGACAGGGTTGGGTTACTAACCGGAATGAGAATCTTGACAATGAATTCAACGGACGTCGAAGAAAACCCTTTACCAAGTTATATTAGGATGGCGGACTGTGAATTTTACGTGATATATCATGGGCAAGTGTTTACTTGCAGATATTATGACGAGAAAGGTCACAAACAAGCAAACTGTCCCAAACGTCAAAAAGATTTTCCTCGACTAGTGAAAAGACAAGAAGAGCCCAAGCAAGACAAGACAAACGATAAGGCAGTTGCACCCCAATCTAGCGCTGGCGCTAACAGCGCTGATAACGATCCACACTCTACAACAGCCGTAAGCAGCATTCTAAACGATGCTGATAAGAACTCGCCGGACTTCAACTCTGAATCCAACACCAACTTCAAGTCAAGCACACCGAAGCTTATCAACAACTGGTCAAGGAAAAGCCAGCAATGAAGCCCGGACTAGCTTCTATAAGCCTATGTGCGACCAGAATCTCGCTGACATGCCTTGGCTGCTGCCAAGCTGAAGCTTTGGAAGAAACATGTCAATGTCCTTCATGCGAAGGGATATTGAGACGGATGCCGTGCTGCGAGGAGCTCCAGCCAGAATACAAGACGAAGGAAGATGTGCTTGAGTGCATACAATGCCAGAGGTACCCTGTTGTCTGTAATCGTTTTACTGTTAACCCGCTAACTAAGGTAACGATGTGTAAAGCGTGCAGTAATACCCATTGCAAGTATAAGATAGTTAACTGTAGTTGCGGGAAGAAGCATTCCTGTCTTATGGGTCCCAATAAAGCGTTTAGATGTGATTGTGGCATGGAGTACGAGTGGGACATTGATATTGGTGTTGAACGCGTTTAAATATATTTTAAAGCTTTTAAATATTGTTTCACACAACGTTCGAGGTTTAAACATTGCGATGAAAAGAAAGTAGATTTTTAATTTTTTACGTCATAAAAAGTGTCACATTAAAGCTGTTGGTGCTTTATTGCTTAGCTGCGACATGGTTAAGTTAAGGTAAAGAGGATAGCTCAGCATAAACACGCGTTTATAAATGAACAATGGCAAAATAGGAAGGGGTTCCAGCAAAATTCGTCGGAGATGTCTCCACGTGGCCATAGTCAAGCGACTATATGCCTAGCATGTAGCGACTCGCTCTTGAGTACGGCACGTCGGTGACGTAGTGATTAACGCGGGTTGCATCGACGGCAGTAGTTGGCGAGCTTGCATGAGCTGTCTTGAGAACGGAATCTTTGAAGGGTTTGTGCGACGTTCGAGACGAGCGTGGAAGAGCTAGTACCAAGTGCAGGTAGGCTAGCTTCCCTGCGGATTGGTGCGACGTTCAAGACTAGCGTGAAAGCAGTAGTGGCCTTTCCAATGGACTATATCCTCCAGCATGTGTTGTATAGCCACGGGTGACGGGTGTGCCAACAAGAAAACGTCTCGAGTAGAGCGGGCATCTATTCCTATGAAACAAATGTTTCTATTCGCCTGAGAAAACGTGTTTATAAACAAAAAGTCGCGCTTTAAGTTCCTACCGAGGACCGGTAGAAAATCAAAGAAATAAATGCTGCCTCTTGATTGTTCAGTTAAGTTGAATAGTTGCGCCGGTCGATACTTAATGGTTAATATTACAATAAATGCAACCCCAATAGGAATTGTTAATGTTTACGCGCCGAATAAGGACGATCCAGACTTTTTTGCCAATTTATTCGCTGTACTTGACAGCTTTTTCGATGGCATAATCATAGGAGGTGACTTTAATCAAGTTCTGGATAATCTCTTAGACCAAATAAAAAACATCGTAACCGAAAAGCAAGAGAAATTATTTTGCAATACATGACATTACAAACTTACAGACATGTTTCGCCTCAAATTTCCAACAGTTGAAAAGTTCTCAAGAATTAAAAAACCACCAGCGGCATCATCGCGTTTAGATTTTTTTTAATAGGCAGAACTCTCGCCGAAAACGTTACAAGTGTAGACGTAGTTCTCGGCATAATGTCCGACCACAATATGGTAACTCTAGGAACTGACATTAACCCAACACCACGCGGCAGAGGCTACTGGAAATTTAATACATCACTATTAAATGACCAGCATTACAAGGAAAAAATAAGAAAGGTACCTAATCACTTATTATAAAGCAGAAAACCATACAGGCGAAACCGATCCTCACGTTAGATGGGACGCCTTGAAAGCAGTGGTTCGGGGAGAAACTGTAAGATACTCGGCCAAACTAAAACGAAGGTCAAATATTAAGCAAAACGATTGGGAAAAAACGATTGGGGAGACGCAAGACGCTATTTTAAAAAAATCTAAAACAGAATTAGGCCCCTTGCACAAAAAATTGTCCAAACTTAAATCGGAACTTGACCAATTAATGCTAAACCAAAAGCGCCGTAACGCGAAGTAGGGCTCGCTGGGCGAGAAAATACAAAATACTTTTAAACTTGGAAAAAAAACATTGCAAAAAGAAGAGTATTAACAGACGGTCAACAATAAAATGATTACTGACCAAAACAACATTTTGGACGGCCTAGTCGGATTTTGCAAGCTGCTCTATAATAAAACGGAAATTTATTAAACAAAACCTCAATCGCTTCAAAATTAAAAACACTAGATCTCCCAAAAATAAAGGCACAACAATCCAAAATATTAGAAGCGGAAACAACAGAAGCGGAATTCTTCACTGCTCTCTGCAACATGGGTAAAAATAAATCCCCTGGGCTAGACGGTTTTTCAGCAGAGTTCTGTATAACATTTTGGGACAATATCAAATGTCTCTATATGGCAGCTTGGCGACATACCGTAAATACGGGTAGACTGTCACCTTCGCAGTCAGAAGCAGTAGTAACTTTACTTCCAAAAGCTAATAAACACCATCTTGAACCGGGAAATTTTAGACCAATAACGCTATTAAATGTAGACTACAAAATTGCATCAAAAGTAGTTAACACCCGAGTCCGAAGTGTACTAAACGACATTATCTCGCCTGCGCAAAATGGTTTTATTCCGAAACGATACATAGGAACTATTATTCGTCTTTTGTTCGATATCATCGACTGCGCCGACTATTACAATATACCTGGCGCGATACTGTCCTTAGATATGTTCAAGGCCTTTGACACGGTGAATAGGGACTTCATATATCCTTAGCTGCTTTGGGCCATGATCAATATAGATAATTACTTGTTAGCCTTACATACAAAATGGATCTATACACTACTCGAAAACGCGGAAGCGGATTGGAAACAAATCGAAGGCACCTTTATCCAAGGTAACATATTGGAAGCGCTTCTTAATTGGAACATAAGAACAAACAATGCAATGCAATTACAAGGCATATAGATGCGAACATTACGTTGCGCAATAACGGCGTGCAAACAACCAGACTTGGACAACTAGATTTATTTTGGCTTTTGAAAATTAGATTAGAATTAAAATTAGAGCATTACAGTTTTTCCAAATTAGATTAGAATTAAAATTAGACCGTTTTGAGTTTTCTCAAATTAGACTGGAATTAGAATTACCAAATTTCTAAAAAACTCACATTTAGTTATTTACAATCAATTTGATTTAATCGCAATTTATTCTTATAAGAACGCAAATGGTAAAATGTGTGTGCTAATTTTTATGCCTTTTAATTCTTTTTAGGCAGTAAAAATTACATACAAGTCGTTCAAACCAAAGAATCTAAATTGAAATTCTGTGTTTTAACTGAGAGACTAAAATGCCATTGGACAATTAAGTAGCATTTTTGGAAAAATCCAAATTAGATTAGAACTAGAGTTAGAGCAAACAAGCAATTCGCAAATTAGATTAGAATTAGAATTAGCCGTATTTTGCTCTAATTCAAAGAATTACAAAACTAGAATTATCTAGTTGTCCAAGTCTGCTCCTGGAAATCATAGATACAAAGTCAAACAGCCGTCCGCTTTGGCTAAACAAAAAGTAAAGTACCACTCAAATGTTTTTTTCATGCCGTCACTTATAGATTCCAATATAATTTTTCACCAGGATTTATTGAATATAAACGGCCAATACCTACAATGTGACGCATTGATAAATAAATTTAACTTTACTCCTAACAACACAGATTTTGTTCAAATCATAAAATTAATATCGAGTCTCCCAGAAGACTGGGTTTCGGGTAGCGCAACAACACCCCGATCGTATAGAACCCAAACATTATAAAGTATTTATCCAGCAGTATAACTCCACCAAATCAGTTTACGAAAAAATACAAACAACGATCCTCTTTCCTCCAAAAGCTAAATTGGAATGGCACCGGACCTTAAGTTGCGAGGGTGCACGTCTGCCATGGGAAAAAAATTGCCGCAACCTCTACAATTCACAATCGAAAACAAACTAAGAAGCTTTCAGATAAAGTTTAACTTGGGCGCAATTGTTACAAATTACTTCCTTTATTCGTTTGGTAAAACCGAATCTAACCAATGTACTTTTTGCAAAAAGGCCACGGAAACCCTGTACCACTTGTTTTATTTGTGTCCTGTTACGTGTCTATACTGGAAAAACGTGAGTGCGTGGTTAAGTACTAAACTACGAATATCGTGTGTTTTTTCCCGCGAGCAATTACTCTTTGGAGTGCACAAAAATGAACCGTGCAAAACATTTGTGAATTGTGTCATTTTATGCGCGCGATATGTTATTTATCAATGTAAATATGCAGAAGCTGTCTCGACTATGTTACGCTTTCTTATGATGCTATCTTCTGTGCGAACTTCCGAGCGACATTCGGCTTTAAAAAGAGGAAGTATGACAAAACACAAAAGTAAATGGTCGTTAGCTGCTTGAGAGCTTTACTATTTTGATTTGTTTTTCTTGTTAGTTTTTTCGCTATTTATTTTATTAGAAGTGTAATTTGACTAAAAAAAAATAACCTAAAATGTAATATTCTATGGTACAACCACAACCATGTACAACCATAGAATACTAATTCTATGGTACAACTCATGCGGAGAAAAACAAAACGGTTGACTGATTTTGAAAACACCGCGGATAACGATTTGTTTTCGAAAACAGGATGTTTTACTTATAAGATTTTTATTTAAATACCTTCGAATTTGTAAATAGTTTTGATATTTAAAATATGGAGAGGATTGAAGAGGAACTGCTTGGCTCAACCAAGGTAAGGTTTAGGCATTAAACGTTGAGGGAAGCACTCAGCTTCATTGTGTAATATACGGTGTCGGCTTTTTCCCGGATTTTTTCACTCCCGGGAAATGGGATTGAAAAATGAAAATTCCCGGAAATCCCGACCAAAAAATGATACCTAATTACGTCATTATGATGTTTAAAATCATTTTATATTAGCTCCAAACATTTAATTAAGCTCATAATATTAGACAATACAGCTTAGCTCTTAAATACAGCTTTGAAAGCTTCTTAAGCTGTCGATAAAACATGCCAATCAGATGTAATATAGTCAATCCCGGTAGAAAATAAAATACATAATAACAGAAGTCCATCCTCTTTATCAAGTTCATCCGGTGCTGGTCTAGAATCCTCCAACATTTTTATTGTTAGTGCCAAAGTAAATGTGGTAGCATTTCTAGCATTTTTTTCACACAGTTTGAATGGCACATACAAAAGTAGCCACTCTGATGCAAATATTTACCCAACTAATCAGTAAATTCATAGGATTCATTGTTTAAGTTTAACATCTTTAGGGTCACTGTGGTTATCATTTAAAAATTATTTAGAAAATGATTAGTTTCCATTGCCAACCTAGTATGAGTGTGTGATTTTATAAAACAACTATATACATTTAATTATTTGCATATTTATTATCTTTAATAATTTTTGATTGATCTCGGACAATGTGTCACTATGCTTTTAGGGAAATACGAAGGGACAAGGAAGCCGTGGTGCAGGTACAACTTTTTTTAGTATTTTTTGTACATATTAAATAATTTTCTGTATAAGGTACAAAAACTGATGAGAACAAACATACTAAGCCAACCTTTATTTTATGTTTATGTTGTTAGTAAAGTGCTTAAATAAGTTCTCAAAAAAGGACAAAGATTTCACCAAGCAAAAATTCTTACGAAAAGACAAAATTCAGTAAAACACTTGTATTCTGAAAACATGTTGAAGGATTGTAATTTCATGATTTAAGTCTTTTTTAAGTAATATCACATTTCCCTACAGTTTGGCTTACATTAACAAATCCGTGTGACCCAATAGGAAGTATTATTTAGCTGCTGAACAGCATAAAAGAAACTATCGTTAGAAAATATTCTTGCAAATCACAACCTTAACTATGTGTTCATGTTTCATTGAATAAATGATATGGTACTGTGGATCCCCTTGAATTGAATTGCTTGTACTAACAAATTGAGCAAGCATTGGCGCATGGTTGTTTCTCGACTCGCTCCTCTCTGAGCCTGCATAGCTCAGCTTGTAGAGCGATGGTCCCGCCTTGACCGGAGGTCGTGAGTTCGAACCTCACTGCAGGCTAGATGTTTTTCTAGTAGCCTGGTTTTAATGCTTCTGATGTCTAACTGATTAACAATTCCATGCAAAGTGGTGGGATCCGAGTTAAAACAGACAAGAATTTGCGTATTACGCAAATAAATCAACACTCTATATTTAAAAAACGAAAGGCATTAAAAGCTGCAATGCCATAGTATTCGGTTTTGCACATGTGGGTTAGATGAAATCAATTTAAAGTAATAATTATCCTAACATGCTAAATTTGTGACAAAGTAAAAATGTGGCTAAAAAATCCATGTATAATTGGTCAAATTTGACATCTTTTGGCCCATCAATATATAGATGAAATATAGTTTATATTTGTCTGTTTCTCTTTTTAACTCGGGGTGTTTTATCAGGTGGACTACTTGGAAATGTATCTCTTCTTACCACTGGTGGTTCCTCAATGCAGCAACTTACTGCTGATGGTATTCAACTTTCTACATTGCAACAAACCAAATCAGGTTTTACTTTTTATATAGCTTTGTCATATTAAATCCACAATAAACTAAATGTTTTACGCAGAAGGGGCAACATTTTTGGTGACATCCATAAATACATAAGGGGCATGTGAAAGTACAACCTACAGATGTGCATGTCTGATTTTCTTACTCTGACACTGTTTATTGATAAGCTGTTTTTGAGCAAACTTATGTGCAAGCATGCAGCCTAAAACCAGTTTAAATATGCAGAATTGCGGTTATCGTGATTGCTTTTTCAGTCAATGTAGGAATACTTAAGCACTGCCAATTAAAGTAAAACTACAAATACACAACAATTCTATAATCAAAATTGGGTACTTTTTTAAATAATAACCAATCTATATGCCTAGCACTGCCTTTTTCCTCACTAAACAACATGCTTCACACTTCCGTAACTTTTTTCAGAATGGCACAACAAAATCAATTCCTGACAATTGTAGTGCGGAGTGTTTTTGCATAATCAGGATTTCAAAAATATATGAGTTTGAATATGTGTGGAAACAACACCCCCTTTCCCGGTTTTTGGTTTCCAAGAATAAAATTTAAAAAAGTGTTAATAAAATAATTTTCTTGCACAAATTTTTTTTCTGCACAAATTTATTCGTGTTTTTGTCTGATTCTTCAGTCGACATAGTCGTGAAGTAATCAGCATGGTGCTAGAAATACTAAAGCATCATCCAGAATTTTGCATAAATAAAAGGATATCTATTTTTTATAACAAATTTCTGTTGAAAGGGTTTGGCCAAGCATTTATACACATTTTCAATAAAGAAGTCATGAATACCCGCAAACCCTGTTTATTTGTAATGTTTGGAGGCCGTCCGCTTTCCTAGATTGAACGTCTTTAGTTAAATTATAAAAATTTGTTTCTAGAAATAGAAAAGAGTAAATACATTGGCACATCAACACCAGCACGCCCATTTCAAGTTGACAAAGTAATGTATGGTTTTGATTTATCTCCTGTTCAAAGCAATGAATTTAAAACAGTGGTAAGCTCAAAACTTTTTTGTTTTTGTTTCCTTACTCATCATATAAATCAAAATGTGGACAAATTGTTGTTGCAAGTTAATGAATTTGAAAAGTTTTAGTACAATATGATTGAAATGCAGGGCAATTCAGGTTCCATTGGAGCATCAGGTTTGTTGAATTCGACAGACCAAGGCAAACATTCTATCGAACAAGAAAAACAAGATGATGAGATGTTTTTGGATAGTAGTATCAGGCCTGCACCTAATTTTATGCAGGTACTATTTAGTTTTTTTGTGTTGAATTGTAGTATAATAGGGATGTTGTGCTGCTGTGAAGCAGTATTCCCTCTAATTTTTTACCCTGTGCACAGGTGCCCAAAATTTTGCGCACAAGCCGAAGATAAGTGAGCAAAGTGCCCAAAATGACCAAATTGGATACGCGGTAGACCTTTTTTTTGGTCTTCACTATTTTTAGTCTGTTAAACTGCGTTTTTATTAGCTCCTAATTTAATTATTTTTTTGCTTGCTTTGTCCATCGGACGGATGTTTTTGTTGAAATGAAGAGGAGCAATATGCGTGGGAGAGCACAAGAGGCGTCGCAATAATCTTAATAAATTTCTCCAAAACATGTCTCTTTATTTGGAGAACTGCGCTCGCTTGAGCCGTGATTTCGTTTGGACTTAGTCAAGCGTAGAGCAGTGTAACCGCCTAATGGTCAAGGTAATTACCACACGCAGTGCAGCGGTTTTATCAGTAAGCATTTTTAAGTTTTAAACATGTTATGCATTTTCTTAAGTGATAACTTTGATTTTTAAAAAATTTCGCCTTCGCGTCTTTTCTGTTTATATTGATAAATTTAACCTACTACTTTAGTTAACACAACACGCACCTTTGCTTTTTTGGGGTAAATTATAATTTGCATTGTACACTGTTTTACCAAAAGCGTAAAAAAATTATCTTCGGAAAGTCCTAACCTTTTAAGCCAGGGGTCGGCAACTTTTTTGAGAAAATGTGTTATTAAATTGTTAGAACAACACTGTGAATCAGACCGGCCTTGAATCTTTTTTGGCACTTAAAAAGTGTTTAATTACATTCGAGGAGGCAGTAAAGTGTTGGTGCAAAGCGCGTAAAATAGCGCTTGTTTGGTTTTCATTTGAGTCCACATGTCGTCATCCATACTACTAATGAAAAGTGTAATAAAATTTCTTTAAATAAACGCGATAACCTTAATAGTTTATCTAGTTGAGTGTTTATTAACCTTGAAGTAGAAGGCAAGCGAAGCGAGCGCTATTTTTTGGTATACTGGCATTTCTTTTTAAATTTTTAAGTTTTTATTACTTTGCCGAAAAAAAAATATATGCCCAATATTTGTTAATATGTTTTCCATTTGTCGACACACTTGCCAGCCTTCCACGGTGCAACGGTAACAAGGCGCTAATCGAGTTTAAAAGACAGCATCAAAACGTAACAAATCGGACGTACAAAGATCATTGTTCCGTATGTAGCTCGAATAAAACTAATTTGGGCACTTTTTGTTCCATGCGTAGCTTGGATAAAACTAATTTGGGCACTTTTTGTTCCGTGAGTATCTCGGATAAAACTAATTTGGGCACTTTTTGTTCTGTATGTAGCTCAGATAAAATTAATTTGGGCACTTTTTTGTTCCGTACGTAGCTCGAATAAAACTAATTTGGGCACTTTTTTGTTGTATGTAGCTCAAATAAAACTATTTTGGGCAATGTTTTGGTCGTATGTAGCTCAAATAAAACTATTTTGGGCACTTTTTGTTCCATACGTAGCTCGGATAAAACTAATTTGGGCACTTTTTGTTCCATACGTAGCTCGGATAAAACTAATTTGGGCACTTTTTGTTCTGTACGTACTCAAATAAAACTATTTTGGGCACTTTTTTGTTGTACGTAGCTAGAATAAACTAATTTGGGAACTTTTTTGTCCGTATGTAGCTCAAATAAAACTAATTTGGGCACTTTTTTGGTTGTATGTAGCTTAATTTGGGCACTTTTTTAGACGTATGTAGCTCGGATAAAACTAATTTGGCACTTTTTGTTCCGTATGTAGCTTGAATAAAACTGATTTGGGCAGTTTTTGTTCTGTATGTAGCTCAGATAAAACTAATTTGGGCACTTTTTTGAAACTTTCGTTTAGTAAGAATGGGGTACATAAGGTATTATAATATGTACTAATCTTTGCAAAATAGTGATAATCTGGGCTTTAAGAGACGACTGGAGGTTGAATTGAAGTAAAAAAACAACTTTTAATTTTTTTTTTTGCTTGCGCACTTCCGTGAAGAAAAGTGCGCAAGTGCCCCAAATTAAAAAAAAATGCGCTTATCTGGAACACTGCTGTAAAGTTAAGTACGTTCAAATCTTATGCAATGTCTTGCTTTATTTTGAAAAAATACTATAACCTTAACCTTTGGGACATTCCACAGTTGATATTAAAATTAAATTTGTGCTCATTTGTTGGGCACATGTCTATAAGAACTCGATTTTTTTAAATATAGTTAAATTTTTTTTAAAGGCACCCTTGGTTGCATCACCTCATCAATCGAGAAGTGGCATCACACCTGAAAAAATCAGAAATAACGAAACAGATACCATGATGCAGCAAGTCTATGCCATCACTCAAGCTAAAGTATTTTTTTTTTATTTACTTTAAAGCTATCTTATATTAAGCAAACTCTGGTGTTTATTCCACAGAATGTCATGCCTAAAAAAACTAGTGGCAAGAAAAAAAAGACACCCAATTTAGCCCTTGGAATTCAGTCACCATCTTTTGGAAAAGTTTCTCCACGAAAATCTTCGAAAAGATACTCACATGTTAAAGGGTCTGGGTATGGTTCCACATCACCTGTTAAACAAACAACAACAAAATCAATGGTTTCCAACAGGGATCCACCTGGTAAACAACTTTATTTGAAAAATATTCTGTTTACTGAAAATTTATTTGTAAAATATCTTGTTTACTGAAACGTTATTTACTTCAGGAAAGTGCCACTAGGCCAGGTAATTTTTTTTGTCACACCAAGTTTAAGGTTACATCTGTTTCATGCAAAGCCAGTGTTTTGTCAGGCAAATATGTGCTGATAGTGCAACAAGCCAAATTTTCCAATATGGTCTTCAACTCTTCAGCATGTGTTTTTTAGGTGACCTTACACAACTTGTCACAATTAGTTTTTCAGAGTGTTTTGTTTTCAGAAGTTATGGCTGAGTTTAAATTTTAGCACAAATCTTGTATTGGCCTCAGCTATCCACACTTTAAGCAAAAAAATTCATAAACATGAATATAAATTTTCAGCTATTTATGTATATTATCATCTTATTGTTGTGCGTTTTTGCTGAACAATAAAAACTACAAGACATACTCTTTAAAACAAACCATAAAATGTTGTGGCAGGCCAGTTAAAAATGCAATAGGATGTTATATAACAAGTAAGCAAAACAACCTGTTCTGTTGGGAGTTGTGCGCAAATCTACAACTAAAGTTGATTTGAAGGCTTGTCGCATTCGCAAATGTAGAGAAAAATTATAGAATTGTAACTTGTATTTGATTTAATTTTTCTGTTGTATTAAAAAACAAGCAGCTCTTTATTGAAATATCTAAAAAATAAAAAAACGACATTTTATTTAAAGAATATTCTTTATTTTCGTAAAATTTGGAATGTAGCATAAATTGACTCTTTAGTATCAAAACTAAAGTGAAATTAATAATATTTAAAAGTAACCCTGGTAAGTAACGCTATTTATAACAGCCCACTAACACAAAATAAAATGTATCAGGGAGATCTGCCTGCAATTAAAGTAAAAGTAAAAATTTTCGGAGGGGGCGCAAGTTTCATTAAATTGTGTTAAGGGGACACAGCTTATATAGTTTAAGAACCTTCGCTATAAAACAATAATATATATTGCATTTTACTTTCCCTCTCTAAGTTTGGTAACTTGTGATTCATCATGTTGATGTCATAAGACAGTGTGGTCTAACTGCAGGCCCGAGCTCCGCTTTTTTGGTTTGTGAACTGATAGTCAGCTTTGCTGCAATCTAGTAATATCACTTCAATTTTTGTTATTGTAATTAACAAACAAACTTTGTAAATGATCTTTTGTCATTTCATAACTACCGTAGCTGAACAAAGAATTACATTTCATGAAGTTAGTATATATGCCATAGACCAGCGGTTATTAACCTGGTGATCTTTTCAAACAAGATAACGTACTGTTTTAATCAATGTTTAGAGCACGAGCAATTTGTTGTGTGGCCAATGCAAAAAGCCTCCCTGAATTTACAGTTTAGCGCCAATTCAACCAATAAACTAAAAAATTGTTCGCGCTTCGCATGACCAACAACACGCTTTACTATTTTCAAATTGTCTAAGTGATATTTAATTGAAAATTCCGAATTGCTTTTTATAGTGGGGCAAAAGGCATTGGAAAATTACCAAAGGAAGTGCGGCTGTAAAAAGGCTAAAAACCACTGCCATAGGCTATGTATAATTTGTCAGTAATAAGCCTAAGAATCGCTATTTAAAAACATTGGCCCGCAAGATAAAAAAAATATATATATATATTGTTTTTGAAAAGTTGGCCCACGCTGTCATAAGACATGATTGTATTAATTCAATGTGTGAAATTGACAATTGATCTTTATATAATGTTTACAGTAAACAGATGCCTTGACAAGTGATTTATTTTTTAGTTAACAACATACACTCAGGAACTCGAAAGAGATCTGTATTTACTGACAATTATGACATTGCTGCAACTGACAGCTACTCACCATATGTACATCAAATAAACAGGTTTAAATGTTCATGCTTATGTTAAAAGTAGCTTATTTATAACTCAAGTGTTATATATTTTGCTGAATACAATCTGCATTGAACAACTGTAAAAGTTCCTTTATCTCCTGGCCAAGCTGATTGTGCTATTTATTTTTTTGTTTATAGCTAAAGATGTGTAGGTGTTGTAAGGATAGAAACACATTTCGTTTTTCATAAGGGTGCTCACAATTTTCCGCCATATAAAGCTTCACAAAAGCCCAATGAAAAAATGAGTTAAAAAAAGTAATAAAAGAGTTAAGAAGTCTTACTAGTCATGGGAAATACTTGACCAGCTGCCATTATATGTTGCAAATAGGCTCACAATTGCCTGCATTAAAGAAATATAGGGATTTATAAAGATTGGGATTGTTTTAAGAGTTCTGAGCACTCCAGATTTATATTAGGCGAGCTCAAACACCAGATTTATATTAGGGAAGCATTAAGCACCTTAAACTCGGTGTCCATAGTTATATAGTTACTGCAGTTAAGGTTCAACTTATTTGTCACAAGTCAACCTGTTGTTTTTCAGCAACATGATATAAATTAATGCGATTTTGCTTTATATTAGTCAAATAACAATATTAATAGTTTGGCGTCATGGTATAAATCAGGGTTCGGCAACCTTTTTTCAATCTCGGGCCAAAACCAAACTCAGAAAGATCTCTGCGAGCCCACAAAATGATAACTAAGAATTGTGTTATTAACATGTTAGAACAACTGTGAATCCAGCCAGGCCTCAGGTCTTTTTTTGTACTTAAAAACGGGTTTAATTACGTTTAAGGAGGCAGTAAAGTGTTGGTACAAAAAAGGCGTTTATTTGGTTTAAATTCGAGTTCACACGTCGTTATCCATACTACTAATGACAAGTGTAATAAAACTACTTTGAGGGAACGTGTAATATTTAAAGTTAATCTAGCTCAGTGTTTGTTAACCTTTTTAAGTGAAGACACCCCAGGCGACCGGAGCAAGCGCGATTTTTTTGAGGTATACTAGCATTTCTTTTAAATTTCTTGTAAGTTTTTATGACATTGCAGAAAAGGGGGGCCGTAGGTTGACGACCCCTGGTTTAAATCTATAAAAAATGTAAATGTAGTGATTTGTTTTGTAGGGATACAAATATGGGTACTAACTTCAGCGAATCCCTTCTTAAAAATAGCCTTGCCACCGCGGATCATGAGATTGAGAAGGTTGATGCTGGACAGAGACAAACCTTCAACGTTCCTCAAAAAAATACAAATGGTATTTGAAGAAATCTTGAAACTTTTTGCTTTAGGTGTTTTGCATTTGTATTATTTAGTATTTTTTTGTGATACAAGGCATGACATGACTCACTTTTCTACCTAAATTAAAGGTGTATAATTTAATTTTATTACAGCTTTTATTAAATTGAGGTTTAAATTTTGTGAATTTTAAAGCTTTTGTTTTAAACTTGATGGCAGATTTTTTTTTATATGTTAATATTAACCGTACCATTGTTTTTTTGCCATTTTATTCATTTTAAACATAGGAAACACAAGTCAAACGAATGATATTACCATCACAGACAATTTGAAAGCAGATGATACAGAAGCTCAGGTAAATCCTGTATTTAACTCATAAAAATACATTTTATCTCTTTTATTTGTCTGGTGTTCTTTACAAAAAAGTGCAATGTTGTTAAAATTTAACAGATAAAACTTGAGTTATTTGAAGTTCAACTTAATACTCTGCCGGATGAATGCAATATGCTAAAAGAGAATAATGCTCAGATAAATCAAGAGAAGTAAGTTTTAAGTTTATTATGTTCTGTAATTTATGACCATTTATTTATATAAAGTTGCGTGCAATTAAAAAATAAAAACATTAAAAAGGTTCAAGGCTTCACATGACTTCTTGTTTAATAGACTTTATTGTAATCATATATTTAAAAAAAATATATATAAGGATAATTTGAAAACAAAATTATATTATCAAAAGTTAAATGAAAGTTTTTTTTGTTGTTGAAGAAATGGTGAACAAGACTTATAATGTAGAGCACCATGTTTTTATTTGTAGGTTTCTTCTCTCTGCCAAACTAAATAAGATGGCAGCCTCTTATGCGGAAAAGCCAAAAATTCACCATAAAAAAGACTCCAAAGGTTTTTCATGTTTTTAAATATGTTTATTTGTATTGTCCTTCAAGTTGCAAAGCTTAGTTGTGCTTTGACCCTGTCCCGTTATCTGTTTATGGAAAGATATTAAGAGAAGCCCACAAATGCTGGATTGAGAATTTAAACATACAGGCACATGCCAGTCAAGCCGTGACACTTACCAACCCGACTGACAAGTGCCTAAAGAAAAAAAAAATGGTTGTTACCTGTTGCTATTAGTACAACTAATGGTCTTAATTTCTTATCTGTGACAACATATGTTTATCTTTAACGAATGAAGCCAAATAAAGTGAATTGTACATGGTAAAAATATACATTCAATAGACCGGCAAACAATCTAACCAGGTTATCTAATGCTTTAAAAATGCATGAGAATATAAGGTAATTAGGTTTTGATAAAAACAATTAGATAACGTTTAATTTCTAAATATAACGAAAATCATGAAAAAGCACCACAGAGTGCATTCAAACTACAATATTAGGTTTAACTGTTGTAACAATTGGATTTTGGACTGTAGTGATGGCCTTTATTTTTTACGATTCTCTTGAATCAACGTTCATTGTATTTTCCCCCCAAAAGATGTAATATCATTTTAAATACACAGAACCTTATGGAAGATCCAAGAGTGCAAAGTTTTCAAACCACATATATATTTAGTAAATTTTTCGTGGAAGTCTTTTATTAAGAAAACGTCTAAACATATTCTTGCCTTCGAAATACAATTCTTTGAAAGCCCACAATTAAAATTATATTGATGTAAAATGCTCAGTGGACCCATTACAACTGTTGTGTAATGGTGTTGATTTTTCAATTATGTGATCTGTTTTAGGGATGCCAAAAGTCATTGAATTAATTTTGGCAATAATAAGTATTTGAAAAAACAATGTTTTTCTAAACTTATTTAAATAGTATTTAATTTTTTCTGTGCAGCTTAAATTATTCGAACAAACCTGGGCAAAAGATGGCCAAAAAGCCATGTCTGGCCCATCAAACAATCTAATCTGGTTGTAGCTTATTTTCTATTAGAGTTTTTATCCGTTTTTTGACAACACATCTGCATAGGTTTTTTTAAGAAAATATTCAATACGAAAGCCAGAAAGGCACAAAATTAAAATGAAGCAGGACTTTTTGTTTCTTTGCACATAACATGTATGTACTGTACTATTACCAGTGATAGATGCAGACGTTTCCTCAAACTGTATATTTTGCATATTTTTTAATAAATATTAATTGTTTTTACACTTTGCGCAAATCTCATCTGTCTTGCTAGTGCGTTGTACACTGATTTGATGCATCTTTCAGACAAAAATCATTAGGTAAACATTTTTTCTGCTTTTAGTATTAGTATTTTTCCGTTTTTAGTTTTAGTATGTTTGTAAGGAAATCTATTCAGCCCAAATGCGCTATACATACTATGGCATATTGCACCCCATAAACATGAATTCCAAAAAGTGTAAGTTCTGTTAAATTTGATTGTAACTGCCATTTAATCAAGAAATGTGAAATCCTCTTTTTTACAAGCTTTGCCAAATTTAACCTGATGAAGCCAATTTTGCTTCTTTCTACGTGCATACATCTTTACACATGTGCTGCTTGACAAAAGCTGATGCTTTAACATTCATTGTTTTTTTGCTGTCATTTTTATTTCTTTTGCTGTCATTTATTTTTATTTCCTGTGTCATAGCTCCTCATCCTGACTGGATTTAAATTTGTTGCGTAAAATACCCCACAAATTATTGTTTGCGAATGTCAACTTGAGAAGTTCTATTTTATCTAGTAATGTACACATATTTGGTTGCACCAAAGTGCCCAGTGTGTAAAGTGTTAATCTAAAGTCAAAGTTTTTTGAGTTATTTTTTGCAAAACCTTGGTGCCTTCTCTTGATGCGGGTTCAGTTGGTCACGAATCCACCTAGAATAGCATGCCTCTGAAGGGTACTTGTTTTCTGGTGTTGGCGTCTCCTCTAAAAAATCATGTTTCCTAAAAACGATTCTAGATTCAACCCTAACTTTTCTTAGCTTTGTCAAACCAATTTTTTTTTAATTTTGTTTGTAGTTACGTCTCTTCTTTATAATATAGTCCTCAATGACTAATTCAACAGAGTGACACTTCAAGTTTATATTTGTATCTTATTATTTGTTAGATATTAAAGGTGAAAATGATGATGATGAAACAGAGGAGTTAAGGAGATTAAAAAAGGATTTGCTGGAGCAAGAGCATTTGATACAAGGTTATCAACAGGTACATAGTTTAAATTGTTATTTTTATCCGACAGTCTTAAAATGTCACCAATTACAAAACCTGAAATCGATTAAGTACTTCACTTGACAGTTTCTCTAAATTGTTCTTACTTAATATATTGCTAGGAAAATGAAAGAGTTTACAAAAGCTTGGTCAAAGCGAAACAGGAAAGCCAGGAAAATGAATTATCAATGTATGAAGAAAATCTTAAGCTCAAGAGAGAACTAGCATCACTCAAAGAAGAACTTGTCATCAAAGATGGTGTTATTAAAGATAAGGTGAGTTCTGATTGTTTGTATAAAAACGCTGCCTGCTTTTAATTTTTGTTAAAATCTATAAGAAATTGTTGACTGCTTCGAAGCCAAGACTGAATATATGTGATAAAAACATCTTTAAGCTGTTTTTTATAGTCTAATTTTTTCACTCTGCGTTGTGCCAAAGAATCCCTATAGAAATCTCGAAAAAGGGTTAACTAAATAATTCGGGAATATTGTTCATTTGTTGTTGTTGATAATTGTTGTGTTAAATTTTATATTACAACAATGATAGCTATTTCCAAAAGTCACATATGCCGGTTTGCATTAGTTAGTATTATTATAAGAGATCGACCGATATCGATTTTGTTTACCGATACATGATTTTTTGCTTTCCCTAACGATACCCACAAATCTATTAAGTATAAGGCACACCTTCCTATTCAAGTAAAAAACCCTTACACTACTTGATTAACCGTGATACTGAACACAACCAGGCTCTATACCACTTTAAATCAGACTCAGGTTGATAGTAGAGATGTGAACCTTTTTTATTTAAGTATTGTAGTCAATTAAAGGCGAATTATAATAAAGGAAGCACAAATTTACTGCATGAGTAAAATCATTAGTAAAATCAGAATTCCGAAATTTTTAGAGTTTTGACATTTATTATTAGCTTTTGTATCTTCATTCTGCTGCTGCGAGTGTACGTTTGATTTAACGTGTTCCGTAAAGCGAAAAAAATGTACCGCCTTGTGTAACAAAAGGACTTCTTTGGAAAGGGCCGTTTTTTATGAAAAGTAAATACCAAATTTTTAATAGAAAAACATAGAAAATATGTTTTTTTAAAGAAATCTTAAAAAAAACTGTTTACAGCAAAATATCAGTGAAAATTTTGGCCGATATTATCGAATTTTTGTATTATGCATTTATAACAGTACGTTTATATTCAGAACCTTCTAATTTTACAAAGCAATTCAACATATGTTCAAAAAATCAACCGTTCTCTACAAACAGACGAGGTAACATAATTTTGTTTTAGATATGCCCATTAAATCCTAATTACCATGTATTGTACCTTACTTACATTTATGAATTGGTGCCAATTTGCACATTTTCTGTTAAAATGACAATTTTTTTAATATTAGAATTATATTAGAATTATACATATTATCAAAATTGCCCCAGGATTTTTCTCGTCTGCAAAAACGTGTCTCGTTTGAGTGTGCAGAGCACCAAAAGAAGATTTCTGGTAAGTTCTTTTAATATTTTACTTATATTCCAACTTCTTTTACCTATTTAATTACTATTTTCTAGTTGCACACTCTACTTGATCAAACATCCTGTTACTAAAATAACATTTTATAATCATAACCACTATATTTTTAGAACTAAACGATAAGGTTTCACAATGTAAGCTTTACCACTCAACGTTCGAACTTGACCATGAAAGGTTGGTTAAATCTGAAAATGAGTTGATCACCCTGAGATCGCAAGTCGCAAAAATGAAGAAGCAGCTTCTGGCTAAGAATGAGGCCAGGAAAGAATCACAGCTTGTCCAGGATTTGCGAAGACAGGTAAATGGTGCTTTTACAACATATTCTTATATATTGTAAAGTAAAACAGTGTACTACCATACAGAAAACCAAATTGCTTTTTGATTTATTTGTATAAAGAATGTTTTACGGTTTATGGTGACATGTTTATTTTTTAATGTAATACTTCTGTAATTAAGTTGTATTTATCATATTTCAGATTAAAGAAATGGAATTAATAGTAACGAAGCAACAGCATTCTGATCATGTTACTAATCTTATTCACGGGGAAGAACAATCAGGATTTTGGGAAGAGCGAGCAAAGAAGTTACAAGCACAGTTATCTGAACAAAAGCAACACTCAGATCAAGGAATCAAGTCTCTCCAGCAACTTTATACCAAGTATGTCTCTCTGTAAATGACCATGTCACCAACCCCACATTTAAGCCATTAAAAAACAACTTAGTTTTCAGCTTAGATTTCTAGTTTTCAGATAGAATTTAACAACAAAAAACGTTACACGAAGGGCTAAAAAACTTAAATGTTATATTAAAACATTATACATATTAACCTGACCTGACAGATTGTGTTTTTTATGTCAATAGAATGAGGTTGGAGTACGAAGGGCGAGTTGATGAACTCGCAAAACAACTTGAAATTGTTAAACTGAGCACACAGAATCACAAACCCAAGCAAACTGCTGACGCAAATGCAGAAACGAAAATTATACAGCTGCAGCTGGAGAACGAAAACCTTCAGAGCAGG
The DNA here is from genome assembly GCF_963924565.1 of Ascidiella aspersa. Taxonomy (NCBI): domain Eukaryota; kingdom Metazoa; phylum Chordata; class Ascidiacea; order Phlebobranchia; family Ascidiidae; genus Ascidiella; species Ascidiella aspersa. The sequence goes on along the minus strand of NC_139454.1, from coordinate 12,591,788 downwards.
GTTTGTATCGGCCGTTGTTATTACCAACTTCTCGGCATTAATTAGTAGCCACGTTGTGTACTTCCAAAATCAAAATTTCTAGTGCATCATAGGGATTTTGAGCGGCCCGCAGACAGTTTCCGGCCTTAATTGATATTGTGGCCCGCGGCCACATTTTGCCACATTTCGCTACTAAAATCATTATACTTCTGATGCTTTTAGTAGCGAAATATTGCTATGTTATAACATCAAATTCCAAACAAAGTGATTTTCAGTTTACTAAATTCTGCAGTTAGTTTATTCTTCAAGTCGGAAAGTAATCAGTATGTTTAATGTGCAATGAAAGTGTGGCCGTGTTTAAAGGGTACAACATTAGCCGCCATTATGTGACAAAACATGCAAGATTTGGCAGTACGTAATCCGGCCCGCCAAGTACTGCATTTTCCCATATCTGGCCCGCCAACCGGAGAAGTTGCCCGCCCCTGGTTTAAAGTTTGGTATTTTTTTTAATTTTCCTGTAACAATTTTTTTTAAAGTTGTTCAAATTCCATGTTAGTAAAACATCCTGTTTTTATTGTATACCAACTTAGATATCTCAGTTTTGGGGCAAGAAGGTTATACACCTCTAAAATATTTAGTTCAAAACCGTTTCAAAGAATGGCACATATATAACAACGTCACAGGGAAAATATGAATATCATTCTAATGATATTGTCCATGTCCATGTTTTTTTTTTATATATTCCAATTTACAAGACTACATAAATTTAAACTGTAAAGAGTAATGCTTTTTTATACTTTTGTTTAACTTATCATCTAATCCCTTAACAGTTTACCATCTTCATACGAGAATTGCTTTAACGTAACGAAGGGGTGTATTCATTTTTTTAGTCTTTATTTTGCAATATAGGTGGAAAACCTCAGCGAAAGCCTGGCGAGTGAAAGGCGATCGTTTCAAACAAAGTTATCAGCTTACAAGAAAAAGATAAAGAGTAAGAGCGTAATATTTACACTAAAATGCATTAAACGCTTATTTAAATGCGAACTATGCAACTATTGCAGGTGTGCTATGTTCACGCTAGGCTCCAATAAATCGTACTATAGCACAGTGGTTCTCAACCGCCGGTCCGCGACAAACTTTTGCTGTTCCGTCAAAAACTTTTCTTCATTTGTACACTCGCTTTTCTTCATTTGTACACAAGTAAAACGCTTAAATACAATTTTATTTTTTTCACGTTCTTGCGAATTTTATTTCCTGTTTTGAAATGTGGCCGCCTAAAAAGAGAAAAAATGGTACATCTAGGCAGGCATTTTGACATTATGCATTTATTTTTAGGTAATTTTTTAAAAATGCTTTTTAATGCCCTTAATGCTCCCTGATCCGGTATTGCAAAGGGTGCAATTTTCAGAACTTTGGCCGGAAACACACAATAGGACCTACAATGCAACAATTTCTAAAGCACAATAGTTTACTCTAAAATACGATGGTATTAGGACCAACGACATATTAAAGTCAAATGCGCAGTAATGTCCACAGCAGAATAAGATTTAAAATCGTTTATAAACAACCTAAATCTGTCGGAACAAGTCCTAAAAGGACAAAATAACACCCGAAACTGTGGGTAGAGGTTATGGGACAATTGGCGGCCATAGGTCTGTCATCGGATGTTTTGGTGAAAACGTTTCGTCGCTTTAGTTTAAACGGCAGTTATGGCGCCGTAGGGCGCCGCTGTTTTGGGATTGGGCTGTTTGCCACTAGTTGGGGTTAGTGGTGCGTGGGGTTAAAAATTAATTTAGGGGTGAAATTATTAGAGAAATGAGTGAATTTAGGGATGGTGTTTAAGTTTAAGTTTGAGGTTAGGTAAAAGGTTTTAGATGCTATACTCAGGCTATCGGTGTTTCGTGTAGGACTTATTACTATTTAGACGTTTTGACGAATATTGGGTCCTATTTTGGTCTTATGGCTGGAATCCCTTCGGCTGTCCTAAGATACTTTAGGAAGACCGTAAAAACGCAAAGTCAAGACTCAAAAGATAAAATAATGTAATACGTCAAACTTCCGGCGCCTTTGGCGAAGTTAATCATAAACCCCTCCTTTTTCTCTGGGCAGCCTAGAGTATTTGCTTAGCTCGGTTGATGTGCCAAAAGTAAAAAAAAGGTTGCGGAGCTCTTCTATAGCACATATCGGGAAACGTTAGGTTGTTCACTGTTAAACCGCAAACGTCGCAGAAAGAAAGGTTTTTGGTGCTTATTTCGTTTCTTACAAATCTTTTGTATTTGGCAAAGTCAGTGCGTTCATAGAACCTCAAATCTGTCAACACGCCTTCACAACAAATTACCTTTTTACTGTTAGTTATCTTTTTAGAAATTATATAAAATATTTGCTGTTTAAGGATATAATCAAAATTTTCTTGTGAATAAAGAATCTGCCTGAATCCGAATTGTGAAAAACAAACGATTCTGGGTGCACATAAAATATAAAAAACAACTATATACAAAACTCATTAAATCGAAAATTAGTTTGTTTGGATGTTAAAAGTATACTTCCATCTTGTGAGCACCATCCCTTAATTTGATCGTTATCTGTTTTTTTATACTTCGAATAACCAGAAATGCTGTAGTTTTGAAGGCTGTTAAATATTTCTTTTTTATTATTTACGATAAATGATTTATTAATATTGTACATCAGAAATAAAATGTTAGTAGTTTGAATCAGTAAAATGTGCATCTGCCGTCCATGTGTGCTTTATAAGATTGCGCTATAAAGTCAATATAATAGACAATACTAGCCAACCTTCATTTATTTATTTCGCTTTTTAACAAGCCGCAATCAATTAAAGTTTAAGAAACATTAATCTGACATGAAATTATTCTTTATGTACTAAAAATTAAATCTTCTTTTGTACTTTGAATCATTTCCAGCCGCCGATACGAAGACTTACCATCCAGGCTACTTTGCGACTTTGCCGAAGTCAGAATTAAGAGAAATAACCAACAACAATGTTGAAACGACCAAAGCAGTCCCAGCGATTGGAAATAAACACGAGGTACTTGTGTTTATCGCTTTGTATGCTGCTGTACCTCCAATTTCAGACCGGGTGGCATGCTAAAAAGTTTAACAGGTTGTCTACACAATATTGTTAGCGACATAAGCAAACAGCCTATCGCCACCTGAAGGATTACCAATTGATTAACGAGCATGGTCAAGACAAGTGGTATTAAACTCTTTTCAAACGACCTAACATCAAATATATATAGCTGAAATCTTGCAACCAAAGTATTAATATATAATATATTATTAAATTACTTTAATGCACGGGTATGAGACAGTTTTCGATGACGAAAACAGTTTTAATATGCTTTGCTTGTGTGGCACCTCCCCTACATTTATACCCCACACCTTTTAAAATCGAATATAGTGCATGCTATGACGCAACAAATAGGGTAGCCGCAGTTGCCCATATTTAATTGCAGTTTGACACATAAATGTGTGCCGCGTGCCTTGTTCTTGCCCACTAACTGCCCCGGGATTATTGTAATTATTTATTGTGTGACGTCAAAATTACGTCAAATCCCTCTAAATTCTTAGTGTAATTGAAACCTATTTACTGGAGTAACTTTTTGAGTTAAAAATGCTAGATATGTCAATCGTTACTTTTACAAGTTGTCTCGAAAAAAAGCCGTTTGTGTTTATGTTTACAATTATCTGTTTACTGTGTAACATTTTCTATTTTGGTGATATTTATTACACCAAAACTTAAGTTAGCGTTAAAAAATTACCTCTAGTTGTTGAGCTACTTCTTTTTGATAATTTTTCATCTCAAGGCATAGAAATCGCAGCATCGGATTTCAAATCATGGCTTAAATTTCTATTTAAATTTAAATTATTTAAGTACCAATATTACTATTCGCATCGGGTATAAGCTTCGATCTGATTATATCGGACATACCTATTAGGGGTAATATATCCTAGGTCTTTTGTAGGTTAACAAAAGTTAAGATGCATTTGAAGGTGTTTAATCTAACAACTGATAACCGGTGCTTGTCTGCAAATATCATTGAATACTGTAATATATCTAGGTCGAGTTGACCAAGGAAGTTGGAAAATGGCGACATCTTTATGAACAGGAAAAGTCCGACTTCGAATGTTTCAAAACTGAGCAAAACAAACAACTTTCAAGTATCAATTCTTCTCACCAAGAAACCGTTCAACAACTAGAGTACGTGCAGTACGCACAGTATAATGAAATGTATTGAAAAATTCCCTTTATTTCTTTCAATGTGCGTCGAGTGTAAAGTCCCCAGAGTAGTGAAAATAGCTAACCTTAACTCATTTTTACCATTGATATATTTTTGGGGTATATAAAATTTGCACAGCTTTTATCATTTCTGGTCAACTGGTCCAATAAAGCAGAGGTACTGAACTTGTTGTTGATTGTAACCGACGACTAACCGTTTTTTTCAAAAATTGTCATTGACCAATTCGGTAATTAAGTCAGAAGAACATACGTCATGCAACTGAAATTTTTTTCTTCTTAACCCATATTTGCCATTGATTTGTTGTGAGGATATTTTTCTCCCAAAATGTAATAGAAATTTTCACTTTGCTGAACACATTTTGTAAGTATAATTAAGTATCAACTTAACTGTTAGTCCATTAGCATGCTATGTCCGAACTGAAGTCGAACGAATGCATTTTAGTCGTTTATGATTTTTAAGCTTAAATTTATTGTAAAAATAACAGTGCGACAATTCATTATTCGGCTTTCACTATGTATATCTAAAAATATGATTGGGTTACAATGCTTTCTAATTCTGACAGATTACTAGTGTTTTTTTAAACATCGCAACTAACTATCAGTTTCAATTCCTTTTATGAATATCACCCGTGTTAGGAATCTATAGAACACTGTAGAACGCTTCTGAATGGTCATCTTCTCTCATTAAATGCGATGTGTGAAGCGACATATTGTATATATTCGAAAATATGTTAGAAGCAAAAACCTTTTTAGATTTACTTTGAAGAAAATGCAAGTTCAGATGGAGGAAAATCATTCAGTATTGGAAACAACGAGGGCCGAACAATTGTCTTTGCAGTCGCGTGAAAAAGCACTGCAGTTTCAGGTTTGTTGCAAATTTTTGCACGTACTGGCAAGGCGTAATCTCTCAGTTGTTTATAGCAATGTTTTTTTCAAGCTTTTGCGTCTGCATAGTCCGCCGTGTATGGTCGTTAAAGCTAACGGCCTATCAACATGGTATAACTACTGGCTTTTTCACAAATATGCGATGCTTTTGTTTCGCTTAAAGCCATACAAATGATTTAACTGTAACGCAATCTCTGCAAAATTTGGTAAATCTATTACAGTATTTTTTAGCCTTTTTTACGTTTGGTAAACCCCCCTGAACAAGAACACAGGATATATAAACCGGATACCTTCGGAAAGGTTATTACCGAAATCAGTTGGCCTAATCAGGATTGTAATGCAAGTAAAGGCTTAAAAAACAACTAGGCTGTGGTGGGGTTCGAACTCGTGACCTCGGCCGTACCGGACCATCGCTCTACCAACTGAGTTACACAGGCTCAGAATAAAGTAGTTTTAGAGAAACGACCATGGTACTATTGCCTGCCGAATTCTGTCCGTACATACAACTTCATATTAGGGGATTAACAGCGCGGATGAAGCATCTGAGCCATTCAGCCCTGTCGAAGTAGTACTGCTCAACGATTACCGCATACTTATAATTATATACCGGGTACCTTTCGGAAAGGGTATAACCAAAATGTGTCGATCCAGTCAGGATGTAGTCGGGAGTAGTCTAATAAGGAGTAGGACCAAGGCATGAAAAGTATGCCATAGTCGTTGGTCAGTAGTATTTCAGCAGGGCTGATCTTTTTCAACAAAAGTTTATGACGGAAAAGGTACCAGAAACTTTGTAAAAAAAGTTTTCGGATAAATATATCTTTTGTAAGATGTCATAATTACGTTGTACATATTCGTTATTGGCTTTAAAATTTGAAATGATTTTAAACGCTGAAAATTGTCTTAAAGTAAAGCATACGCTGATTGTACTGAATTTTTTTTTTTTAAATCGAAAGAATTTTTTTTTTAATCGAAACGTTAAAATGTATTGGTGGCGCCATTGGGACGTCTTATGCATGCTTGTTTGTATGTTTGGCGTCAATTTGATTTAACGTATGAACTTAAATGTGGCCACTTATTGAGGCTAAATTCCACAATCTCAAACATTAAATTAGCAACTTGGTGATATATATGCATGACGTCGCTATGACCTCAAAGGTTTAAATTATTAAATTAAAATAAAAAAGTTAAATAGGCAGTGTAAGGCAACCAATCAGACTTGACAAAAGGCTCACATTTTATATGAGCCATAGAGGCCTGAAATCAGTTTTATAAAAAATATATAATTTGTTAAAAAAAGTTGGTTAGGTGAAATCTATTATACCAGCAAATGATAATTTCACCACTAACGCAAATCTTGAAGAAAAAGTGTAAAAGTACTAATTAATATGAAATTTTAGCCATAAATTTAGACCAAACTTTATAATACCCCCCATGCTAGGACAAAACAAAAAGGGCGGTGAGCATGAACATTTTTAGGCTTGGTGTCATAAAATTATATTATAACAAGATACTTAAGACAAGTAACTTGGATCTGATTTACGTAAGCCTGGGGTTCTTAAACTTGGGTACTTGTGCCCTTATATTTGCACATAAGTTCAACCGGAAACAGCAGGTTATTTACCTGGTTAATTGACTTTTTTGTCACCTGCAGTATATATTTTTTAATATGAAACTAATCTCAATTGTCTATTGACATTTTATTATTTGTAGCACATAACAATTATGAATTAGTTATTTTGACGTCGTAAACACGACAGTTTTCAGGAAACATTTTTTAGAAGTTTTTCGCAATTTTCTTGTCTTGAACCAAAACAAAACCTTGTGTTGCAATTTGTGTTTACTGGATTTCCACTGCCCCAAACGAAACGAACTGCGAAAAAGAAAGCGAAGATTTGCTAATGCACAATGTAAATGTTCTCAGTTTCCATCATGTTATTTAACAGTACTAAGAAAGTACTATGATCACCACATTTTTACAATATTTTTGTGAACAGAACAAATTTTCGGTGCAAAGTTATTATTATTTTTTTTTTATTTTAATCCTCAATCTACGCTTTAAATATGTTGGAATACTAAAACTAATGAAGTACTAAATAACAGCTCTGTTTTACATTAATGTTTCCTTATAAATCCTTCTTTGTTGACTCAAACAAACACACGTATTAAAATGTATTCGTCATATGTGGGTTTTAAACGTTAGCCACCTTTTTCGCATCCTAATCACAAATGGATCAAAACCATAAACTAAATTAGCTTACCATTATTTAAATATTTTTTATTATAAGATATAGCAAGTTTGTTTGGTGTCTCTCCACGTTAAAATGATCGTGAAATATTTTCTGTATACTTGCTTTTCCATTAAAACTATTTTGCGATTAATCTCCCAATGTTGGTGAATTGTAACCACCAGTTGTCCAACCTCGTGTCACGCTTAACGCAACCTATTCTTTGTTCCTCAACTTACAAACGCTTCTATTCAACCATATTGGGTTTCCACTTAACAAACCTTGGGAAACTTTTTTTGCGCTGATAAAGTAGGTAGGGTGTCAAGGCGTGTACAGTTTCACTGATTCTTTATGTTATTAAACTTATGCTCGCCTAACACCGCTTTTCGAATGTTCGGACTGGACTCTTCAACTTTAAACTGTAGCAATCTACACTATTAAGGTTCGCCGTCTAGGATTTAGCTCTTGCCTTCTAGAACCGACCTTTCCAAGCAAAAGCTCGTAACATTTGTATAGCAACAAATATGTTCAGCATATGTATTGTCATTGCTTGTTACGCTCTACACTACAGTGTGACCGACTTTACACCACGTACGGACTATACGTACTTTTAACTAAACATCACTTAACATAAACGTTAAATTGGAATTGTGCACCTGCACTACTTTAAAGAATCTTAATTTGATTTTATTTAGATAAAATGTTTGCTGGACGAGCTTCACGAGACTCGAAGCGGCTCCCCTAATGCCCTTATAAGGAAGTTGGCAACTCTTCAAAGCCAGGTGAGCTCGCTGGACTTGCGGCAACGAGCAAGAGAAGACAAGCTAAATAGCGCTCTCAATAAAAACGCCGACGCGTGTCTTCGCGATGAAATAAGAAACCTCAAGTCACTGGTAAGATTAACAAACAAACAGTCAAAGGTGCCCCTTCTATGCCTCCAAACTTTTTCCGCAGCAGCTATGTATGTATGTACGAATGAAGATTCATTCGAATTAAGATATACTGACGATGCCTTAGTTGGCGAAATATATATATATCTTTTTAAGATCTGGTTAATGTGTCTGACCTGAATTGCTAGCTTTGCTAGATTATTTTGCTGTTACTGATCAGGAATTAAGGTCGACATTTATCTTGCAAGGGTCAAGGTGATTTCTATTATTCACATATTCAGTGCAACACTAGTTCTATATACTGTTTATTTTTGGATCAAAATAAATGTGGTTTGAAGATAATCTAACGAATGTGTTTGCGCCTTAGGCGATTGATTTGTATTGCGATAAAAAAGTTATTGTTCCCAATTCTGTTGTAAAAACACTCGGATTTGTCTCAAGTGGCTACTTTAGTGGGTACAAGCAACTCGAGGAATCGAAGAGTACCTAAAAGCAGCTTTAGTGATCGATAAACCTTTTTATGCCCTTTTCATCGTTTACCGCGGATAATATATTGTTTCAGGTTGGTGAGAAAAACCTCCTTTTAACAAAGTTTCGAGTCGAGCTCGATGCAATCCTTGTTGTTCTGGAGTCCCTGCAATCATCACCTCAAACAGTGTCAGTCACGTGAAATTTTAGCGCATTTACTTACTTACAATAAAAGTTTTATTTTTTTTTAATTGTCGTTAGCCTGTAGGCTGTCTGATGCTGAAGTGTTGTATCTGATTATATTAGACAACGTTTACTCGAATCAGCATTTTTAGTACATGGTATGCCCAAAGTCAATACTGCAAGAACCAACACAGAAAATGTAAGAGCACCACGAGATAAAACTCTCCGTATTATAAGAAAACATATTTGCAGGCAAAATAGATAAAAGGCGAGTGAGCAAGATGAAATTGAATCAAGATTGCGATAAAGAGCAAAAAGCGGACTACGCTTAGGTTGACAACAGTAAAACTTCACCGGAATTCGTCATTGTCCGAACCTGAAACAACACAATACATGTTTTTTCCTTTAATGTACCTAAATATCAATGAACTTCAATATAATCCTAAAGTCGAGTATTCGGCTATCCGGTTCCAAATACAGTGCTAATAATTAAGGCAAACACCAAACCAGGTTTGCACCATGCTTTGATTTAAGTATAAAGCTAATATTGTCAGTACTTCAAATGCTCAACGCCGTGGTAAGCTTAGATGGTTGGTTAAGCGAGTTCGATCGGAACCATAACTTTGTGTTATACTTCGTTACCAAATGATGGATCCGTAATGCAAATGACACCGCTTTTTAAACATTGTCGGTAAAAGGGTTAAAAACTCACAGTTAGCAAATGCAGGATCAATATTGTTCATCGTCTTATAGGACTTCTTCTTCGAGCGAAAATTTCGCGCGATTTCGTGAAACGTTTTACGAGCCGCTAAAAAAATAAGTCATTAAACTTTTCACTCGAATGGTTTTGCTACACAATTGTGTGTCACACTTTCGTTAAAAACTATCCTTTATTAAATAAAAAGGTTGGCAATAGTTAGGGTCTACCAAATTGTTCTCTTACATTTGCTCATGTGTTTAACGCTCTCACTAAATGCGTCTTCTTCGGGGACGACCTCTGAAATAGAAAAAAGAGACACATTAATTATTATAAGTCACATTTATCAGTAATTAAACAAATAAAAGCTTTTATTCGGGTATGTTTTGCCAGTATATCAATTTATAACACAGTTGTCACATCAGCACATATAAGTTACACTGGGTGTTACCGGATGTTTGTGGTTTGGGTAGTTCTGTCAGCGGATCAATGTGAATTGGGGCAAACTGAAAAGAAGAAAAAGCATGTTGTTGGCAATGAGTGACAAACGTGGGTCACTTTAATATACTGTGTAATTTATTTAAACTTACCCTGTCTCGAGGATTGCCAGGTGGCACTGCTGTACGCAAGGATTGCGCAGGTCCTTTTAAATAAATGTACATTATTTTTCCGAGAAAATAAACACATAAATGAAAGGCCAATTATTTGTTTAATTGCTTAGGTCTAATCTGGCTACAATAAGAAAGTTAAAAACCTATCGCACGTGGTAATACGTTCTACGAATTAAATGTTTCGATGATCAATCAAAACGGTCTCGTGGAGAAGTAAATAGTTATTTCGTTAAGTATCTAATTTGTTTTATAGTATTTCTCAGGAGAGATTTTGCGCTGTCGAAACGACATAGAAGCATACTACATAATTGTGGTTTAAAAGGAGTAATTGTTAGGAAGATGACTCTTAAAAAGTCGCTAAATTATTGAAAAAAATTGGTAGGACAGAAATTCGCAGTTGACGTGCCAGCAGTGTTGGCAAGTGCTGATTTGGCAGATACTCTCCCGACTGGCGAGATCAAATTGTAATTCATTTACAATCCTAGAATTTCTAATGACAACAAAAATAGCTTACTATCAACAGAGTTGAGTTCCCTTAAAAAATCATCATTGCGCTTTAGTTCTTTTAAAAACTCCTCATTTTGTAAGAGTAATGCGATCTTTCTATCTTCTTCATATTGTTCTTGTTCAGCCGTGGATCGTTTATGTCGACGCAATTCAGAAGTTCTTTAACAAATAAAAAAGTCAAGAAAACACAACAACAAAAAACTTATTGTAAGAACTGCATTAAAAAGCCAAACATATTCAAGAAAATGTTTTCCCAACTGACCATAATGAAATATGTAGAAATAAAATAGCTTAAATACTAGAATAGGATGCACCACTAAAACGTTTTTAAATCGTGGGTTAAACATTTAGAACAACCAAGGCTGACAACAGTTGGTTCATTAGGTTTAGTAGTCTTACGTTGAGGTACGTTGACTTGCTCTCCTTCTTTCGCGAGGAGAATCAATCATTACCATTCTAAACAAATTTGGTAAAAAACACATTTACAATTAATCGTAATATTCACATATTTCAATTAGTAATAAAGTTGTGTACAGGCTTTTTTACAAGATATTACCTTTGGTGATGTGAGGAAGGATCATCAAAGAGAACGTTCAGCTGTCCAGTTGTTCTTCTTCTTTGTATTGAATGGTGATTTCTATTTGAATGTTTGTCAGGTAACTCCGATCTATGTTGGTTTTTATGGGAGCTGGTTCGGTAGGATGAACGGCTATTTGCAGTTGAAACCTAGATATCGCAGGAATGTTTTCAGGTTTTCAATGAAAATACACAAATGAAATAACATGTTACCATATCACTTGAGTTAACTGGATAAATTCTCAAAAAATCTGGTGGAAGTATTCCAAGCATGGGTGGATTCCAATCTCTAAAAGGTGGTTAAAATATATGCCATTACATAACATATAAACTATTTACTAGATGACAATATTGTGATACACTTCACTAGCAATAGAAGACTGTCAAAGTTAACAGTTACATAGTCAGTCCATTAAACTACTGATGGTGTTCAAACTGAATAAATTTAGAATTGCACCTGTACGTTTTGTTGGATGATGTATGCGATTTTTTATCAACAACTTGGGCAGGACGAGTGGAGAAATCAAAAGCAGGTGGAGGACGATCATACCTAGGTGTGTAGCGAGGCGGAGCATGTGTACGTGCAACATCATCTTCACTCGAACTAGTTCGCTCATTTAGCTGATTTACAGCAAATAAATAGATAGGCAAAAATTCATTTATTTTTCTACTATTAGCATCACAATTGAACTATGTTTAACATTTTGCAGGACCAACCTCTGGCGATATGCTGCAACTTGAATCTGTACTATCATCATAGGTGTGATACAGTTGATTCAATCTACTGAAAAACACAATAGGTTTTATATAACTTCAATAAATAATCACAGCAAAATAACTTACCGCCGGTGGTTTGGTGGATTGTCTTGCGTAATTTGTAATAGTTGGTCAATAGTGGAGTCAACATGACCTCCATTTGATCTCAGCACACACTCAATTACATTCTTTTCCAAGTTGGGAAACATAACATGAAAATCTTTCATTGCTTGTCTACAAAAGTTTGCACTTTAAATAAGAGGCTCTTAACTGAATATAAACCAAGACCCCCTTAAAGCATACATTAGTTTCCACATCTAGTTGCAAGGAAATAACAATTAGGGATGTTCAAAGTAGAATCCCAAGGTATTCTAGAATAATAGTTTCCAATCTAGAATAATGAATCCAGAATAGCGAATCCTAGTATATTTTTATTAAATTATTTAACCTCGATTTTGTTTGGGGAAGGGATTAATCTTAATCTACCCTAGAAGGCCCACAATCACAGCAATAAATCACCCAAACAATTTTCTAACATGTGTACATTATAATAAAAAAAATCTCCCATATGTTTAACATTCTTTACAACAGTCATTTGAAGCAGTTGTGTAACCTGTAATGTGTCAACTGTCCAGGTTGTTGACAAAACTTATATTTTTGCCAATAGTGAGTGCAATGCAACACTGCACACAGAAGTCTTAAGCAATTCGGTCCGCGTGTTTTCAAGCATTGTTGGGTCTTAGGGCTTATTTTTTTACTAACGTGATCTGTTATTGCAGAGAATACAAAGTTACTATTAACTTAACGAATTCTTGACAATTACACTGTGCATAACTGCATAACTCGCTGAATATTGGCCTAAAGTTGACCTTAAGTAACCCTATAGCGCATTTAGTGGACGGCCAGCAAGTTTAACAACGTAATATTACTTTTGCAACGCATTTAGGGAAATTGCGAACTCCACACCAGACATTACACATTAGTCGCTCGCCCAATAACGCTTGATTGACACTTAATTATTAGACGAGCGTTATCGCGAGACGCGGTAATTGGTTGCCAAAAAAAACGGTGACACTGCACTACGAGGTTACATTTAAAGCAAGCTCTGTAAATTGGTCGCCGCAGCGACAGGCCAACTTACCACACGCGTTTGTGCAATTAGGCGCAACAATCCGCGGTAAAACATTAAATTATATCGGTTCCAATTACCCGAAATAAACGGCAGAATTGGATTCGAATCCCATCTGGATTCGAATCTTAGGATTCGATATTCTACTTTGAACATCCCTAATAACAATACTTGAATACTTTTTTGTAATTTATGTTGGCTTTCAAAAAGGCCTTGTGGAAATTGTTTTACATTTATTTTTAAATTGACAACCAGCACAGCGAAACAAAAACAGCTCTAAAAAGGATGCAGCTGGCTCTCAAATCCTTACCTGTATTCCAGAGTTCTTGATTTTGATGAACTTGCCATTCTGGGTTGATGTGTACTCATATTTTTTGCTAATCAATAAGGCAAAAAACAAAGTCTTTAAAGCACTTTTGTGATGAGCAGGATTAATTTATGGATAGGCAGTATGAAGACATTGCGTATATATGCCTTTATAAGTTGTTCTACAAATTAATAGATTATTTGTATTTATGTTTGATGTGTCTGTTCTTAAAACTTATGTTATCAAGGCCCATACAAAAGTAGGTATCATTGTGGGCATTATGAATAACACTTTATTCATTTTCAACATAGTGCAAAAATGAGTTATTCAAAACATTGAAAATTATACCTACTTCTGTATGGGCTTTGATATTCTTACTACAACCTTCAACTATTATGCTCCAAAATACTAATCTTACTCAACAAAAACAGGCCACACTAAATACATGTTCACATTACTGCCAGATTGGAAACAGATATGATGCATGTAGAGATGTGTAGGTAGCTTACAATTGCTTGGCTGTAATATTCTGACCAAAAACTGTAAACATGCCTTTTAACATATTTTGCAAATATTTTTCCAATTTGTTTTTTCTTGGGTATGTCTCTGGTTGAGAGTGCAGCTGTGGTGGAGATGCCAAACTTTAATCTAGTATGATGCATACATGGTTGAAATCTTCGGCCTGTGCCCGGGATAATAAATATCACTTAATGCACACTAAGCTGTAAACCCACATTTTATGGAAAATCACTGTGAAATTTGTTCAGAGCACACACCACAGCAAACTGGAAAAACTTTAAAACCAAGCGGTAGTAATTTATAAAAGGCTAATTTTAACCAAAGTTTCCAGTCTTGCAGACTATACTTTGGTTTCGTTATGATGTATTGTGTAAGTATAACAAGTGCACCCACATATTTTAACAGACCAAAACCACGCTTTCCACAGTGTTGCAATTTTTTGTTTGCTATCTGACAGCTGGCACTACTAACATCGTAATTTTGAGTTTACAATTAAATAAGATAAATTATATTTTTTTAGAATATGCATTTAAATCACTCTTGCTTTGGTGGAAAAACTATGGAAGAGGCCATTCACCCCCACATCAAAGTAGTTAAAATCGCCGTATAATTACTAACAGGTGCAAGCGTAAAATAGCGATCCAGGTAAATAGCTTATTTGAGGCTATTTCATGGCTAATAAAGTAATTTAAAATAATTTCGAAAAATTAAATCTAATACTACCATCACCCAGACGCTAACCCCAACCCTAAGCCAAATCAATGCATAATTCTGTAGAAGTGCACACGTAAAATAACAATCTGGTCAAATAGCATTCCCAAAATGATCAAAACAAACTTAAGTTTTTTGGCGCTTGTCTAGAATCCTACCACATTTTCGTCCAGGTGTTTATAAACTTTATATTGCTAACTTTATTTGGGTTAAGGGGCGGGTTAGCATTTGGGTTTTGGTGATTTAAGTACTCTTATTATTTTTATTCTTTCTTTGTTTCTTTCTTGAAACTTCAATTTTGACAACTCGTTTTGTTGCTGTAAAAAACAAATTTGTAGGATTCTAAACCAGCGCCTTTTTTCAATTTACACATTATGGCTTTTGCTATGGAGCACAAGCAAAATGTAAACAACAGGGTTCCTTTTTTACTTGGGATACATTTTAAAAATCAACCTGGTTATAGGTATATATTACAGATTTGGAATAAAGATAATGGAAATGTAAAAATAATAATCCCCACAAACCGTGGTAACCGGCACATAATGAGATGACGTCAAGAAAGGCTATGGAAAATGTTTTAAATAAATTGCCGCAAAAACAATAACATCAGTCAATCACTACATGTTTCAAACACATTTGTTTAAACTGAAAGTGTGTCGAGACCTGGAATGACTCGTACGTTATGTATACAAATTTGCTTTACTAAACAGGCCAATCCCAAAAATTGGTAGGACTAGGGTTCCTTTTACTAAATCGGATATTCATCAAACACGACTAAAATGAAAGGTACTCACTACTCAGATGTCCTAAGATACTCATATACTGACCAGGTGTATGTTATGTTTTTTTGACAAATTGAAACGAATAAAAAATATTAATATTCATATGCAGTAGGCCAGGGGTGCTCAATCTTTCGTATGTTGACGACCGTTTTTAGTGATCTCATGGCCGCCAGTAATTTTTTTAGAGATGCCACCGGAAAGTTAAGTCATTGCGTTTATTGGGTTTAATTTGTTGTTTTTTCAGTGTGACACGTGACGCAGCTGAGCGGCTGATTGTCGAAACTACGCGCATACAGTTCCTAGATGGCATCAAGTTCGTTGACCTGGGACCCCGGACCTATTGTCTGGGGTTTATGATTCAAACTTTTTTTGGTTTTGGGCCGATAAACTAAATACAGATTTTTTTTCTATCTGGACATTTAATCCTTAATGTATTTTCTCTCCATTTGCTCATTACGGTTTAAGAAACACTCACACAATCTTATTCGTTTTAACAAGGCTTTCTATCACTACCGCTCAACAAAATTTCCACTTAAGCCCTATTTTTCGTCTGGCGTTAATGAATAATGTCGTCATAAAATAGTGATTAAATTACGTAATAAGTCGTATTAAAGTGAATGAAAAATAATCAGACAAAGCCAAATAACATCCAGCAAAAGCGAATCTTTGGGACGCAAAGCGAACACGTGCGTCGAAACCGCTTAGTGTACAATCGTTAGCTTCAGGCGAAAAACTAAACCAAGACGCTGAAATATTTGTTATTTATTTTGGTAGAATCATGTTTAGACAATCAGCAGCGCAGTTTTCATGTACGGGACTACGCTAATTTACAAGCACGTCTTTCGCCACCTGCAATACTAAACGATCGTTTTTCCCGGCTGTTGCATCTGCGCCGAGCAGTGAACCAAGTCAGCTAAAATACAAGATGCGGTTGTGGGAGAATAAGTTGTGTCAATTGCACTCGACGTTTTTAGCAAGAAAAAAAGGAAGGCTGGAGTTAGCGTTGTCATTTGTCGAATACATCCGTGCTAATCAGCTAACCTGAACGAATAACGAAAGAGAAAAAACATCTTGCGTTTACGGCAGGGCTGCGGAGTTGGTTAAAAATAATAATCCGACTCCAGCCAAAAAATAAACCCGAGTCCGGTCCAGACTCTACAGCGTATATTCCGCCAATTTACGTACTTAAGTAACGTGAATATTCAGCAATCCACTTATAGGGGTGTCGTAAAATTCATTCACTCACAATACATGGTTGAAAAATATTCCACCTTTACAATTCCAGTTGGCGGCCATATCAGCCATGAAATCTGGTACTGCGCATGTCGGACTCCGGTGGTTTACGTGGTTGCACTCGAGTCCCGAGTCCGACTCCAGCAAAACTAACCGACTCCTCGAGTCCCGAGTCCGACTCCGCAGCCCTGGTTTATGGTCGACCAAAAAAGAGACGAAAACGGCGTTATTTTGGTTTCGCATTAGCTTCAGACGCGTGACCCAATTACTTAGGAAATATTGCAGCTTCGGACGGTGTGTTAAACCCTGACAAAACGAACAACAAAAACCGACAATATCACAAACGAAAAGGAGGGTACGAACCCCCAACCGCACTTGCTTCACTTTTAGAAATTGAATAATACTTTTTATTATAAATATGTTGTTAGGCCAATTTTCATAAGGGAAATTTCGTGCACTTTTGTAGCTCTCTGAAAACGTCTTTACTGAGCATATCTCAAAGGTTTCAAGTCAATATTAAAAACACTTAAAAGTTTATTCAAATAAACGTAAAAGCACGTACACGAGTTTGCTCATTGCAGTTTATCCTGGAAAAGTGGATCGCCACATTTAGTTTAGGCACTAAAAGGAAAAAAATGCTTGGCGAAATTGGTGCATAAGAAGAAACACAGCAAATATGTTATGTGACGTCGGACCTGTCAACCATACGGATAAATCTCGACAATGGAAAGTGCATAGCACACTGTAAACGAATAATATCGATTCAAGCGAGAAACGCTCACTAAAACACCTTCAACACAGTAGGAAAAGTAATTTAAATAAAATAATGTCGTAATGATCAATGTAAAAAAAAACACATTACAAATGTATTTTGATGTATCCATCGTTAACCATTGTGAAACTTACGTTCTTCATTTGCAGCCAGTTAAGAACGGCAGTCTTTATCTTTGAAACACCGGAGGCACTGTTAAGGCCTAAAAATACCCAACTTTGTTTTGTCAATATTTAACTGGTATTTTTGCCAGTACACACTTGTTTAAGTTTTTTTAATTTAAATACTGTTGGCGCAAATTCTACAAATATAATTCTACAAAATACAAGAACATGTGATAGGCAAAGTAGCTGACAATGAAAACCAGTTATACAACATGGTTCACCAAAATGCTCGGAATGTCTTGACGCGCAAAATGTAATGGTAAACTTATAAATGAACTTTAACTCGTATACCCTTTAACTAATACAACGTGTCACCAAAAATCTCTACACATAATGGTGGTCTATTAATACGTACCCCTTCCAGTAATAACGAAGAGATACTTAAATCGCTTTTGATCTCTAATTTTGCACATAATGGATTGCAGAGTGTCAATTGCCTCGTCCACATGCAAGCCATGAAGATCGAGTTCATTTCTTGACCGACCTTCGTTCCTAAAAAGTCAGTTTTTATGCAATGTCGTCGATCATAGTCATCAGACGCAGGCAGCATGTATAAAATATTTCAGACGTGTTTTACTGTTTGACATAAAAAGTAGAAAAAAAGTACAAAAAGTACATTATATTAAACTCCTGGGTGTATTTTCCAGGGCTGTTATTTCATTTTAATCATTAATTTGCCCATGGGTTGGTTGTGTTATGGCGAAACGTATCATTCCCAGAATATTATTACAGTTAAAAAACCCTAATCTTGTTTATTTTTATTTTACATACCATAATGTATCGTAAAACGTCTATATAATTTAAAAGCACTTACATTTGCTTAAAGGTGATGGCGGCGGCTCGGTTGTTTGCTTCCCGCAATTTGATTTTGTGTTGCTGCGCGCGGTTGGCATAATACATGTTAAGTGGTCCACGCAACTGGTGACTCGCTGCAGCAGCCTTCCGAAAACATTCCAACATTTCTTTTCTAAAAATTGGTAAAAAAATTTTCAGAAAATAAAGAATAAAACATCAACATAACTTTCTTTTTTAGGGGAATTTAGGGCAAGTTATAAATAAAAAGTCATCTTTAAATGATGCATTTGCTTTATATTCCAAATTTGTAAACACCCTTTTTATAGTAAATAATAAACTTGGATAAACAGCAGAACTTTCCTTTTATTTCCCATATATTAAAGACGAGCATTGATTTGGTTCATTTAGAGAAAAAAATGCTTAATTTACCGCTGAAGGTTGGCTTCAGCACGTAGTTCATCGTAGGTTAAAGGTCGTTGGCCAAGACAAGCTGATATCTCACTTTCGTCAGTATTTATAGGGTTCACCTTTAAACAGGAACCGTAGTTCAGTGTAGATAATTAAAAACTATGTTGTTCTTAAAGAAGTATTTAGTGGATATATTAACAAACCGTATATAACATTTTACAATAAAAATGCCTATTTTTTAAATGTTTTTGCAAAACATTATACTAATATAATTTAACTTTTGGTATTATGTATTTATTTAAGGACAAGATTGAGTTATTTATCTTTTAAGAATATAACTGTATAAAGTAGAAACAAACATTACATGCATCCTAATAGCTGTTTACCAAAAGTTATTAACCCTTTGAGGGGCCTTACGTATAAACAAAGTGGTACCTGGTAATTTTTCTCAGTTAAACACTGCTTGTCCATTAGCAGCGTTTCAGATGATGAATGTGGAAGGTAAGCATCCTCGCTTGCAAAAATACAAACCACAGTAAAGATAGTCTCTTCCATATTATATCCATTGTTCTACACAACAGGGCAAAATAAACCACAGTTTTTGTCGATATGAAGTACATTTAAATATTTATACCAAAAAGATTTCATTCAGCAAACTTTCCGGAATCTTTGGAAACATAGATACAAGTTCTTTGATCTTCAGTTGTGAAGCTAGCGCCACGTCTTCCTGCTGAAGAAAGAAATGAAAATGCAAATAAAATAATTTGTTATTGCATAATTTACACTTTTGTAACTTCTTACAAAATTATCATGGACTAGAAACTCACAACAATATTTTGGCGTTGCTCTGATGCTTCCGCGAGTTTCTCTTCTTGCATTATTTGATTAAAAGAAGACATTTTGTTCGTTCCCACTGACCACTGACTGCTTCCAGCAGTAGACACTCTAAAAAGCTACCTTGTCATATGTGTTTGTGTGTTTATTGCACTTTTATTAATAAATATATGCTTATCAATAATAAATAGTTGAATAACTATAGCACCAATTAAAAATAAAACAATTACAGGACATTTTTTGTTAAGATCAAATGACAATAAGAAATGTGCACAGGATTTTTAAGAAACGTATTAAGGAATTATTTGGGAAATTTCAATTTACCCAAAAATATGTCTGACACAGCAACTGTTAAACAATTTAGCTTCATGGTCATATACATTTTTAATGTTAATCTATTTGCTATACCAAAAAAAAAAGTAAATTTGCTTGTATATGTTCTACTACCAACCTACTATTGGGGTACCAATACTACACTTCCTAGTGGCACTTGTTGCGTTTAAAAGCATATTGTTTACATAGAAATGCCTTCGTCTATAGCAGTGGTTCTCAACCTGTGGTACGCGAAGTCATTTTGGGTGGTACGCTGTACACAGTATGTTTTGAAGTAAAATTACAGTTTTACCAAAAGGTTAAGCATTTTTTTGTATTGTAATATATAATTCATCGTAATTATTGTATAGTTAAATATTTTATGCTTCATCAATGATAGGAATTATTATCTTTCCGGAACATCTATGCAAATTTATTTTATGACATAGACAAACAACAAAGAATCACAAAACTTGACTACTGGTATCCTGCAAAGTTAAAACAGGGAAACTTTTTTAAGAGTAGTGGGCCGCATTTGTTTCGAAATTCCTGGGCAAACTAATTAGCTAATCCGCCCCTTTTAATAATCCTATATACATTTTGAGTAAAGTTGAGTTTTTCGATAATTTGTTGGTACGCAACAAGATCATAGAACCTCGAGGTGGTACGCGGCGAAAAAGTTGAGAACCACTGGTCTATAGTGACAACAATTTAATTATAGTGACATGACTTTCATGGGCTAACAAATGTTTGTATAAGGACATTTGTTAGCTTCTAATGCATTATGGTATACTTAATTTACATGCAAACTGGATGATAGAATAGGTTTATTTTTCAATAATTGTGATGAAATAAAAGTGTAAGCTACTGTGGCTGTTTGCTTATTTTCAAGCTTTTTGTTTTAGTTATCTCAGTTCTCTTTGTATAAGCCAGTTTATTGTCATTGTGTAGTTGATAGATCTATCATAAATGTCTAAGTTTGCACAACGCCTTTAAAAAGAGAAGAGCATAAAAACAGGTGATTTCTTATACATTGTCACTTCGCTTATAATTGCTTTTTCAAGAAATTAACAATAGAAAACACTGGCGAAGACATGATAACTTACCCAGTAGTTCGAAAGGGGCTGCTGACTCCAATTATTGCAGGTCTCTGTCTCTCTGGGGTGTGAAAGTTTCTGTTTGGCAAAAATACAATCAATTTAAAGTAAAATAGTTGTACTGCAATTTAACTATTCAACATACTTTTTGTGAACCAATTAATTACCAATATTGAGGGTTATCAAAACATTGTAGTCATCTCCTAGTCATGAAACTTTTATTTGTGTGTTAACTTTTTGTTAAAGCATAAGCCATTTTATTAGAGACATTTTATAAGGAGTTGTCAATGTAAAACAGATTTTATATTTAATGTTTTTTTTTTTAAATATCAGTAAATGGTAATAATCCAACTAGATGCCACAAATGGTTTATATGGTACAACCTGCCATTTTCAGTTATTCATCAAGGTAGCTACATTTTTTCTACACAAAATATTAGATTGTGAACCACTGTGACATAATGCTAATGCCTAAAATTATTATTTGCTAATATTCCTGTTTAGCAATAAGACTTAATGTATAATTAGAAGCTATGATCCATTTAAATCCTGGACTTTGATACATTTTTCTACTAAATTGAGTAATATATAATATATGTTGGCTGAACAACATAAATATCAATTAGGTTGCATGTTATAGTTCTGAAGTGGTTCAAACTTGTACTCATAAGATTTATTTTATCACTGCTAATATTAACAATGACAAAGTTCAAATCAACAAAACATGTTATGCAGTAATACAACCTTTCAATAAATTTTTGTAAAAAGTTTGGCAGGATGGGTATCGGGTAAAGCGTGCACTACAAAAACAACTTTGTACATACTTTGGTTTGTTTTTCGTCTTTCGTTGCTGAGGAGGTTTTTTATATTCTTGCAATCCTTGTTCTTCTTCCATCTGCAACCTTAAGTAAAATGAGGAAATAAACAACACAAAAAGTTCTCAAATATGTAAATATATTAAAATATATGTTTTTTTTTTCAATCTAAAATTAGTACAATGTTGCACCTTCTTGCCAACTTTTCATCATCTTCTATCTGTTGTAAATTTTCGACAGGGTCATCATAATCACATATGATATTCTTAAGTTTGAATGTTCCAACAACACTTTCAACAGAATTTTCATTCTTAAGAAATTGGATGTTTTTATTAACAACATATTTATTTTTAAAATACTTTAAACAAATTGCATTCTACCAAAGTTTCCGTTTTCGTTTTTTTCTCAAGGGTTCTCTTCCAAGCATTAAATAGGTCAATGACAAGACTTGAATCTAATTCAATGTCTGCAGATTGTGAATTGTCAAACGATTCTCCAACATAGTCACAAATCTGTTTTAAAGCTTCTTTAGAAAGTTGAATATTAACTGCTGACTTAGGAAGGTCTACAGAGAAATATGTATTTATCAAACACAAAACTTAAAATTAATTAACACTAAACAATACCATATTTTTCAAAAGTATGTTCAACAGTATTTTCCTTGGGAGTTTCATCCGGCAATTTTTGTTTGGTTGCAGATGCATTGTCATAATATTCATCCAAAGTTGTTTGATAAGGTGAATTTTTTTTGGAATCTTTAAAATTAAAAAGGCTTTAAAATAGATACAATAAAATCTGAAAAAACATAAGACGACATAAAGCAACATCTATACATTCATTTATATATATATTTAAAAGTGTGTATAAAAATCTACCTATAATTTCATTTTCTGCACTTCCAAAAAGGGTTGATTCGGCAACAACATCTATGGTCCATTGGCAACTTTTCCCACATTTCTCATAGATGTCCTTTAAATCATCAGAGGGTAAGCATGGGAATAATAACCCCAGAGTTGTTAAATCTTCATGGACTTCAGGTTGCTACATAAAGCATGTACATAGTTAAACTGAAACAATCTTTAAACAACACAAAGAACAACAAGCTTGAAAAGTTAAAAAACCTGAACAAGATCATAAGTTGATGTTGCTTTGTCCAATGTGTCACTGCGAGACAAAATTTCAGGTTTGGGATTTGGTTGAAAATATGAACTGTTTGATAAAAAAACCTTTAAACCAATTTCATCTTCAAAATTGTAACAATTTTCAAATTTTCTTAAAATTGTAAAATCATCTTCTGTAGTCATGGTATTAGTATCAGCCGTGGAATGTTTTACACTCTTTTCAACAACTGGATTTTTATTACTTATGTCAATGTTTTGAGCGACAGAGCTAATAAATTGTCCCCAGTCATTGTTGAAATGAACATCTTTTAATAGTTTTAAAGGTTTTTGCTTTGACGGTTTGGATTTCTTTTTTGGCTTTGACAACTTACTGCAACCAGCGTCTTCTAGACTTTTTTCTTGTAAATCAGTTTTAGTGTTTTCTGAGAAACCAACTTTATAATCGAAGTTTAAATTATTCGCAGCTGTTGGTTTGGATTCTTTTGTCAAATCTGGTAATTCTTTTAAATCCTGCTTACTCTCGAGTGTTACATTGTTTTGCTGATTCACGACAATATTTTCAAAATCATCAAGTTCATCCAAGTGAGAAACGTTTTGATGACTTTTATAACTAGGTGTTAATTTCTTGTGATCAATAGGTGACTTTTCAGCAGTTGAAAGCAGTAACTTTGTATTTTTACTAGTCCCATTTTTAAACTGATCAGTTTGATTAGCAAGTGTTGTTTCAGTATGAACAGGATTGTTTTTTTCCTTATCGTTGCTTGCTATCTCTTTTTGTTGACTTTCTAACTTCATATTTTTCGAAAAACTCTTAATTATCGATGAAACTGTTACATTTTTTTCAAACCTGTAAATTGCAGAATGAAATAAATAAAAATTAAATAAGACCTAACAACTTTCACTGAAAAACCATTTAATGGTCACTAACATAAGGGTTGTTTAGATTTTCAAAACTATTAAAAAGTTATGTTTATCAAACAGTTACCCTTGGTTTGGACCGTAAAAACAGGAATGGCAAACAATTAGGAAAAACTACTATTATTTTGTATCACTTAAGCTGACATTAAAAGATGGAAATGGCAATTACCATTAGTTTCACTGTAAAATACTCAATTTGCAGGAATTACCATGTTATGCCATATTTCGCTGTAATGTGTAAAATGTGAAGCAAATAGCTGTTCCAAATGATTGTTTGTCATAAATTAAAAATATTAAAGCATAGAAACAATATAAGTTGGCTAAAAATTATTATTTAAAAAAAGCCTCTTTAAATGTAAATAGGATTGCCAATACTCTTCAAAGACTAACAAAGTGCTAGCGTGTTGCTATGTATCATAGTATCGTATATTGCAAAAACATAAAATTGAACAACAAATTTAAAAAAAAATGAACGACAATTTAATAAAGCTGACTATATATATTTTTTTAATTTTGCGAACAATTTTTGTGCTTTTTTATTCGATTCTGACTTAAAATACAAAATTTTGACTTTTTTCGACATTTGAAAAAATGATCGCCCTAATCATCACTGATGTAAGCAGAGTAATCAATGTTTTATCTTGTTGTTTGCAGAATCAATTATTTTTGTTATAAATTGTGGTGTGACTTATTAAACATTACTTATGTAACCATTTAAGAGCTGGATTACCCAAACAGTAGGGATGTTCAAAGTAGAATATCGAATCCTTGTCCCATCTGGATTCCAATCCAATTCTGCCGTTTATTTCGGGTAATAGGAACCGATATAATTTAATGTTTTACCGCCGATTGTTGCGCCTAATTGCACAGACGCGTGTGGTAGGTTGGCCTGTCGCTGCGGCGAAAGTCAAGCCCTAAGACCCAACAATGCTTGAAAAAACAGGACCGAATTGCTTAAGACTTCTGTGTGTGTCAGTGTTGCATTGTACTCCCTATTGGCAAAAATATAAGTTTTGGCAACAGCTTGGACAGTTGACATATTCCAGTTTACAGAATTGCTTCAAATGACCGTTGTTAAGAATGTTAAACATACGGGAGATTTTTTTTATTATAATGTACACATGTTAGAAAATTGTTTGGGCGATTTATTGCTGTGATTGTGGGCCCTGTAGGGTAGATTAAGATTAATCCTTTCCCCAAACAAAATCGAGGTTAAATAATTTATAAAAAATATACTAGGATTTGCTTTTCTGGATTTATTATTCTAGATTCGAAACCTATTATTCTAGAATACCTTGGGATTCTACTTTAAACATCCCTACCAGACAGTCACATTTAACATCCAACTGTAAAACAAGAACAAGGATAACTGGTAGACTCACTATTACATATTTAAGTATTGTGTTATTGTTGATCAATTCACTGGCATAACCAACAAAATACGTCTTTATGTTGATGTTTTTACTGAATATTATAATTTGAAAAACGTAAGTTATGCTCCAGTTTTGTTGAAAACAATGTATATCTCTTGTGGTTAGATGAAGACTGTTTTACAAACGTTATAGCTGTTCTACTAAAAGGTATGACAGTAAAACTCAAAAGTTGGCTACAACAAAATATAAGTATTGCTGGTTCCTCATAAGGAAAACAATTTTTAATTTCATCAGACCATCAATAAATGATGAAAATCAACTGTAAACTATTTTTAAACAGCACATCATGGGTCAATTTTGTATGGGATTTCAAGTGTTGGGTTTAACTAATAGAAACGATAGAGATAAAATTGTTGATAAACCGGAGTCACAATTTTTTTGTTAATCATTACTGTAGTGTGACTACATTATGCTGAACAATCTTCATTTAGTTCAGGAGTGCTAATGTAGTGACTTTTGCAATAGAGAGTTAAGGGAAATAAAATACTGATTACTCAGCATACAGCATTTGCGATGTTAAACATCTTGTGCTTACCTTTCCAGCATTTTTACTATAGTTTCTTTGGGAACACCATGTATGTTTCTTCTTGTTAATTCACGAGCTAAAGAATTGTTACATAAATATTTATAATTTGAAATAAAACTCAGGGTATTAAACTGTAAATTAATGAGAGAAACTCTTTAAAAATAACAACATTTAATGTCAAGATTATTCATACAGAGATATATTTCTGAAAGATAGTAAAAACCTTTAAATTTCCACCATGTATTTGGCTCCTTAATTTCAATGTGATATTTGTAAGACAAGCCCTTCTTTACATAATATTCCATCTCCCAACCAGTAATATTGGTGTTGTCTATTATCAATGGAGATTTTCCTAGCAATGTAAGTTTATATGTGTTTTAGCTTCCAACAAATTTAAATCATAAAAAGGAATGTTGACCCTGTTAAATTCTTCTGCTAAATCAAAAGTCTCATTTATATAAAGTTCAGCATCTGTTTTTAATTTTCTTATAATAAAACAAATATGCTACACTTATATCAGTGATTGCAACCTTGGTTCAGCAAATAACTTTATTATAAGTAGTTACTATTATTCAAGTATAACTTAATCAAACAAAAAAGCATTCATAAGCTGCCATTCCTGAAAAATATAATTTATATTATCTATGCAAATATGCCTATCCACTTATATATATATATATGTACTATAGTATGCCTGGTATTTTAAAAGTCCTACTTAAACAAGCTTGATTTAAAATAACAGGTTTTCAAAAAAACTTATTTGTGAAGTCCAATCAGAAGGCCAAATTCAGTTTAATGATGATAACATCAGTATTTTTTTATATTTATTTGGTATATACTTTTTTTTCAGCTGCAGTTCTACCTTATGATATGTAACCAAGTCTAAACATTAGCCTAAATTTACACTTAAGTTTCACCTGTTTTCATACAGTCATCCGCCCGTTTTTTATTCCATGCATGCGCTTCCGAAAGAAAAACTGGATCAAACTGATAATATCCATTCACCACAAAATAATCATCAGTGCTAAGAATTACACCTTGTCTTCCTGACAAACAAAGTAGGTAAAGCATCTGTGTGGGGTTTTTAAGTATAAATTTGCACCTTATGAAAAGGTATAAATTTAAAACAAAATTAAAGCTTAGTGATAAAATTTTGACAAGGAATTTACCACAAAGCATTTTTGCAAGAGTAGATTTTCCGCTTCCTGGAAGACCTCGCAAAATGTACAGAAGAGGTTTTCCTTTTCTTTTTGGAACTTGACAAAAATCCTGCTTATTTCTAGTGGCTGTTGGAATTGGTTGCTGTGGCCATGATAATTGATTTTCAAAATAACTTCTTTGTCCAAAATGGGGATGACGAATTTGTTGTATAGGCGCTGGGGCCAAAGAGGGTCGAGTGCAAAAAATAGGACTAGGAAAATTTCCTCTTCCAGACTTGTAAAAGCTCTCATTGGAAGAACTTACATTCATATTTGTACAATGTTCCCTAATATCTAAAATGCAATTCACTGTTTAGCTAAAGGTGTCTTGCTTAAAAATAAACAGGGTTGGGTTCGTAACACTATTGGCCAATCAGAATTGGAAATGTGTTTTTCACCTGTAGAAATAGTTTTGTGGATATCACATTCACTGGTTATTTGATTTGTTTCCAAAACTGATTCACTAACGCTTGGTATTACAACTTTTCCATGTATTTCTTGCTTTTTAACACTTTCCAGTTCAGAATTCAAAGGATTCACCACATAATAATTTTCTGGTATATTTCTTTTAGCAGGTTGAAGAAAGGACAGGTGAATAACAGATCCTGTACATGATATGACCTTTTTCCTACTCTTTAGTCTACACAGCTGTCTATAAAACAAAAAATGCACTTTTGGCAAACATAACTTTCTGTAAATAAAGAAGAAAAATGTCATTTTTTGAAAATAAATCCACATTTAAAAAATATAACAATCACACATTGTTAAAGATTTTGCTGCATCTTTATAAAATTAACATCAAATACTTCTTTGTTAAGCCATCATATAATGGACCTAAACATGGCCCCTAATAGTTAATAAAATTTAATACCATTTATCTTTGTAACACATTTTAATATAAAGCATACAATATACATCAAGGGTCTCAAACTCAAATTGCTCTGAGGGCCAAATGAGGACGTGTAAAATTCCCAAGAGCCGCAATTCACAATGAAATGTCAACCAACAAGAATACAATAAAAGATAAACACAAGTAGGCTGATTATTTAGGCGTTTTTTTATCGTTCTGACTATAAATGGCAACGTTTTTCATGGACAAGGATCTCGATATTGGGCTTCAACTTGTCAGCGGAAACCAATCTCAGAGTTGCTTGCAGATGTGGACTGCTGGCCAAGAAACTTCTTTGTTTGCAAAATTCTGGTGTTAGTTGTTTTTGTCTCTTACTTTGCCCTGGTAGGCATCATATTTATCGCGGTGCATTGTTTCGATGTGTCAACGCATGTTATACTCCAACATCATAGTTATCTTTTGCTGGCAAATAAAGCAATGACTAGTATCTCTGACCTCGGTGACAAAATATAACTCCTCCCACTTACCCTGAAAAACTTTACTTTCGTCTGTGATTTTACTCATTTTCGAAGCAGAAGACAAGGTTAATTTAGCTTTTTAAACTATAGCAATTAATTCAATAGTAGGCTAGCCTGCACCTCGACAATCAATTTGAACATTATGACCAATTCCACTAACACCTGACTGGTGCAATTTCCAACGTTATTGTGACAACTTTACAGAAGTGAATAGGCAATGTGACATAATAGCAGATTTTTCACTGCATAAATGGTAACGTTTAATGGAGATTTGATAGTGAAGTTTGATGATTAGTTTCAGGTTTTTAAGGAATTTTAACTTTTCAATTCTGAAAAAAGATATGTGGCACTTGAATATTATCAAAACTTGTAAAGCAAAATTCTGACACGGGCGGCACAAAATGTTCTCCGTGTGTTGGGGGCGCGTGTTTGAGACCCTTGATATACATCATTAAAAGCCCAGTCAATGATTTCTAGACACATTAATTGTTAGTAATCGAAAACTTGAAAAAACTACAAAAAGGTAATTAATACAAAACCTAAAAGGTATTATCTACTTGTCAAGCTGATTGTACGTCGGTACAACTTGAACAGAGTTAAACACTTGAGGTTGCCGTAAACCTCCGCCGTTGAACTGAAACTTCACTCCATTCCATTTACCAACATTTATATACGAGTACAAACATACAAATTTAGTTTTTCCGTCGTTTTTTGTAATATCAACATCTCCGTTAACAGTAGAATTGTATGCTATATCATTGGACATCAAATAAATTGGTTCTATACCTGACAAATTTTCCTGCAAAAACGCAAATTTCAGCTCTTCGAATTTCTTAAAGTAAAATCATAAGTAAATATTTTACAAAACTGCTAAAATAAAATTAATTACGGTTGGCTTTAAAAAACAATTTTTGGTTAAATGTATACCTATTTGACTTTTAGATGAATTGGATTAAATAATTTTATTTGACACCTCCTACTTAAATATTAGTGATTTTTTTGTTGTTATAAATACCTCCTTGGTAATGTCTTTAGAAATAATGGTTTCAAACGGCTTAAAAGTTTCTGGCGAGACACTTGGGGTTACGGAATTTAAACTTCCCTTTTTCCGCATTTTCATTTTGTTATTAAAAGCTGCTTGCGTTGGACTATTTTGAGTAGATACTGCAACATAATGTAGAGCATTGGTTGGCAACCTTGAGCTCTGGGAGAAGCATGCAGCTCTATTGTCTGTGTGCTCTGCCTCTTATGACTATAGAAAGTAAATTTATTAAGAAAAAAATAATGTTAATAACGAATGGTGGTATGTGTTATGAGTGTCATATTGTAAAACCTAATGTGTTTGTAAGACAATGACTCAGAATGGTTTATTTTGCAACAGATATCTTATAAAATTGTTGAACCAGTGATTTAGGTAGACATGGTACACATGACAGTCTTTAACAGTTTATTGTTTTTTAAACTGATCATTGTTTGGTTGTGGTTTATACATTTTTTTGCGTATTACTGTATTTGTGAAGAAAAAGTTTTTTCCATATAATTGTTTTTATTCCAGTATTGTTACCTAGATACATATGCACTGATATTAATTTTAAGTTCTTTTTGAACATAGACAATAGTTTACCTAATTATATATTTGTGAATTTGAGTACTGTTTAAAGCTAGCAATTTGTTCTCAGTCAAAATTTTAAATAACATTTTTTAAAAAAAATCGACAAAGATGTAATTTTTGGAATCAGCAAGCTGAAATTCACCAAAAACAAGTTTCACTTTTTATTCAGCAAATGTTGTGCATACTTGTGCTATACCTGTAGTGTTAGGTATTTGTTTCGCCTAATCAATTATGTGGTGCAGCTAGGGATGTTCAAAGCAGAATATCTCCAGTACATTTTTCATTATTTTTAAAACTTATATTTTTTAGAAGGGGGAATTTCTTACAATATATCTTATAGCAGAAATAGGCAATTATTTTTTAAATATTTCATTTTTATGGGTGGGGCATACCATGAAAGGAATTAAAATAGTGATTCTTAACAAAAAAGCTATAAATAGCATTGTTTTGTTGACAAGTTGGTTTCAGAATGGAAAATCATTGACTTGGTGTTATTTATTTAATAATATAGTATAAAATCAGGAACCTAAATCTTTTTTTGACATAGTGCGAACAGATTAAATTGCTTGGCAAAATGGACCAAGTCTGGGGCCGCAGTCTACAGTTACAGCAGTTAATAGCAAAACTCTTTTGCATATGTATATTCTAAAAAAAATAAATAAAAAAACTACTTATTTTATTATGGTATTTTACAAGTTTATATTATAAAAATATTGGAATAAACATTATGGAACTATCTTAAAGTTGCTCAAAAAGGTGTGAGTGAAAGATAGTAATCTTAAACAATGAAGGGCTTAATAACTTTGGGAGATATTTATGTGAAAATTGCCCAACATACTTTCTGTTAAACTGTTACCAATTTCTTTTGAATTTTCCACAGGTCTTGATATACTTTCTGCAGGACAAAGGATACTCAGATTGTCCAATGACTGCAAAACTGTTTTGGATAAATGGTTAGTGCTGTATTTATGGCCAAGTTGTTATTAAATGTATATTGTAACAAAACTTAAAAACAAAAATATGTATCTGTAGTATAAGAATTGAAGAAGCCTTTCAATATAGGAATACAAAAAGTATTTTATAGGCAGAACACCATTTACTAGGCAAATGAATGCTTGTGGTGTCAGAAGGCATTTATTCAATAGTGATTTGCTTAGATTGTGGGGTACAGACTGGAAAATTTTCCCCAGTCTTCTGGTGACAAGCATTTAGGCATAAATTCGTCGGGTTTCTTGGTCTCGTCTCTAAAGTTAAATGCTGTGTTTGCCCCACAAATGTATAATCCCCAGCATGTTTAGGAAATAAACAAGGCTAATAGAAAGAAAATAGATACCATAAGTTAAGTGAAGGAGCAAAACTTTTTTTGATTAAGCAAAAAAAGGGCGATGCAAAAGACAAAATTGTGCTTGCACATGTGTGTTTTTCTTATTTTAGACATTGTTTTATAGATAAGCTGTTTTTTAGCGCAATTTTGTGCAAACATGCAGGTCAAAGCCAGTTCAAATGTGCAACCCACAAAAACAAAAAAGCATTTGTTTGGTGGAATTTACAAAAATTTTCAAGTGACACATTACGTAGATAAGAAAATTAGCATATTGCTTGGTAAAAGGCATTTATAGTCCAATTTAATAGAAATTGTTTGCCAAGGTTCTGAGTCACAAAGCGCAATATGCCATAGTATTTATCACACTTTTGTACTGATTTGCCTAAAAAGAGACAGGAATATATTAAAACACAAAAAAGATTGCACAAAGCGTGACATTATTTCGCATTCACATTTTTAAAACTGTCAAAAAAAAACATTTTTTTAAGTGATAACATGACCTGTCACCCCCTGGATTCACCCATGCGAATGTCAGACTTCTCTATTTAACTAAAATTACAACTATCATGATTCCTTTTGTAAGTCACATAAGAAGAAACTAAGTGCTGCCAATCAAACTAAATTTGCAACACACAACAATTCTATGATTGAAATTGAGTACTCTTTAAATATCTATTTGTCTAGGACTGCATTTTCTCCCACTAAACAATGTGTTTCGCACTCTAGCCAACTGTAGTGCGGAGCCCGAGTGAATCTTTCTATTTGGGCTTAAAAAATATATTAGATTAAATATGTGTGAATATAAAAACTAGTTTTTTTTGTAAAATAAATCTTTTAAATTAAAAATTAAAAAAATTTTGCACCGATTGCTTAGCTTTTCTGGTGAATTATTTTTTATAATATGCTAGGTCTTTGTTAATTTTCTTCAATCATCCTTACCTTTATAAACTGGTTTCACAACATTTTTCAACTGTTTACACAACATTCTTTTAAATAACCAGTGTTATTTTTTCATGGCATTTTTATAGTTATATGTCTTTTTAAAATGAGAATAATATAAATAATTTTTTTGCAGAAAATTTTCCTTGGCAAAGACTAATTAAATTGAGAATAAGTGGTCATACAAACAAATATTAGGCAGGCTGGCGGTTTGACGTCCCTGCCCTAATCCAAATAATATGCGTTGATTTAATAATATTTATTTGAATGCCGGGGGTAAAAGCCCAAACTTGTTATGTCACACATTTGAGCAATTGTTATGTCACACATTGATGTATCAGGCCGAATATGTTTAATTAAAAGTTGTTATCAACGCACATTATTTAAGTATTATTGGGCTAAATTTAATTTCCTAGTTTTTTTCTAATGACTTATAGGCCATATACCATCTGGACTTGAACATCTGTTTATAAGCTGTGACTAACCTGTAAACTAACGCAAATATTGTGCTACATTTACAAAAATCTCAAAACGCTGGGTGGAAACCATCAAATCAGTGTGTTATTTGTTTCGAGGTACTTTTAACCCACTATCAAACTTGATTCGCACTGCTGTCCATGGAAGTTCAAAACCTGTATACTTGTGGACTGAACTTGTTTTTGAAGTACTGTCCACAAGCAATAAATCGTATTATTATGAATAACGGTACGAATTCCGGCTCATGGGTGAGCAATGAATATAGCCTCTTCCTTTAATTTAACAAAATTGTACTTAACTAAACATTGGAATCTATGGCACAAATGTACAAGCTTTTACCTGCATAATTACTACTTACTGTTGAATGCATTATCTGACAAAATCATATAAATTACTTCCGGGTCCAGTTGCGGAAACATTTCTTGAGCTTGTTTAAAAACTGAATCTTGTTGTGCTTGTTGGCCTCCGAAGACAGACATAATATTTTGAAAATTAAACAACAGAGGAATAAATTACTTCATATTTTAAAGACAGTGCATCTAATTTTTTTCGAAATAAAAATTCATAACAAAGCAGCCAATTTGCTCTTCGTTATAACAATATGGACTCCATCTTGTTTCCCCAATGACTAAAATCTGTGGTGACAATAGATCATAGAATACTAATGAATAGATGCTTATGAAAGAAAAGCCAAAAATTGAAATTTATTTACGATTTTTCTTATTTAAAAACATTTATATGTGGGTTGTTAATTAATGCATATCAAATAAAAATATCCTTATAAAACTTGCATATCATACTTTGATATAAACTTGTGGGGCGCATAATTAATTTGTCTTTAAACACTTGAGTTGGAAATACAAACCCAAGACAAATCCGCTATGGTTCCTAGGCTTTGCAAGGGGGGCTGAAGACCCTGCAAGGCGAAGGATTTCTTGAGAAGAAAAAGTTTTTTTTTCATATACCGTACCGTACATTTTATATTTAGTTTTGAGAACACGAATATCTTTTTTTAAAACTCCCTTTTTTACTGTGACTGACACAGAATATTTTATTCCAATGACTTATTAATTCTCCTCAGTGATATAAGTTTGTGGGTTTCGACCACAATGAAATAATGTTTATTGCGACAACGGTAAAACGGTAGGCCTACTTACAGGTAGGCTACTTACAATATATTTAATAATTATACTTCCGTAAACGTAGCGATGAGAACTCCACGAGTAAACAGAATGTGTCTGCTCAATTTGACACCAATTACCATCACTTCAATGCTTTATACCAGATGGCGGTAATTAGGTTTACGTGGCGTTGCGTGATTAGCTTTAAGAAAAAGGTCCGGAGAAATTTAATCGCCGTCTTCTTCCTCCTGGATGTCAAAAATTGTTCATTAGATGATAATGTCCTCCTTGTTAATCAGTCCGGTTGGTAGCAGAAGTCAGTAGCAGTGGCGGACCTCCAAGACGTTGATAACTGCATAGCTGTCCGGCTAGAAGAAGCTCGCTTCGCATAAAGCGCGTTGGTAGTCAAAGAGCCGAAACTGAACTGCTCCTTTAGTGTTCGAGAATCCCTCCGTTATCGAATTGGTTCGTTAATGTTGCTGATAGATCTCTGTAACAATACTTAAATCGGCGTTTAACAACATGCAAATACACAAGAAATGTAGTCTACAATGCAGACATGGAGTCGTAAGTAATGTAATTTTAATGTAGCGGTAACAGAGCCGTCAGTTAAATTCCTAGAATCTGTCGTTCTAGAATACCAAAGTCAAGGAAGTAAAATGGTGCTAATATCTGAAACTCGAAAACAAACTTTAACGCTTTGCCAATATTTAAGTAATCCCTAAAATGATCGCATTTTAACCTTGACGTAAAGGTAAGCCTACCATAAAATGAATGGTCCTCCGAGGACGCTCAAAAATCTCCGAATGTCCTTTTTTTCGCATTTCGAATTAGTTGCTTATACTTTTAACAAGACTTCTAAGCGAGACGTTGTATTTATTTCCAAAAAAATACTGTAGTCATGAAAGGTGCTGAATTGCTGGTTTAAAACAGGTTTTCCAAAGAATTGTCCTAGCAGCCCTACCTTCTTGATTGTTACAGCAAGCATTGCGCCTGCAAAAATGGCAACAGAACCTCACATTTAAAAAGACTGATTAATTAAGCAGGGAGTGTGTTTTGTAGGCCTAGCCTACTATCAGTGTTACCGCATGGTAGGCTATGTTCTTATTTCTTACATAAGCTTGTCTAGTTAGTCTATAGCAGCGGTGCTTAACCAACGGGCGCGCGCCCTGAATTTACAGTTTAGTGCCAATTAAACCCTTTATTTTCGCGCGTCGCGCGACCGGCGACATACTTCCCTATTTTCAAGTTGTCTCAGTGATATTTAATGGAAAATGCCAAATTGCTTTTCGTAGAGAGGGGGGAGCAGGCATAGGAAAATCACCAAGGGGGCCGCGGCTGAAAGAAGGTTAAGAACCACTGGTCGATTAAGAGGAAAACTCTGTTTACTGATGAGCTACGCCAGAAGTATCCTTGTTTCAGAAAAGGACGTGTTAATTTTGAAGCTGAATGCAGTACCTGTGGATATGGCACGTTTTTCTCAAACGTAACAATTCTACTTTCGTTCTACTTCCAGGCAAGAAAATGTTTACTTTTTGGGTGCTGAAAATATGGTAGCCCTACGTAAAGGTTAAACTTAAAAGTTACACTATGAAAGCTTGTAAACCTAATGGACATGTGACCGCATCTCAGCCGTCTGTAAGGAAAAAAAGGCGTCACGTGACCTACATAAAATCATCGCGATCGTTGCCAGGAATACAAACAAAACGGTCAAATTGTTTTAGCTGTGATATAATTGATCATTTACCGTAAACCATATAGGACCACACGGCAGGTTAGCCTCAAATGATAAGGGCATTTGAGAAGGCGCAACTTCTGTAAGTGTGAGCGATTTATTGTCTGTTTATTGGCTTAGAGATTAGTTTATGTAAAAGAAACATTCTCTTAAGTAAAGTTCCACCTTCAACTTAACAAAAAAGACTTAATTTTGTACACGCGGTTTTAAATCTGCATCGCACGAACACTACGGCAAAATTCAATGAGCTTTTAACAACGGTAAATTACTCAAAAGGACGGTGACTTAGTGACAAAATATGGGCGCGGTGCGTAAAATTATAAACAAGGAATGTGTTGTAGGCTATAAATAACTGACAGAGTGGCAGTGCATATAGCGCTCACAAAACTTACGAATAAACTACAGCTGCCATCCTACGTAATGAACCTATTAGTATAATTTAATTTGATTTATGTATGGCCCATCCCTGCGTATAAAGGTTAGGATAGTCCGACGTGTAGATAAGGTGAAGTAAAGTAACGAAAGCTTACTAGGCTATCATGGGGTGTAAACATCGTAAGAAGGTTCGGCTTCTATCGCAACAGATACGAAAGGTTTCTTGCAAGCGGTTAAATTGGGCGCCTACGCTTCAAAAATATTTGGGCGGTTGGTCTGTGACCATCTGCGACTCAGCTGGAAGATAAGCTGCATGTTAAGAAACATAATCTGTAGTCGAGGTTGGCACTGCAGTCGGTGGAACGACTGGAACCAATGGCAAACAAATATCATTTTCTGTAAACTTCATTTTTCTGTAAAAATCAAGTTTAGGAAAAAAACCTAATTTGCCTAATTTGTTTAGGAAAAAAACCTAAAATCGTAATTAAAAGTATATTGAATCAAAACAAAAGGTTAATAATAATAATTTTTTTAGATTGTTAGTAAGTCAGAAGGTTTTACGTGTTTAATATCACGTGGAAAAGGTGAACCAAATTGTGGGTTTTGACCAAAATGAAATGATATTTATTGCGACAACGGTAAAATAGTACACTTACATACCCAGTGACGTGCGGTGAGGTTCCTATAGAATAGATCAGGGGTCGGCAACCTACGGCCCGCGGGCCGGATCCGGCCCGCCGATGTAATTCATCCGGCACGACGCCTCTTTGATAAATTAGAAACGAGTCCATTTCACATACTTTGTCACTATTTTAACTAAGTAAGTGAGAAAAGTTTTCGCGCTTCGCGCGAATGACCATTCTGCGTCCGGTTTGTTTACGTTTTCATGCTGTCTTTTGAACTGGATTAGCTCTTTATTACCGTTGCGCCGTGGAAGGTTCGCAAGTGCGTCGCGGAAAAACGGAAAACGTACTTATTCTAAAATATTGGACATATATTTTTTAACATTTTATTTCTTTTTCATTTTCGGCAATGTAATAAAAACTTAAAAAAACAAAACACTGACCTATAGATACAAACACTGACCTATAGATTACCTTTAAATGTTATCGTGTTCCATCAAAGTAGTTTTATTACACTTTTCATTCGTTGCACGGATGACGACGTGTGAACTCTAATTTTAAACCAAACAAACGCTTTTTTTCGCTTTGCGTCAACACTTTACTGCCTCCTTAAATGTAATTGAACCCGTTTTTAAGTGCAAAAACTATCCGAGGCTCGCCTGATTCACATTTCTAACATGTTAGTAGCACAATTATTAGTTAACACTTTGTGTGGCCCGCAGAGATCTTTTTGAGTTTGGTTTTGGCCCGCGAATAGAAAAAGGTTGCCGACCCTTGGAATAGATGGTGAGGCACTATTTTTTTAAGTCACATTTACAATGATTGTCTTTACCAACCACAAAAACGGTATCGTACTAATAAAAATAAAAAAAAATAGCAGAATGCTTTCACATTTCTTAAAAAATTGAAAACAAAAGACAGGAAAACCAGAAAAGGCGATTTTTAAAGCACAGCCACACATCCACTCATTTTTGAGTACCAATTTCTTTGAAAGTTTCGAGTTATTTATTTTTTAGTCGTCTGATCATAGAATGCTAATTAGTAATGCTAATTAGTATTCTATGGTCTGATGCCAGCCTTTTAAATCTGTAACAGATCTGCCTTTATTTATGACTTTACCTTTAGAATGAAAGTTTTAAACTCCACCAGCTAAATTTGCTTCCATTTTAGTTAAATTTTATATAAAAACAATATTTTACACTGCAAGAAGTCACTGTACAATACACGTACTATGTGGTCATTCAATCTGGACGAAGAAAGGTTTCATAGCTGTGACGTCACGCTGAGGCATGCCTCAAATCATAGCTAAATCGCCGCTTGGCGCTGCCTTTATTCGCGTGTTTCAACGATTTTGAACACGTGAACGCTTGGTATGAATACCACAACTGAAATTGGAAAAAAAATAAAGCACGCTTCGGGTATAGAAACGTAAATTTTGCGGGGAGTACGACTACAGCAATTCACACAAATTAAAGCACCTAAAAACGTACAATGTTTAATACTTTGACAAATATTATATATTCCGTGATAACCATCTCTTTTCATATAACTTTTGCTGTGTCAGATGTTGGCAGGTGAGGCACTAAACGGCAAACGGAAATTTTTTAAGCGCTTCTTGCGAACTTTTTTTAACTGATATTCTTTCGTTCCCGGTTTAATTGTTTTGTCCGGGGTTAAGAAAACCTTTTTAGCCGTGTGTACTATGTGTATGATATGTTGCGCCATAAGAACTCATATACCCAAGAATGGCAATATAGTTGTATCTGTGAAGACTATTTCGACCGTAAACTGCAGATTTTTGCTTTTTAATTTGTTTTTCTACACGTTATGACGCAACTTTGTGACATCATCTCTAAACAATGTTATATCATCCACTAAATAAACAGACCTTTTATGTCCAGTTCAGCTAGTTTTACTTAGGTTTATCTATTGTGAATCGTCCATGACTGGTAAAACGGGGTTTATCGAGTAATTGCCTCGGGACCCAGGGCAGTTGGTTGTACCGAGTTTATAAAACGGCGAGGATAATGAAAAAGAAAATTTGTATTGCGAAAATTTAAAACTAAACTTTTTAAGCGGTGCTCTGTTTATCGTAGGACTCAAAATATTAGAGGACAATTCCACATCTTGGACTAGAATTTTTTTCAACTACCATTTTATTTTGCCCTATACTTTCACTAAATCAAAACTAAAGAACTTGTCTTTTGGTTTCTAAGTGCATATTGTCGGGCTGCAAATTGTATTTTACATTAAAAAAATCGGCATCACTGCGCTTTCAAGTTTAGCAGTTGTAGTTCAATAGCGGAGTTTAAAATAACACTACTATTTACAGTAGCTCGACCGGGAACTCTTTGATAACCCCACAGCCCACAGCCCTTTGATAACTTGTTTTGCGAGATTTTGACCTTGGTGATCATTATGTGTTGCGGCAGAGTTAGTAATTTGTAAAGAACTTAAGTCTAATTAAGTCTTTTATTTAAATAACAAGTCAAATCCCAGTCCAAGTCATAAGTTGCCCAAGTCGGGTCATAATTAGAGCAAGTCAACTTTAAGTCGAATGCTTGTCACACCACGTTAAAGTATTGAAATTGGCAAGCTCGTCCAACCATATGCAATAACAATTAAAAAAATGATAAAAGCTCAACGATTTAGATTTAGATAAATAACCCAATTGTATAAAAATGGCTCAATAAATACACTTCATTTTAACTCTTGAGTCAATTGTTCAAAAAACTTACGTTACGGTAAGTAATTTCAAAGAGACATTTTGCTGAAAAGGCTCAAGTCAGGTCTCTTAAAAACTGTCACTTAAGGGCACCTAAGTCAAGCCATTACGACACTAGGTTACGGTGTACATCTGGCTTTTTATAAAACGAATATATTTACATAAAAAGTTCAATAAAGAAAACGCTTACACACCTTTCGAAGTTATTAGTTGGAGTGCCGGGTGGTTTAAATCAGATCCCAATTTTCCAACTGATGTGTATAACTTACAGTAACCAACGCTGTTTGCCGTTTTACCTTTATGAGTTGTATGCTGGTAAACGTGAATTAAGCCGGAGCAATATACTTCACACTGCTTATTTTGACAATAAAAATTAAAATAATTAAGTATTTCGTGTTGTGTTTATAATAAAGCGGAAACGTTCCACATTGATGTTTTCGGCTTGCAAATGAGCAAAGGAAAAATGCGACTGTTTGCCCTTGATTTCGCGAAAAAGTATAGTCGAACCTCCGATAACCACTGCTAAGTGTTAAACTTGCGCAAACTTCCATTGCTGCAATGGATTTCCCAAAACAACCCTAATGTACCAGCAGAACGCTATTGATGTCTTAACAGTAAGTTAGACGAACCGCATTGATAAACGCAGGGTACTAACGCCGGCCGGGTATTTAGTCATTCCAAGGGAAGCGAGAAAATTTTAACAATGTCATTGCAAGTTAAATGACGCTTCCAATTACTCACGATCAAGTTGATTATGCAATTATGCTTTATTCTTTCCGGTCGGATTTCATCGAACGAGTGTAACTTAGCATAAAAGGCGAGCAGAAATCGTTGGACAATACAGTAACAAACATGGCGCCTAGAAGTGTTTACGTTGTCTTGGTGATTTGCCTGATTCCTCTCTGCAGCGGAAAAGCTGTACCGAAGGCAAACGGTGTCGATCCAAGCAGTTTAAGATCTTGGTACGACTCTGCTGACAGGCAGTGGTACAACAACGATGCTGAAAGAACTTGGTACGATGCTAAAGTTGATCCTTCTAGCAAGCGATCTTGGTACGATTCTGCTGACAGACAGTGGTACGATTCTGCTGACAGACAGTGGTACAACAACGACGCTGAAAGAACCTGGTACGACGCTAAAGTTGACCCTTCAAGTTTGAGATCTTGGTACGATGCTGCTGACAGACAGTGGTACAACAACGATGCAGAAAGAACTTGGTACGATGCTAAAGTTGATCCTTCTAGCAAGCGATCTTGGTACGATTCTGCTGATCGAATGTGGTACGATTCTGCTGACAGACAGTGGTACGATTCTGCTGACAGACAGTGGTACAACAACGACGCTGAAAGAACCTGGTACGATGCTAAAGTTGACCCTTCAAGTTTGAGATCTTGGTACGATGCTGCTGACAGACAGTGGTACAACAACGATGCTGAAAGAACTTGGTACGATGCTAAAGTTGATCCTTCTAGCAAGCGATCTTGGTACGATTCTGCTGATCGAATGTGGTACGATTCTGCTGACAGACAGTGGTACGATTCTGCTGACAGACAGTGGTACAACAACGATGCTGAAAGGACCTGGTACGACGCTAAAGTTGACCCTTCAAGTTTGAGATCTTGGTACGATGCTGCTGACAGACAGTGGTACAACAACGATGCTGAAAGAACTTGGTACGATGCTAAAGTTGATCCTTCTAGCAAGCGATCTTGGTACGATTCTGCTGATCGAATGTGGTACGATTCTGCTGACAGACAGTGGTACGATTCTGCTGACAGACAGTGGTACAACAACGATGCTGAAAGGACCTGGTACGACGCTAAAGTTGATCCTTCAAGTTTAAGATCTTGGTACGATGCTGCTGACAGACAGTGGTACAACAACGATGCTGAAAGGACCTGGTACGATGCTAAAGTTGATCCTTCCAGTTTGAGATCTTGGTACGATTCTGCCGACAGACAGTGGTACAACAACGATGCTGAAAGAACCTGGTACGATCTCAAAGTAGATCCTTCTAGCAAAAGATCTTGGTACGATTCTGCTGACAGACAGTGGTACGATTCTCATGGTGGAATGAGGTACGATTCTGCTGACAGACAGTGGTACGATTCTGCCGACCGAATGTGGTACGATTCAAAGAAGAATGCTGAAAACTAAGGCTGAAAGTGGTGAGTGCTTCATGCGACATGCCGGTAATAAGTTTTGTCGATAAGATAAATGTGCTGCGCAACATAATGTATATTCATCGCTCTTAACTTCTAAATAAAAATAATTGCCACCATTCTTCCAGGCAACTGTCATAACCCAAATTAAAAAAAAAGTTATGAAAACTAATATTTTTTAGGGCTAGAATCTTAGTTTGTTTGTTATTTCATTAAAAATGTTTTTTCAGATGACCGACCGACTTGGAACCGCCCGACCCGAAAAAAGAAACTTTTTACTTTTACCTATAACCAAGAGCTGAAGATTTCAGCATGAAAAAAAGAAGGGCATTTAAACACTGTTTGGTACTTGTTTAGATGTGTTAATTTGGCCAGGTTTTCAACAGATAAATATATAACATCAAGTTAAAGTTATGCCGCTGCACTAGAAGTATTGCAATTCATCTAGGATATTTCCAAGTTGCCAAATTGCAGAACCGCAGATCAAACAAAAGCAAAAAACTTGTAAATACTGTGTTTAACATGTTGGCAAGGTTTAGAATTAGTTCACATGACGTCAAATTTAAAACATACATTACAAATGTGTAGAACGGTCACAAACGAAAAACAGTTGTAAGGTTTGCTTGGAGGAAACAATACTCTACTGGCTGGTAAACATTAAACAACAAAAAAGGAAAATGAAATACCTAACGGGCTTGATCCTTGATTTTTATTTGGAGGGAGGGCATAAATAATTTCAAGGATGACGGCTCAAAGTTACGTCATAAAACAATAAATCCTGAAAACACCCTTTGCTTGTAGGTAAACTCGTGCATGAATATGCAGCTAAAGAGCAGTCTAATAGCCCAAAGTAACAAGGTTTATTTAGTTTAAATTGTCAAAACTTTCAATTTGAAAGGATACGTGGCGCCTTATGCACATAAAACAGATTCGTATATTGCTTGAAACAACGGAATTTATAATCTAAGTTAACATAAAAAAATATGGATTGTGTGTTTACACAGCACTGCATGCTATAGCATACATAGCGCTTTTGGGTTGATCGATTTCCATAAAACGGCTGAAACGTAGCACCCGATCCGTCAGAAATCAGTGCAGTTCTAAGCAAAAAGGTCTACGACAATCAGTGCATTCAAAGGATCAAAAAGTCCGACTTTTAGACTTTGAGGTCTTGGACAATGCACTAATTTGCATTAACAAATGTGCATAAGAAGATTAAGTTTAACAATACTTGACCCAACCAAATCCAAACGCTAACCAGCGCCCTAACCAAATAATGTGCGATAATTATAACGCAGGCCCCAATACCTCAATTTGTGACGTAATAATCTTAAATACAATGGACGAGAAACCATCCGAGTTTGGGCTTTTTTCCCCAGCATTTAAAGAATTATTAAAATAACGCACATTATTTGGGTTAGGATTCGGGTTAGCGTTAGGGTTTAGGTGGGTCAAGTGTTATTAATCCTATCTCACAATTTT
Organism: Ascidiella aspersa; assembly: GCF_963924565.1. Taxonomy (NCBI): domain Eukaryota; kingdom Metazoa; phylum Chordata; class Ascidiacea; order Phlebobranchia; family Ascidiidae; genus Ascidiella; species Ascidiella aspersa. The sequence goes on along the minus strand of NC_139454.1, from coordinate 12,548,736 downwards.
TGTTATCTTTTCTGAACTTTTAATGAATATTTTTAATTTATCTTCGCCGGGAGTTTACCTAAATGTCCAAATCAGTGCATTGCCAGGACCTCAAGGTCTAAAAGTCTAGACTTTTCTGCCATTGGATGCTCTGATTGTCGTAGACCTTTGTGCTTAGAAATGCACTGATTTCTAACGGATCGGGTGAACGTAGCCTATAGCGAAAAAACATTCCGCAATGCTAAACATAACTGAATTCACATAGTAAAAGTTATGACAAAACGAATAGTTTGGGAGCATGACCCGGTGGCATCCATGGGTTCTTTCAGGCGCAAGATTATTTTTTCAATAAAAATACGATACTGTTTTTCTGCGACGATGTATAAAATACAGTAGCAATATCAGAAATAAAATCCTGTTTGCAAACAATGAAAAAGGGTAGGTATATAACCAGCAAGGAAAATAAACAAATGCGTTCAACATTTGCATTATGGTACATAATGCTAAAGTAAAATTGCGCGATTTTAACAGTTTTTTTGTGGTGCAATATAGGCAACAATGTTTGCAATAACAATCAAGAAGGTAGGGCTGGTAGGGCAATTTGTTGGAAAACCTTTTTCCAGCAGTTTAGCAGGTTTCATGACTACAGTATTTTTTGATATAAATACAACGTCTCGCCTAAAAGTCTTGGTAAAAGTATAAGCAACTCGAAATGCGAAAAAAGAGGACATTTAGGCGTTTTTGAGCGTCCTCGGAGGACCATTCACTTTTCTCAGGAAAAGAGGACAAATTCTCCTAAAATGGGACATTGCTAGGCCTAATTTTGTTCATAAAATTGTGACTTAACAAACAAATTTATGGTGCTATAGGTCCAATGATTTTCAATCGCCGGTCAGTGGACCGGTGCCGGTTGAAATGATCATGCAAATGCTGGGATTACGCAGACACAAACAAAAGCGGAAAGCGGTAAAATAAATGTTGGTGTTGGAATCAAAAATACCCCCCGGTTAAGAACCGCTGCTCTAGACAAAGTCACTTTACTCAGTTGATATTGCTCGTTTGGTTTATTTACAATACTTAGTACCCACGATAACGTAACACTGTGATTAAAGCATAGAAGGCTGCATCCAATCGAATAGCATAAAGTCGAATCAAATCGCGCCAAAACGCCAAACCCACTCGCCTAGGCCACGCCTCAGAGGACACCGGTCACGTATAGAGTGATGTTGAATTGGGCAACGCAGAGGCAGGGGCGCCCACAGAAAATTTTCCAGGGGGGGGAATAAGGGGCGTATCCAGAAAATCAAAAATGGGGTCCTGAATTTTTAACTTAGGGAATTCCCCTATTTTTCGTCTGACGTTAATGAATAATGACGTCATAAGACAGCAACGGTATGACGTCATAGAACGGTGATTGCAAGACGTCATGAAAAATTAATCCGAAACAGTCAAATAACGTCCAGCAAGACCGAATGTTTAGACGCAAAACGAACACGTACGGGTACGTCGTGAACAATTCTGCAAGGTGCCAGCTGCAAAACCACAGTGTGAAATCGTTAACTTCAGGCGAAAAAATAAACCAAGACCGTGAAATATGTGTGATTAATTGTGATAGAATCATACAGAATTCGACTATTAGCAGCGCAGTTTTCTAAATTCCATGAACGGAGCTAGCGCTAAATTACAAGCACGCATTTCGCCACCTGCAATACCAAACAAAGAACGTTTATCCCGGGTGTTATTATGCCACGATTAGCGCAACATCTGCGCCGAGCTGTGTGCCAAGTGAGCTAAATTACAAGCTGCGGTTGAGAAAAAATAAGTTGTGTCAATTGCACACTTAACACGTGGTCTTAGAATATGCTTAAAGAGCATAGTTTTGCGTTAACTATATCATTACATGAAAATGGAGACTTTAAAACGTGCACGACAGTCACCATTTTAAGAATCTGCTTTAGTTAAACAAATGCCGATGTTACACTAACATCGGATATTAGTAAGGAACATTAATTGCGCCTAGTTTGATCTGCAGTGTTTGGGTCACAAATTAGTTGCTTAACTGTTGTATTTGAAATAAATTTTTGTGGGCGTTAAACTTGTTGTTCACGACTAACTGTTCCCCAAAAGTGGAGTGATGTTTACTGCGTTAAATCAGGGCAATTAACGTTAAAAGTAAGCACGTGTGTTTTTGTGCGACTAAGAAACTAAGCTAAAGCGAAACTGATAGTTAACACTTCTAGGTATCGAAGTATAATCGAAAATACGGTCACTGTATTGTGTTCGTGACAGTTCGTTGTATTTCTAATGACCCCTATAAGTGGATTGCCGAATATTCATCTTATTTTAGTTACGTAAATGGGTGAAATACAGGCTGTAGAGTCCGACCCAGATTACGGACTCGACAAAATCGCACATTTGGCCGAACTCGGGTTGTTTTTAAGCGACTCCGCAGTCCTGGTTGCCAGTGCAAAACCAAAATATAAAAAAAAAAAAATAATGCTTGGCACGCGAGTTGTTCATATTTGACATTGTCCATAAAATGCCACACTGCATACGAAAGGTTGCCGACCCCTGACCTAAGCGAATAACGAAAATTATCCGGCGTTTACGGTAGACCAAACAAAATACGAAAAACGGCGATTTAGCGCTCGATTTTGGTTTCGCATTAGCTTAAGACGCATTACTTGTAAAGCACGCCGCTTCTAGCAGTTGTTAAACCGTAAAAAAACGAACAAAAAACGATAATATCACGTAAGAACCCCCACCCCCTGGATACGTCACTGGGGACAATGGATAATGTTTAATATTTTAACCTTCATAAGTAATACATATTACACTTAATAATACTAATATTTGCATATTGAAATTCCAGGGGGGTCAAGTGCCCCCCTTGCCCTCCGTGGGGGCGCTCATGCGCAGAGGTGAAAATATAGGAAAAACTACTCCATATCGTTAGAATAGATCTCTGAACATATAGTTACCGACCACAAGTAACCTATAGTTACCGACCACAAGTTTTAAAACTTGAGTTATGGCTTAAGGTGACTAGATAAGCTCTTTTCTGTCTATTATTTTTCTTTTTGGAAGGTGCCTGGCTGCAGATTGTTTAGTGGCTCTTTATGTTTTAGTCCAATACTGGTGATGGATAAAGATTAAGCTGGTTTAGTCAAAAAGGGTAGTCATCCGTTACTTAGGGCTACCATACTTTCAGCACCCAAAAAGAGGACTTCAGCACCCAAAAAAGGGATTTGCCGGCAAATAAAACGAAAGTAGAACGGTTATTTTTGAGTTTATTGATGTTTAATGCTGATTTTCGGGATGTTTGGTTGTTTTGGGATTCTCGGGTTAATTTTCGATAGGAAATTTGGTGTTACTGGCCGACTCGAGCGAAAATATTGATCTTTTGCTGTTGGCGGCAACGAAGAGAGCTTTAAGTGACGATTAAAAATCGTACGCTTTAAAGTGAATAATCACACACCTTTGCTTTACTAATGGGCCTTTTTACATGTGAGGTTGTGTTGCAATTTTTCTGAGCGCGATGTTTGCAATAACAATCAAGAACAGGGTTGGGCAATTATTTTTAACCGCGGGCCGCATGAGAAACTTAAAAACGTTGTTGTGGGCCAGGTCAAAAATAGGATCTATCTCAAATACACGTAATATGACGTCATACTCTGACGCTATAAAATAAATAAGCTAACGAACTTGCTATTACGTTTGGAGTTGTTCGAAAATGTGCAATATAAGTCAAAATTACAGAAAGCCACAAGGCGTCGCGCGGAACAAAAAAAATGCGACTATATTGGTTTTAAAATGTAAAGTTTAATTTAGAATTAGACGGGGGCATGACGCGTTGAGCACAGATAAAAAAATACATTGCTTGATATATTAGCGTTTATCAAGTTGTGGGCGCGTTAAAATAGCCTATACGTAAAAATTTCACACAAAAGACTCAAAATGTTTTTTTTTTGTTTTTTCAAGGCTTTAAGTTACCGATGTGTAACTTGAGGTGCAACAGTCATATTGCAATGACGATATAAATGGGAGGAAACACACAAAATGACATTAACTAAATTAGGTCGAAAAAAAAATGTGAATCGGTATATTGTTTCAAAGTTTAAAAAACGGTCGGTCTTTCGTTCATACTTTAAAGACGGAATACTGTCGACAAAAGCGCAAAAGATATATAAATATTAGACTAGCCTAAATTTGTTAAACTTTTGTTGGAGATAGTGCCACAGTGCATAGGACGCTATTTGTTTGTAAAGATTCCGAAAAATCGCGTGAAAATACGAGAAAGACAGAAGAGATTCGCGCAAATCGCGAAAACAGTTTCCGTTTTAGTTTTAAAACAGGCTTAAAATAAAGGTTGGCGGGGGGGTCATGACTAAATTTGTTCCTGGAAAAAGTGTTTACGATACAACCAAACATGTAGAAAACTCCTTGTTTTCGCTTAGCCGACGCATTTTAAGAAAAAAAAAGCCACGGGCCGAATTAAAATGCTTGGCGGGCCGTATGTTGTCCAGGTCTGATCAAGAAGGTAGGGCTGGTTGGGCAATTTGTTGGAAAACCTTTTCTAAACCAGCAATTCAGCATGTTTCATGGCTACAGTAATTTTTGGGAAATAAATACGACGTCTCGCCTAAAAGTGTTGTTAAAAGTATAAGCAACTAACCCGAAATGCGAAAAAAGAGGACATTTGGGCATTTTTGAGCGTCCTCGGAGGACCATTTACTTTTCTTGAGAAAAGAGGACAAATCCTCCTAAAAGAGGACATATGGTAGGCCTACCGTTACTGTATTATTATCGCGATCGGTTGGGAATATTAATATCGTTTTTTGCCGGCTTAAACCCATATTCGCCAATAAATTTATACCAGCGAGACAGCGGTGGAAAGGTGAGATCGATGCCTATGCAATGTTTTTGGTTTCATCCAGGGATGAAAATTATTTGTGCCAATTCTGGTTGGATAGTTTTGGAATGAAAAATCGCGATATTGCGCCTATTAATATATAAACACAAAATTAAAAAAAATATTTCGATGATAAGCTACGCCTGATAAAGGCAGGGTGTAAAAGTTTCGTTCGATTCTGATTTATTTTGAGTATACTTTAGGTTTAGGGACGGTTATGAATATTATTTTCGTTTTTTGCCGACTTAAACCCGATGAACCGGTTTTGGGTCAATTTTTTTCCCAACCGTAACCGAACCTGAACCGTTCTTTGTAAGACTTTAAGGAGCTGAACCGGAACTGAACCGAATATTTTAAAAGAACCTGAACCGAACCCAAACCTAAAAATGCGTTTCACCCAAGCATGATGTTACAACTTGTATTTTACCGAGTCAAATTATGCCATGTTGGAAAATGTATGAAATTTTTTAAATATAGATTAAATAAAACGTTGATTTTTTTTATTTTTCGGATATTTTAGTAAATAGTTTTTGTTTTTTAATACGCCACGTAACTTAGATTAAATGACTTACAATTCAAAAGTTATTCTCTTCATTTATTAACCAACATTTTTAGATTTAACGCAACATATATTGTATCAGGTTTTGAAATAACGATGGTCGAAGCGGAGCTGAACCGAAACTTTTAATTGATCGAAACCGAACCGGGTTCCGAAAAATTTTTGAACCCGAACCGAACCTTAAAAGCAAAACTGTTTGACTACCTGCTTAAACACTTACTCCTCAATAAATTTATAACAAGCGAGGCATCATTAGAAAAGTTTATTCCTGCGTTACCCAAAAAATCTTGTTTCAAGCTGGGATTTAGTTTTAATTTTGATTTTTATGGCGAATATTATGTTTTTTTTTCCAAATTTTTAAAATAAAAAAATTTTGAACAAACTATACGTAAATATGTTTATTTTAGCGTCAAAATTATCTGCTGACTAGTCTTTGGTAAATTTTGCGCACTTTTAGTCCTCTTCAAGATGGCGACGATTTTTAATAGGCTTCCGAAATCGCTCAAGCGTGCCGCTAAGGATTTTTTTTGTTTTAAAACAAATACGATGACAAAACACTTCGCTGACAATTTGTTTCAATTTTTTACTGTTTACTGGATTAATATTGTTTAAGCGTTTTGTTTGAACCTCGAAGTATGAAAATGCGTTATCTGCTGTTAAACAAGCGTAGGCAGGTAGGGTATATAAATATTACTTGCAAAATAGGCAACACAAATATTATAAAAAAAAGTACAATTAATTATTAAAGTTTATTTCAAAACTTGTAATACTGCGTTCAAAGAAGATAGCAAAGTATATTGCAACACATTATCATATTACGCGTTTAATCAGGCAATTGAATCACGTAGAACACATCATACGTTTTATAAGGATATTTGCTTTATCGATAAAAATAAATTGCAAGCAATAAAATACAGTAATTTCAAAGTAAAGGGCACTTGGAAAGTTGCATAGTGCATACACATACATTTGAGGCACAATATTTTTTCACGGTAAACTTAATTGGTTGATACAAGTGGAATACTAACAGTAGTACAGTCCTGAAAAATGATTGAATATCGGTATCGACAAACATATGTATATATTTGACCCTAAGAAAAGATAAACCAAAATAAAACAAATTATATGAACGAAGCAGTCCAAAAAAACTAGGCTTGGGGAGAGATTGAAACTTGCGCATTTTTTTCCAAAACATGAATCGGGAAAGGCTAAAATCCTGGAATGTAAGTCGTAAAGCTAATTTCTGGATTGCTTTAAAGTTTAAATTCAGTGTTTACAAGAATTGTTACTGATCTTGACTAATTTTTGTTTTTCTGCCGTAAGAAAGCTCGGCTCCACCAGTCAACAGGAAATCAACTCCAGTTGTAAAAGTTGCTTCTGCTGCGATATATAGAGCGAGATTCCCCGCTTCTTCTAAAGTCCCAAATCTCCCTATCAACTAATCATTCAAAAAGAATTTTATTTAATTCTATATATGGGTTTTTATATGAAATCAGGTTTTATAAATATTTGAAACATTCAGTTAAATCTTTTTTGTAATATTTTTTTACTGACATTTTATAAATATTTGAAACATTTAGTTAAATCTATTTTGTAATATTTTTTCCTGACCTGAGCTTGTCGGCCTGTCTCAATTTCTGCAGCTGGATTAGATGAACAGTTTGCCAGAGATTCCCACATTGGCGTCCAAATATTTCCCGGACTAATGCAATTGACACGAACTTTATTAACTGCTTCATCAATTGCCATCGCCTTTGTCATAGATGTAATAGCCCCCTAAAAATGCCTTATTTTAGCACGAACATTGTAGCCTAGTTTTGCTGCCTTATGTTTTTTTCTATAGATTACAGTTAATGAAAATTATTTTAATACTTTTCAAAAAAATAATTTTTCAATAATGCCTCCAATGCATGTGACGAGTTTTTACTACGATTGGCAGATAAAAAAATATATAAGCGTTTATGTCTAAATTACATAAACTACCTTGGTTGTGACATAAGGAATGCTGTCGGGCTGTCCCATGGAACCAACCAGGCTTGTTAGATTGATAATATTGCCTTTCCGCTTGCGAATATAAGGAAGAGCATACTGCAAATATATGTTTTGTTAGCAGGAGGCCACAAGTACAAACATGAGAGCATATCGGAGCAATTTTACAAAACCAATTTGTCGTCTAACAGTTTCGTAGAAATCAGTGGTAATTTAGTTGAATTTAAAATTGTTACATTGTATTACTTTTCTTTAACGGTTTTTAAATATAAAGTGTCCCAAGAGATTTGCTTCACAAAAAACAATTAAAAAAAAAATATATATATATATATTTATACCTGTATATGCAGTACATTTGTTCACCGTCAAATAAGTTAACATAAGCAAGCACAGTTATAAGATTGCTGTAACAAGTTAATCATAAATGAAACTTTTCTTGTGTACTTATATAAAAAATGCTCAGATTTAGAAGCTTATGAACATTTTTTAAAATCACTCACCTTCGCAAAACTGAAGTAGCTTGCGACATTAATATTAAAAAGTTCACAAAAATGCTGAAGTGACACATCATCAATTTTTTCACTGCTCGGATGTTGTCCAGCATTATTTACAAGACAATCTATCCCACCATATTTGTCAACTGTAGCTGCAACAACTTTCTGTCAAGAAAATTAAAAAATACTTTTAAAATTTGGTAATTAGATTTAATTATTACCGCTCTTTGTTTGACTTTTTTTCAAGGCGTAAACATGTTTCAACTAGTTTCTAATCATTTTTGGGCACTATATTCAAAAACACAAGCATTTGGATTTTATCATAACACTTTAAATATAAAGAGCTTTAGTCAATATTGTGCATAAAGCAAACAATCCAGCCGGAGTAGTCTAATTGGCCATACTTGTAGTCAATTTTAGAAAATGTCCTGGATTACTGGTATCTTTTTAACTGCGAAGTTATCAATGAATGATAGTTTGAATCTAAAAAAAAAATTCTCTATATGTACTTGCTAATTTTTTTAGTCTAATTTCCTTTTAAATTTTGATATACTGGCTTATTGTCCATATCAATGAAGTGATTTGGCATTGGTTTGGATGGCATAAAAACGTACAATAGGAACCGCAGCCAGTGTTATTTGTAAAATACTTATTAGAGCCATAGACACAGACTTTTATTTGTCACAAAATCCTGTCATAAAATGCCTCCTGAGATGGTGATTTTATATGTGGAGTAAAGATATACTTAAAAGTGCTAGGTTGGGAGGCCACTTTGGCATTGCTGTGACAATTAGTGACACGAAAAGTTTCGAACCTATATCAATGAAAGATTCTTAAGTGCATATTATGGTAAAGGAATATCCCTTCTTTAGTAGAAACCTGCAAAATTAAGTGGACGTCCTTCTTCATAGGACATGTTGCAAAGATAAGTGGAAACTTTTATGTTTGTTTGTTGTTACAAAAAAATCTGAGCACTTTTTTGTTTGTAGGTAGCTCAAAAAAAAAAAATAATTTGGATCATTTTAGATAGCTTAAATATGTTAAAACACTTAAAAACTATGATGGAATAAAAATGAGTACTTAAGGTATTATAATTAAATATCCTTGCAAATAGTGATTGTGTGGGTTACAGAAACAATTGGCAATTTATTTCTGTAAAAAAATAACTAAAATATTAGGTTAGAGAATTAAACAAAATCTAATCAGAGGAGGTTGGCCAAATGCAGCTTCAACTATTTGTGTGGCTTTTATGTTCAGGTTGTATTTCAGTTTTTTGTCCCATGTTAAAAAATTTCTAAAACCATTTACTTTTCCTAGTATTCAAAAAGTAACTTGAACAAATCACTAAGAGGTTGGAACCACTGGTTTAGGGTATATTAATAACTTTTAGCGCTTCAACAAAGTCTTTTTCCATACCTGTATGTCTTTCTCATTTGAAACATCACACTGAACAAATACACATTGTCCTTGTTGATCTTTGTTTAGCTGTAATTCCAATGCCTTTCCAGCTTCCAAACCGCGTGAACAAAACAAAACCTTTGCACCTTCACGAACTATATAAATAAGCATTATTTGATATATCTTTATATAAATCATCACTATGACTAGATATTTTAACATCTACAAAATGCGCCCTCTTACAGGTTAAGTGAAATTATTATTAGAATGTGTCACTTTCATGCAGCAATGCATTGTAGCATTTGTTAAGTTTAATTTTATTTTAATTTCACATTTATTGGTCAAAAAATATTCAGCCTAGTCATTACTAAAACAAGGAAAATGGGGGGATTTTGTAAGATAAAATACAGCAAACCCTTTTTTTGATTTCTGGATGCACCGCATCTACAACTCATAAAAGGTTGAGAAACATTGATTTAAATTACTTTGGTATGATGCTTTTTCTATGTTTTAATGGAAGAGGCTAATTGCTTTAGTAAAGAACTTCAAATCTTGCACTGCAGTACACAATCAATTTTCTAAATCAGGAAGAATGAGGCTCATAGCGAAGTTTGAATTTATAGTTTAATATTCAGCTAAAAACTAATTTGCAACCCTTTTTGCACAGTTATACTCTCAGCAATAACTGTAGCGCTACATAAAAAAAAATCACCATAAAGTGTGCTTAGTCACAAACATTTAATCAAATGGCTAAACTTCATTGGGGGTTACGTATAGTTATTCATTTAATGCTGCACAAAATTTACTGCCATAGAAATTGCTGCATAAACATCTCTCCATGCAATATCTTAACTAAACAATGGGGCACATTTATTGTTTAGGCAGGGGTTCTCAAACTGGGGCAAGCAAGGTAAATTAACATTTATGTGGCAAGCCAGAAAAAAGTTTAAGTTTACTAAGCACTTTTTTACGGCCTTGTAAACTAATTCTAGTCATTTACTTTAAATATATTAAACTTCGGGGATCGGTTCATTTTTTCTTATGAGGAAAATAGATCAGTTACCATATTTCAAATTTCGGCACAATTGCCTGGGTAAAGAGCCTTTTCCTTTAAAAAAATCTCTGCAAAAACTACAATATGGGAAACCTCAGTTGCATATTACTGTCCATGGCTTAAGCATATCATATGGTTATTGAGCTATATGGCTAATGGGGCATATCATAGAGTTATTGAGCTGTATGGCTAATAAGCCTATATGGCTAATGGGACCAGAAGCTACACAGCACAAAAGCCAGCACAAAGAAATACAAAGGCAAAATAAACATATTTATGACAAAAATTAAAAAAAAAAATTATACTACAATACTAAGAATCGCCTATATATTGTAAATTAAAAAAAATATGTAAAATTAAAAAAAAATATTAACATTTGCCATAAAATAAGGAAAAAATGCTTGATCCATAATTTTGACTAACAAATTCGGGTTGCACAGGAAAATACCTTTACAGTGATATAAAACTTGCTATAAGTTTAAGGGGGGAAAGTATTTATTAGCGCCTGTCATAACCACAACTAAAATTCCAATCAAAAGTATATTGTTACAACGAATTAAAACGTTATCAAATAGCATTAGTTAACGTTATTTTCAAGTTAATGTGAGACAGACAGCCACCGCCTATTGCAGCGACTGTCGGCTAAAACTTCGCAAAAGACTTCTCTAGAGAAAAGCTCAAAGCAGCTAAGAAACGACGTGTATATAGCCAATACGTAGGAAGAAAAAGAACACGAAAGTTACGTCATATTTGGCCAATAAGACTGGCCGGCACTCTGAAAACATGGCTAGGCATTACAGCGGCCATTCTAAGGCCAAATTGCAGCGGGAGTCAGACGCCAGCGACAAGTGGCTTGTTTTGCAGAACGTGAGAACACCGCCCGCAAGACTGACAGTTACAGATTACGAGATTAAAGGTTACATGTCAAGTTTGAAACGAGGCGAGAGAACGCAATACGGAAAACGTTACATCATGAAATATTATATTATTCAACCAACAATACATTTGATTATGCGAAAGCTAGAACGCGCTAATCTAAAGCCCTATTTATCACATCGTAAAATAACTTAATATTAATATGAACTCTAAGATTTGGCTTATGGCAGTTAATCAATTTGGGTGTTTAAGTGTTGATAAACACGTAACAGCGCCGATAACCAATATTAATATTCATAACCGATCGCGGCCATCTTGATACTGCTCCTGATGGCTCGATTCTAATCCTAATCGCGGCGATTTTTAAATGGCTCCAGAATAGTCAATTCGACTCAGAATCGAATAAGATTTTTACACACTGCTTTTGTCTACTCTATCTTGCCAAACAAACAAATTTTGAAGAAAAAATTAAAGTTTTCAAAATTTTATATTCACAACTACATAGGCGAAATATCGCGATTTTTCGTCCTGGCAACATCCGGCCAAAACGATTTGATATTGCCAACTGCCCCAATAATGACCTATATTAACATAAAGACATTTGTCACCCCTTTCGGCGCTGGTCTAGAATCCTACCACAACGAAACACCATTTGGGTTAGGGTGCGGGTTAGCGTTTGGGTTAAGGTGGGTCAAGTATTATTATTAAACAAAGAATATAATAATACTTGACCCACCCACACCCGAACGCTAACCCGCACCCTAACTCAAATTTTGTGCGTTGATTTTAGAACTGTGGTAGGATTCTAGACCAGCGCCCCCCTTTCTAATGATAACCCGTTTGTCAAAATTTTTGCTTGGATAAGTGGTTCAGTCGGCGATAGCCGATAATCGATACTAATACGAGCCATTTGAAAATTTGCCGCGATCGGTTATGAATATTAATATCGATTATCGGAGCAAAAATTATGACAAACGGGGTATCATTAGAAAGGTGTGACAAATTGCAAGGAAGAAACAAATATGAAAGGATAAATAATTAAATATAATAACAATAATTAACCCATCTAAACCAAAACGCTAACTCCCTAAATCCAAATAATGTTAGCACTATAACCGGACGAAAATGTGGTACGAATCTATAAACAACCGCCCTATGTTTTACTTACCAAAGCAACGAACGATTCCCTCACCAATACCTTTTGATCCTCCTGTAACGATAACCACTTTATCGTGGTATCTTAATCGAGAGGCTGACAGCATTTTAAGACGATCACAACTTTCGTTTGTTGATAAATAATTTAATAGTTTTTATTTTTTTTAAATGTTTCCCAATAAATTTTAACTAAAATTTCCAAAAAATAACTAGAAAAATGTTTCCAAAAAGAACAAAAATTTTTTTTAAATATAAAAAAAAACACTAACACGCATGGAAGTCTTTTTTCTAAATTTTTTTTTTTACTCTGTATTCACCAAAGAGATTATAACCAGTTGTTTATGTTTTACTATTATGCACTAGAGCGGAAATCTCTTTGGTATTTAACGGCGAGCTTCTACTGACAATATATTTTTTCCTAACCCGCATTGACAGCAAAACAATTTCGACACAAAACAAATGCAAGCTGGCAATCGAGCTGTGGGTTCCTTTCGGGTTTAAGGTTTTTTGACAATGTTTTTCAATTTCGATTTCGGTTCGAAGCAAATAAAAGTTCCGTTTCAGGTGCTGGCCGACCAAAATTATTTTTAAAACCGGTCTATAATTCGTTCCGGTTCGGGCTCGATATAAACATTAATAAACTACAAACTGCCATTCTGTACTAACAAAACTTGTTGTCGTTTTTTCGACGATTTACTTCCCTAATCCCAAGACAAGCAGTCCACTGAAGCGCACCATTGTCATCACGATCAACCTCCAGATAGTTTACTGCCCAAACGTAGAACAAAGTCGTTCCAATTTATTTAGGGCTTCAAATGAGAAAGGGTAAAACGTTCAAATGGGAAAAGTGTAAAAATTATGCGCTAGCGTTGGTGCGTTGGTCAAGGTCGCGCAAACATGATTGGCGCGGATACCTACATCCTTGCGCTCGGAATGAAATAGGTAACAAACACATTAGATGACAGCTTAAGACGCCTTGGAAAATGTAAAACAAAATAAAAATATTTATTATTTGGTGCCGATTTTCACTGTTTACATAATAGAAAAATATTTGCCCTGTTGTAAACTCCGGTGTCTATAATGGTAAAATAGTATTTGGATAACGTACCGTTTTATTTTTTTTCATTTTTTTTTGTTTGTTTATAAATTTTTTTCAGATGAAAAATATACTTGTCAACACTTTATGTGATATACGGAACTAAAAAGTTTGTCAAAAAATTCCAAATATGTCTTGCCAGAGTGACGATAGTTATTGTCAATGTTATTACACACATTCTATTTTTGAATTGGAACTGTTTTGATGTATATCAAGTTAAACAAATCTAATAAAATAGACAAAATTTTGACGCTGGTCTGGAATCATACCACACTTTTGTCCGCTGGTTTATATATGCAAATATTATTGGGGTTAGGCTGCAAGTTAGCATTTGGGTTAGGGCCGTCAAGTATTATTATTATTATTATTATTATTATACTTATTCTCCCATATTGATTTCTTTATTTTCTTTGCGCCAAAGTTTTTTATGGCATACTCTTTTAAGGAAAATATACCTACTTTAATTGTTGCAGGAAAAAAAACTATTTTAAACGTGAAACTGCTGGGTTTTTTTATCATGGATCCAAGTTTGCGAAAGCAAAGAGAGGCTTTCAAAAGTAGAGCTCTCTCGCAGCCGGTGATAGAAAGAAAAACACCAAAGAGCTCTGTGGGCACCACCAAAAAAACTGTACGACCAACCAGCAACCTTGCTATTTCAACCTCCTCCAACTCAAGATTGTACAATCACCCGAATATAAACAAGCATAAATTTGCACTTCTTGCACAAATTGTCAATCATATGAAAGTACGGCATCAAAATGGCTTTACCCATGCATTGAGTATTAATGAAATCCTTGAAGAATGCCATCTTGATGATACAATATCAATGGTTCACAAAAACTGGCTTTTAAATGAGTCTTTAATAAACAATCCTAAAATACAGGTGGTAACTGAAGACCCCATGGATGATATCAAGTTTGCATTTAAACCTAAATTTAATCTAAAGGACAAGAAAGCATTGTTAAAATTATTAGACCGACATGACCAGCGTGGATTAGGAGGTATTATGTGGGATGATATTGAAGAAGGTTTACCTCGAGCAAAAAAATGTGTAAAATCCTTGGGAAATAAAATTCTATTTGTAACTCGCCCAGACAAAAAACAAATTGTGTTTTATAATGACCGCAGTTGCGAAGTGGTTATTGATGAGGAGTTTCAAAAACTTTGGAGAAGTGTTCCAGTTGAATCAATTGATGACAATAAAATTGAGGAATATTTGAACAGCCATGGCATTGCTGCTATGCCAGATAAGGTGGCTGTAAAAGCTGCTCCACAAAAGCGCAAAAAAGGAAATCGAAAAAGAAAATTTAAAGCTCTTAATGATCATTTAAATGGAGTTTTGGAAGACTATTCTGCCAGTAAAAAATAAAAATTATCAACCTGCCTTTAAATTCATGTGCTTTTTATTTTACTTTGCCTTGATTGGTATTGCATTCTTACTTTTTTTTAAATAAAAATTATTACCTTATAGTAACATTTGTAACAAACTGCAAACATGCTATTATATATTTATATATTAAATTACTTGTCATGTGATGATTTAGGGTAAAATAATAATTTTTGCTTTACATACTGCTATTTACTAGTAAAAGTGTTTAAACAATGTGCAGCAGTAAGTTTTCATTTAAGATGTCAAATTTTTTTTTTCAGATTTTCTGTTTTAGAGAACAGCCCTAAAATGGTTTTAACCAGTAGTCCCAATACTGTATTGTTAGAAGCTGTTGGGGCAATAGTAGAAAGTTTTAAAAAGCATTCAAGGCAAAGGCATGAGGAGGTGGATGTGGTAGAAGCTCTCCAAGAATTTTGGGACATGAAGTTGGCAAGGGGAGCAGCCCTTCCAAATGGATCAAATATCATATATGAAGTATCAACTGACAATTCAGATTCCTTTGTATGTTTCGTCACTTTACCAGGTGGAAGTTGCTTTGGATCTTTTGAACATTGTGACAGTGGTCCTAAATCCAAGCAAAGTGCTGCAAGGATTGCTCTTGTTAATTCTGTTTTTAATGAGCATCCTACAAGTCAAATCGACAGACAATTTGTCACAAAAGCTACTTTAGAGGCATCACACTCATTCGGAAAAGCATCTGAAACCAAAGAGCAACATTTCAAGTCAGTCCAAGCATTTAAAGATATGCTAGGCTCCAACATTGGTGAAAATTTGTTACGCTTTCAGGAGGCAATGTCAGTTTTCCAGTTGTTACACTGGAATGGAAGTCTCCATGCCATGAAGAATAGATGTTGCTCCAAAGAAGAAGTTGTACAACATTATGCTCACAGAACTATTGATACTGAAATGAGAAAACAAGTTGCTCTTGATTGGATGACAAGAGAGGGTAACAATACCGGTGTGATTGATAAGGAACTGGAATTGTGTAATTTAGAAGTTAATGCTGCCAGAATGTCTGGCCAAGAACTTCGTTTCAAAAAGGAAAAAGTGGAAATTTTGCGACTATGTCAGTCATGTATGGCTGAAAAGGAACAGAGCAACTAAAACAGCAATTAGCCTTAACTGTAAATTGTGTGCTACTGTTTATGTAGTGGTATAATATGTTGTGTGTGTAAAAAATATGTTGTCAACGTACTGCCAATACTAGTGTTATTAAATATCTTGATTATATTTTTGTTGTTACTTTACTAATACACATGTTGTGAAAAGATAACTATCTTACATAAATAACACAAAAAAACGTTTTATGTTTGGGTTATTTACTAGTGAATGACTTTTTTCATTATTTGTGTAGTAGTTAGCTTTGTATACATTGTGACAACAGGGTTGATAATAAATTAACATTTTGTACTTGCCAGAGAAGGCCAGTGCAAAATCTAAACCCTGCACAACTTAATAATGTTTTTATTTTTAACTTTCTCTTATGTTGATATTTTAACTCATGCACTTAAGTCCTTTGTTAGGAAAATATGTAGCTATTTCTTTGAAGAAATAATATGACACTTTTGGATAGCTTTGTTTCAAAGCAGCTGGAGCTTCTTACTGAAGAACGAGAAGCTGAAATTTCTGATAATCTTTGTGTCAGCAAAAGTATTTCAATTGAAACTTTAAAAAGGTAATGAATAAACATATATTTTGATCCCAAATAAATATATACAATTTTAAAATCTTCTTTCTTAACAAAGGATAATTAAGTTATTGTATTTAAATTATTCTATTTCAAAGGCTGTTTTTTCATTTTGTAATTATGTTCAAAGAGATATTTGAAACATTGAAAAAGCTGCCTACTTCTGTATGGGCTTTTATATTATTACTACAACCTCCAACCATTATGATCCATAATATATATTCAATATTAAATAAAAAATGTTTTATCTATAATCCAATTGTTACAAATTGTTGCAAATAAGGTCATTTAGTGACATTTTCATACTAAAAATAGTTGAATCTTTATGATACCGGTACTCAAATTTTATTGCAAGTTACTATTTTTTCAGAAAAGGAATATGTATACCCAAGCTACGAATATCTTCATTAAAAACAGGCTTATATGGAAGAACTGTAACACTATTTTCATCAAAATCTGGCAAGGAACTCCCATTTCATGTGTTGTCATCCGGTAACTATATATATTTGCAGTCGAGACTGGGTTTTGTTTTCAATGTTTTAACAAGACTTACTAGTTATTACCTAATTGTCTGTTAGCTTCCTTAGACAAGAAAACAATTTATTACACATTAAAAAAATATGTAAAGCATGTACACCCAGGCTTGCAAAGTCTTGCCAGCCTTCTGGTGACAAGTATTTTTGGCCTAAATTCTTCGGTTTTCGGTCGCACCCCTAAACTTAAGTGATGTGTTTGCCTAAAAGGAATGTATTAACCTTGCCATGTTTTGGCAATCAACAAGGCTATTAATAAGTGAATTAGACAACAAATGTTGCGCCGAAGGCCCAACATTTTTTGTGACATTAAGTCATTAACAAATACATAAGGGGCATGTGAAGGTACAACCTGGGGTCTCCGAAATAATGATTTTTATAATAAAATTTAATAAAAATTGTCACAGTCACAGCAACATGGCACATTGCGACATAGTATGCATATTACCTCTGGGAGATTAGGAGCAAAACGACCCAATGCGTTTTTTTGCATTTCCGTATTTAAAACAACCAAAAATATACTTTAGGCCTTAGGAGATAGATGTGAATAAATATGTCTGGAAAGAACGCAAGGTATTTTGTAAATTGGATCTTGGAAAATAAATTTTTTTTGCACCAATTTCTTCGGTTTTCTAGCTGATTTTTCGGCCGACATAGTTGCCAGCATTCTGCTATACTGTGTACACCTATTACTATATTTGTTATATTAAGCTGCTACTTTACAGACCTTTATTATATTTTATGTATAATTAGTATTTTTTATTTAGGTGATATCGTTCAAATCCGTCATATCAAAAATGAAGATTTGTCAAATGCTAATGGAGTTGTTTTGTTTGTATCTTCAACACAAATTTCAGTAGCATTTGACAGTTCAGCTGCAAGGGATGAATTAGAAAATCTCCTATCTAATGACAACACCATTTACTTGGTCAAAGTTGCCAATGAAGTTACTTACAGGTAAAGTTTTTGCCATTAACAGGCCATAGTAAATTAAAAAATGTTTTTGCACCAGATGTGTATTGAACAGTGATAAAGTTCTGTGACCAATTACTTAGCCACTGTCATTTGTACATCTAGGCTTGCGCATGGTTCAATTAAAATCCAAAAATTGTAGTGTTGTAAATTTATGTATGAACTTTTTTTTCAATTGAGTTTGTTTCTACCTAACATAGACTGAAGAATTGCATCAAACTCTTTGGTTTCGTCTTATTGAATTAGTGTACCCATTAACAGTTTTAGCATTATTCAAGTTAGTGTAGGTTATTAAGGTTTCAAACTCTGAGAAAAAGTGTAAATATTACAGATAATATTTATTTATATATATTTTACAATCTTGTGGGGATATGTAGTAGGTGTAAGTGTAATGATAAATTTTAGTAAAAAAAAATTATCAGTAGATTTAAAAAAAAAATAATAATAAAGAAAGATATATATCCTTCCTAAAATATGAGTAGTCTAAATGGACATTTTGAATTTGACTTTACCCATATTGTACTTATGTAGTTGTTTCGAAATTAATATTTCTATAAATGATATTCAGGAGACTTCGCCATGCATTAAATGAACTTGGAAAGTATTCAAGTAACCGAGGGAGAAGTCAACGTTTGATTGATGTGTTGTTTGGTTCCTCAACCCCGTCACCCATACACTTAGACCGCCTAAATGGTTGGTAATTTTGTCTGGACATGATGTTAGTGTTGACCTAAAGCTGTCTTGTAAGCCACTTTTGTTTTGATAGGTTAAATCCTTGACAGTTATAGCCCGAAGCTATAAGTTTTCTGTAAATCTTTGTGTTTACCCGGAAATTGTTAGAATGTCCTTGATTTAATTAAAATGCCACCTTTTTATTGTGTCCCAAACTTGTTTATTTTGTATATATTATATTTTACTCCTTTTGCTTTTGCTTAAAAATGCAGGTAAAATTGTTTTTATTGTATCTATTAATTTACCCAAAGGTAATAAACACGCCAATAAAAAATTGTGCATTACTATGATTATTTTAATTCATTAAACAAATTTGGCTGATTTTAGGGTTTACTCTGAATAATTCAAATCTCAATCAAAGTCAAATAGAAGCTGTTAAGACGAGTGTTCTACAAGAAGAAGTTGCAATTATTCATGGACCTCCCGGCACCGGAAAGACAACCACTGTTGTGGAAATTATAGCTCAACTTGCCAAATCAGGAATGAAAGCAAGTAATTTTAAAAACTATTTACAAAACATGTTAGGTTTACTAAACATTGTTTCGTCCTTTTCACCATTATTATCTATTTAAGATTTTAACAAAGAAACGCTAGACCAGTGTTGACTAATAGCCAGAACTGAATGTAGATAATTTTGCCCCCACCCCCTTACCTTCAAACAGCACATAGTTTTTTAAACACATATTATTTCAAACAAATTATTTTGCTAGAACTAGATTAAATAAGTTGTGAAGTGTCATTTAGATGTAAAGTAGTTGGATAACACTAATTGAGACAATGTTGATTCAACATTCTTTATTTTGCCTCTGGAGATGTATTGTTAAACTATGCTAGGCACATATATGAATTTTTTGCATCTCATCCCTATAAAACAGTTTTACAGTCTGTATCAAGTTTGTTTAAAACACATTTTTAAACTTTTATAAAATACCCTGGGTATTTTATTTAATTTTTGCATAACAGTTTTATTTTATTTAGCTAGAGTACATATCGAGTTTATTGCTGCAGTTTTAACAGTATTTTTTTTTGTTGGACGCAGTTAGGTACATGGATTACGTTTTTGCTTAAATGTTACGCAAGTTGAACAATTGCTGCTACCACACATCCCATTTTAGACACAATATGGAACTTCACTTTATGGTTAAATGTTAAATTATACAATCATTTTAAATCATCGACTATAACATGAAGGATCAGCACACTGGCATAAAATCCTAATATGCTATGGTTAATGCATTGTTAGTAACGTATCACACTTATTGCAAAATGCTGCATAGTATTGCTACATGTAAATACCCTGTTTAACCTGGTATTTTGGTCTAATATATATATATATCTTTAGGGTTGTGCAGATTTAACTTTTTTTTTTAATTGATGGTTTCTGCCTATGTGTTTCCCCTTATGTGTTTCGATGTTTGAAATTTTAAAAAGTTTATAAAACTAATTTTTTATGACACATAATAATAAATCAGGCCGAAACTTTTAACTTGAAAAAATATTTAAATTTGAACATCCCTAATTTATATGTATATATTTGTTTTCAGGTTTTGGCTTGTGCACCTTCAAATGTTGCAGTAGACAATCTTGTGGAGAAACTTGGAGAAGTTGTGTTTACTCCAAGAAAAGGTAGCTGCTTAATTTT
This sequence comes from Ascidiella aspersa, assembly GCF_963924565.1. Lineage (NCBI taxonomy): Eukaryota > Metazoa > Chordata > Ascidiacea > Phlebobranchia > Ascidiidae > Ascidiella > Ascidiella aspersa. The sequence goes on along the minus strand of NC_139454.1, from coordinate 12,528,268 downwards.
AAATTTTTTTACTTTTAATGATTTTCATTTTAACATAAATCTAATTAAGACGAAAGACCTACAAAGTTAAAGTTGGTTCGGTTGGGTCATCCAGCTCGCATTGAAAAGCAACACCTGCAGAACATTTCTTTAGATGCTCTTGTTTCACGTAGTGATGCAGCTTGCATTGTTCGAGATGTGAGAGCTGATATTGAGTCTCTATTGGTAAGTGAAATCCATTCCTTAAAAGGCAAAATAGCAAGAATGTTAGAGTTTTTTTTTAACAATCAGCCCTTGCCCGGATGAAATAATACTTGCCAAAAATACTGGCCGCTGTCTGCAAACTTCTGTCCTACCAAATTGTTTTTCATAATTTTATCTGCCTTATATTTCGGTGCGATACACAGTGTTTAAACATCAAATCAGCATGTTTATCTACAATACATGCATGGATGGACAAATGGAATGCAGTTATGTACTCAATACTAACTGATGCTTTTATCGGAACAAGTAAACATTTTTTTTTATTTGTCTTTATTATTAAATTATCATTAGTGAGATTTTGTGAAGTGATTTCAAAAGCGCAAAATCTCACCTTATAAGATTATCAAACAATTCAAATGCTCAATAAAAAAAGAACTGCATATGTCCTACTCCTTAAGACCGTTTCCATTGTTCATCAAAATATTGAACGCATATGACCTTTTATCCACAGGCAATGCGCTTGGTCAATTTCTTGTTGTAGTTGCGCAAAATATATTTTTACTGCTTAAACAAAATGATTGGCGTTCAGGTGTTGAAATTAAACTCAATTTATTACTGATAAAAAGATTAGAACCTTCAGTGGGCCTGAAAAGAACAATCAATTTTTGCTTGCCATATCAGCACTCACCCGGAGCGAATTGCACTCTTGGCGAGCCGGTGTTTGCATAATCCCAACACTGTGTTTTAGATTCAACTTTTCTTAATGTACTTTAACAAGGCGATTTGAAAACATTAAAAAAAAATGTAATATACTATTTTTAGGTAAAGCTTCGTAAAACTTCACACAAAGATGTGAGATACAATTTGCGCAAGGAAAGAAAAGAATTATATTCCGAACTTGCAAAAAGAGAGAAAAGTGCTTTGCATGAAATTTTGTCAACTGCAGATGTCATTCTGTCAACCAATGTGGGTATGGCAGTGCTTTTGATATTTCTTATTTTTTTATTACCTGTTAATTATGTAATACCACTTAAATGCCAATTGCAGTTTTTATATTAGTATTAATTTATTAAGCGTAGTAACAGTTGAACTATTGCTATACCTACCTTTAGAGATCTTTACACTATTCAGGAATAAAAATGTAACCGAATACCTCCAAATCAGCAATTCCTCACTTTACATATGTTTTTGTAGGTGCTCATCCAAAAGGGCCACTTCGGCATCTTGAAAATGATCATTTTGATGTTGTGGTTATCGATGAATGTGGACAAGCTTTGGAAGCCTCATGTTGGATCCCATTGCTAAACAATAAGAAGTGTATTCTTGCTGGTGACCATTTGCAGCTTCCTCCAACAATAATCTCCAAAAGGTGTGTTTAATTGATTCAATGCATTGTGGCTTTTTTAGAAAATTTTTGAATAGCCGAGTAAAATTTTGAAGGGGCTTTCAGGTTTAAACGTACCATTGAAAATACGAGAATAATTTTTCACTACTCTAAATAATTTTATATATGCCGAAAATAAAAGTTTCCCAAAGCGAATTAAAATCCTGGCATCTTCTAACCGAATCTTAGCCTCTTCTATTACCAACAAAAGAAAGTTAAAATTTAATGTAGATTGGTATCTCTGTTAAATAAGGTTCATCAATAGATACTCAATATTAGAGTAAAGTAACTGCAAAACAATTGTCTTTGAAAGATAACCTTGTCCAACGAAAATAAATTTTGTGTTTTTCTCCATCAGGTCTAGATTTCTCGCTATATGGTACCATATAAGGATATGAAACGTAAATAATGGCAGCTTTTGCGATAAGTGTCTGTGGGAAATCTGAATTGCAACTGCCCAAACATTTGACTTTATTTTATTTTCTCTTGTCTAAAGAGGAAGTGTTATACCTACAAAAATAACCGTTAGGACAAGATTTAAGTAAAATAAATTTAGGTTTTGTAATATCTTCATCTCAACTGAAAATACAATATCAGACCAGACAAAAATAATTATGAGAAGAAATTCCTTTAATAACTATTCTATGCATTTCACAAAAATATAAACTAACTTTTGGCTATTTGCTTATTGAAAGTTACAACACTAAAGGTTATGGAATGAAAGTAACATGTTTGTAGTTAAGGTTGGGAAATAACAGTTTTGATTTTCTTGCTTCTTTTTCATGTTGTTGGCAGATGTAATTTTGTTGCAAATTTAAATACTGCTAAATGTTAAGCTAATGATTTGTGATCCAGGGCTGCACATGAAGGTTTGTCAGTTACCTTGTTGGAACGTCTTGTTTCTCTACATGGCGATAAGATTGTTTGTATGCTGACTGAGCAATACAGGATGAACAATGTAATAATGCAGTGGGCATCACAGCAAATGTATGAAGGAAAGCTAAAGTCAAACCTACAAGTTAAAGATCATTTACTTTGGTGTGTATTTTGGTTCAGTGTGATAAAATGCAAGAAAATAGTTTTATTCGTATTTTTTATGAATGCTTAGTGATCTTCCAAACGTGTCAAAAAATGAAGAAACCTCGCTTCCAATGCTGCTAATTGATACTTCAGGATGTGACATGGGAGAAGTTGAAGTAAGTAAGTTACGAAGTAATAAGTTAGTGACAATTTGTCACAAGAAAATAATTTAATTGAAAGTACAAATATTATTTAAATATAATCCTTTTTTTTTTGTTTTCTCTACTGACATCTAAGATTAAACGTTTCATGTGCAGCAAGCCTATTTTATAAGTTAAGTCGGTATTCAGCATTTAGGTAATTGTCTTAGGTTTATTTGATATTTTTTTATTATAACAGACTGAAGAGAGTGATTCGAAAGCCAACTTAGGCGAAGCAAGAATAGTTTTTAAGCATGTCACTTGCCTTCAGTCAGCAGGTGTTGCCTTGCGTGATATTGCGGTGGTATCTCCATACAATTTGCAGGTAGGACGAGATATATCAAACATTTCGTATTACCTTAAATTAATTATTTATTCATATAATAAAACACAAAAAGTTTAAGCATTTTGTTTATTTAAAAAGCTTGTAGGTTGACTGTTAAGAAATTTTTTATAATGTTAAGGTTGAACTATTAAGAAAACTTCTTAAGCACAATTATCCAAGTGTTGAAGTAAAATCAGTGGATGGATTCCAGGTGGGTCAAGTTCAAGTTACAATTTTTTTTATGATGTTTTTTATTAATCGGCGTGATGTTTTTATATGCCGTTTTTCGTTTTACTTGACCAAAACGTATGTTTTTTATAACCAAAGCATTACTTTCATTAAACGAATATAATCGCGCTATTAGTGTTACTTGAGGTTAAATACATTGCTTGTTCAAGGGCCGTGAGAAAGAAGCTGTGATATTGTCCATGGTTAGATCCAATCGGGACCAAGAGGTGGGATTCTTGGCTGATAAGAGAAGACTAAATGTTGCTGTAACGCGAGCAAGACGGCATTTGGCAGTTGTGTGTGATTGTGATACTGTATCAAAGCATGACTTTATCAGGTGAAATTTTGTTTAAATGTGTTAATTTCCCCGTCTCATGACAAATACCAACATGCAAGCCGATTCGGCACATTGATACTGTTAAACACTCCTGTCATATATTTTAAAATTAATACTAAAATTCTCGATAAGTTGCTTTAATTCACTTTTACTATTTTTATTGTTTAATATTCCTCAAAATGTGTTATAATTATTATTACTTTATTTAAAGTGAGAAAAAAAAACAGTTTCAGGTTCTTGCATACAGTTGTGTTGACCGTTTGTAAAATAATTGTGTCAAGAGAACTGAAAGGAAAACTACTTCGCTACCAGAAGAACTTTTAATTCTACATGTTTCAGAACTCTGGTGGATTATATGACCACTAACGGGGAAGTACGAAGTGGATTCGAATATGAGAATATGGATGAGGATTTTAATATCGACGATGAGGAACTATTTGAAGAAATCTTTAAATCTTATTATGAAACAAAAAAACAGGTATTCTTTTTATTTTGTCTTGCTTGTATCCGTCCTTTTGTTTTGGTGTCTTCTGCTCGTTGCTAAAGGATAAATCGTTTTTATTTTTATTTTTTGCTTATATTAGGGTTTAACAGATTATTAAAACATTTTCCAGAGCAAAAAAGCCAGTGGTCAGCGCTCCTATAATTCACAACCAAAGAAAGTGAATGCGTTAAGTCGCCAACATGTGGTTAAGAAAAATGACTTTGACTTCAAGGAAAAATATCGCCACCTGCTTCGGCAATACTTTGAATTGAAACTAGAAATTAAAGAATCGCCAGAACAAAGCGCAGCAAATTTACTTTCCAAACACTTAAATGCAGCTGATGTGGTTTGGCGCGAGGGGGCGCTGGAGTTCCCTTCCTCGCTAAGTCCAGGCGAGCGAAAATCGATTCACGAATTGTGCGAGGAAGTCGGCCTTTCTCATACAAGTGAGGGAAAAGGAACTGAAAGGCGAATTGTAGTGCGTTGGGCCAACGAAACAGACATAGGTGAAAGTAGACGCGTCATAAGTGATGATTCGGACGTTGATATCACTGAAAATGAACCTACTCTATTGAACGCAAATGTCCATCAACATTCTGACCAAGTGTTTTCTGGGAAATCGCATAGTATGTCAGCCAAAGTTTTAGAAGGTAAGACGTTTTTTGAACAAATTGGTAAATTTACCTCTGCTCTGCAAAAAAGGTCCTGCTGTTTTTTGCTCAAGAGTGCTTACCCTCAAGACAACATCAGGTTTCGTATTACATTATTTTTTTTCACAAAACTCAATTCATTATTTTGATGATAAAAAGGAAGTAGTTACAGTAGCATTTTACACCGTCCTATATCAACTTTGCAGAAGTGCAATCGATGTTTCAAGGTAATTCTAGATGGTGATTAAAAAAAAATCGCTAAAAGTTTTTAATTTTCCGCTTTGCCTTCGTCGGTATATTGCACCACCGGACAGGCATTCGCTTTATGAAAGAACGGTTTGTTCTGATTGTTTCAATGATATTATGCGGAATCACAAAATTGATTTTTCGAAAGCTTTTGTATTTTGTTGATGATTAGTAAGCATTCTGTACTGCTTCAAAAAAATGCCCTGAAATTTTAAAAGTTCGCCGCCTATGTTATAAGAGATAGAGGGAAATATGAAGATTTTCGAATATCAAAAAAAAATACATTTTTGTTTTATAAAATAATGTTAATGACAGTATTGTCATCTAGATCAGTGCTCCGCAACTGTTATCCACTTGCGGCACACCAACAGAGCTAAAACAATTCGGCGTCACACCTACGAAATATATGTCGATCGACAGTAAAAAACATCAGCAAACATACCAAGAAAATGGAGCGATTTATGACGAAACGCGGCGAAGGCGCACAAAAAATTTTCCGATTTGCGGTTTTGCAGACTTTCTACAATATCTTAAGCCGACCAAAGTCCTGGAAATTATACCCCCTTGCAATAGCTGATTAGAAAACCAAGGGCATCTACTAGCATTCAAAATATAAAACTGATATCGGTACTGTGTACTTTTTTTCTTAACTATTTTTGGAAACAACGACCAAAACTAAATATACCAGCTGCCAAAACTAAATATATATATCACAAAATGCCAATTATACATTTACAATGATATTTTATGGGTTTCGAGCGTACGGTTAATCTCCCTTTCAACTTTGATGTAAAGTTAAAAACAATTGTTGTATTTTTTAATATTGTAGAAAGTTCGTTCATAAGATTAAATGTCGCGGCAGACTTAATGGCATGCTCTTGCGGCACACTGGTTGCGGAGCATTCTAGATACATGTGTTCTGTTATTAATTTTTATTGCTTTTTAAGACATATTAACATACTTATATATTTGTAAATGTGAATAATTTTAGTACTAATTATTTGCTCTCACCGTCAAATTTTCAATTGGCCTTTCTGAAAAAATTGACGTTGTTGAAAAAATCTTAGGCCATTTCTTTTTATCATATCGCAATTTTTTTCTAATTTTTATCAAATCATCATTGACAAAACATATATATTTCAGAAAAGATACAAGTTAACGCGGAAAACGAAACAAACAAACTGCAAACAAGCGCCCCAGATAAAAGTGTTTTGAATTCCAAAGCAGAATTTGGTATTGTGATTTCGGTATGCGATAAATGTGGCAAATCCCTTCCACAAGCCAACATGAGTCTTCACCAACTACACTGTGAACGTCTCGTCAAAATCAAAACTCTTATTGAGTCGCAAAAAAATGAGAAACCAAAAGACGTCAAAATCAAAACAAAAGGAGTCCATTTAAAAAGTAACAAAATATCAACTAAGAAAAAACTAAATAAGGTTGGTGATAATTTTTTTAATTTAACGTTTTCTGTTTTTATGCGTCTTTAAATGACAAATTTTTAGTTGCTTGCATTAATTATTAAAAAGTTCATATATAACAGTTTCTAGTCCCTTAGATATTTTGAATGAAGACGTAAAATAAAAAGAAGTGGTTTTGTCTAAAATTTGGCTAAATTAGGGTTAACGATTTAGAGAAATTTATGGTACGTTATGAATGCAATTTTTTTATTCACCTTGGTATTATTGTTTAGCGCGATGATCAAAATGATGACGATTTTGATTCCATCATAAATGAAGCGATGGCATCAAACAGATTATGCTGCCATGGCAACTGTTCGTCTTTCGTCGGAACTACTGGACAGTTGTGTAACATTTGCAGCAAAACGTTTTGTTTGAAACACTTTTTGCCAGAGGTAATTGTTTGATAATAATAAACCGATCAAAGTATTGTATACTTTCTTAGGTTTAAGCCAGTGGTAACCAGTTTTTTTATTCCGTAGTCCAATTTTTTTTTATCAAACATTTCATGGCTCACTATGTGTCGTAAACCAGCAAATCGTCTAAACCAGATATGTTAGCCTGGCAGATATACATATATAGCCAAATTGCCTGTTTCCACTTTTCTGTTTTCCACGACTGTTTTGCACTACGACACTTCTGAACGCTCAGTTGCACGTTGCTGCTAAAATGTAAAAACATATAGTACCATACTTATTAGACGATGTTCTTTGACCATATAGGAATAAGGGCATAAAGTAATGTTTTGCAGTCATACATTAGATATTCTAACAACTATTTTAGTTAAACTAAACATGCAGAATAAATTAAAAAATAACTTCTTTGTTAATTGTATTTATAACTTGTAAAAACACGTATAAGTGCAATCTTTTTAAATACCTCTGCTCTATGGCACGCTAAAAATGGTCTCGTGACCATTTAAAACAAATAGTGTGTTGAACGGATTCTCGTACTCAACCCACCAAAATAATTTTAATCGTTTTTTTGTAGTAAGAGTTTATTGGGATTTCAATACACTAAGGTCACTGTTTTTATTTTTAATGTCAGTACCACGTCTGTTTAAATCTGGTTTTGAATGAATCAAAATAATAATTGCGTGTCCTAGTGTAAAAATGTTCGATCATTTGTTTATCGATCAGTGGCGGAACTAGATGGGAAAGTGGTCATGACCCCAAACTATTTCAGTCAAAGGCGCTGTACGTCCAATGTAAAATTAAAAAAGTACAATTTTGTCAACTTATTCGATGGAAATATGTTTTAAAGATCTTAACCGTCTTTTTAACATGAACAAAACATTAAAAGAATGACAGTCATAAATTGCGATTTTCGCCACTTTTCGCCACTTTAAAATGAATAAACAATAAAATTTTAAACTTCACGAAAGTATTTTTGTACACATATTGTATGTTACCATAAAGAGCGGAGAGTATTTGCAAAATGCGATTCCTGCCAAATGAATCTATTCTCTTCATCTTTGTTACCCTAAATGGGGATTACTTTTTACTATTGAATAGTTTTAGATATGGTTGCTGTTATAATGCTTATCTTTCCCATATGTTTTCGCTAGATTCACGGTTGTGGCGTTAATGCCAAAGCCAACGCGCGAAAACAAATCTCCAGAGATGGTGTGCTGTTTCAGGGCGGTGGAGTCCCTGATCGAAAACTTCCCGGAGACAAAAGAGCTGCGCTAAAGACTAAACTTGCTAATAAGGTCAAGTCTTGTGAAGAAATGAGGAAGGGAAATAATAAAAGCACAAAAAAATAAAAAGAGCTTATCGAATTAGTAAAATAATTACCAAAAAATCATGCCGTTTGTTTGTGGTTGTTTCTTGTGTACGACTATTTTTTTTCTAAATATATTTATTTATTGTAGCTAACTCCAAATTGTTAAGAGTCTCGCAACTGTTATTTATGAAATTGAATTCTCCATTTGCCGTAGCAAGCCGAAAGTTTACCACGTTTCTTTTAAAGAATAAAGCGGATTTGTAAACGCATTTTTCTTCAAGTATACTTCACCAACTCTGCTCCCAAACATCGGATAAAGAACCATAAGCATGACGTGCCGTTGAAACGTACAACCTATGTTGGAGACGCTTGTCTTAGATAAGTTGGGTTGCATACTATACCCGTATCACATCGGTAAAAACGCATCAATTAAAAAATGAGCGAAATACAGTGCTGTTGGTCGCTCAGAAATTTGAACAATGTTCTATCAAACCAATATTTCTTCAGTCGTTTCCTCTGAAACCAGGTCTTGTGCGAAAAATTTCAATCTAAAGTTGTACGTCAAATCGTATATTTAGAGTTAGACCTATCTTTCGTATAACCTTTTTGTGTCATCCATTAAAGTCATTTAAAAACGAATGTCGATATTTTACATGTTTGGTTAAGACATGTTGTGGTCGCCCTTACGTTCTTATGCAATAAGAAAGTTAATTTAAACTTGTGGACATGATAGCGATCGTATCGGCAGCAATATAGCCTACTTCTGATTCAGTGGTGAAAGTAACTTGGAACGGGATTCCGGTAAAAGAATTATTGCCGGAACGGCGTTTTCGGTAAAAGATTTATTTTCACCAGGCTATATCCTTTTCTCACCAGGTTTATCCCTTGGACGTGTTTAAACTTAAATTTTAGTTGCCTTTTTGTGCACATAATCAAACAAAAAACTTTGGGTTTCCTAAGGTACTTGTTTTAGACGTCTCGTTAGGACGTAACTTTGTGACGTCATCTCTGAATATTTACATTACGTATTACTTGAAATAACGACATTTGTTGTCAATTTATACAGTAAGTCACACAACTCAACGTGTCATTGTATGCAGTGGTGCTCAATATTTTTTGGCTTACGGCAAACTAATAAAAAGGTGTTAAACACAACCTTAATATTATGTCAATTTGTATAACAAATGGGTTGTTTTCAAAAATTACATGAAGATTACCGGAACACTGGCGAATCTTTCGAGGCACTCTAGTCTAGTGTGCCTAAGAATCACTGGCCCAAGAGCTAAAAAGATTTATTTAAAACATTTATTTTTAAAACGCAAAAATGGGTAGAAGTGGGCACATTATGTGGTCATGTTAAAACTTGTGGATGTCCTATAAGTAACCTTCAGTTGAATTAAGCATTTTTGGCCCGCAGCGACAAAACATAAACGTCACAATATGGGGTCGTGAACCAAGCGGGGCGCCTTTTGTGAAGGAAGGTTTCTGGTTACATTCTGTTTCACCGTTTAGCATTAGTCTATTTTACCGTTTCTCTTAACAGCCTGAATTAATAAAACAGTTGAGGGTAATATTAATTCAATTAAATCAATAGCAATCTAAAGCGCAGTAGTACACACAAATAGCGAAAATTATCTTGATTTATTTACAAAGAATTGACAACTTTTGGTAATTATCAATTATTTGGCATTGCATTGTTGGATCTCCACTTCACAGTGTTGGTTGGCGGTATTCCTGTCAATCGTTTCTTGTGGTCTGTTGTTCTTGAAAAAAAGAAACCACAAGTCGGCTTCCCAAGGCTGGCAAATGGTGCTAGTGAATTTACATTTGTCATCCACATTGCAGCCTTCACGCTGTCTGGTGGACTTGTAGGTTTCCTTGGAGAGAATTCTTGGGATCCACTGATTTGACCTAAGTGATCAGCTGGTAAAGATAGATCAGAGGTAATTCGAAACGATGCCTGTGTTGGTGCAGCTTTTCCGTCATCTTGCAAATGTCGTGAATAATATAAGTGCATGATATCTTGAGTTTGATCACTAACAATGCGTTTACTTGCATTCATAGGCAGCCACACAGTTTGGAATGGGTTTGCCTGTGGTGCCCGTGCATAGTAATTTAGTTTTACATGCGGCAAAGTTCTCAGTCCAACAACTCCAACTTGGCCGGTATGTTCTTTTTCAACCTTTTCCAGTGCTGAAGGCATGGCTCAACCTTAGTTAGACGTATATAGTAATTGATTCTCAACGAAGGTTAACTTCGATGGGCCCCTAGTTTCTTGAACTATCCCTAAGCAAAAAAGTCATACAAACAAACTTTCCTCTTGCTATGCTTGGTCCATGTAACCTTGCAGAGTGGAGAAAACCGTACTAGTCTGCGGAGGTAAGTTTATGACATCATAATTCATATTCACAAAAAAATCCTTTGTTCGCTAATGTGGTCTCAAATTACAGCTTTCGAAATGGCCACAATGTTTATGGACAAAATGCGCCATCCTTGTAAATATCATGTTGCCATTTTTAACATTTACAACTTCAAACTGCTAATTTTATTATGCTCGTTTATTTTCAATCACAAACGGATAAAAATTTATGAATGGTCTTTGTTTTGTAACAGTCCCTATTTATACAATCCAAATGATTGCATTTAGTTTCGTGAAAAATAAATTATTTAATAAAAGTGGATAATAATGTGAGATAAAAAAGTTTGCCGATCTTTTAAGATCTGTTTTCAAATAACAATGACTTCCGCAGCGTTTCAGCAAACCCTATCGTTGCCAACATGGAACCAGCACAAGATTTCCCCGACTTATCTCAGTACAAATTTGATGACTCCTCTGCAAATCCCATTTCGGGATACGGTACCTAGAAGCCAGTAAGTGGCCGGCCGATACCCTTTTCCATTCATTTTTTGCCGAAAATAATTTTTTGGCGGTTTATTAATTTTGTTTATCATTTAACCAAATAATATTGTTTTTAAAAGGTATTTTGGTTATTTCAAATACGTTGGCAGTCGTGCGCATTTATCAAGTTCATTTTATTACCCAATATTTTATTCACTGAAAAAATATTGGTACCAGTATATAAACACATAATGTTCGAATTAAACTCAGAATGTTTGGCACTGCCCACTTTACCCAATAGCGTAAAACACTAATGAGTTTTTTTAATCAAATGTGTTTAAGTGACACAAAACTATCTGTTACCCAAGCGTGATTTTACTTCACTCAAACTCAATGTTTAATTTAGTGAATTCATAACTAGTGTATCTTCTTTTGAACAATTATTTTTAAAAAGTTGTCCGATAATATTGTTTCCCACGAAAAGTATTATTGCTGAGGGAACATGCCGAAGATTTCCCCGAGAAGAATGGGGAACATTTATATCTGACTATGGTGGTCTTGGGCATTTACCCCACCTTGGAAAGACACGCCACCAACTGTACAGCGAGTTGCTTATTCCCAGAAGCCATCGGCACTTTCTTTCAAGTTGCGGCAAAATGGTGTAAGCAGGAGAAACCACTTGTCTAAGTTATGGGACTGACTGAAAATATCTTATTTTATTAAAAGCTTGTATCCGTGTATACAGGCACGATGTTGTTCAGCCAAGTAAGATAACATCATTGTTGATGAGCAAGTTAAGGCAGCATGATGAATACATCGTTCAGCCATGTAGTTTGCAAGAAATAAAGTAAGTAGGTTAAACAATAACTGATTAGTCTGAATAGTCTAAAAAATAGATTTGGTTTAACTCTATCATGTCCAATTATATATACTAAGTAAAAAACTTGTTAGAAACCACCATTGTTTGTTTTGTCATATGGCCACAATTGTTGCATATTAGCGGTAATAGTGAAGTACAGTCGGTTTAGTAATACTTCATATGATTAATCGCAGCATAATGAAAGAGGAGAACCATTTTATCAAGGAACCATGTTATTCGTCCCACGCCTCCCGAAGCGAAATGTTTCCGAAAAGTCGGGCCGAGCATGAAGGTAAAATGATGGATAAGCAATTGTGCGTTAGGCAATTTTAACAACTAAATCGTCACAGATTTTCATAACTTTACGTAATCTTTTATGTTATTCATGTAGCACCCTTCCGTGAGCACGACTTTCGGCAAAAAACGCCACTGAGCGACATAACGCGACAAGGTTTGGAAGAAGTTGTTCGTCGGAGATACAAGACTTCATCTTACACGAACCACTACCCAACACCTCATCCCAAAGGTAAGTACGATGTTTTTTAGCATTATATTTTATATTGACTCAAATATTTTCTTTTCAGACGACAAAAAATTTAGATCTAATTTGATTAAAACTAAAAAACAAGTACAGCGAGAAAAATCAAACAATTTCAACCAGTGTCCGAAAACAAAAGGCGACCATGAAGTATCAGGTAATTTTTTTTGCGTCTAAAATTGAACTAAAGTATACGGACATCTGCTAATTAAATAATATGTTAGCCGCAAGAGTTATCGAAATAATTTACCTTAGAGGCGAAGTGAAGCAATCTAAAACAAAACCTCGCTCGTTAATGCCAAATAACTTTTTATTATATGAGCTGTTAGTGCAATTAACTCGTTTGTTTAAGTGTAGCAGAACAGAACATAGACGACTTAGACGTAGATTATAAATTTATCAAATCTAGGTTCTTGCTACATCTTTACCATATTAGCATAGTATATTTAAATGTTTTTCTTCCTAATCTTTCTATCTAAAAGTAATTTTAAACCAGCAAGAGAATACCCTAGTAATGCGATAAATAAAAATATTTACCTACTTTACAGGCCGTTTCGTCTGTACTGGCCCATTAATCAACTGGCAAAAACTAAATTCAGAAAGCTTAGGTTTACCTTAAATAAACTTCTTTGCCTTTAATTTTTTCGTAGGCATTTGGCCATGTTGGCCAGCGGGAAACAAATACATAGTTTGTAATGTCAATGGTCAGATTGTCGAAAAGCGTGATGTCATTTCTTTGGACGACCAAAGAGATTATCGCACCTTTAAAGTTCCACAACATTGGTTTGTATATAGCTGTTGAAAATAGAAAAAAGTAGATTTAGAAAAAAAAGCTACATTCATGAATTTGCTTTTTTATTGTAATTAACATATAAATAGCACAAGAATTTGTTTCTTGTACTGAACGATAGTCGATCGTAATTGGGTGAACTGTTTATAGTCAAGGTTTCTATTAATGGTGCCCAAACTAGTTGTTCTAGTTTTTGTAGGGTTGGTTAGGTTCAGAAAAATAGACTGGGTGAATTAAACAAAACTCCATGAATGATTTTTTTATGTTTGAAATACGCACGTATCACAGAAAGCATAACGGCCATAAATTGCCATTTTAAATAAAATATTGGGGTCAGAAAAGCAATTTTTCGTCTTACACGCCACAACAGCTATGGTTTATTTCCCTACAAATTGTTTTCCTGAACCATCTTACTGTTTTATCAAATTTTATTATATACGCGGTGATCATTTTTCCATAGCGTTACGTGTTTAAAATAGTTCTTCTCAACTGGGGCACTGAGTCCGCACACTGTAACTAGAGAACACTTTCCAACTCTCGATTGGCCTGTAAAGGCAGTAGAATTAACGTTAAAAATGCAAAAAAACAGACTTACCTAGAGGAAATACAATGTTCCAGGTTTTTGAAACTTTTATAAAAATACAAAACTTACGACGCTTGACTTCACAGTGTTGTTATTTTGAACCAATTCCAAAACAAACACCACACGCCCACACAAGGTTAGTCAAAGTTTGCAATGCGTTTGAAGCCACATAATATTCGCGTATTTATGCGAGATACGCAAACTCCCGTATTAGTATTTATTGAATATTTATTAAATATTTTTAACTCTCTCAGATTTATTGCTTAGTTAAGATATTCTGAATGTAGTTGATACGTAATTCTAAAAAACCGTATGATTTGCGAATATATAGAATAAACGTCACCCCAAACCTCTATGCCAAAAACGGAGGCTTTAATCTCTCTCTACGCTCTTCCCACAGGCCAACAGTTTTGGATGTTATTTAGGGCAGATAATTTAGGTCTTATTCCGTTGTATTTAAGGCTTTACCAACAGGTTTAGGGCTTTTTCTGACGAATTAGGCGGTGTTCCGTCGCATATGTTGAAGCGTGTTTTGCTTAATTTCGTCGTTGGTAGGTAGGAATTAAAGATTATTTCGCTTGAAACAGTGTGTTGATTTATATGCCCCATTGTAAGTTCACGTTGCTTCATGTTATAATAAACATTTCATTAAGTAAGCATTAAACTGTTACCGCTTTAAAATAATATTATATTTAAATTGATATTTTTCTGTAAGCTTAGACATCAGTGGCTTTAAAAAACAACTTGTTTTACGCAAAGTTTAAATTCCAAACGTTGTAACGCCTCTTGAACTATTAGCCATTGTCAGGTTGTGCTGACTAAGCTAACCCAAATCATTCATAAACTTGCCAGAATATCTTTAACATTAACCCAACCACCGTAAAACTAAAAAAAACACTATAAAATCGCTAATCATAAAACCGTGCAATACGGTATGCAATACACTGCGCACCTGGCAACTGCTGCAATTCACTTCTGTGAACAACGATAACTTAACCACACGTGTGGATTTTTTGCAAGTTGGGCTATTAGGACATCATAAAAGCGTACTTTAGAACAAGCGGATACCATAGGACAGTCAAAGTAACTGCAAAAATGAAATTTGTATTCGAGATCGCCAAACCAGCAATAATGATTTTACCTCTTGAGAATTAAGGAACAAAAAACACACTGTTGTAAAATGTATGATTAGATTTACTCAGATTGTTTGGCATGTTTCGTGAGAGGCGCTAAAGAACAATTACACTTACCGTACAAACATTGTTTACTGGTTTACCTTTCTTTTCAGTTCAGTAAAACCACAGCAAACCGAAGAAAATTCGAATAACAATTTCCGCTCGTATGGCAATTCTGATTTTGTTCCCGTCTCAAATGTTGAAATGTACGGTGTCGGTCCTGGCAGGATAGGCGGGGGAAACACCGACAGAGAAATCCCAACTGGCATATATCAACACTCTGGTAGTGTAAGGTCAGAGATACATTTCTTGATTTGCAAATAAATGAAACATCTTGTGATAGCCGTTATACGTTTAACGCCGAACCATAGCGTAAAAGCCATACTTGTATTAACATTTTAGTAACGTATCCGTTCACAGAAGTCAAATCGACCAGTCGTATACAGCCAAAGACACAACCGACCATTGCCCCGCTTCATCTTCGGGTATTCAACCTTCCAATTCCCAACACGTATTACCTAGCGAGACTACCGACTTTTATAAACATCAAAAGCACCTGAGGCGTTTGAACAGCTGGAAAAACGAAACCGATCTGGACAAGTCGATGTCACTTCGTTGGGTTAAAAACAGTGTAAGTAAGTGCAGGAGCGGACCCAAGAGGGTGGGAAAGTGGGACCAACTGTGTTCTTGGTCTATTTTAACAAAGTAAATGCAAACACTTTCGGGCTCCGCGCGAAACTAATTATGTTGCTATAGAACAGTGGTCGGCAAACTTTTTTTGTCGCGGCCCAAAGTACTCTATTCAGAGCTATTGAAGGCCCACTACGTAAAACCACTACGAAAACAGGGGCGAATACAGGATATTTGGGTTTAAGGTGAAATGTTACACGGCGCCTTGATGCCCAAAACACTGCCGCCAAGCCATATCGTAAAACATTTCATAAAACAAAAAAATATACGTGCAAAGCGCGAAAATTTTCGCGTTTAGCTATACTTAAAGTTGGCCAAAACATATATAGTTTGACATGCTCTCAGGACCACATTTGACACGTGGGTCTTAACCAGGGCCGGATTAACCAATAGGCTAATAAGGCCCTGGAAAAATTCCTTAGGCCCTGGAAAAATTCGGCCCTCAATTTTTAAAGGTTAAATTTTTGTAAGGCTGATAGTGATACAGATCCAGTATCAGTACAGTACAGTGTTTGCTTAAAAACTAATAACTGAGTCGAGTCAATATGTGCCCTGTGTGTGAGTAGGTAAATAAATCGTTTTAATTTATGATGCAAACGAGTTAAGAACTATACGTTCTGCGCTATCACTTTTGAGAGGAACACACAATAAAACGTAAAAAGCAACAATACCTCAAGCAGAAAAAATTATAAACCCATAGAATAAAGACCAATGACATAAAGCTTAAATACGAACATTACTGACCAGTACAGAATGAGATCAAAATCGTCTGAATAAGACCTAAATATGTCAAAATACGTCCTAAATTCATCGTAATATTGCCTTAAATGGGCAAATAACACCTGAAACTGCAGGGAGAGGGTATGGGTCGATCGGGCGCTGTGTTAGGTCTGGCATGGGTCGTTTTAGTGTCGACGTTCGGACGCCCAAGTTTGACCTGCGCCATAAGGGCGCCGCTGCTTTTGCATTGGTATTTGGCCCTGTTTGGCGTTATTGGTGGGTAATGGGTGGGGTTAGAAAATATATAGGGGTTAAAATTATTAGGGGAGTTAGTGATGTACTTGGGGTGAGGTTTGAGGATAGGTAAAGTGCTGTTTAGGCCTTATTCTGGCTATTTAGGTCTCACTCTGACGGGTTTTGGACTTCTATTTCGGTCTTATGGCTGGAGTCCCTTTTAAGCATAGATAGTGATGTTCTTAGAGGTTTTGATGTCGATGACATCATTCATAATGTTGGTCCACACTAGACGCGTCTGGCGTTAACGTAAAACGTTTTTAAAATTTCGGTTGCGGAAGTTGAAACAGTTCAACTTTGACCCTTTTGGTTCGGAACGAGGAAATTTGCCGTTAACGCTGGCAACATTTAAGTGTGATCTGGACGACGCTAGCGTTTTGCGACAGACGCTAACGCTAGAAGCAAAACGCATTTAGTGTGAACGAACCTACACGTATGCTAGATGTAAGGCTAGGAAAATGTAATTTACCATATAAGTTACATTGTAATAGGGGAGATGTGGGACCAGTGACTCGAGAGCTGTTTTCCTCTTTCCATTTAAAATAGTTTTTGAGGATTTGAGACAATTAAACGATTTTTGAGGCAAAAAAGTAAAATCATTCATCTAATATAATTGGTATTTTGTTCTAGAATCTAGAACAGGCTTTCTTGACCGTGGCCCTCGGTCCCCTTGGGGGGCCACGGGCATAACTCTCTAGCTAGGTCGTGGTTTGCAAAACCCAACTACACAAGTGTCTTTATTTATAAAATTTGCCTGTTAACTTAAATTTGTGATTTTAGTTATGACCTTTCTTGTAACGTATTGTTACTCATTTTTCTGACACGTTCTTTGATTTACTCGCAAGTAGGGATGTTCAAAGTAGAATGTTGTATCCTTTTATTACGTTTTTTCGCGAAGTTTTACGCCTAATCGTACGTTTGCGAGTGGCAAGATTGGGGGATAAAGGTCTGTCCATTACTGTGTTGCTTTATATGTAGCCATGTGTCAGCGTTTTTTCGGGCAGCCAATTACTGTACTTGACGATGACCTTCGCATAATCTTTATGTTTCCGTCAAATGCTGGTAATGCCAGGTGCACTTGTAATGCCTGGTGCAGAGATTTCCCAATTTCCTTAAAGAGTTTGCAAAACAACATTCCATCGTGAAACACGCAAGGTATGCTACGTGGTTACTCAATGTCAACTTTTATGCTAATATTCAGCTAGGTCATGTGTCGGCAACCTACGACCCGCCAATATAATTCATCCGGCCTGTCGCCTCTTCGACAAACTAGACACGAGTCCATTTCAAATAGGCCTTTTTTATTACTTTTGGACTATACGTAAGTGCGAAAAATTTTCGCGCTTCGCGCGAATGTTATTTCCACGTCCGGTTTGTTTGCGTTTCGATGCTGTCTTTTAAAGTACACCTGCACTTAGAAAAAAGTTAACAAACGCTGGATAGATTAACTATTAAGGTTATTGCCTTTCCTGAAAGTAGTTTTATCACATTTTTCATAAGTAGTATGGATAACGAGGTTTTCCAATTTTAATTTGCGCCAACACTTTAGGCTACTTCCTCCGTAAACGTAATTAAACATATCTTTAGGTGCAAAAAAGATCCGAGACCCGCCTGATTTACAGTTGTTATAACATTTTAATAACACAATTCTTAGTTAACATTTGTGCGGCCCGCGGAGGACTTTCTGAGTTTGGTTTTGGCCGCGACTAGAAATAGGTTGCTGCCCCTGAGCTAGCGTATTTGCCAAACAATAGTAACGCATTATTAAAATAAAAATCTAGAAATCATCTCGGCGAAAGTAGTGACAAAACATTAGTCGAATACAAAAAAACCTCGTCGGAGTCCAAAAAAAGCCTGGCAATGACTAACTAAGTTAGTTTAATTTAAAACGACTGATTTGTTAAATAATTAGAAAGTAGGTGCACTTATTCAATTTTTCTCTTCTTACATTTTGAGTTTAATGCTGTGGTATGTTGAATGGTGGATTAAACTTCACGTTACGACTTAAACATCCTATTTTACGAGGTAAATAAAAAACCTGCAGATCCTCAACCTACAATAAGTCTATGACACTTAATTACATTTATTACATGTTTTATATTATGTTTGTGTTATTTTGCAGTAGCCTAAATAGTTTTCAATTTTTCATGTATGTATTTTTACTACTTTTTGTAGCCTCGTTTGCAAAATTAGGCCCTTTCCTGGTAAATAGCCTTAGGCCCACAGTACCCTTAATCCGGCCCTGGTCTTAACCACGCTAAGACACGTAAAAAGTTTAGGTCACAAGAAAATGTGCGTCCGTTGTGTTAGCATTTTTGCCACAGCAACAATTTGTTTATCACAGTTTGGCGCTAAGCGCTAATGAAAAACGTATGTTTTAGGATTGATACAAGGCGTTTTATATTGACTTTATAAAGTATAAACCATAATATTGTAAAGCTGACAAAACAAATGTTACAGAAAATGTGCCGCCTTGTAGAGCAAACTTCTTTCCAAGAGAATCAAGGCGAAGGCGAAGGCAAAGAGGGGGAAAACATTATTATTGCCTCCTCTTCCGAATCAACTGACTTACATGCAAGTGTTTCTTGTTTTTTTTAGAGTTGTTCGTTTTGTAATTTTGCCACCCCAAACACGCATTTTGATTTAAACTTCTATTCTCTGTAAAAAAGGTCGAATGTTTGGAAGAGGAAGACAAAGATGAATTTAAAAGTGAGAAAACTCATGTTCACTTCGCTGACAGCAACACTAACGTACACAGGCAGGAGCCCGCCTGTAGTAAACAAACATGTCATGTCAATCCGCCTTATTTCTCAACCGCAAACGTTAACGATGGTAAGCAGTTGTTAAGCTTCGTTCCAGATTAGAAATCCTACAATGAATTTACAACGATAATATGCTTGATATTGACGCCTCGGGATCAGTTCATATGCCCGATTTTTTTAATAATGACTGCAAATATCAATATTGAATGCATTATGGCTAAAAGTATAGATAGACTATAGAGAGTATGGTAGGTTGGTTTGCAAAATATATTGTTGAACCGTAAGCTTTTCATCACATAGGTTTGTGTCGACAAGGTGATTTGTTTAGTTGCGTAAATTACAAGAAGAATAAATTTAATGGTCTGTGTAGCTTAAATAGCTTAAATGAAATTTATTATTATTTACTAAAAATATATACCATTGTTCATAGACATGAGTAGAAGTTCAAACAGAGATGCAATGGCATCGCTTGAGTTGTATCGAAACATGGAAACCATTTCGAATATGTTGACTTCACTGCCAGACAAGGAAAATACAAAATCACCGTCTAAAAACTGCTCTACGGTGAGTGCATATGTATGTGTTAAGGAATTTTATTAGACTACTTTCCATGTAGGCCTACACAGTAAATAGCTAGAGAAATATAGTGCAGAACATTTCTCCCGAAAACTATATTTTTGGGTCATTTTACAACTTTTGTAATATTTGTGAGACATTTTTATTAGTCCAAAGGCACCGTGCGAAACAATTTAAATATAATAACAACATTTTAACCATATGATGTATTTAAAGTTTGTTATTCCATCTCACAAAATAACAATCCCGGATCCGGTAAGTTATTCTAATTTGTAGTGATATTGTACTGACCAACGTATTTTATGTTTATTACAGGAACTTCTCAACAAACTTCCTGACCCAACCAAGGATCCAACAAGTGTGTTCTACAAACCACCACTAAAACTTCCGCCTGACCCTCTGTGGAAAACTTTGCAGTACAACGGCAACAAGTGTGTAACAAAACTACATTTGTCAATATACGGTTTATTAAGTAAAGCTTCTGGTGACATGTTATACCAGAATGGTGAAAAGATTTTCCAAGGCATTTTGCCCACTTAGAAAATTCTCACATAAACCTTCGAGGTTCGTAGGTTACATTTTTTTGTCTGCGGTATACTTTTCGCATTTTATAATGTAGTTTATAATTACAAACGCTTTAAAAGAAATTCGAAACTAAAAAGTTTAAATATGACAAGAGTAACGAATATTGGTAAAGGCAAGGCAAAATACAAAAGTTAGATATCAGCGACAAGATTGTGTTTTTCCAAATAACTAATTTAGAGATTCTTTTTAGTTTAGCAAGCGAGTTTTATTTATAAAATAGTCTCAAAAATTTCAATAAAATATTAAAGCCATTATATTCGATAAACATTTCGCAGTTTACAGACGTTTCAGCAATACCCCATGCCATCATCAGCGTAAAGAACCAAGTAAAGATAAAAGCGATCAAACATAAAAAGAAAGACCCATACACTGACCGATGCATCGCCTTTTTTCCGCTGTTTTTGTCATTTTTTTCTTTCTTTTTATGTTTGATCGCTTTTATCTTTACTTGTTTTTTACACTGATGATGGCATGAGGCATTGCTCAAACGTCGATAAACTGCGAAATGTCGATTTTATCGAATATAATAGCTTCAATATTTTCATTGAAATTAATACCTAAAAACACCCGTGTATTGTGTTCCAAACTCGCGAAAATAACAAGGACTACGACAGCATCGATAGATTTGTCTATTAAAGTTATAATATGAAGAATCAAAAAAATCAAATAACGATTTTATTGATGTGTTTTCATAGCATACCCCATCGACTTGGCGTGCGCTTCAAGACAGTGGCGACCAAACGATACCACGCAAGTCACCCCGAAACCATACCCGACTTAAGAGATTTTCGGCCACCTCTTAGACGAAGCAAGTTTCTTGGCTTCCATACTTCAGTATTCCGATGAATTTTTTTTTAAGAAATACACACTTGAAAAACATTTTGATTCGTTATTTCGCCCTATGATTACTTAATATTTTCATTAAGTTTTAAGTTCTGAAAACTGTCGCTATGTTAACTTTTGCAAATATTAAAAATATTCACAATAATCAAAATCCTGAAAGCGGTAAAAAATTTCATAAACTTTCTGAAAGGCAAGAAGCATTGAAGAAAGTCTATTTTGTTGTTTGGATAGTTTACTTTGTTTTAAATCGTAAATTTAATTATTTATAGTCTGAACTGACACATTTCAAGAAAAAGTTAAACGAAAAATGACATATTTTCAAATTATACAAACAAGATAAACTTGAAATTTTCAAATAACGATAGTGCTGCTAGGCCAACATAACAAAATTAAATTAGGCAGCTCATAGTGATTTTTAATAATGTAATCGTTGTTTCTCAGTACTATAAATTTAAATTTAAAAAACAAAAAAGAAATAGCAATAATAAATCGCAAGTATTAAAAAATGAAATTATTATAGGCCTATAAAACACATTTTAGTATTTTAGTTGAAATAAACTCAAAAATGCAGTTTAAATCGGCAGGCGCGCAACTAGGAACTTTTAAGCACAAAAAAATACTTTAACTTAAATTTGGCGTAAGATTTAATGTAAGGCACATTCACCTGTTCGCTTCAAGTTTTATAAAAGTAAACAAAAGGGTTTACCATATAATTATACTTTAAAATGACCAAATTATATTCAACACAATAGTTTCAACGCAACATCCTTGCCGGATCTGATTGTATCCGATTTTAAACAAAATCACGAGTTATTAATATTCTTACCAGAAGTTCCGTTATCAAATCTAGTGCTAGAGCAAAACGCTAAGGCAACCTAAAATAGTACGAACAATATTATCAGTACGAACAGTATTATAATGCTTCTAGCGTGGCAGTAGAAAGGGGGCCTTTAGTTTGGTTTCTTGGAGGTTTAAGCACCATCTTGTGGGCGTGAGTGTGATCTACAAAGAAACGATCGCGCTTCTTGACGCTCCTGTAAAAGCGAAGGTGTTAATTATATACATTTCAGTAGACGCAATTGCTTAATTTATTACATTAGTTTAAAGCAGTGATTCCCAATTCCCAACCCCTGGAACGCGAAGCTATTTCAGGTGGGTCGAGAAGCATTTCTAAATGTTACCGTTTTCTATCAGTTGGGTAAATTATTGCATTATGATTACGTAACAATGATGCAACAATGTAAAAATACGTAACAGTTAAATGTGTTGTGTCACTATTTCAATGCGTATTGCACGTGTATAAATTGTTATTTTTCTCATTTAATTTGTTTTCATTCGTTTGGTCGTGTCTTATTGTGGCTCGCACAATAAAACTTGCATTAAAAGTGGATCGCGAACTGAAAAGGGTTAGGAAGCACTGCTTCAAACTTTAAAGGACCATTCCGTTGCTGCGCGTGTCCATCCGAAAGGTTAGGAAACAATTTTCCAACAAATCAGATGAGTAAAATTAAATGTTTTTTTAAGAAATCTACTTTTAAGATGTTAATCAATTAAATATGCCAGATGAAGTTCTAATTTTCGACCACAACATCAAAATTATTAAATCAGGACAGGATATAGCAGCAATCCAATTTTAAAAACAAAACAGGCGATTGGTCAAACAACTGCCTAACTCAGAGGTGTCCAACTCATTGCGTGCTTTTTTATTTGGTCTCGTGCCACATTTGGCACGTGTGCCGCATGTTGGACACCCCTGGCCTAAGACCAAACCAAACCCGATCATTTTTAACAATAGATTGACGAAATCTGCTTTCCAAAACTGCAACCATCAGCAGACACTAATAACGAAACGGAAGAAACAACTCTACAGATTCAGAAATGTATATCTTTCTATCTAACATAGTTAATGTTAAAGCATAATTTAGCGCCGAATGGATAAATTTTTTATAAATTGACCATTTTGTCGAAAGCAATATTATTGTATAAGACTCAAAACATACTAGCATGTAAATGTAACTCCCATTAGAAAGTATGGAAAAATATCGAATGAACTTAGTGACATTCAACTTTTACTTACGCAACGAATTTTCTTTGGTTTTTATTTTTTACTGTCTAGTTATGTATACCTTGCTACATATGGCTGAAGGCGACGCAATCTTTCCTGCATATCTTCGATTCTTCCCAAGGAATGTACTTTGAAATCTCTACAGTAACCGTCGTCCTTTGCTTGTTGCAAACCTCCCATAACCCATCCTTCTCTGTCAACTCCAGCCGGATTCATATCGTAATGTCTGCAAATAAAAATAGAAGCGTTTATGTAAAACAGTTTGTCGCCAAAAATGAAAACACGAAACAGTTGACTGTACATCAAAATGTACAACAGACCTGAGCAAATTACGACCTGCCTAACAATCCGACGGACAGTTTATTCCGACCCGCATATCATAACAACACTGTACATTAATTATTTATCTTGATTCAAAAATATGTAATTCAATAAATTATAAACTAAATTTGAATATAAGTTTACGATGTTACGTTATAATGTAAAACAAAGGATCCTAAACGCACGTTGTTCTCAAGGGATCTCGTATGCAAACATGTAATTGAAAAAAGTCTAATCACGCAAAGCTTAAATAAATTGCATTAATTTGGTTTAAATTGGCCCATTAGCCATAATAAAAGAGTTTAGCGCATTGCTTGAAACAATCTTATTTATCATGGTGATTTAGAAACAACTATTAGGGCCATTTACTTTACAGCTGTGCGGCTGCACAGAAACCATGTATAACACACAGATAAGTGGTTATCCATTTTTTAAAGTTGATTAGATACAATGGTCGTATTACAGAGAAGTTATTCTTTTAAGCAGCAAGCAATAACTGGATGGATATAATGAAAGTTGAGTTTTTAAGAAACCCGCAATTAGGGCGCAAGTCTAACCTGTGTGAAAATAACTTATCTTTCGTACTAAGCAAAAAATAGTAGCACAAGTTGTGAAAATCTACCCGCCCTGTGTTTCCCACAGTGGTTGTTTGGGGAGCCGCCATGGTATATTTATTAAAGCAAAATTTGACAAGAAAAATTTCTATGAACTAAAAAATTAGCAGAAGTAGAAAGACCAAAGGCAACCGTCAGACCACAATGTTGTGTTTACATGGCATTTTCTGTAACGAACCAGTCGTGTTTATGACTTCACCGTTATGCTTGATTTCAATCAAGGAACCAAGCATAGCTTCAGTCAAATAGGATTCTTTAATAAATATCGTAACACGACAAATAGAGGCTTAAACCGCAACTTAGTAAGCACTGCTTGTAGGAAATTAATGTTTAAACTACACTTAACTGTATTTATTTCACTGTTTTCAAACGACTTGACTTGACTTTAAGACTCAAGGGCAAAATGACTTGACTTGATTCAAGTCAATTAAATAAATGCTTGACTTAAACCTAATTTATTTACGCCAATGACTAGCAATAAGTCAAGTAAATACTAGTCAGTAAAATTGGGTGCAACCGCACATATTGATCAAAATAGAACTCGTTCACCGATTTTGTATGTTTTATATTTTTTGAATGCCAATGCCGTGATTTGGATATCAATTGGTGGAAATGACTTGGGCTTGGGACTTGTCTTGTTATGGCAATGACTTATTTTTGCTTCGAATGTGTCAAAAATGACTTGTCTGGGAACTGAGTCATTCCATGAAGACTCAATTTATTCAAAAACACTTTTCTTAAGTTAATACTTTTAATTTTTAGGCATTTTCTTGCTATTCATATGGCGTTAAATATTTATAATAATTGCAAGTAGACTGTTGGAGTACATTTTAAAGTAAGAAACGTGTCCCGTGACGTTTTTACCTTAAATTGTAGTTGGTTAAGTAGCGCGCCTCATCAAGATCTTCAGTCTCCAGGTACCTATCGTTGTTCCGGCAATGACCAGTTAGCTCTTGGTCACCGACGTTTTCCCTGGCAAGAAGTTCTTCTTCTGTAATATCCGGTCGCTGCTTTGCCTACAAACATATAAATATCTAGTCAAGGTAGGGATGTTCTTATATTGTTTACTGACTAATTGAACACATAGAATAAAATGATAGTTAAAATGGGGCTTACAAACAAAAAAACGCTTGTTTGGTTTCTGTTTTTAAGTCAAATACTTGTCATGCAACACTATTACACTAATTTAATTGTAGAAATTGCATAAAAGTATACCAAAAACGTTGCTGATGTGACGGATCTTCCGTTGTGTGGATGTAGTAGATTAAGATACTCAGACGGGTCACTTTTCTTCACGCGCTGTGCCACTAAGTTAGGTACATCTCGAATGGAAGTAAATGCTTGGCGAGGTGTTCTAAATTTACAAATTTAATTTGTTTTTCTCTGCCAATAAAGCGCCCTAAATGTTTTTACTTTAACATAAATAGACTATAATGAAGTCAAGAAGCGTAAAAATTGTTCTCCTCTTTCGAAATTGTACAATCCTAAAGTTTTATCAGATTATTTATTAGTTCTATTTCAATAAATATAATCGAGTTAAAATCGCCCAGGCGCCGAAAACAATTACATATGGGTTTCATGCAGGATTTATCCCAGCTGTTTGTCCTTACTTGTGAGCATAAAGTTTGCGTGGTTGCTCGCGAATAAAACCACTTTCGTGCGAAGACCTTTTGGCAATTTCTGGCAGACGTTCCTTGCCGCTGGCATCCTTCCACAAGTTGAAGCTGCTATCCGTAACAGTGCCACCGGTTGGTCTATCCGTCAATGAACCCTTGAAGGAAAAATTAATTAAGTTGAAATTCAGTCCTGGTTTTTGTGCAATTGTTATACCGGTTGTTGATTGGTGTGTGGATCATCCTGCCGATAGGTTATCGGTTCAATATTCTTGTTGTGAGTAAAACCGGAATCTTCCAGATCACTAACATCCTTCAAATGAATGTCCACTGCAATAATATTCAAATATTTACCTATTACATTTTTTGTAAATTCGAAATGTTTGTATAAAATCATACTGCAAAAAAACATTTCTCCAGTTCAATTATAAGTGCGTTAAGTTTTAATTTAAGTATAAGACGTTACACGTTGGATGAAAGAAATGCACGTTGATCGATATCAATTATAGACTTTTCGATTTTGGCAAGATGTTTAAGTTGTGTGAGCCACTGCCCCCAGTTTTTTAGGAAAAGATTTAATTTCACATGGCGCATGCCGGTGGTTACAGAGGAAGTGTGTAATAAAAATAGTTTTAGGAGTGCGATATTAGTATCGTTTAATAGTTTACGTTATAGGAAATTAAAAAAAAATACTTCGTTTCAGAAATTTTTTTTCCGTGGTATTGCCGGTTTGCGCCCCTGAATTAAGTGCACGCTTATAGTTAATATAAAGATAGGTCAATCGAAGGACGCGTTACAACTTACGAAGTTTCTAAACTAAAATTATTTTAAATTGAAAACAAATTGGCCAAAACAACTAGTTTTAAAAATTATTACGACCCTAAAAATAAACAATTTACGCTAGAATGATGGCTTAACTACATAAGTTTTAAAGTTCACCCCAGTGGGGAATTTTCCCCTGTTAAGATATAGACGAAATTTAAATCTACAATATGGGCATTAATAAATCGTTTTAGTTATAGGTATAATATTTTGTCCACATTTTTACGAAAAATTTGATAATTTCCTTATAGTTGGCGTAAAGACGTTGAAATAATTATACACTTGAACACCCGCCCGTCAGTTTGCGTAGCATCGTATTTGCCAGCGGAGAAGGATTTTTGCGGGAACAAAGCAATGCTAAGCAATCACAGCATCAATAAACATCATGCATCCTGATTATTTGCTAGCACCGCGCCAACCTATTGAACGAAGTCCCAAGTTCCAATGAAATCAACTTTGAATTGAGTAGACAAATTTGTAATTAGTTAATCCCGACCTCCGGTGTTTCTTAGCTGTCATATTTGTGTCTATATTTGTTTTGTGTCCTTAATGAGCACAGCAAATAGGCGTCACCGTCGTGGACTAATTACAAAACTACAACTTAAAAAAATTAGGACTTACCAATAGTAGCTATAAGTATAGCCTGAAACTCAAAGTTCAACCTTGGTTGGTTGTTGTTATTAAAGTTGCATAAATGGCTGCAGGCAACATTTTTAACGCTATAAAAGTAAATGACATCAAATAATATATTTTATGCTGTCAAAGGCGTTGCTGGAATGACCTTTTACATTTTACAACTCCCTAATTACTAGCAATGAAATGAAATGATCAAGCCCAGACACATAGACTTACGTGGTGCCGTTGGTTCTCCGAGGAATTTCACTTTTGTTTCGCTTCTCATATATTGTGGACCCTTTGGAAAATAAATTGAAAATTCTTATAAATTTAAAATCTGACTAATATTTAGGCACTAATCAAAGTCACAGCACGAACAAAGTATGTTATACAGATATTAGCACAAGTTGTCAGACGCACGTGGAAGTTGTGTTCCTCTTCAACCGGGTCTTTGGACTGAATTTTGTGCAGAAGTGCCTTGTGCCGGGGCTGCAAACCAGGTCGACTAATTCCCCCATATCGCCTATTATCGTAAAACGTTTGGCGTACCTTCAAAAACAAAATTCACGTCTATAACTTAAAGTCTGAAATCAGAAGAATAACAGCAAAGTAAAAGGGCGAACCCGAGATTTATGTTTTAGGGCCATATAAAATAGGTTTTAGGAGTGCCGTAACTTTGTGACGCTGTAACCTTAAGAAACTTGCTGTTCTAGGTCAAACGTGTGTGCAAATTATTGTATGAAATGAAGTCTAAATACATTCAGGTAGGCATGTTGTTTTAAAAAAAATGCGTTTTAAAGCTTTATAAACTGCGATTTTATGCTTTATATTGCCAAAAGAGGAGACGTTGCGTATAAGCATAAATCGACATTTTTTGGGCAAACAAGTTGTGAGTAAATTACCTTAATACTGTTGCACAAAATCAACTTTAAGATATGGCACCAAGCGCAAAGAAACTTATAGGGCATGTATCTTGTTAAAGGTTAAAGTTAGACAAGGATCATTTATTAACGAAACAGTAGTCAGTAGTCATATTAGATTCGTGAAACCAAACCAAAAATTATCACAGAAAAAAGTGCGGTAAAAAAACTTTAGGGAACAACTTTTATCGTTTATTTGATGAAACTTAGCAAACAAGTTGTGCTTTATGCTTTAAATTAAGCCTTTAAACTCCTGATGATCATACTTAAAAGAAGTAAAACATTCGCGTGAATATTCATCAGACTTTTTTGTCTTAATCAACGTCAGTCATTTATAAATGCTTAAGAGAAACATAGTTCGCCACGAAAGAGTCATCCTCAGTATCTTAATATACCAAAAATAGGTTCTCCTGCAGTATCTATTTGATTATCCAATGTTTCGGTTACCTATCCTCCGTAACTTAAGAGTTCGATCGAAAATGAAAAGTTTAAAAAATATTTGTTCAAATTTGCTTAGGCGAATCGAGTTTCGAATAGTAAAAAAAGGAAAAAAGTTAAGACCCATTGGGTTAGGTAGAAAGTACCATCGTTCGTATTTAAATCAGGGAGTCGAACGGTTTGACTTTTACTGTTCAGGTTCGGCTCGGGTTGAAAGATTTTTTTGGAATACGGTTCAGTTCCGGTTTCGGTATGAAGCAATTTAAACCTTCCGGTTAATTCCGGTTCGACCATGTTTTTTTCAAAACCGGTTCATTAAGTTCCGGTTCGGTGGAATAGAAGTAGCGTTAAATCTAAAAAGGGGGGTCAATAAATTTAGAAAATAATAGTTACTCGTATCAAAAGTTTCGTGTCGTAGTAAAAAGCGTGCAGCACAAAATTAAAATATCTTAAGAA
Organism: Ascidiella aspersa; assembly: GCF_963924565.1. Taxonomy (NCBI): domain Eukaryota; kingdom Metazoa; phylum Chordata; class Ascidiacea; order Phlebobranchia; family Ascidiidae; genus Ascidiella; species Ascidiella aspersa. Next base: position 12,498,908 of record NC_139454.1, on the reverse strand, counting down.
AATAGCAAACATAACTTGGCACGTCATGCCTTTGACTGGTTAGGTTCGGTTAAGGTTAATGTTCTTTTAAAATATTCGATTCAGTTCCGGTTGGGCTCCTTTAAATGTACAAAAAATGGTTCAGATTCGGTTACGGTTCGGGAAAAAAATGGCCCAAAATCGGTTCATAAAGTTCGGGTTGGGGTTCAACTTCCTAATTTAAATAATACGATAATATGGTTGTCACAAAGTAAGCTACCCATGTGTAGTAACCAGCACACAAACTTAGGATATTTATTTTACCAACCTCGGCAACAGTTGGTACAGTAAGTGGCCTTTCTCGTATAAAGCCACTTTCAAGTTTGTTAATTACGATTCCTGGAAGAGCTTCTTTTCCATCAGACCCGTCCGAGGCACGGAAATGACGCTTGGTCACCGTTTCGTAGTTGTCAGTCAGAAGAAATCTTGAAAACAAAACAACTTGCTAAACTATAGCTAAACTCGTGTAAAGGTATGGCAATCCAAAATCACAGGTTAAATTTAGATTCATAAAACATTAAAAAGAGATTATACAAATGAGAAAGAAATACAAAACGAACAGAGAAAATATCTTTCGGTGAATCAGTCAACCTGACCTTATTTACTTTTCCGACAGCTAGCATTTTTATTTTTTCATTTCGCATAAGGCATTCACGGATAACGCCAAATATAAATATTTGGCTGAACAGAAATCTAATTTTTGTCCGTTTTACACGATTTATTAAACAGCTGACACTTCAAGTTTGTAACTGCCGGCAACATAGTGATTTTAAGTTTTGAGCTGGCTTAGTAAATACTATATAGTGCCGAGAGAATAAGTAAAATAATCGTAGATTATTCGGCCTATAACAGATGATAGCCTCCTGCATGCCATAAAACTGTGGTTTTAAACCTGGGGTCAAAGGTATTTGTCTGGGGGGTCGCAGTGTAGCCTAATATTTGTTCGGGAAAAAACTACACAAAAAACAAACATTATAAAGTACTAAAAATGTAGTTGGGGAAAGGAGTAAAATCCACCAGCCAGTTTAACAATTATGTTTATGGCATTTGATTCAGTGAACCAATCGTTTTTACGACTTCCCCAATTACGATTATTTCCAATTAATAGCTGAAGTATACCTTTAGTCAAATAGACTTGTCTAATGCAAATAGGAACGGTGACCATTTTGACCCCCCCTTACTTTACTGAGGTCAATTTTTGATTGTCACGCCATAAGCGCACAGCGCAGTTTACTTCATTGAAATAAATAGTAACGTAACAATAATCCGTTTGCTAATTTGATTATTATGATTGCAATGAGTTTCATGTGTAATACGCCAAAATTTTAGGCTAGCGACACTTACGAAAACTAAACACTAGATCGCGACAAAGGTTCGGAACCGCTGTCGTTGGAATATCGCGCTTGTTTTTAGATAAGATTGTTTTTTTTTTTCAGCCAAAATCACCGTTTGCAAATATATTTTGTGTGTGTTTTTGTCAATTTGAAGTGCTTTGCTCAATTTTCTATAACATAATACAAATTGCATTTTTAACAATACGTGCTATCGTTATTTTTAAAACAAAGTCAATTGAAAAGGTTTTCGTATTAGGGAAATGCCCGTAAATTGCTAAATTTTCTGCAAAACTTTGAGGGCGTTGAGCGGTTGAGCCTAACAAATCTTGAAGTACCGTAATTTCAATATCTTTTTGCCAGCTTATTTTAAGGCCTTGCCTATATCATGAAGTAATCAATCTTTGGAAAATCTAATCTTTACCATATCAAAATCTAAAATCAAATCTGAACCATATCAAGCCTGATAGCAAACGGGTATTTAGGTTACTTACTAGTTTTCCTATTTTCATTCATTTTTTGATTTTGACTTTACAAACTAAATATTTAATACGCCTCTGGAGGCAGAAACCAAGCTTACCCCATAACGGGATTATCGAAGTTGTCCAATGAGCGTGTATAATAAACTCCAGGTCGAAAGTTGGACGAATAACCGGTTCCAACCGCTCGGCCTGTTCTCGGTTTAAAGTTATCCCATCCGAATTCTGATGCATATCGTGAGTGGTAAAACCTGTTAATGCTGCAGTCTGCCCCGTGACTCACTTTAAGGTGATCTGCGACAGGCCCTGTACGTATCTTAACCATAATGTCGTTCTTTCATATATAAAATGAATACCTACGAAATACTTGGAACTAAACAAAACAATCATATTCGATTAGATATATCTAGATATTACCACTGTCAGAATTGCTAAAATAATCCTTACTGTACATTATCATAAACTGACGTAAAGGTGCTTTACACTGTTATCCTATAATTGAGTGAGGCAGCGTTATTGATTTATGGATAAGTAAACAAAGTTTAACACAAAACATAATGTCCTAAGCTCCGATGCAGTTTTATTAAGTTGTTGGTATACGGAAATTCACTTAAAGCCTGGCGAAAATGAACTTCCTTAAATTTAGCAGATGTAGGCCTACAGACATTTAAATCATTTAGTTGCACAATCAACACAACCTCCATTCAAGCGTTTGGTGTAACCAGACGCCGAAGCCTATCGTTGCCTGGCAACTGTCAAGAATTCTTTCATGGGGAAAGTAAATAGGGCAGAGCGTCACGCTCTAATACATTCCGTTTTTTCGTAATGCTCTTGACGTAATTCACAAGGTATTTTGAAATAAAAAAAAAAATTAGCCATTATTGACGTTAATGCGAGAAGGCACAATAAGGCCTATATAAAGTAACAATATCAATCTATCATACTAAAACAAACAAAATAATAAAACCAAATGAGGAAATATATCCATTATCCACATCGAAACAAATCTGTGATCGCCTTAATAACAAACACCTATAAGCCGCGGGGATAGGGTATTAAACGGTAATATAAGGCGCCGTTTAACGTGTTGGACACCCCTGGTTTAGTGTTATAAAAATGATTGTATTCACAGAAACTGTAACAAATTTACAATAAGTTTTATATTTACAGCTATCATATACAAGGGTGCTTTACGGCTTTGCTCTTAAAAAGAATAATCCTGTTTCTTCTTATATTTATTTTTTCAAGATCACATTATAGTCAGACACTGACTTGTTAGCGCCTTTATGTTTGAAAATGCGCAAAAGTTCTTTGGACACTAATCAATTCGAATCTGCTCTATTAATCATTTGAAACAAACCAGTTTGTTTATTTTGGTTTGGAATATATCTGCATTTGAACCGAAATTAAACGTAATTGTCAAAAACTATTAATTATTTACGCTTGCAATCGTAAACACTCTTGTCTGACACCATGGTTCGTTAACCTGTTTGGCCGTAAGTTTTTTTTATAATAAATTACCCGAAAGTGAGAAATTTTCAATCGTGTAGTGAAATTAACATTTCCTAGTCCTTTTTTACTTAAAACTGGGAAAAGTGGTAACGTAAAAACTGGGAAAGTGGTAACCACTGCCCTTGCAAACAGTTTGCAGTAGTGCGCCAATGTAAGATACTATTTTTATACTTGCGACAGGTTAAGTTGACCAGTAAATTCATTTTAGCACTATTGTGTTTGAAAACATGTGAAACCAACACAAGACAAAGAAATTTCTCATCATGTAATACATTTTACATTTTACGTCGACCGGAAAACATGTACCGGTAACAAATACCTAAATATAAAACTGCAAAAGTCGCTGGTCAAGTTGGTCTTTTAATCGCTATAAAGATGCGGCCAGTGTGAAAGCGTTTGCCAAAAAACGGCTGGAGCCATGAAGCTTGGCAATATACTATCACTATATAATATTACTTTTTTTTCTGAGTAAATAACAGTTTCATTATGGTGATGTCAATGTTTCAGCAAACCTATTTAAAATTAGACATTTTGGTCTAGGTAAGCGATCTAATACAAGCTTATTTAAGGGAACACACAATAAGACCTAAAAAGCAGCAGAAAAAAATCTATAAAACCATAGTATTAAGACCAACGACATAATACAGCCAAATTCGCAGAAATATCCAGTACAACAGAAGATCAAAATCTGACCGGCGACGTTTCGTGTTGTTCTTATCTCGGTCTTGTGGCTAGAGTCCATGTTTAATGTGATATGATGATTTGCGCATTCTTCTAACTAAATCTTAATTTTTTAATTTAACACAATATTAGACTTTTGTTGATTGGTATTGTGGTTCTTACGTTTGTAGAAAGCCATAAATCAAATATACGGACATCAAACTTTGCTTTTAGTGCAAATTACTTCATATATACTTAGCATCAAGCAATATGGTGGGTCACTATGTTTTGCCATGCGACGTTTTGCCAGCTTGGCTACTACATTGATGTATGATAGAAAATAGATTGAAATATCCAGAAGAACGTAGACGATGTTATAACATTGCGAAAGGACAGCAGCATCTTCTGTTGTAACCACTTTTATCTTACCAGTCAAGGCAAAATTATGCTTTTGGCGTTCCTGTATCAGTGAAGACCAGCAAAACCACACAAGCAATCGCAACGTATAAGTCAGCTTGTTCATTTTTTATATAAATTACTGTGACGATTTAACAACAACTTTGTCTTAAGAAAATCGAAATTAAAGGCAATATTAATTTCTATAGGCAATTTGCCAAAACTAGATATATCAGTTCGAACCTTTTTCTTGTATTTATTGATTTTTTATCCTACCGAAAAACAACATAACATAGCCAATTCGACTAAGGCCTATATGTAAACTGCTGCAAACAAAATCTAATTTTCTATTTAAAGGAAACTGCACTGACATGTAAACGCCTTATACAACAGTGTCGCGTGCTGGAGCGAGCTTTGCCCGAAATATGTAGGAATTCAAGTTTTTAGTCATTAAGTATAAGCTAATTTGTGAAATACTTGGAAATCAACGAGTGTCGTATAAATATGTCAAAACAAATTAAAAAAATACGTGATGTTTTATGCCTATTAATAACACTGGAATCGAATATCAACTTTACCAACAAAATAATTTCCTTAAACCGCAAAATAACTGTTTTAGTTTTTTTAAACAATTTCTCGAACGTTTGTAATCGAACGTACAGCGTTGCCCCTTCAAAAAGTTGTCCGTCGCCGAATACATAGCAAAATCATACTTTTTTCCATTTGCAATTGTAAATTATAATGAATTCGAGCATTGGCAATGAAGTTCCATATTTCTGCATTAACAATTTAATCATTTACTTCGCCTATATGTTTGTTACGTCACACGACTTTCTTGGTTGAACACGAAACGAACACTTCGTTTATTCTTGCTTTTTTAATTTTAACGCAATTAAAATAGTCATTCGAGAAAACAAAACCCTTACATGTCTAAAATCACCTGAAAAGCGGTTGTAGATTTGCGGCATTTGCAGATTGCTAATTGACCTGTTCTAAACTCATTACGATTTAAAAGTGTAACTTTAGGTTACCAGTTTAGACATGGTCCTTTGGATAGGCGTACTGCTGTATTTCAGATGCAAAACCATACAAACCGATTTGTTTATTTTGAATTAGTTGCTTTAATTATAATAAATACCAAGAGGCATCAGAACAACTATAACCTTAGATGTTTTTCTTTCGTACGATAGATTAGGTGTATCAAACTTATGTTTGATTGTGATCGACTGAAGTATTTTTTTAGAGACTGACGATCTACTGGTTCGGTAAAAAAGTCACAAGAACACTTAATAAACATTTTGAGCTTTAATTGCATTCCAAGCCATTGATTGAGGTTCATTTGTTACGTCAAATACCGTTTTATTAGGCTTGTCCGGACAACAATGGGTCATTTTAATGTTCCGCTTGTGTGCGACAGCTAGCCTACTGTAATGAGCTAACCCTAACACTTATTCGACGCGATCGACCAGGTGAAATACTTGGTTTCAATATTTTTTCTGGATTCGGCGTATCTTTTTATAAACAGTTTGACTAGACAAAATTAAGATGACACGTGGTTGCAGTTCGTCAAACTCAAAACTAAATCCCCCTCTTTTCTACAATGTGTTAAAATTGAATGAACGAGTCATGGTTGCAGAGCCCCAAACGCAGCTTTGCATTCGCTAATAAACTGGGCTAAGTAGCCTAATGTGGGTTGATGCAACCATTTTCTGATTAAAATGAGATAAAAGTTAGTTATAGGGGAAACTATAGTCCTCGTAAGTCTAATCAATAGACAGCATCCCAGCCCGGGGTAGACCAAACTGATTTCACGAAGAGCCGGTAACTATAAATATTGGTTTCATCAATACTACTATAGATTTATATCTTTTAAATTGTTTGTCTTAGAGGAGTTTTCGCGTAGGCTAAAAAAATGTCCTGATTTATAGCTATGAAAAAGAAATAATTTAATATTATCTACACAATTGCACATGCAAATTCCTAACAGGCTCTTTAAAAATTCGCACTGACAGGTCTGAATTCATCAATGGTGGATCAGAGATTTTTCGAGTATGCCAAAATCAGTTAAGTATAGACAAACACAGACTTTTATAGATAGAATATTGGGCGTTAAACATTGCTGTGTTCCGTCTTTACTTTGCTTGTTTTTCATGAAGTTGGATGTTACTCCGTCTTGAATGGCTAAATTTCCCAAAACACGCATTCAAAAACAAACGAAAGATACTTATGTTTAACAACTGTGGCCTAGCCCTTCTAAAGATGCTTTTGGATCAATGATTACAGCTTATATATCATACTACACCGAAAGCAATCGCAGACTCACAGAATATGTCAATTAATAATAATGCAAGCAAGGCCCGGAGAGAAAAACAACTAGCCTGTACAAAGGTTCGAATTCACGACCTCTGGTCCTACTCGCACCGTCTCTCTACCAACGGAGGTACACAGGCTCCGAGGGGAGCGCTAATTCTTCGATTATTTAAAGTAATCTTACAATTTGCGTGCTGGATTTTATTTTCTAAACTTTCTAAAGCATCGGTCCAATCAAAATAAATATATCAACAATGTCTACACAACTGTGCATGCATATTCCGACCTTGGTATTCAAAGGTCGCGCTGGCCAATAAGAACTGCAAAACACCCAATGGTATGCCGAATATTTGTCCAGGGGCGTTTGTGTTTTATAGTCCACTCGAGGAACCCTACTACCAGATAAAGTAAATTCAGGGTAAACGATAGGATTAAAAAAAGTCAGGTAAAAACGCATCCAGCCAAATCACCTTAATTCGGGTAGAGACAACATTAACAAGCAACTGAGCCACCTATTTATCCGAGTTTAGTGTTTAAAAAGGCAACCAGAATCGGTTTAAAAATCAACTTTTCCGCCCAGTTAGCGCTGAAAGATGTGGAACGAAAAGGTAGCCTTCTCTTTTTGCAGACTCTCTTTCTGCAGACGTGTCAGTACGCCAGAAAATCTCAAAAAACACTACACGGTGGAGGTGGCGGACTTCTCCAGGAGCGCTTTGATCTCGGCGACGAGGTTTGTTCGCTCAACCGTGGTTTCTTCGCGCGAGCCGACGCAGCGGACCTTGACCGTTCCGCTCGCGAGCTCTCCCGAAGCGACGATGACGGCAAGGGGTATTCCCCCCTCTTCGCAGTCCTGCAGCTGGTTGAGCATCTTGGGGTTTTTCTTGTACGATGTCTCGGCCTGCGCGAAGTAGAAACGCATAATTAATATTTTGAGTTTTGATGCAATGTACAACCAAATTTGCAATTTATTTTTCATTTTTATTAAATATTTTATTAGATTTTTAAATCTATGGTATACAGCTCTCAGTTAAATGCTTAAAAATAGACAAAATACGAAATATGTAGGCCAGGTGCAAACCGAAAGGTTTAGAAAACTAATGAAAATTCTGACATTAGGACTCTTATATTTGTGTCGCGTCAGTATTTGCGAGCTCCTTGCCCTAAAAAGCATAATAAAACAAAAAAGTATATGTTTGAAAAGCATTAAAAAGGCAAATTATAATAAATTTTGTTTAATTCCTAAAAAAAATAGTATATTAAGGTACCTTGATGTCGGCGTTCCAGAGTTCAGTTACAATCTTCATTCGTTCCTCTAGAAATCCCTTCTGCGGCGAAGCGACGTAAACCTGGGTCTCGTTTACCCGAAGCTTCTCACCTTCCCTCTTCATCTGGGCCTCGAGCATTGCAAAGATCCGCTCGACCCCGATGCTGACACCCACACAGGGTACCTGGGGTTTGTCGGAAAATAGGGTTCTTAATCGGGTTGCCACACACTTACATTTAATGTAATTTACAAACAAAACACTACAATGGCATGGTCAACAGTCGGGCAACAATTACAAATTATTTTAAAGTTTATTTTATAAGGCGCTTTTTGTTTTAAAAATTTAAAAGACTATTTAAAGACTGCTAAAAAAGCGTAGAGTCAAGACAACCCTTCCCAAGCTAGGGGCGTGGAAAAATGGGGTTAGATGTTTGTTCGAGCGGAGTAGACCATCCAGGGGGTAGCCAATGGGCATATTTGGGGTATTACAGGGGCTCCCCTAAAACAATAGACTTTTGGGGATTAAACAAACAAAGTTTTGTGTTTTTAAACTTAAAGAAATTATTAAAAATCCGTTTAGTAGGTAAAAAAATCTGTACTATATTTTGATCAAGTTGTCCTTTTAAGGGTGAATGACACTGAGTGCCAGTACAAAAAAACAATTCTCAGCTTTATTTAAAGCTCTAATCTTCAAGTCACAAGATTCCATTTGAAACCTAACCAATTAAACTAACCTAAACAACAGGCCTAAAACTTACTGATTTTCCCTTTGGATGAAAGCTTCCTACCAGGTTGTCATAGCGACCACCCCCTGCCACCGACCCCACCCCAACAGTTTCACCCTTGGCCCTCTCCTTATCACCCTGGATACTGGGGCCTGTCATAATGGCCTCGAATATGGCCCCGGTGTAGTAGTCAAGGCCTCGAGCCAGACTTAGGTCGAACGACGCCTACATGAAAAGTAAAAAGAACACAATTGATTTTTAATTAACAAAGCTATTTCACAAATATAGAATGCTTTATTTGACATAAAATATGCTATGTGTAAAAGCTTTTCAGACAGAAAGTGTGTGTTTGGCTACAAACTGCTATTTTTGTAAAAAACGACAAATACTAAATTATTCGAAAAACTGCATTAAACATTATATCTATGTCACACATATTTTAAACGTGCAATGCATATTATAGTAAATGATAGTTTCTTACATTGTCTAAAACTTGGAAAATGTCCAGGTAATTAAATAGCGTTTTCATGTCATTCAAACCGGCAATTGCACATTTGCTTTTTATAAGTTGTTCGTCAGCTAACAGCTTTTCAATTAGGTCTTTTCCACCTAAAAAGTAAAAATTCCAGCACCTACTTTGCATATTAGAAACCAACAATCATTTAACATAATATACTATACACTAATCTCCGGATTTAATGCACAGTTATTCAAAAGAGCACTCAGTACTCACCTTTGGGTGAAATTTAAATTGTAGATGCAGATATGGAATTTAATTATTAAACATTATTGCGAACACCATTTTGACAAATTTTAAATGTATGTATAGCTATATTTTTTATTTTAAAAAGAAAACATTGCCAATTTTAACTTTCTCAGTTTTGCAAGTTCAACAAATTGTTAAATTAAGCAAGACAACTCCAAAGTTATACATTCATTGAATAGATACCTAAAAAAATTGCAATTTGGATGCGGGGGTACTGAATATATATCTTATACCTGCTAGTTGCACGTAGTCACCGATTCGGTCAGCCGTTTCTCCAGTCAGGCCCTTCTCCAGCATTTCTGCCCTCACGTCTTCCCATGGCAGTTTGTCAAGCTTGTCTACGGCCGAACAGGCCGAGCGGAACTTGTCCTCTGGACAGCCACATACAGCGAACACTCCGTCCAGGATGCGACGATCGTTTACCTAAGCAGTGTTTTTTAGTTTTTTATGTGGATCCTCTAATTTTTTTTTGGTTCTTGTGGACCAGGGTCAGCATGAATTTTGGCTGTCAGATAAAACATCAATAAACTTTTGGAAACCTGCTGTTTTAGGTCCAACAAATGACAAACTGCCATGAATAAGGCCTTTATAGAACCCCTAAATTATTCCACATACCCCCAAAGGGGTCCAGGGGCCATAGTTTAAGAGCCCGTTTACCTAAAGGCTTAAGTAGATTTATTGGCATGGCATGATTCACTTGCGTTAAATAAATACGTCAGTTATCATTGGAAACACATTAAATACGGCCTTTTAAATCTGACAAAGCAAGTTATATCTTTTTATCAATACATAATCTTCAGTGTGTAATATTAATTTTTGTATTATGTGTAGTAAAGGTCAACAATATTACTTTTTGTTGCGAATGAAACTTTTTAGGTATTTTTATGTCAAGTCATACTGAATTTTTTACATAGTCGAAACATAGTATTAACTTTAATTAAATGAACACGCCAATAATAAAAATAACTTGGAGTTTATCCACCTACTTAATCAAACAAAGCTCATTTTGAATATTAATTTTACACGATATATATTTGTCAGGGGGTATATTTTTTTCAGGGTTTAGTTTTCATGGGTGTGTCAGTGGACAGATGTAAATAGAGTTATTTACCAGGGATACCTTTAAATATTATTAATTTCACTTTGGTTTGTGGTTTAGTTTTTATTTATTCTATTATTTACATTGATTCAATTCTTTATTGACTTTCGTTAAAAGCCATACCAAATAGTATGTGCGACAGAATCATGACAATAACAATCATTACGTCAAGCAACAGTAAGCGTTTCACAGGGTCTTAGTTTTAGCAAGATTCAGTTGGTACGTTTAGTAGGAATAACATGAGCCAGTATGACAGAATGCTGGCGACTTGACGACATGTCGGCCGAAGAATCAGCCAGAAAATCAAAGAAATTAGTTCAAAAAAAATTTAACAAAAAAATTTTTTTTTAGAAAAATTAATTTTTGAATTTTTTTTTTTAAATTCAATTTTCCAAGATCCAATTCACGAAATACCTTGCGGTTCTTTCCACACATTCAAATCACATATATTTTTGAAAAGCGAAAATATGTAATAACATTACACATTACAATTTCAGAAATTAATTTTGTTGTGCCATTTTGAAAAAAGTCACGGTAGTGGAAGCATATTGTTAAGTGAGAAAAAGTCATGAGTAAGGAAACAGGATGTTTATTATTTTAAAAAAGTACACAATTTTGATCATAGAGTTGTATGTGTTTGTAGTTTTACTTTGATTTGGCAAGTACTCCTCTATTGAGTTAAATTCCCCATTTTTGTTAAATGTACAGGTATAACATTTGCATCGGCATATTAAGGATATACCAGGCTAAGCTCCTCCCCCTAAGGCCGAAAGTGTTTTTGGTTGTTTTAAACACGGAAACGCAAAAAATTTTCACGCTTCGCGAGATTTTTTTTTCTGGTTTTGCTCTATCTATCCCACAGGTAATATGCATTCTATGTGGCATGTTGCACTGTGACTGTGACAATTTATATTAAATTTTAATATAAATATTAGTATTTCGAGCAATATAAATTGTAAATTTAACCTAATTTATCCAAAGAATATTTTTTGTGCTTTTCAATGTGGTTTTGAGCTGCAAGTTCGTCTGCAACTAGCTTATCTATGTAACAGTTTTAGAGTAAGAAAAGCAGACATGTACGTACACCCCAAGACCCTAGGCTGTACCTTTGCATACCCCTTATGTATTTGTTAATGACTTAATGTCACAAAAATTTTGCGCCACAGGCGCAAACATTTTTTTGTCTAATTTACTTATCAATAGCCTTGTTTATTGCTAAAACATGGCAAGGTCCATACATTTTGAACACATCATTTAAATTTAGGGGCGCGGCCAAAAACCGAAGAATTTAGGCCAAAAATGCTTGTCACCAGAAGACTGGCAAGATTCTGCCAGCCTGACATGAGCAACAGGTGCTAACAGAGAGGTCTACATTACCACCAGATTTTCTATTTAAATTTATGGCGCAAATATGTTATTATGAAAGATCAAGTTATTTTACTAAGGAGACACTTTCCAAACGGCAAGTTGAATGTGCGGCTTATCTCCCCCAGTAAGAATAAAGTACACCAACACTATTATAGTTTTTTTCCCAAAATAAAGACCCTATATGGGGGTAAATACTAAATAAAGGTCCTATATACTGAATCACACCTACATACCACTCTATGTCATGTCTAAAAATTCTTAAGATTTACAATCTATACTTTTTCTACAGACAAAATCAGCCTGTGAACATACCATAGCAAAACAAAAAAGAATAGCGTCAAAAACAAAATATATATAAAAAATATATAAAATATATGCCCAAAAATTAATTTTCGGCTCATATAATGTTGGAAAAATAATGATTTTTTTGTATGGTAAAATTAGGACATTTGTTAACTTGTAGAGACATGCTATATAATAATGCCATAGTAAAACATTGGCAAAGTATTTATAAGCCCAACTACTAATACCAATTTTCCAGTAGGAGTGAATATGGAGCAATATTATCGGACCACCTCTAATTATGTGTTTAACATGATAAGGACGTCATCCATGTCAACATATAGGGCAGGGGTGGACACTGGGCAAATGTATTCAATGGAAGAGCCATTTGCAGAAATTACAAGTAACAGAGAGCCTCATAATACAAAAACGGTATATAATGGCAATTTAGCAATAATGACACAATTGTAATATAACAAAACGGTAATAATTAACACAATAATAATGACGACGGTAATAACAAAAAAAAAACATGCACAATATTTATCAATATCAGTCTTTTGTTTCATTTGCTGATCTATGAAACCTTAGCAATGAAATTGCGTTGACTTGCTGTTAACTAAGTCTTCGGATTCTATGTCTAGTGTTACGTCATAAACAAAATGCTGGCCTAAATAAAGAAAATAACAGAGAAAACTGTTCATAAACGGTACTGTCGGTAAAATTGGTAGAAATTGTTTTGGAGTTTTACGAATCGACTAGAAAAGCCACAAAAAACATGCCTCCGAGCCGCATGTGGCTGGCGAGCCGCAGTTTCCCCACCCCTGATATAGGGCTTTATAAATTTGGTATACATTTTTAATAAACAAATTGGTATGAAACCTACCTTTATTAAATAACCGCCTAAATCCAGTCCTGAGAGAATTTCTGAAACAATTCGTAAACACTCTGCATCAGCTATCATTGGATCGTATTGGCCGGCGATATCAAAATCACACTAGACAAAAAAAACGGAGAAATTATTAACTGAGGAAAATTACCCTAATCAAATTACAAAATATATATTTGTTAGTACTAAAAAAGTTAAACAATAGGCAGAAATTTACCTGATAAAACTCTCTATATCTTCCTTTTGTCATAGCTGGGTTATCTCGTCGATACACTTTTGCAATGTGATACCTTTTAATTGTTTGTGTTTTCGTCATGGCCATATATCTGGCAAAGGGCACCTGAAAAAGAAAACCCCTTGAGTTAGGCGAGGTTGGCTTGTTAGATAACCACAATAACATACAAACTGTTAATTTTGGGAAGGTACCGGAATGCAAGACTTCAATAAACATTAATGTTTGTAATCATACCCTTTAAAATTACAACAGGGAGTTAGTTTTTTTGATATAATCCTACTGTAAATTGCAGGTGTAATAAGTTTTTAATTTTCATCAGGTTTCTGTGTTATTTAAATTAAATAGTTCCTTACAGTTAAATCATATCGCAGAGCCAGAATCTCGCCACCTTGATCCTTCAAGTCGTAAATCAACTTGCTGTCTTCACCATATTTGTTGGTAAGCATTTCCTGCAAAAATAAAACCATAATCATTTCTCAAATTAAATTTTTTTGAAGGTGTGACAAATTAACAAGTACATTGACAATCCATATAAAACCAGTGAACCTAAATATGTCCATCAGTCTGACTCTACTTGAAATAGAAAGACATGAACACCGCTGGCATTTATAAGTATATATAATTATAATACGTAATTAGAATATAAAAGCCCATACAGAAGTAGGTATCATCTTGAACGTTTCGAATAACTCTTTATTCAGTTTTAACATAGAGAGAAGGTACTGATTGTAAGTGTATATATAATGCTAAGGCAGTAGTCAGAAAGAAGGAAACGTGGAGAGATACACTACAAAACCATTATGCTATAATTATAATATTTCTTTAGTAATTTGAACAAAATATACGTATCATAACTGGAATTAATGTTTTTAAAACAGTTCAAGGAATCAGTTGCAAAATTGTGGGGGAAACATGAATATGTTTTCGTGATATTTATTAAGCTTCATCACTTTTTACTAAATCAGTGTATTTTACACATTCTTTTCTGGGGAACAGTTCTGAAAGTACACCGACCATGTTTGATAGCTATGTATCAACCAAAATATGAAAGCGTTTTTGAGACAAAGGAACCTCCAGAGATAAATGTTATTTGCTATAATTAGCACAAATATTACAAATTGCGATTCTCACCTTGAGTTCAAATACTGGGGTGTCTAGGGTAGAAGCGCCGTGACGTTTGAAACACTTTATCACACAATTGAATACTTTCTCTCGGACGGCCATTTGTTTGGCATCGTAATCTCTGGTGCCCTTTGGTGTTTTAAGCTGGAACTTTGGTGCCGGCGCATCTCCCCCTATCTTTGCTTTTAAAGCAAGGAGCTTGGCTACTTCTTCATCAATCTGGATTTAATAAATATATTATTTCTTTATAGTTGTGTAATATTGAGCAAACATTTACTTTAAAATAATAGATTTAATAATGAAATAAAAAATGTGCATGTTAGCATTGTCTTCTTCTAAATATTTTAGAGAATGTTGGCGCAATGAGCAGAAAAAAAAAACAGAAAACAATTTTAAAGGTTTAACGTGTTTCTTGAACTTGTTTTGATTTTTTTCACAATTATTATGTACAAAGATGAAAAATTTGAATAGAAATGTACTGAAACCAATCACAAAATATAGTAAAATTTAACAATGTTGTTAAAACTAAAGCAGCTAGCAAGAAAGGAGGGAAACAAATGTCAAAAAACAATGATTTAAACTTGAACAAGAGTATAGACACTAACTGAACGAGTACCGAGACATTCTAACCTTATTCATCTCATCAATAATGGAGTGACAAGCCTGACCATAGTCGCTTAATTTACATGACAGTACAAGAGAGTTGAAAGGATTTTCATGCAACTTGCCCACAATCGTTTTAAAAACGCAGAAAGATAGGTTGGCAATACGCATTTGCTTTGTAAGATGCAGCATTATAAGCCAACCACTAAGAACACCACTAACCCTGGGTCATAAAAACAGTCAGTTAAAACTTTTCAGAAAAATCACCTGAGCTTTGTCTGCTTTTTTGCTCTTCAGTTGACGAACAACTTCGCCTTGCTGACGAATTTGCTCTTGAACCGCTTCTCTGTCCATTACTAACGCTTAAATTTCCTACTAAGTGCAATGTTAGCTGTAGCAACGTTTATTTAATAGAACGACGGGTCGCTTCAGTTTTTACGCAAGGAAAACATTTATGGCAAAATTGTAATTATGTATTACGTCAAAATTTGCAATAAATTCACGCATGACTTTTTACAATGAATGGATGATTGGTACGTTTTAAGTTAAAAAGTGAAACTCTTAAAGTACACTTAATAAGCCATTGGTGTTTCCCAAAGAGATAGTCTCTTTGGTGTTTCCTAAGCAACTTTTTTTTACTAAAATATTTTAATGTTTTCTATTTGAGATTAATTTTAAAGGATATATGTTGTGGTTTTTCATCTAAAATAAAACAACGTACTCTCATCCGCTATATTTTGAAAATCGTTATGATATTATGGTTTGCTTTGTGTCAATAAGGAATCTTTGATAATATATTTAATACTTGAAGAAGGTGTATTGGGAATGTTCAAAATAGAATCTAGATTAGAATAACGAATCCAGAACATCGAATCCTAGCATATTTTTATTAATTATTTAACTTTTGTTTTTCTGAGGGGCGATGGGATTAATCATAATATACCCTGGCAGTGGTGGGATTCAAAATTTTTGTCAGCCGGTTCTCTCACAAAAGTCGTCTTTTTCAGGCTCTGGTTCTGTTACAAAAAGTCAGATTTTTCAGCCGGTTCTGTTACAAAAAGTCAGATTTTTCGGCAATAATTAAAGTATTTGAAATAACAGGATTCAGGTTCCAGCGAAGGGTTGGAACCGGCTAAATCTCATCACTGCTAACAGCCGCACTAACAAGCAGCAGTCGTCTCTTGACTTATTCTTATGGCGCAGCAATGCAATTTTCAAACAAACTTCCACAAGGTAAAATTATTACAGTTATAAAGATTTAACACTATTTTAATGAGCATTGCACATTAAAAAAAAACACGTAAACTACCGGTACTTTGTAGATAAAATGCTAAATTCCATTGACAATAACCAGTAATGCTACCTGGTTCGCTGATCTCATAACATTTCGTGATACGGTTTGATAGAACCGGTGCGAACCGGCTGAATCCCACCACTGCCTACAGGCCTACAGTATAGGCTTGCCATATTTTGAAAGGCGAAATCCCCGACACATTTACCGCGGTTGCATTGGCCAACTCCAGACCAGGGACCTTAAAAAGCTCAGAAAGGACGTCAAAAGTTATGCCAAAACCAGGGAGATGAACCGTTTGACTTTTCCGGTCCAGGTTCGGTTCGGGTTCAAGGGTTTTTTTGGAAACCGGTTTAGTCCCGGTTAAATGTGGGTCATTAAATGTAGAGAATTATAATTGAATTGTAACTAGTATTAAATCTAATTTTCGTGACGCATTAAAAGCAAGCAGATCATTATTAAAGTATCTAAAAAAATATAAAAAGCATTCAAAGAATTTTTTTTTCACAAAATTTCGAACATGGCATAACATAACTCGATTTGTGACGTCATGCTGGAGTGTACCGCTTTTTCGACAGATTCGGGTTCGGTTAAGGTTATTTCAAAATATTGGGTTCAGTTCCGGTTCGGCTCCTTAAAATCCTATACAAAAAACGGTTCAGGTTCGGGAAACAAATGGCCTAAAACCGGTTTATAAAGTTACGGTTCTTGTTTCGCCGCCGCTACAGGCCTTTATCCATTGCCACTCGCGTATGTACAATTAGGCGCAAACATATGGGGTAAAACACAGAAATTATATCGGTTCCAATTACTCGAAATAAACGGCAGAATTAAATACGAATTGACTTTGAATTCAAATCTAAGAACTCTATATTCTACTTTGAACATCCCTAATGTATATAGATCTATTCTACTTCGTTTGCTTGGTGATGGAGAAACATTCCTCGAGGAAAACAGGGCAGCCTTGACTAATTAAAGGGTATATTTTGAAGTATTATAATATTTTTATCTAACACAATCACTAACTGGTTTGCAGAGATAACTTTTCAGACAATTCATCACTTATTTACTTAATTGAAAATCTTTGGTACACAGTTAAAAATATTATAAATAATAGCTAATTGTGAAGCCAAAAAGGTCGAGTAGATCGACATCATCTTGATAATTAAAACGTTTCGACACTTGAGAAGCACTTCAAGCATCACCTAAGAGATGGACGTAGGCTTTACAATTTATTATCAAGCTACATTACAGATCCGTGCATAGTGTACCCAATTATAAATAATCGTTGCACCAAACGATACTGTTTTTATAAATAAGTCGAAATGCAAAATAAATCCATACACGTGTAAAACCACTGTGAACTAGTCCTTTTAAAATCGTTTATTGACGGCTTACGTGCCATACTACACCGGAGCCTTCAATAAACTAACCGAATCAGTCGATCGATGATACAAGCAATGTCAGGCTAGAAAAAACACCTATAGCCTGTGATGACCTCGTCCATACCACGAATATTCGCCCTTCTAACTGAGCTATCCAGGCATGGAGGGGAGCAAGAAAATAAACCAAGGTGCAATTAATCGGTAGTAACTGCAAACTATTACAGGACAAATGATTAAACCGATTTTTCAGAATTACCACCTCCAATCCAATTATACGGCTAACCCTGATTAACAACGTGTATAATTATCATTTCTGTTTCAATGAACTCACGTAAACTTAAGCAAAATTTGTTTTCAAATCAGTTTTTGTGCTCAGCAAGAAAATGCTAGAAATCACTCTTTCAGAACATCTTAAGTCCAACATTTGCTAAATTTTGAACAATCCAGACTTCAG
The DNA here is from genome assembly GCF_963924565.1 of Ascidiella aspersa. Lineage (NCBI taxonomy): Eukaryota > Metazoa > Chordata > Ascidiacea > Phlebobranchia > Ascidiidae > Ascidiella > Ascidiella aspersa. The sequence continues at coordinate 12,480,719 of NC_139454.1, read as the reverse complement.
TTAAATGTATTGTTCAAGAACTTGTTAGCATCAGTGTTTTTCCTGAATCAATTTGGCATGTTTGCTAGCGCCAAACTTCCATCCCGCGGGTACTGATCATTCTCGCTTTTGTGGCATCACCAATGTCGTTTCCAGTTCAGAAAAAGTATTTCTTCGGTTTTGTCTCTATTCGTAAGGCGGCGGTTCACTTCCTGGCAAAGCGGTCGCTTTTTCGTAGGAGGGCGGCGCGTCTGAGTGCGGAGCTGCCGAGTACGGCGGGTGCGAGCAGTCCACACGGAAATCGCTATGGTGAGTTTGAACCATCGCTTGAGTCGTACTTTGGGCAGCAACCCCAGCAGTGGCAATGTCACCTGCCAATGGCGTGCTGCCAACTGGCGCTTGACGCTGCCACGCTGACTGGCGCTTGTGCGAGTGTGCCATATAGGCGAGTGCGAGTATGCTGAGGGCGAGTACGATGCCGGCTGCGATTTTCCACTCGAGGGATTCCTGTATAGCCAGATTTACTATGCTGAACATTATAAAGAACATCGGCACAATTGGGTTCCAGAATATGTTTCGCTGTCGACCTGCAAAAACCAGCATAGTTCAAAATTCAAATAGGCGGCCGTTTTTTTTTTTCCGTTTTTAAACGCTGTACGCAAGGGTTTTAGAATGCGACATTTTCGGCTATTTTTAAATGTCTAAACGCAATGCTCAATTATAAAGGCTATGAACGTTCGTGAAAAACATGCGATTGTGTTTAAGGGGCAGCAAATTGCTATTAAAACGCGCGGCTGGTCTTAAGGACAACGGAGTTGTATATTTTTGCATAAAATGATTCAGTTAAAAGTTGAAGTGAAAAGCATGACTTAATCCTTGTTTTTGTAAATTGTAGGTAGGGATGTCCAATAATTGACATTTTGTTCCGATACCCGACATTTTGAAGAAAAATTATCGTTATCCGATCCTTTGTCAAATGACTCCATTACTATGCTCAAACAAGCAAATAATATGTCATCCATATGATCAGACCCAAATTTTTATTAGCGTAAAGCAGTTTGATTACCTCCAGTCGTTAACATATTATGTTTTGATAAGTTTGCGTCAAGATAACGCTTCGCTGGATTGCACATCATGGCTGAAATTTCTACACAAATTCGGTATCTGATCGGCACCGAAACCATCCTAGCATCGGACATGTACCGATACTAGTGGCATGTGACAGGATGTCGGCTCCGATCCGATATTATTGGACATCCCTGATTTCAAGTTTCGTTATTGACGTATGTTAACATCGGATCCAAGGCCATAATAGTTTACGTATTTTGTGTAAATGTATACCGGAAGACTGTAAAGAATTACTTGCAGTTGGTATTTCATAACACAATAACAGTAAAATTTTCCTGATTTTTTCAGTAAATGCAAAACGGTGAAATAGTTTAAGTTTGCCTAGAAAAACGCAGTAAATTTTTTTAACAGTGCATACTTGACACCCATCAAAGTTGTAATGTCTAAATGTGACTGATTCTAAGGTGGCAGGCGTAGTTAAACGTGGTGGCTACAACGTTTCGAAACAATTCAAATCAGGTCATTCGTAACGAGTTTATTTAGGTTGACAACCTACTTAAGCCTACGTTACAGATCGCGCGAGTGGCGTAATGAAGACCACTAACAATGACCAATATATTAGTATTAGTCATTCGCAGTTAATATGTTTGTCACCGGTTTAGTGATTTCTAATTTTTGTCTTTCGCAATAGCGTATTTGGACTATATAGTTGATGAATCGATATTGTCCATACTCACAATTATTTGCCATTTTGTAATTGAACTTTTGCAAAGAGGGCTGTCCTTAACAGATGTCAAAAATCGCAATTAACGGTCATTTGAGATCACAGGGAGCTATCGGAATAGATCCACCTGTAAAGTAGAAACACCTTACCCTGTCAAGCGTTAGTTTATTTGAAAAATAGTACAGTTACCAATTTCACGGCTGATACCACTGAAAATTGGGTGCTTATCCTTAACGGCTTCGCAGTCAAACACACAACGTATTATTTTACCGAAAATATATAACGAAGAATCTCTTAACAATTTTGTGTGCATGTAAAATGCCCCTCGCTTTAGCGAACCTAAGCATTTTTGCGGCTGTTTTAATAAAACAATTCAAACTTAACGTCAGTTATTGCTTTCGTTAAAACTTCGATTTGTTTCCAAGTTTTTTGTTGTCTTTACTGACTACCGGTACTAGAATGTTAAAAACAAAATTTTGCTACTAATCTATACAGAACAAACACTGTACAGAAAATTGTTATCCTGCTAAACGGCTTTGCTAAATGTTTGAACCATACTGCACCATCTCTATTTGCACATAATTAGATAATGAATTTCCAACGTTATTGGTTTGGTCCTTTCCTAAGCTATATCAGACCGGCAGCAAGTCGGAAAATTCGGTGGTCCGTAAGAATTTTAACTAACGCTATAACCTGCCCGCGCAACTAACCAAACTTTATGCGCGTCAACGTTGTTAACTGTGCAACATAGCCTGAGTCATGCCTTAATAAAGTCTCTGTTTTATGCCGATATGGCCTTAGTTGCAAGCATGCATTCACATATTATGGGTTAGGCATTTCCAGGAAAATGTAAAACAACACTCTTTATCTTAGTAAAATTGTCTTCGCAATTATCAAATTTACTTTTTAACTGCGGTATAAACTTGCTTATTTCCACGTTTTAATTTAGCAATGTCAGGAACTACAAAAAAAGAAAGAACTGCTTCTTTTTCTTTCCAAAGTTTGCATCGTATTCATCAAATTAGGGTTTTAACTGTCGATGACAAAAATAGAGCCGACAAGGCGAACATAATAACAAGCAAAAAACGGAAAGCATTTGAACCCTATTGTTAAACCGCTGTTTTGAGTTATTTTGGTAAATATAGCTGTTTCAAATGTTGTTTCAAAAGTTTATGACTTTTTGTAATTCACAGTGCACTGCAATGTAAGAATATTTGTTTCATTACAAGTGCGCTTTGCGTTGCTTTCTGCTCTATCTTTTTAGTATCTACTGAAATTGCATATATAGATAAAGAATTAAGTGCAACTGATTTCCTACACAGTATTTAAAAAAAAAACGGTGCGTATAGTAATACTTAAATTTAGCTGTAAGTCAGTGTTTCTGAACAGTCAACATATCAGCCGTGACTAAACAAATTGGGTCTCGGTTTGATTTATTTGGGTCGCCGACTGTAGGTTTATATAATTAATTAGTTTTACGGAGATTGGTTTTCAGTAAGATTTCTTTAAATTTTACGAAATTGCAAAAACTATACAAACACACGGGTTATAAAAATTCAAATCATACTTATTTATGCTATTGTAATGTATGTGTTTTGTTCGATTTAAGCTTACGTATTAGTAAAGAGATTTAGGTACCGATGCTTCACTGTTATACTTACGTCTAGTATTTAGGTCGCCGCGAAAAAATATTGAGAAACATTGCTGTAAGTCAAGAAATTCACACATTTTGGTACTGCACCCGTCTAGTGCGCATTCGCAAATCTAAACTTACGAACCGCTGATCAAAGCTGTTGAACTAATGTTGCTAACACTATTATTGCTTTTTGTCATCTTACCTAACTCGCTCTAAGAGCTTCTCACCTTTTCAGATTGCTCGAGTAGCTGACCAGAGAAGGGCTTGGCCATTTAGTTGAACACCTTTTTAGTGTGACTCGCCCCGCACAGGATCGACAAAGGTACTTTGCGTTGGCGACACAGTGATAAATCTGATCCGCGTCACGGCCAAATACGGAGTGGCCTATACGCATATATTTTTTCCGGAAACACTGCATTGTGCAACACTAAACACTTTACACTTATCCTAGTGTGTGTGTGTGTGTGGTGAAATCGTCCATTTGCGCAGTGACGTTTATATTACTGATTTCAGCATTGAACGAAGTTCATCAGGCGACCTAAACAAACTTGTCGCTCAGCAAACACGATCTTGTGAATATTAGAAGTGACATCATAAAGGCCTTAAAATGTTTGCTAAGGGCACTCGCCAGTGGAGCGAGTGGTTGTCGTTAAATACTCACCCGAATCGATTTGTTCTCGCATTTTCTATATCATTTAAAATGTTTGCACTAAGCTATGCAGTGTATTCTGGTATTAGATTGCATCAATGTTGTTGATGTTTTTTGTCAGCTGCTGGCGAGGTTGCGTTTTCAGTTTGTTATCGTTGATATTGTCATGTGTCACTGACTGTGTTGCCATGTCAGCTGCAACTGACGATGTTGCGGTTTCAGTTGCCACTTGAGGTATTGTCTTGTTAGTTGCCACTGCCGGTGTTACGTTGTCAGTTGCCACTGAAATAGTTGCGTAGTTAGTTGTCTCCGACCGTCTTGCGTTGTCAATTGTCCCGGGCCGCTTTGTTTTGTCAATTGTTAAAGGTAGTGTTAAATGGTCAGCAATGTCAGTCGCCACTGATGGTGGTATGTTGTCACAAGCCACGGATTGTGTTGCTTTATCAATCACTATTTCCATTGGTGAGTCTATAACTGTCACTGGCGGCGCCTCATTGTCAGTTGCTACCCACAGCACAGGGACGTCGATGTGTGGCATCTCGACGAAGGTGATCCAAGTGAAGAGCACTCCGCTGAAAAGGAGTGTAGCAGCCGCCACAATCTTCCACTGCTGTGATTCCATGGCCACGATGTTGACGAAGCAGGCTATGGTTGTGGTCACCAGCAGCGTTGTGCGGTGTCGCATCAGTATGTCGGCTGTGTATACGTAAAAGTTAGGTCGTGTGCTTAAATATGCTTTACGACCTGATTAGGGTTTTTGAAAACTATAGTTTTCATGCTAAAGGGGTTAAATATGAAAAGCTAATGTTTTATTCGCAATTTCAATTATGAATACCTCAATACTGGAAATGTCAATGGTTTTTAATGTGACTATTTTGCTTTGAGCGAAAAATTACGGTCGTCCCAAACGATACAAATGAATTGATTAGTAGTCAAGTTAAAAATAAGTAAAATTTAGTGTGACTCACATAAAAAAATCCAAAATATTTTATTACTAACCACGAATTAAAAGAAAACAAAAAGAACAATAAAATATTGTATATTTTCATCGCCATTTTTTACAATTTAAATTTATTGAGGGACTTTATCTTCAAATTTGTTTAGTGTTTTTTTAACTGATAATTGCTTGCGCATGTATACTGATTGAGTTGCATATAACGTATTGTAACACTTACATATTGAAGGCGACATCGACATTGTAATTTCAACGCTTCCTTCTTCATATATTGACGAATATTGTCACAGACATTTTATATAAATATTACCCAAAGTATCACTAAATCTATATAACTTGTGAGGTAAATAATTCTATATCTAGATGCAAAGCATTTTTTGCGTAAATTGGAAATGATAACTTGAATGATAATTCTAAATAGATGCAAGAGGTTACAACGTAAGTATGCAGTTTTTGTTTAATGATTATGCCGCGAACAAACTGACCATATTTTGTGGGGCCGCTTAACTTAATTTCTGTACTTACTTCTGTTTTTGTTGTTGTTTCTTTGGGAGAATCTAATCATGGTTGGTTGCAGTTTAATTTAGGTATTTTAGCCTGGCACTTAGGAATAGCGACTATATTCGTACGATGTAGGCGTTCATCCATTACCAATCAAGTAGAGTAGCTGCTTGGGCAATATCACCGATTGTTTTGCCGTCTTACAAAGCCCGCAAATTTGCCAAACTTGATAAAATCTTAGAATGACTTGCGGTATTGTTGTATTTCGCGACACTGTCCTGTTTTGCTTGCTTTGTTTGAAGTTTGTATGATGGGCTAACTCTTGTAAACAAACAAATCCCAAATAGGTATGATTATCAGGCCATATGGCTAGCTTAACCAACGCTACTGAAACTGATAAAAACACTGCTTCAACAGCTATATAATGTAAGAAAAAACGCCTGCCTATATGATTTTGCTCCATAAATATCATAAATCTAGAGACGTTGGTGACGTTTAAAAGCGAAATGTAAAACACGCTCTTATCCGTTTGTATTACTGTTTACTGACGTGTTACACCTTGTCAGAGAAGCTGCTAACGAAAACCACTCGGATATAATTTTACAGGAAGTTAAAAAGCGAAATGGCGCTTTGTTAAACACCAGATTTTAGTTGATGTTTCATATAGTTTAGAATGCACCTTGGTTGATTAATTTCATATGTTTGTTAAATTCAGTTGCGCAACATTGTCTTTCAAATGGATCTATTTTGCCTGTTTGCTATACTGATCTATGTATGTGATCATGCGATACCTTATTGGTGTATAGCATGGGTCGGCAACCTACGGCCCGCGGGCCGGATCCGGCCCGCCGATGTAATTCATCCGGCCCGCCGTCTCTTTGACAAACTAGGCATTTCAAACACTTATTGACTATTTTAACTACGTAAGTGCGAAAAATTTTCGCCCTTCGCGCGAATGATCCTCCTCCATTCGGTTTGTTTACGTTTTGAGGCTGTCTTTTGAAATATAGATCAGCGCTTCTTTACCGTTGTGCCGTGGAAGGCTGCCAAGTGCGTCGCGGACAAACGGAAAACGTATTCACAAATATTGGACATATATTTTTTAGCTTTTTTGTTTATTTTTTATTGTCGGCAATGTAGGCTAATGAAAACTTGCAAGAAATTTAAAAGAAATGCCGTTATACCAAAATAAAATCGTGTGCCCTGACTTTAAAAGGTTGACAAACACTCAACTAGATTAACTAATGTTATCGCGTTTCCTCAAAGTAGTTTTATTACACTTTTCATTAGTTGTATGGATGACGAAGTGCGAACTCGAATTTTAAACCAAACAAACGCCTTTTTTCACGCTTTGCTCTAATAGTTTACTGCCTCCTTAAATGTAATTGAACATGTTTTTAAGCGCAAAAAAGATCCTAGGCCCGCCTGATTCACGGTAGTTTTAACATTTTTATAACATAATTCTTAGTTATTATTTTGTGCGGCCCGCAGAGACCCTTTCGTGGTTGGTTTTGGGCCGCGGCTACAAAAAGGTTGCCGACCCCTGGTGTATAGGCATGTGCGTCACACAATATATGCAGCATTAAAATTATTCCGGCAATAAAGTAAACAGGGCAACTTTAAATTGGCCATATCCAACTAATAAATCGTGATCTATGTACAAAATGCATTTCAGGTTAGTTTATTCGAAGGAAAACTCTGACACTGTGAATATATTTCGTTTAAGTTTGTGTGTAATATTGATATCGTTTTCTTCTCCCACTCAACAGACAAGGTCTATTTATATGTGTCTAGCTTTATTGTTAATATTAACTTGTGGAGTATGGACTGATGTTCTATCTCTGATAGCACATATACCCTCTTGTTAAAGACAACGATTTTCATAGAAATCTATATATTCGCTATTGCATAATATACTGAGTTATATAGTACGTATGTTGCGTGAACCACTTAATAACGAGTTTAAATATCGACATTGTTAAACATAATTGTAAGAAGTAGGCGTTCTATAAAATAAATACTCTTCATTTTACATCGGAAGTATATAAAAAGTACATAAATGTTACGCCATCCTTTATCCGAAGAAGCTATAAAACATAATCTGTACAGGCGGTAAGTGTCATTTTCGACAGAAGGCATGTTTCGTAACAAAACTATCCAATCAGTTCATTAAATGCGTTTAACAGTTTACGTTGTTTGAAAAACTCAAAAAAGGATAAAAATAAATAAAAGCGCATGTTTAAAGGCCCGGTTGCATTTCAGTCTTTCCGCTAAAGCTTGGCTTAAAATGCTGCCCCCCCCCCCCCCCCCCCCCAAAAAAAATCAAGAATGATTTTTGGGCGTATAAGATGCAGTACCTTGGCGTAGGGTTTCGACCCAAATAAATTTAGTGGTTACATACTATGAAATGTAGTCGGGTTATTATTCAGTGATTTGACATAAAAACAATGCATAAACGAACTCCTGGCGATTTTGATAATTTTCTCTCCACAAACATATAATTGTACAAAAATGACCTTATTATTAAATAAAACATTACAGCGTATTTAGAAATAGAATTGCCAGTAAATGTATATCAATTGTCGTAGGCAAAAAAATAAAAACATAAATGCATCAATTTTGAGTTACGATTTGAGGACAAAGAGTTTTTATACGTTCATGAAAACCATGACACGGGCTTTACTTATTACATGTAAAGAAAGAATATCAAAGCACATGCAGTAGAAGAAAACGTGCGTAAACGTTTAGATAGTAAATTATTATCGATTACGAAGCACTGGTACCGAAAAAAAGGTAAAAAAATTACGTAACGCACTGTGTATGGTGTAAATACCTCTCCGAATAAATTTACATTAATTTTGCTTTCAGTATGTCGTAGAAGACAGTGAAGCCCATGTAAAACGCTTCGATTGTCAATTGCTAATCGTTAAGGTTAAACTTTGCTTTTCACAGTCAGATTTATAGTTTACATTGTGTAAACATTTTAAACAACAATTGAGAAATTTTAGCACCGGAGTAAATAGTCCACTGTGAGTTTGACCGGCAAAATATTCGCTAATGATATTGTAGCCCAAGATGCTGGCAAACTAAAACCGCCTTGAGATTTTAAAGGTTTGCATATTTCTTTCGCTGGTATAGAAGGAATGTACTAGAACTTTCGTCATAGAACGTGATTTCAGCATGTGTGGAAGTGCTGAATCGAGGTAAAATTGCTCTGAGCAGGGCTGCGCTATCGGAGCCGGACTCAAGGCATGCACATTCTATAAAGGTGTAATGGCATAATGTTTTCCATCCACGTTTTGTGGGTGAATGTGTTCTATGACACCGCTATAAGTGAAAATATTTATTTTATATTTTGCGATCTGGTCCTAAGTGGAATTCGACTTTGATTTATACCTCGCGTGGTGTTGAAACCGACTCAATGGCCCGCCAGGCTCTGACAATAGTTGCTTTGTGCATTTTTCTGCTAGTAAAAACCCGCCTGCCAAAGTGAGATCAGCTAATTCGTCCGCTCACAGTTTCAACCCTGGTTCTTCCATCGCCAGAATCCTCCCTTCTTCTGTTATCCTCTTCCATACGCAGCCACTCCTCGTAGCTGGGTGGCTCTTCCGTCATCATGGCGTCATAGGGGGGAGGAGGGGACATCCCCGTTGGGTACCCTGGCAGGGGACCGACACCCCGCTCCAGATCACGCCTGATCACTTCGCCGTAGCTCGGTACTTCCCCTGGCGCGCCCCGGGGGTCCACAGAGCTCCTAGGGCGACCTCCAAAGCAGCATCCGGAGCACTTTCCTCTTCTTCCTCCACGAGTTCTCGATCTGCTCCGGATCCGGATCGGGAGCGCCATGAAGAGGACCACGAAGAGGATGATGCTGGACACTTGGAGCCACTCGATGTCGTACACGAAGGAAGCGGCTGTTCCGGCGGCGGGAAGCAGCAGGAGAATGACAACTATGATGTCACGCCCGCGCTCGCCGCAAAGCTTTCCATGCAAGCCTGTAGTTTTTGTTTGAGATATTGGTAGGCCTGAGAACGGCCGTGTACTTTTTCGAGTCGTACCACCGCAAAAAAAAAATTATATTGTTTGGCAGTTTTCTTGGCTATGAAGGTTTAAATATTTTACACACACATTGTTTGTTTTTAAATTAGGTTAAAACAGTTTTGACTTGAATACTGTGATATATATGTGCAAAATTATGCCTATAAAAGTTAAAACGATTTCATTCGAATGGTATACAAACCGTAAATACTTTTTTCTGTTTTTCGGGCACTTTTTTATGTTCCTTACTTGCCTATATTATATATTTTGATTTTTGCAAGTTAAAAATTTGTAGCTTTGAGTTTAAAGTGCTTAAAATCTCTACGATGTTTGGAATCAGTTAATTGTGATACGTGGGCCGAAAAAAATATAATAATAGACATTTTACTTATTGCCTTTTTTATTGCAAAAGTCAAAAGTAGGCCTACTCTCGAAGTGTTTTGAAACAAAATTTCATCTGAAGGTGGACATTTTGCCATCGAATGCAATTTTCATTTTACAATCATTATTTAGACATAATTTTACCTATGCTTTAAAACGGTTTGAAAATTCAATTGGCAACCTCAGCAAAATACAATAATTTTTCGATGTCTTAACAAATTGTGTTAGTCACAAAGCTTAACCCTGCTGGGACTTACAACGGGAGCAACACGCAGAGCTTTGAGTCCGTCTTCTATTCCGAGGTTGCCGCCGAGCTGTTACTCTCGTTCTTGTTGTTGGAACCATTTCTACAGTCTAACTTAGCTATCAGCGTAATCCATTTCGGAAAATATCTCCAAAAACTTGCTTTGACAACCGTCATTAAGGACGGGCCTCTACCGTCTTTGTCCAGCCTACTGTACGCTGTAGGTTTAAGAAAGTTATTTTACGTTCGCCGTCGCTAGATCTCGTTTCTTCGCTACGACTTCAAACAATGGCGCAAGCGTTCTTTTTCCGTCTCTTGTTACGATGTTTCTCGGTGGCACATGCCTTTGTCTTCCCGGTTGCCATTTTCTGGCGATTCTTGGCTTATACACTGTGGGTCCTAATCGTTTACCACGTTTTTTATCCATTGAAAACTGGTGATACACAAACAATTTACTCAAATTGGAAGTTTATTTTTTCTCTCGTGGATTACGCAAAATAGAACAACACAAAAGTTAGGTCAAGTCAGTAAACGATTGCTGCAACTTTCATTATGCTTACAGGCGTACTATCTCACATGCAAAAATACACTAGGATAAATCAACTTGCTTTTTATTATTTTGCACATTTTTAACATAAAAAAATATTGCGCAATAACAATAGTATATTGAGCGTGGGGTTCACCAAACTCTTTTCACAAAGGTCCGGATAACTGTAACGATTACAGATCGCGGAACGGGAAAAATTGGTTTTAACCTTATTTGACTTGGTTGTTATTAAATAAAAAAAAAAAATTTTTTTTTTCAAAATAAAAAATCGGCTTTATCAAATCCGTATTTTGGGGATCACTAAGTTAAACTGGTCAACCGGATTCGGCCCGCAGGCCGTAGTTGACGATCCATGATATAAAGCATAAAGCCTTGAAAAGAAGAAAGCATATATCCATGTTCCCTTTTTAATAACAAAAGACAGGTTTGAGAAAAAAAAAACGGATTCGAACTCTCTTCGTTATGAAAGATTGCCCGACAAAGACCGTTTACGAAAACATAATGGACGATAATATTAATAACCTCTACAACGTAACAACGTAAACTTTATAGTTTATTACGAGTAATTTCAGAAGGACAGAGTTTATTTGAAACTCTGAATGTTTACGACAGCAGGTCAACGTCAAAACAATATTGGTCGAAATAAATCGCATGTGATTCAAATCCCAGCACTGGTGTTGTTATTACATACAAGCATGACAACGGCCTTCATAAACAATTGTCAACCCGCAAAGTAGAAACATATTGTGCGAAAAGCCTATTGTTGTCGTATAGGGAGCTTGCCTCATTAGAATTTTTTTTAATGTCAGTGTACTACTTACGAGTGTTTATTTGACATTTATTAAAGCCTGGTATCTACATTTTTTATGTCCGGATAGTTTATTCTGACGACCGCCACCCTGTTTCCATTCTTGTGTGGTTAACATGACTAGTAATTATTAATTCGAGTATAGTCTACTCTAGATCTAGAGTCTAGACTTCACAAACCGGCTGTACAAATAATAAAGCTGACACGAAACAAAGAAATTTAGCCTCCGTTATAGGTAAAAAAAAACTCGACATTGTTCTTCACAAGGAAAAACAAATAAGTCACTTGTATAAATCTGTGTGATTTAAAGTCGCATTGATTAACTTTAATGCACTTTGACGTTTGCAGGGAGACCCCGTTAAAGAATTTATAGAATATGGTTTAACAATACACCCACCGCAAACGTTTTTCTTGGGGAACGAAACTGTAAGCAACTTTGAGCAGCCCACGTTACACCCGCAGTACTTTACAATCCTGTCCATTACAAACACAGTGTACAACAAAGGCCCATAGTTTCGAGATTTATGTTGCGATAATGTTCAAAACAATAAACCTTACGTCTTCTACGATCTTTTTCAGAAACGCACCGTTTTAAAACTATTTTAATGTATATTTTATAAATTTCAAACAGTTACATTTCACAGTGTTCTGTGTTTTAAGTTATCAGTTTGCATGGCCATCGATAACTCGACTGCCGTTTGTGGGGAGAGGGTAGTGGACATAGTTCATATAGAATGCTGCATTGTACTAATTTCTAAGATTTGTCCACATATTCAACGTGTACATCTCGGCAATTATTGCAAACAAACCAAACCATTTATATAAAACAACCAAAACCATTTATATTTATCCATGGTAGTGTTAGGAATATATTTTTTTCAGTCTCCTCTATGTTGGGTGGTAGAGACTTAGGAATGCCCAAAATACCTCCCTCGGTTCATCCCTAACCAAAACGTCTGCCAAGGCACTATTATTCAGTCCCACGTTGGCGCCTTCTATAGCGCTTGGCGATTCTGTTTCGTTTATAAAATATTTGTTAAAGAAGGAGCTCGTTATTTCCACGCGACCATTATCACTTTTGGCGGACCGTGAATGTGATTAAATCCGGGCAGCGATCGAGGGTTAAAGGCCTCCAGGAAATCTTGACCACCTTCCACTGCATTCTCACTCTGTTGAGGGGTAGCGGGTAATTCGGGACCCTGGGACGATTCCGGGGTCGTTTGGGAGCCGTCGGGCGTCGCGCTTGCGTTTGGGGAATCCACCGGAGATGACGTCACAATGGCGTTCGCGCGTCGCGAGTTCGAAGGGGTCTTTTTGTTACTGGAACGCTCCATCACTTCGCTATACGAAGCCACCTTTGTGGTGCCTCGACGTCTCTGAAGCGGCCGCCTTTTTGTTGATGTTTTCGTTGTTCCGTTGCTCGCCTGGCTTTGAGGGTGAATCTGTCGCTTTGTCTTTCGCTTCTTCTTGTGGTCCTTGCAGCAGGCAAAGTAGACCATATAGATCGGTATGGCGACCAGAAAGAGGCCCGAAAGAATGAAGAGCGCGAACAGCACACGACGTGCCTTCACCGAAAGACACTCGTCTCCCTTTTCGGCCTTGGTCATGTCAACTTAGCAATCACATATTCCGTTTCTCAACTTGACAATCAGCCTAGCTGGGCGCTGATATTTTAATTTTAATTTCAATTGACCATGAAATTGTTCAGTGTTCGTGCAGTACTAAATCAAACCTAAACTTTTATAATGCTCCTTTAATTTGACATGGGGGCTTCTCTTTAAAAATGTAAAACCAATAAATTGAATGTATTGAAAAACTTTTTCATAAGCCTTTAGCATAATGAATATAATAATAAGATGTTTTTGCGGTTTACATTTATTAATGTAGGTTGCGTTATGACAACAAAAAATGATTTTAAACAGAATATTCATATGCGTATTTTGCAATTTGATTAAGAGTTTTGTGCTAGTTATAGTTTAAATAAAGCGATTTCGTTTGAATTTGATGACCTTATACTCTTATAGTCCAAACTCTACAGCAAACTTTGATTAGGCCTATATCGTATAAAACGCTTTCTGACTGACGCTAAGACTTAGCGTTGTGTTCATCACATACGGAATATCTGCTGTTACTAAAGTCAAGTGAATGTTAGGCATATAGTCGCGTTAGGCATATAGAACCTCACTATCAACTAAATGCTGACAAAATATCAACGCGTTTCTCCGACAAAAACTCGGAACCCGATATGTTTTGCTAACACCTTATCGGCTAATCGCTTTGTGCCGATGCTTGTCCTACACGTGTATAGGCCCGAGTTGTGAAAAGTGTACAGTTACACCTCTCTGCGCCACCCTGTTCCAAAATGATTCTCGATTTTATTGGTGAATAGTTTTTCTCTTTAAAACTAAAAACTAAAGAAAACATTAGGTCTTGTCTAGTAAAGTAACTATATATACCCGTGTGCCGCAGCGTATCTTAAATATTCATTATTTTGACTATATATACGTCATATGCTACGTTTTTTTGGCCAAAGGCCAAAGGTAACTAATAGGTTTTTCACCATGGAACGAATAAGGTTCTAGTTGTGGTTGGTGTAAACTTGTAGTATTCACTGAAAGACCAATGAAGATTGATCAAAAATGTATCGCTTACATTAAAAAGTTCAGCAAGCAGAAGCTTCGTTATACCGCAACATTAGCTTTTTTGTTACAAACTGTTTTTAACGATTTTCAAACGGTTCCCGGGTGATTTTCACTAGGTTCGGTATTTAAAAGATATACGAGTTTTATTATTATTCGCAGAGTGGTAACATTTTACACAAAAATGTAAAACTACCCACGGTTTATTTAAAAATATACCAAATGTATTTTAAGAACGGAAATTATCAGTTATATATAGGCTGCAAGTATCCTCTTTAAGTATTGAACCAATCAATTGCATTTAATTTTATTGCAATTTATAATTGGTATTTCTGTATATAATTATTTATTTGAGTGCTTATTACATTTTTGTGCGTTTAACCATGCCTATAGCAAGCTGTAAAGACATCACCCGAAAACTCCTGCTGTTTAATCTCGCGTCTTTATACATATAGAGACAACAATATAATATACTTTAATTGCAATACTAGGGAATTTAGTTTAGGGTGGTATCGGTGCCGAGCTGATACCAAAATATTGTCGAAATTTCAGCTATAATTTGCGATCTAACGCAGCGTTTGCTACCTTAAAAAGAAAATTAATCAAAAATAGTAGATTGACAATTAAAGGAAACTAACGTTTTCAACGTCAAAACAAAATTTGGCCTAATTTTTTTTCGTTTGTTTTCCATGTTGATTGTTTAGATATAGTTATGACGTCATTTGGTATCGGATCGCGAACATAATGAATTTTAAGATAGGCATAAAAGTCGTGCAACCGGAGAAGTTTTCCTGCTTCCTGGGACCTGTTAACACCACCCGCTTGTAGCTTTAGCGAATATTAAAGAATCTTGTATTGGATATCTTGCTACCGTTAGATAGGACTACATAGCTCCAAGAACTAAAACGATAACGCCACACCATTGCGTTTTTTATTTCCCAATTAGGCCCCTAGTGGGGGAGATTCCTAAACTCTGAATCGCACCTACATACCAGTCGTGTTTAAAATTCGAAAATTAAACGATGTATACTTTTCTATTAAGCTCCGGTAAAACATCGGTCTGAAACATATCAAAGCAAACCTAAGCAAACCAAAAAAGAATAGCGGCAAAAACAAGACATGTCCCGACAATAAACTTATGACCCTGCCTCTTATAATCATTGGTGCTGTCTATATTTAGATATGTGTATGTATCAATAGTGTTTGGCTGTAGGTGTCATACTTTATGGAAAAAAACAGAATTTGTAATACCAACAACTAATAAATATTTTTAAGACACGAAATATGGAAGAATATATAAATACAAAAAATAAAACTTTAAAAATGGAATGGCTCACAACATATTAGGCCTATATACATATTTTATAGTTAGTATATTTTATCCTAATTAAAAGCTTGCTGGGTGCTATAGTTCTAATGCTCAAGAAGATTTTGGTAAGCTTCTTGATACATTTTTTTACAAAATCAAGAATGTTTTTTTTACCAGGGAGTCGAAACTTTAACAACCGGTTTTGAGCCAATTTTCCTGAACCGTTTTTCTTAAGAGATTTTAGGGAGCCAAAGCGCAACTAAACCAATTATTTCGAAAGAACCTGTACCTTAACCGAACCCAAACCTTTTAAAAAAGTGATTCACTTCCGCATGACGTCACAACTTGTATTTACTCGGTCAAGTTATGCTATGTTCAAAATTTTGGAACAAAAAATAATATTCATTGTATAAAACGTTTATTTTTTAGATATTTCAAAAAAGAGTTGCTTGTTTTTTTAAACGTCACGAAAATTAAATTAAATACGCCGTATTGCTTTGCAAACGAATTCTTTTAAACTTCCGGCAAGTATCTGGGCGAATATTTAACAAAGGAATCCGGCGAATAATTCACAACATGCAGTACGGTACGCTTTTACTGGCACGCTTTTTTGATTTAATTTATACATATACATACAGTAAGTGAAACGAATTATGATTTTTATTGGATGTGTAATATATTCGATGCTATTGCCTATAATAACTGTATCCCGAAAGTCGACATGTTCAACCTAGCTCTGTTATAAGAAAAAAAGAAAAATAAACTGTTTAAATAAATATATGAGTTTATTGGCGAGTCAATATACCAGACGTGGGCAAGCTGCGGTTCTTTGATATGTTTTGTGTGGCTCTTCTTCTTGAAAAGTAATATCCTAAGTAAAATATAATAGTGAAATGTACTTTATATATAAACTGCTATATGATAGGACAAGCTTTTTTCAGGTTATTATGCCCAAATCTTTTTTATCATTAAGTAGTAGAGTTTCCCGTTTAACTTTTACGGTTCAAATAGTAGGGTTGAATAAAAAATCAGAGCTAAAATTCCTGTACTAATTAGATATAGGATCAAAACACCGCGGCACTCTGGTTGAGGGAGAACAGAAATGTAATTTGTTTATAATCAGCAAAATTTACGATGTCGCTGTTGAAACGAACTTTAAAAAAAAAAAAACGACATTATGTTTGTTAAAACTTCCTTATGATTTCCAGAAATCTGACAATCTATGTTTGGGTCGCTTAAAAAAGTTTAGTGAACAGAATTGGGTCACTAAAAGTTTGCTGTTATATACTTATCCTACGTTTAGTAATTGGGTCGCCACAAAAAAAGGTTGAGCAACACTAGTTTAAGTCTTATTCCGTCGATACTCTGTTGGCGTTTATTCCGCTATAGATAATTAATATTTCTTTATTTGTATTTTGTGTGTGCTGTTACAACTTTATTTTGCCGTCAAAGAACATAAGAAATACTGATATAGGTTGTTTTGTAGATTCACGTGATATTACAACCTTATGATAGTGGCAAAACTTTGTGTAGTTTGGATTTGGATGCCTTTTGCAGGTAATGTATACTAATGTATACACTTTAGAATTAATCGCAGAACGAAAAAAAAATTATGTTAAAATGTTTACATTGCTTTGTTGCACAGCTTCGGCCTTAGAGTGCTGGAATTGCCACAACACTACCAGCAATAAAGAATGTTAGCTTTAAGAAGAACTCGAAACATGTCAAGATCAGGTAATGCAGATTCATTCAATCGAAGAACCAAACTTCGTTTATATTACGTTTGTAATCATATGAACATTTTCACCAAGTTAACCAAAATTCAACCCAAATTTGGATCCTAACTGATTTGGTTGATTGGTTAGTTTACTTGCGCATTTATACACGTTTTAAACATACTGTAGTGATACGAGTTCTGTGTGTATTATCATAATGCAGGGGTCGGCAACCTTTCGTATGCAGTGTGCCAGTTTATGAATAAATGTCAAAATAACTTGCGTGCTAAACATATTTCTATGCTTGGTTTTCCACTGGCAACCTCGAGAGTCGGTTAAAAACTACCTGAGTCCGACTCCGGCGAAATGTGCAATTTCATCGAGTCCCGAGTCCGTCCAGACTAAACAGCCGGTATTTCACTGATTTACGTAACTAAAATAAGGTGATATTAAGCAATCCACTCATAGGGCTCATGGAAAATATACCACCACAAGCTATTCCACCTTAACAAATTAAAGTTATCAGTTTCGAAATTTGGTACTGCTCATGCGCACACGTCGGACTCGGGTACATTTACCTAGTCTTAGTCGAGTCCCTAATCCGACTCTGCATCCCTGTCTTGATCTGACATCTAATTCATAAGTTTAATTATGTAAAGATACCCTAACCCTGCTGCCGATACCTAGAAGTGGTAACTATCAGTTTCGCTTTTAGTTTGGTTTCTCAGTCGCACAAAACACGTAATTACTTATGTAGTATGCCCTGCTTAAGCGCAGCAAACATCGCGCCATTTTTAGGGAATTGTGGCGTAATACAAACAGTTAGTCGTAAACAACAAGTTTAACAGCCATAAAAAAACATATTAAATACAACAGTTAAGACACTAATTTGTGATACGAACTGGAAAACCATTTAGTTAGCGCTAGTTTTAGTAATGTAATAATAATGTAAGTGTTGTGGTAGCGATGTAATGGTTGCACTTTCTTAAGATAATTAACGTGCGCGTTAAATAACTTGGCGTGCCCTGCAAAATCTTTTTGGTTGCCACTTTTGGCACGCCTGACAGGGGTTGCCGACTCCTGTCATCTAATATTAATAAAAGAGAAAGTTTGTGAGATGTGGCTAATATGTTCGCCCGGTCGGTCGCTGGCAGAGCAACGTCGTCGTCGACTAATAAAAGGACCGGCGACTCCCCGTCGTGCGCTGGATTCTCCACGGCAAATCGTAAACCTCTTAACGTAACCGCGCACAACTTTTTCCAAGCGCTATTACCTGCGTGGACATAAAAATATCAAATGAAGTATTGCCCAGTAAGCAATTTATATTTTCAACGGGTTACGGGGTTGTCTGACGTTGGATGCAGCCTAATTTGGCGTTTAGTGCAGACATAACAAACACTGTATACTACACTCACTTTGATTAAACATCAAGAAACCTACTTTAAAAAACACACAACGTTGCCATTTGGTTTGATGTTAAATACCCCAATATTTTTTTAAATCATCGGTTATAACATGCAGCTCCGAGAAGGTTATACAATGTTGGCAACACGTGATTAAATGGTCACAGCGCGTTCGCGCCCTTACTTTAATGACCTATTTCAGACACAAAACTAATTTTTATACGTTAATGTGGTATAAATATAAACTATGCAACATTTGGACTGAGTTTGCAAAATATCGAGTTTATTGCAGCGGTTTGAACACTAAGCAAATTTAATTTTGAAACGGGATTTGTTTTCGTTGGATGCAATATGGTACCTATACCGGGATTACGTATTTGCTTGAATTCGGCCAATTTGAACAATTGGTGCTACGAATTTTTTACGTTTGTGAGAAATTTTTGATCGTGGTATGTCACGGGTTTTCGTTTTTTTGGAACATAACCACATTTATCCTCCGTAATCAATCATGGGCTTATCATATAACATGGGGCCAACAGTTTAACATGCAACAACGTAATAATGTGCAATAGTGAAAAAGAGCCTACAGTATGTTGGATTGTTTCATTTTGTTTAACCAGACAATATTCAGGTAGGCTAGACTTCGTACATTATGTTGATTATTGTGGTGTAATTAATTTTTAACCAGTTAAAATAACTGGTAAATATTCTATTTAACCTGGGCAACGCCGAGTATTTCGTCTAGTCTACATAATAAAAGAAAAGATTTGCGAGATGTGTGTGTGTGGCAAGATGTTCGCCCGGTCGGTCGCTGGCAGAGCAACGGCGTCGTCGACTAACAGTCGCTGGCAGAGAAAGGGGGCAGGGTTGCCAGACTATGAAAAGGTCTTAAGGCCAAAATAATACGAAAAAATGGCCAAAAAAGGCCAAATGAATATTTACCCGTTTCTATCAAACATAAAGTGATAAAAGTACAAATTTACAAAGAACTAAATAATAATAAGTAAATATAATACACTGACACCAGCTGCAAATTGAAATTACAGTAAATTTCTAGTTTTTGTGCAAGCTTGAAGTCAACTAGGATAACCACAATAATAAATATAAATTGTGCTTTTTAAATGTAGCCTATATATTAAATAGTTTAGGTTGAAACAATAGAAATTGATTATAAGTTAACTTGCATAGCTACATAGTTATAATATTTATTATTATGCTTATTATCCTACAATGAAACATATGTACACACATATATGTGTGCTTACAACTGAGATCTAGCCCTTCTGAAGCTGCTTTTTGACCAACGATAACGGCTTACGTATTATTAGTACACCGAAAAGCCATTGCAGACTCACCGAATCTGTCGATCAATGATGCAAGCAGAGCAGACTAGAAAAACAACTAGCCTGCAGTGAGGTTCGAACTCACGACCTCCGGTCAAGCCGGGACCGTCGCTCTACCAACTGAGCTATGCAGGCTCAGAAGGGAACGAGTCGAGAAACAACCATACGCCAATGCTTGCTCAATCTGTTAGTACAAGCAGCTTCATAACGAAGGGGATCGCCAGTATCATATCATAATACAATGAAACATATGTACACACATATATGTGTGCTTACAACTGAGATCTAGCCCTTCTGAAGCTGCTTTTTGACCAACGATAACGGCTTACGTATTATTAGTACACCGAAAAGCCATTGCAGACTCACCGAATCTGTCGATCAATGATGCAAGCAGAGCAGACTAGAAAAACAACTAGCCTGCAGTGAGGTTCGAACTCACGACCTCCGGTCAAGCCGGGACCGTCGCTCTACCAACTGAGCTATGCAGGCTCAGAAGGGAACGAGTCGAGAAACAACCATACGCCAATGCTTGCTCAATCTGTTAGTACAAGCAGCTTCATAACGAAGGGGATCGCCAGTATCATATCATAATACAATGAAACATATGTACACACATATATGTGTGCTTACAACTGAGATCTAGCCCTTCTGAAGCTGCTTTTTGACCAACGATAACGGCTTACGTATTATTAGTACACCGAAAAGCCATTGCAGACTCACCGAATCTGTCGATCAATGATGCAAGCAGAGCAGACTAGAAAAACAACTAGCCTGCAGTGAGGTTCGAACTCACGACCTCCGGTCAAGCCGGGACCGTCGCTCTACCAACTGAGCTATGCAGGCTCAGAAGGGAACGAGTCGAGAAACAACCATACGCCAATGCTTGCTCAATCTGTTAGTACAAGCAGCTTCATAACGAAGGGGATCGCCAGTATCATATCATAATACAATGAAACATATGTACACACATATATGTGTGCTTACAACTGAGATCTAGCCCTTCTGAAGCTGCTTTTTGACCAACGATAACGGCTTACGTATTATTAGTACACCGAAAAGCCATTGCAGACTCACCGAATCTGTCGATCAATGATGCAAGCAGAGCAGACTAGAAAAACAACTAGCCTGCAGTGAGGTTCGAACTCACGACCTCCGGTCAAGCCGGGACCGTCGCTCTACCAACTGAGCTATGCAGGCTCAGAAGGGAACGAGTCGAGAAACAACCATACGCCAATGCTTGCTCAATCTGTTAGTACAAGCAGCTTCATAACGAAGGGGATCGCCAGTATCATATCATAATACAATGAAACATATGTACACACATATATGTGTGCTTACAACTGAGATCTAGCCCTTCTGAAGCTGCTTTTTGACCAACGATAACGGCTTACGTATTATTAGTACACCGAAAAGCCATTGCAGACTCACCGAATCTGTCGATCAATGATGCAAGCAGAGCAGACTAGAAAAACAACTAGCCTGCAGTGAGGTTCGAACTCACTTATTATCCTAGTTGAATTCCAACTTGCATTTAACTAGGAATTTACCGAAATTATTTAATATACATTTGGCGGGGAAAAATCGTTGGGAAATTATCTTTGGAGGCAATATCTTAACAAGGTCTGAAAGGAATGGTCCAACAGGAAAGAGTCCTTGTGTCAAACAGAGCTGAACACTTTTTATAAATACGGCAAATATGAAAGCAATCTATATTAAAATGTCATCAATGAATCAAGCTAAATTTATGTATGTATTTAAGACTAAGTGAATATTACCACACTACTTAATATACTTGTTACAAAAGAAATTCTTTTGTGAAAAACCAAAAGGTTTTCTTGCACTGTCGGTGTGTCCAAGAAGAAGTTAGACACTGCTACGCCAACAAAAGATTCTTTTGTAACAAGTCTATGATCATTAATGTTATTTACTCATCACAAATTTAAATATAACATCACAATAACGGTAATTTAAAAAGTATTTGCTAAACAACTGAATTTTTGAAAGCGTCGGTGGTTGTGATTAGACTACCTTACGTTTCTGAACACCAAGTTTTGAAAGTTGACACTATAATTCCAAAATGATCTCTATAATATTCATATTGATCGACATTTTATGACTTGTAGTGGATTTTAAATTAAAAAAAGCCAAATTTAAGGCCAAATCTAGAAAAAGGCCAAATGTATAATTTCTAAGGCCAACAGACTCTTCATGGAATTTGGCCTTAAAAAGGCCAATCCGGCAACCCTGAGCAAAACTTTTTTTCAAGCGCAATTACCTGTCTGGACATAAAAATTCAAATTAAGTATATTTCCTAAATAAAGTACAATTTTAATGTTTCCAACTGCAGACTTTTATATTTAGGAACTTATTGATGTCTGTTACCGCCTAAAATTTAGGAAGAGTTCGCAAAATTACGAAGAACTGAATTTAGTACCGGGATTACGTTAAAAGCACATCGCATGTTTATAATCCATGTTAACAAAAGTGTGCAAAGACTTAAGTTTAACAATGCCAAATTTAGGCAGAGTTTGCAAAATATCGCGATTGTTGTCGCAGTTTGAACAGTAAACAATTTATATTTTCAACGGGTTAAGGGTTTGTCTGACGTTGGACGCACCTTAATTTGGCGTTTAGTGCAAAGGTTTAGCATTTTTAATTTTTTTTAAACATACTTAAATAAAAGAATAAACATCAGGAAACCTGCACGGACATCCAACAACAAACGTGTTTAACCACGCAATACTTGACAGAGTTCGCAAAATATTGCGTTTATTGCAGCAGAACAGTAGGCATTTGTTTTTTCATTGGGGATTTTTCCCACGTTTGACGCAGTTTAGCACCGGGATTATGTATATCACGCTATTAAGCAGATCTAAACAATTGCTGCTACAACCTAAAGTTTTACGTCTGAGAGTTATTCTCAATTGACAAATGTTACGGGGTTTCGTTACTTAAAGGATGTATGACATGCTTACCCAAGTGATGTGTGATATAGTTGATTATTTAGTCGTACAATTTCAAAAACATCACACAGCATTGTAGTTTGTTTGCATGTTAAATACAAAGGGCGCTCGTGCAACTTCTCGCAAAACATATTGACGTATAAGGGTAAAACGTTTCCAAACATTTATAAGGCAATAACCTGTGTGACCGCTAAAATCAAGTCAAGTATTGCCTTGGCAAAAATAAAATTCCATGTGGCAAAATTTCAGCTTTATGTTTTATAGCTTTTTGCAGTTTGTTTAACACGTAAATGGAGCCTAAGTTCGCATAATATTGCGTGTATTGCAGCGTTTTCCTTAACATTCTTTCATGAGGCATTATGACACTTACACAGACAACGTACAGCAACCCTAACCGAGTATAAACTACGCAACATTTGGACTGAGTTTGCAAAATATCGCCTTTATTGCAGCGGTTTGCACAGTAAGCAAATTTACTTTTCAAACGGGATTTTTTTTTTCGTTGGATGCAGTGTGATATCTACCGGGATTACGTATTTGCTTGAATTTCGCGCAATTTGAATTATTGCTTCTACGACATACGGTTTTACGTTTGTTAGTGATTTTTAATCGATATAAGTTACGGGTTTCCATTACGTAAAATATGCGAGACGTGTTTAGCCAAGGTTGTCTGTTTAGTAGCTCCATTTAAAAAAACACATATCGTTGCAATTTGGTTTGAAGTTAAATATATTTTTTTAAATTATCGGCTATAACATGCGGCTTCAGGAAAAAGGTTATACAATGCTGGTAACACGTGATTAGTGATTAAATGGTCAGAGCGCGTTCGCGCCTTTCCTGTTAATGACTTATTTCAGACTTAAAACGGCTTTTTATACGTTAATTTTTCATTTTTACACTGTTTTAACCAAATGCAAAAATGATTGGGTGTTTTCAGAAGCCAAGAATTAAATCTTTAGAGCCACGCAGATAAGTCACACAATTAAACACGTCATTGCATTAAAGCCACTTTTACACGGGCTGCATGGGGTGTTACTCTGATTGTGGAAAGCATTAGGTTAACCGACTTTAGACACACAATATGACATGATTTGAAACACATCACATGATTTGAAATTTCTATTTAGTTACACGCAGTGCAAACGTTTAGGTATAAGCAAATTTGTTATGACATTAAATTAATATGCTTGCATTATTTATGCCTCTTACGAAATTCTTACGCTATCCGTAACATTACTTTTTGGGTATATTCTGATTACCACATAATTTTATCTTCCCTAATCATTGGGTATAACATGAGGCCAGCAGTAGCAACGTAATGTGCAATAGTGATAAAGAGCCCACACTATAATGGATTGTTTCATTTTGTCAAATCAGACAAAATTCAGGTATACTTCGTACATTATGATGATTATTGTGGAGTAATTCATTTTTAACCAGTTAAAATAACTGATAAATATTATATTTAACCTGGGCAACGCCAGGTATTTCGTCTAGTAATGTATAAAAGCCGCCGTTTTCTTTTCTGTTTTCGCAGAGTGTAGCTAAGACCACTTTATTTTAGTTAAGACCACGTAATGCTGCGAGTTCGTTACTTCATAAATAGGTTAGTAAGTTAGTATTACATGTATTGTTTGTACTCTTTTATTAATTAAATTATTATTTATCACATTTCAACTAAAAATTTAAGTATACCAGCATGGTAAAATCCAAGTTAACCCTAACAGTGGGTACGTACATTTTTGTGATATTATTTGTTGTCGCTAATGTAAACCCGTATTGGAATTTAATTGGTAAACCAGCAAGAAAACACCTTAAGCCAGTGATTAGTCTAAACTCACTCAACTGTATTATTTGCACTTTAGCAGCAACAGACTCATTAGGTACAATCCTATTATTATTAAACGGATATTATGTTCAATACTAGTTAATACACAACAAGAAATGAAGTAAATCAATATGGCCCCCAGTGGACAAGTTAGTCCATCAGTAGGCAATTATAAGAATTTTCAAAATTGGGCAGCTATTTTAATTTTTGAGGATGATTTGAAAAAAAATGAGTGTTGGAAGTAATCTTCGGACACAGAATACTACCGATTTACATATGGATCGCAACCAACGAGACAACGGTATACACAGGAGATAGGTATTGCAATATCCAGGTCATTGTTTTATGGAAGGCGGCGGCAGATCCAGGCTGCCATGTTCATCAAGTACTCTGTGTTTTATGCAAAAATACCTTGATAACTGTAGAAGAAAATTTACTAATAGAAAGAAAACGATTTTTTCGAACTACTCTATAAAACTATAGGCAATTTTGTAAACAAAAGGTTGAAAATCACTTATTTAATGCATGTAATGTTTAACAGAGAACCGCAACCGTTTAAATGCCTCTGCACTCTGTGTGACAAGTTAACAGAAGTGTAATTAAACAAGCGAACGGAGGTGCGATTTATGCATACGATTCAAATTTTAATTGATTATGAAATTGTAGAGCGTTTGTTGGAGAGAAGTACGGACCACGTTCGGCCATGTTTGCATGTGGAAGAGATGCAAGTAACGGAACGCATGTGAAAGTCAACGCGCTTTGGTAAGTTACCTATTCTTGAAATAAGCTATTGCTGTCAGGCATAATATATATCAGAGTGTTGCTCTTCCAGCAGTATATATAATAGATCGACGTTTCGACGTGCTATGCAGAACGTCTTCATCAGGATACTGACGTATCGTGTAAAACAGATTCCTTATAAATCGACAATAACAATTTGTGCGATTAAAAAAACTTGCTCCAACGCTCATTGGTGTACGAGCGCGCGATAGCTTATCGGCATTAGAACGTCAGTTTTTACGTTCATCGTGCAGGCGCGTGAATGGATATTCCACGACTGTTTTTTTTTTTGCTTCGCAAGCGAATATCAAATGGTTTTGATTTTTTTACATTTACCAAAAAATGTTGCTGAATCAGACTGTTTTTGAATTTAAAGTCAGCCCAATAGTTAGAACGTTTGTTAGTGCGTATTTAAGTGTCAAGTCATAAAACAATTAATCTTAAAATACCCTCTGTTTTGCAGGAACCGCTGCGCAAACATCCAAGTATCCCAGTGTAATTGCACGAAGTGTCGAAAAAAGTTTTTAGTTGAAATTGACAAATCATTGGGGCCAATGGCCTGCTACCCCTCCCTGGATCCGTCTGTGATTACAAAGTATGTCTTAGAACATACTCTTATATTTGGCTTGTTTCAAACTTGTAGGGACACATTGATTTGAAAAGTGAGGTTTATCTTCAGTTTACTGTTTGCCTAAAAATATACTTGTATTTGTCCGACCTAGAAAGGCTAGTTTCCTACCGAAAGACTGCATGCAAAATAAAAGGAAATGGCGTGGATGGCTTTACAAGTTCCTCTGTCTCGCCCTTAAATCCCTGTGTTATGAACTTTCATATAAATGCCGATTTCCAACAGCCATGGAGTTTAAGGAAGGGACTTCTTTAGGCATGGCGTGCGAAATTACGTCATAATTTTATGAAATGTGTAACTTAAAACGATGTCAGGTCATGCGGCCAAATTCAAAAAATTATTTAAACAACAAAAAAAACAATGAAAATACTTATAACAGTTTTTTATTTTGTTTTTCTGTTTTCCAATAAATATCTATTTGTATTTAATTTTTATAAAATTAATGTGTTTTTTTAATCAAGGTCTATCCACTTGCAACCAAACTATTTGTGTATAAATACATTGAGGGTGCAATCATACATTAAAATCTTTTTTGTGATGTTTTTGGACAAACACAGGCTTATAGGTTATATACCGTACTATTTAATAGTAAGAGCGCTAATAAGTTTAATATATATTAACAAAGCCAGGGTCAATTGCACCCTGTGGCTATTGTATTCAAATAAGTATATACTCAAATATTCATTAGTTAAAAGGTGGATCCAACATTTTCGTTTGTTCGCATTAAAAAACACAAACGTCGTAAGATCTTTTTCAGAAGCCTAATGTTGTCCAGCAAACTAATGAGTAAATGTGCAAATAAAGTTTAGTCTATATGATCCCAAAAACTCACATTTTATCAAACTTATAGATTTTTCCATGCAAAAGGCCGTGCGTCTGATACATAGAACAAATATTCTGGTTCCATCCCTGTTAGTAACTCTGACGTGTCCATTTCACCATGGTGACCCGATGAAAGCTTATAACGAGCTTGTAACTTAATCTGGTATGAATTATAAAGCACAGTTGGCAGTTTTCGGCTGGCCGTGCAACGTGCATGCCTCAGTTATTGACAGGTGTTTTGCAATGCAGATACATTTTCCTCTAGTCTAGCAGGTTCTATTGTCAGTAAAATGCAGCGATTTTAAATCTCATGTGTAAGCAAAAACAAGAAATCTGCTACAGCAAGATTCGCCAAAGACTAACCTAGTTCCTCATTCTCGTCGTAGTTTTCATATTTTTGTTCTATATAGTGAGCTTTTAAAGCTGACAAAGCTTGAGTCGCCAAAAACTTTTTCAGCTGACAAGCTTGAATCCCCAAAATGAATGACAGCGAAAACGATTCATTGTCATCTGTCGAAAATCTATTTCTCTGTCGCGGCTTAGAAGCAACTGAGCCTCCCGACAATTTAGTGGCCCTCGCCATTCTTGCAGGTTTGTTAATCATGAGCTTCTACCTTGCAATTGCAACGGTTGTTTATCAGCTAAAACAAACGGCAAAGGGTGCTCTGAAACTGATCAATGTCCTATGCAGTCTTGTAGCAATCTCAGGTGTCGTAGCGGTCATCTGGATGATGTTGTCTGTCGCATTTAGGAACAATCATCAGGGAATTTGCAAAGTAACATCGCCTATTGGCTCACTGCTACATTACGCGAACGGCTTGTTGTGTTACATTACGATTTGGTTTCGACAGAAATCTGTTCGCGCCAAGTTTTGGTTTCGGGAAAGCTTCAGGCATCGCGCTGCTTTGGCAAGCAAAGGACTTTTGTTAGCATTTGCTCTTATTATATGTTTGGCTATTGCGCATTCATTTTTCATAAAATCAAGATTTTCACGTGAGTTTGGGTGCTGCATTGAAATTAAAGGTGTCATTATTCCTGCATTGATTCTCTTCTGTTCGGTGGTTTGCCAAATAGCCCTGGCTGCTTTGACCATTTTTCCAGTGCGACTGCTCACCTCACATAACGATAGAGAACTGCGTTTTACCAGTTATAAGTTGCTGGCCTGTTCTGTTGCAACTTTGGTAACAGACTTGTTAACTGCAATGCAAAGGTTACTGCAATACGAACAGAGTGTAGCCAACTGGGTGATTGCGTTTGCATCTTGCGGAAACACCATGATGAACTTGCTGCTTCTTTTACTTTCCTTTGGCGATTTCAAACTGAGGTTGCTTCCTTTCTTAATCCAGCAGAAATCACGCCAAACGATCAGCTCAAAAGAAGCGAATCAGCACACTGGCACACGAATTTACCAAAAAACTCACAGCCACGGTTCAATATTGTCTGTCGAGGTCAGCAAGACCTTCGCCAACGAGTCTACAAATGAAAGACAAGGCAACGTCCTATCAAACGACATTGTAGGTCAAATATCAGATGCATCAGGAGGCCATACAAGAAATGTTCCATATCAGCTTCCTCAGATAAAAGTGGCATGGGAATAAATCACATTAAAACAACGTCGGAGCTATCTTCTTTTAAATTTTTATATTTTATTTAAAAGTCTATACGTAAAAAAGTGTTTTGTGTGTTGGTTTTATTGTTGTGTTTGCAATAAATACATTACCCAGGAAGGATACAGACTAAAATCTATTTTACTTAATAATGGATAAGTTTACCGAAACTGCGCCGTGAGTACAACGGCGCACTCTTATGAAAGTTAGGTCAACAAAATTGAATTTAGAAAAATCGTGCGTTGTTTTAGTCTTTTTAAAGTAAAAAAAGAGTATCACGGCCAAGTTAAACTCTTTCAGAAATGCAATTTCTGACAAATAAATCTTGGTAAGCACGTTTTGTAGTTCTACATCTGTTGGGTTATTTCTGCAGTCAAACATAGGTTAAGTCAGTAACTTTACCAAGTTGTTTGGCCAAGGTATTTTAAATAAATAACATTACATTGTGCATTATGTGATTGTTTTATGGGTCTTGATGCGTAACGTCCTTCTAAATTGTAGATTTTTCGACCAAACCTAACGCTATTTGTGCGCTTTACGCATTGACTAATATAACGACCATCTACATTTACATGAATGCATAAAATTTATTTGCACATTTGTTCACGAGTTATACATGTTTTCTAGAGGTTATTTGCTTCATTTTAGAAGTCATCTTTAAACCTTTCCCCCCTTTAAACAAAAATAATGGATATTTTGAATTAACTCACCCCGCCAAAATACCTCTCTTTCTAGAGCTGGACTATACCAGGGATGGCGAACTTTTTATCGCGCGGGTCACAAACACGACCGTAATCATCACAAAATGCTCAAGTGGGTCATGTATTTAGTTATTTTCTTAATTTATGCGAAACTCTGATGTTGCGTCATTTAAGTGTTGTTGTCGGGGTTGGTAAATTTTGTATGATTTCGGATTCCCACAAATATTGAAAAGCTAAATAGTTAACAAATGCTTTACAGCGATAAACAAAATGCTTTTAGTTGTCTACTTTTCTGCACGCATTTGTTGTAAGTGCAGTTAATGTAGGCCTAATCGTCACCTCTAAAACACTTTTGCACGACCCACAGATGGGCAGTCCTGATTTAAACAGTATAATGCTACCTAACGAGGAACTGTTTTTTTACATTTATCCTTTCATGAAAATGATTGATAACATTGCGGTATTTCTAGAGAGACAAATGGGTCATTAAAATCTGTGGTGGCGGGACAGTGGTTCGCCATCCCTGAACTATTCAATGGAAAGACACTTTTTGGAGTTCCTATATCCCCAGGTATAGGTTACAACACCTCATTCTAGCATACTTATATAAATCTGGCTAATCAACCCAACCACTGGACCAATTGCAATTACAGGTATATAGTAAGGTAGAAATTACATCCATATTTCACGCAAGAAAATTAAAACGCACCAAAGTCTTCATCAAGTTGGCAAAACAAACCAATTACAGCAAGCGTATATCCGTTTAATGTATGGCAAATTTTGGTTGACTAAAAGAAAGACATTTAATCGGGACGCTGTGGCAAATAGTGTTATTAAAGCATGGCGCTTGAATGGGGCCTCCAATTTCCAGTACCGGTACCCCCAAAAAAGAAATTTTTTTGCCTGCAAGTAAAACGAAAGTGGAATTGTTACGTTTGAGTTTAATGATGTTTTATGCTGATTTTCGGTATGTTTGGTTGTTTTGGGATTCTCGGAATAATTTTCGATAGGAAATTTGGTGTTGCTGGTCGACTCGTGCGCAAATATTGATTTATTTTTCGCGAACGCGGATGGTTTTGCTGTTGACGGCTACGTAGAGAGTTATAAGTGACGATTTAAAATCCTGCGTTTTAAAGTGAACAATCACACACCTTTGCTTTATGAATGGGCCTTTTCAAATATGAGGTTCGGTTGCAATTGTTAATTTATTTTCATGCTATACGTATAGGTGTAAAACATTTTCATAACACGTAGAGTAGTTTGGTTAAAAATTATGGCTTCGAAAGGCCAAATCGAAACGTCTGTGTTCGTATTGCAAAAATATACACAAAATAACATTTGTTTTAATGGTATCAATGGGGTGGGTGCACTTGCTTCTTTGTGATCAGCTCGGCTATGTTAACCTCTAACAAATCACTTTTTGTGTGTGAAGTAATCACGAACAGGTTTAAAACCGTGACCGTACAGCTCACTGTGGCAGCGCAGCAAGCTGCAAAAACGTAACTCTCATTTGCACAATGCAAAACTATGACGTCACAATGGACAATTCAACTCAGAGTGTACAATAACGTAAATGAACACTTAATCAGCTTGCTTTGGAAAAGTAAGTTTCCTGAATTTTGCACAAGAGGTTTTCTTCTTCAGAAGCGTCGTTTTGATTTTTTGTTAGGTGCTTCGCGGTCCCAGAAAATTGTCTCGCGGACCCCAGTTTGAGAACCACTGTGTAAGAGGAACACAGCTATAATTTCAATTAACCTATGTCCAAAGGAAGCGATGTTGAACTATTAATATTAAAAAACGCTAATTCTAAAATGTGAGTGGAGTTTTAGAAAGATGTAACGAACAGAATTTTGCGAAACACGATTTGGTTTGGTTTGTAATCCCTTTCTAAAAAGCGCTTTGCGATCCAGTGTTGTGTGAACGCGGGCAGGCTTTCTTTAAGACACGACGTCATAAAACAAGTAAAATGAGCACTAAATGCGTCGAATAATGTATGAAAGCCCTAAATGCTTAACCCTTTAACTGCGGCGGGCCAATAAAAGGGCTCAACAATCACCATGCAGTCATTCTTACTGCCATAAAAAGCTTATTGGTGTAATTTTTTTTCCAGGTGAGGTTTAAATGTTTTTGTTGATGTTTTTTTTTTGCGCTAAGTTATAGGTCCCAGTACAAAGGTTTAGCATTTTTAATTTTTTTTAAACATACTTAAATAAAAGAATAAACATCAGGAAACCTGCACGGACATCCAACAACAAACGTGTTTAACCACGCAATACTTGACAGAGTTCGCAAAATATTGCGTTTATTGCAGCAGAACAGTAGGCATTTGTTTTTCCATTGGGGATTTTTCCCACGTTTGACGCAGTTTAGCACCGGGATTATGTATATCACGCTATTAAGCAGATCTAAACAATTGCTGCTACAACCTAAAGTTTGACGTCTGAGAGTTATTCTCAATTGACAAATGTTACGGGGTTTCGTTACTTAAAGGATGTATGACATGCTTACCCAAGTGATGTGTGATATAGTTGATTATTTAGTCGTACCATTTCAAAAACATCACACAGCATTGTAGTTTGTTTGCATGTTAAATACAAAGAGCGCTCGTGCAACTTCTCGCAAAACATATTGACGTATAAGGGTAAAACGTTTCCAAACATTTATAAGGCAATAACCTATGTGACCGCAAAAATCAAGTCAAGTACATTGCCTTGGTAAAAATAAAATTTCATGTGGCAAAATTTCATCTTTATGTTTTATAGCTTTTTGCAGTTTGTTTAACACGTAAATGGAGCCTAAGTTCGCATAATATTGCGTGTATTGCAGCGTTTTCCTTAACATTCT
The DNA here is from genome assembly GCF_963924565.1 of Ascidiella aspersa. Taxonomy (NCBI): domain Eukaryota; kingdom Metazoa; phylum Chordata; class Ascidiacea; order Phlebobranchia; family Ascidiidae; genus Ascidiella; species Ascidiella aspersa. The sequence continues at coordinate 12,448,607 of NC_139454.1, read as the reverse complement.
TTCATGAGGCATTATGACACTTACACAGACAACGTACAGCAACCCTAACCGAGTATAAACTACGCAACATTTGGACTGAGTTTGCAAAATATCGCCTTTATTGCAGCGGTTTGCACAGTTAGCAAATTTACTTTTCAAACGGTTTTTTTTTTCGTTGGATGCAGTGTGATATCTACCGGGAATACGTATTTGCTTGAATTTCGCGCAATTTGAATTATTTCTTCTACGACATACGGTTTTACGTTTGTTAGTGATTTTTAATCGATATAAGTTACGGGTTTCCATTACGTAAAATATGCGAGATGTGTTTAGCCAAGGTTGTCTGTTTAGTAGCTCCATTTAAAAAAACACATATCGTTGCAATTTGGTTTGAAGTTAAATATATTTTTTTTAATTATCGGCTATAACATGCGGCTTCAGGTAAAAGGTTATACAATGCTGGTAACACGTGATTAGTGATTAAATGGTCAGAGCGCGTTTGCGCCTTTCCTTTTAGTGACTTATTTCAGACTTAAAACGGCTTTTTATACGTTAATTTTTCATTTTTACACAGTTTTAACCAAATGCAAAAATTATTGGGTGTTTACAGAAGCCAAGAATTAAATCTTTAGAGCCACGCAGATAAGTCACACAATTAAACACGTCATTGCATTAAAGCCACTTTTACACGGGCTGCATGGGGTGTTACTCTGATTGTGGAAAGCATTAGGTTAACCGACTTTAGACACACAATATGACATGATTTGAAACACATCACATGATTTGAAATTTCTATTTAGTTACACGCAGTGCAAACGTTTAGGTATAAGCAAATTTGTTATGACATTAAATTAATATGTTTGCATTATTTATGCCTCTTACGAAATTCTTACGCTATCCGTAACATTACTTTTTGGGTATATTCTGATTACCACATAATTTTATCTTCCCTAATCATTGGGTATAACATGAGGCCAGCAGTAGCAACGTAATGTGCAATAGTGATAAAGAGCCCACACTATAATGGATTGTTTCATTTTGTCAAATCAGACAAAATTCAGGTATACTTCGTACATTATGATGATTATTGTGGAGTAATTCATTTTTAACCAGTTAAAATAACTGATAAATATTATATTTAACCTGGGCAACGCCGGGTATTTCGTCTAGTAATGTCTAAAAGCCGCCGTTTTCTTTTCTGTTTTCGCAGAGTGTAGTTAAGACCACGTTATTTTAGTTAAGACCACGTAATGCTGCGAGTTCGTTACTTCATAAATAGGTTAGTAAGTTAGTATTACATATATTGTTTGTACTCTTTTATTAATTAAATTATTATTTATTACATTTCAACTAAAAATTTAAGTATACCAGCATGGTAAAATCCAAGTTAACCCTAACAGTGGGTACGTACATTTTTGTGATATTATTTGTTGTCGCTAATGTAAATCCGTATTGGAATTTAATTGGTAAACCAGCAAGAAAACACCTTAAGCCAGTGATTACTAAGTTCACTCAACTGTATTATTTGCACTTTAGCAGCAACAGACTCATTAGGTACAATCCTATTATTATTAAACGGATCTTATGTTCAATACTAGTTAATACACAACAAGAAATGAAGTAAATCAATATCGCCCCCAGTGGACAAGTTAGTCCATCAGTAGGCAATTATAAGAATTTTCAAAATTGGGCAGCTATTTTAATTTTTGAGGATGATTTGAAAAAAAATGAGTGTTGGAAGTAATCTTCGGACACAGAATACTACCGATTTACATATGGATCGCAACCAACGAGACAACGGTATACACAGGAGATAGGTATTGCAATATCCAGGTCATTGTTTTATGGAAGGCGGCGGCAGATCCAGGCTGCCATGTTCATCAAGTACTCTGTGTTTTATGCAAAAATACCTTGATAACTGTAGAAGAAAATTTACTAATAGAAAGAAAACGATTTTTTCGAACTACTCTATAAAACTATAGGCAATTTTGTAAACAAAAGGTTGAAAATCACTTATTTAATGCATGTAATGTTTAACAGAGAACCGCAACCGTTTAAATGCCTCTGCACTCTGTGTGACAAGTTAACAGAAGTGTAATTAAACAAGCGAACGGAGGTGCGATTTATGCATACGATTCAAATTTTAATTGATTATGAAATTGTAGAGCGTTTGTTGGAGAGAAGTACGGACCACGTTCGGCCATGTTTGCATGTGGAAGAGATGCAAGTAACGGAACGCATGCGAAAGTCAACGCGCTTTGGTAAGTTACCTATTCTTGAAATAAGCTATTGCTGTCAGGCATAATATATATCAGAGTGTTGCTCTTCCAGCAGTATATATAATAGATCGACGTTTCGACGTGCTATGCAGAACGTCTTCATCAGGATACTGACGTATCGTGTAAAACAGATTCCTTATAAATCGACAATAACAATTTGTGCGATTAAAAAAACTTGCTCCAACGCTCATTGGTGTACGAGCGCGCGATAGCTTATCGGCATTAGAACGTCAGTTTTTACGTTCATCGTGCAGGCGCGTGAATGGATATTCCACGACTGTTTTTTTTTTGCTTCGCAAGCGAATATCAAATGGTTTTGATTTTTTTACATTTACCAAAAAATGTTGCTGAATCAGACTGTTTTTGAATTTAAAGTTAGCCCAATAGTTAGAACGTTTGTTAGTGCGTATTTAAGTGTCAAGTCATAAAACAATTAATCTTAAAATACCCTCTGTTTTGCAGGAACCGCTGCGCAAACATCCAAGTATCCCAGTGTAATTGCACGAAGTGTCGAAAAAAGTTTTTAGTTGAAATTGACAAATCATTGGGGCCAATGGCCTGCTACCCCTCCCTGGATCCGTCTGTGATTACAAAGTATGTCTTAGAACATACTCTTATATTTGGCTTGTTTCAAACTTGTAGGGACACATTGATTTGAAAAGTGAGGTTTATCTTCAGTTTACTGTTTGCCTAAAAATATACTTGTATTTGTCCGACCTAGAAAGGCTAGTTTCCTACCGAAAGACTGCATGCAAAATAAAAGGAAATGGCGTGGATGGCTTTACAAGTTCCTCTGTCTCGCCCTTAAATCCCTGTGTTATGAACTTTCATATAAATGCCGATTTCCAACAGCCATGGAGTTTAAGGAAGGGACTTCTTTAGGCATGGCGTGCGAAATTACGTCATAATTTTATGAAATGTGTAACTTAAAACGATGTCAGGTCATGCGGCCAAATTCAAAAAATTATTTAAACAACAAAAAAAACAATGAAAATACTTATAACAGTTTTTTATTTTGTTTTTCTGTTTTCCAATAAATATCTATTTGTATTTAATTTTTATAAAATTAATGTGTTTTTTTAATCAAGGTCTATCCACTTGCAACCAAACTATTTGTGTATAAATACATTGAGGGTGCAATCATACATTAAAATCTTTTTTGTGATGTTTTTGGACAAACACAGGCTTATAGGTTATATACCGTACTATTTAATAGTAAGAGCGCTAATAAGTTTAATATATATTAACAAAGCCAGGGTCAATTGCACCCTGTGGCTATTGTATTCAAATAAGTATATACTCAAATATTCATTAGTTAAAAGGTGGATCCAACATTTTCGTTTGTTCGCATTAAAAAACACAAACGTCGTAAGATCTTTTTCAGAAGCCTAATGTTGTCCAGCAAACTAATGAGTAAATGTGCAAATAAAGTTTAGTCTATATGATCCCAAAAACTCACATTTTATCAAACTTATAGATTTTTCCATGCAAAAGGCCGTGCGTCTGATACATAGAACAAATATTCTGGTTCCATCCCTGTTAGTAACTCTGACGTGTCCATTTCACCATGGTGACCCGATGAAAGCTTATAACGAGCTTGTAACTTAATCTGGTATGAATTATAAAGCACAGTTGGCAGTTTTCGGCTGGCCGTGCAACGTGCATGCCTCAGTTATTGACAGGTGTTTTGCAATGCAGATACATTTTCCTCTAGTCTAGCAGGTTCTATTGTCAGTAAAATGCAGCGATTTTAAATCTCATGTGTAAGCAAAAACAAGAAATCTGCTACAGCAAGATTCGCCAAAGACTAACCTAGTTCCTCATTCTCGTCGTAGTTTTCATATTTTTGTTCTATATAGTGAGCTTTTAAAGCTGACAAAGCTTGAGTCGCCAAAAACTTTTTCAGCTGACAAGCTTGAATCCCCAAAATGAATGACAGCGAAAACGATTCATTGTCATCTGTTGAAAATCTATTTCTCTGTCGCGGCTTAGAAGCAACTGAGCCTCCCGACAATTTAGTGGCCCTCGCCATTCTTGCAGGTTTGTTAATCATGAGCTTCTACCTTGCAATTGCAACGGTTGTTTATCAGCTAAAACAAACGGCAAAGGGTGCTCTGAAACTGATCAATGTCCTATGCAGTCTTGTAGCAATCTCAGGTGTCGTAGCGGTCATCTGGATGATGTTGTCTGTCGCATTTAGGAACAATCATCAGGGAATTTGCAAAGTAACATCGCCTATTGGCTCACTGCTACATTACGCGAACGGCTTGTTGTGTTACATTACGATTTGGTTTCGACAGAAATCTGTTCGCGCCAAGTTTTGGTTTCGGGAAAGCTTCAGGCATCGCGCTGCTTTGGCAAGCAAAGGACTTTTGTTAGCATTTGCTCTTATTATATGTTTGGCTATTGCGCATTCATTTTTCATAAAATCAAGATTTTCACGTGAGTTTGGGTGCTGCATTGAAATTAAAGGTGTCATTATTCCTGCATTGATTCTCTTCTGTTCGGTGGTTTGCCAAATAGCCCTGGCTGCTTTGACCATTTTTCCAGTGCGACTGCTCACCTCACATAACGATAGAGAACTGCGTTTTACCAGTTATAAGTTGCTGGCCTGTTCTGTTGCAACTTTGGTAACAGACTTGTTAACTGCAATGCAAAGGTTACTGCAATACGAACAGAGTGTAGCCAACTGGGTGATTGCGTTTGCATCTTGCGGAAACACCATGATGAACTTGCTGCTTCTTTTACTTTCCTTTGGCGATTTCAAACTGAGGTTGCTTCCTTTCTTAATCCAGCAGAAATCACGCCAAACGATCAGCTCAAAAGAAGCGAATCAGCACACTGGCACACGAATTTACCAAAAAACTCACAGCCACGGTTCAATATTGTCTGTCGAGGTCAGCAAGACCTTCGCCAACGAGTCTACAAATGAAAGACAAGGCAACGTCCTATCAAACGACATTGTAGGTCAAATATCAGATGCATCAGGAGGCCATACAAGAAATGTTCCATATCAGCTTCCTCAGATAAAAGTGGCATGGGAATAAATCACATTAAAACAACGTCGGAGCTATCTTCTTTTAAATTTTTATATTTTATTTAAAAGTCTATACGTAAAAAAGTGTTTTGTGTGTTGGTTTTATTGTTGTGTTTGCAATAAATACATTACCCAGGAAGGATACAGACTAAAATCTATTTTACTTAATAATGGATAAGTTTACCGAAACTGCGCCGTGAGTACAACGGCGCACTCTTATGAAAGTTAGATCAACAAAATTGAATTTAGAAAAATCGTGCGTTGTTTCAGTCTTTTTAAAGTAAAAAAAGAGTATCACGGCCAAGTTAAACTCTTTCAGAAATGCAATTTCTGACAAATAAATCTTGGTAAGCACGTTTTGTAGTTCTACATCTGTTGGGTTATTTCTGCAGTCAAACATAGGTTAAGTCAGTAACTTTACCAAGTTGTTTGGCCAAGGTATTTTAAATAAATAACATTACATTGTGCATTATGTGATTGTTTTATGGGTCTTGATGCGTAACGTCCTTCTAAATTGTAGATTTTTCGACCAAACCTAACGCTATTTGTGCGCTTTACGCATTGACTAATATAACGACCATCTACATTTACATGAATGCATAAAATTTATTTGCACATTTGTTCACGAGTTATACATGTTTTCTAGAGGTTATTTGCTTCATTTTAGAAGTCATCTTTAAACCTTTCCCCCCTTTAAACAAAAATAATGGATATTTTGAATTAACTCACCCCGCCAAAATACCTCTCTTTCTAGAGCTGGACTATACCAGGGATGGCGAACTTTTTATCGCGCGGGTCACAAACACGACCGTAATCATCACAAAATGCTCAAGTGGGTCATGTATTTAGTTATTTTCTTAATTTATGCGAAACTCTGATGTTGCGTCATTTAAGTGTTGTTGTCGGGGTTGGTAATTTTTGTATGATTTCGGATTCCCACAAATATTGAAAAGCTAAATAGTTAACAAATGCTTTACAGCGATAAACAAAATGCTTTTAGTTGTCTACTTTTCTGCACGCATTTGTTGTAAGTGCAGTTAATGTAGGCCTAATCGTCACCTCTAAAACACTTTTGCACGACCCACAGATGGGCAGTCCTGATTTAAACAGTATAATGCTACCTAACGAGGAACTGTTTTTTTACATTTATCCTTTCATGAAAATGATTGATAACATTGCGGTATTTCTAGAGAGACAAATGGGTCATTAAAATCTGTGGTGGCGGGACAGTGGTTCGCCATCCCTGAACTATTCAATGGAAAGACACTTTTTGGAGTTCCTATATCAACAGGTATAGGTTACAACACCTCATTCTAGCATACTTATATAAATCTGGCTAATCAACCCAACCACTGGACCAATTGCAATTACAGGTATATAGTAAGGTAGAAATTACATCCATATTTCACGCAAGAAAATTAAAACGCACCAAAGTCTTCATCAAGTTGGCAAAACAAACCAATTACAGCAAGCGTATATCCGTTTAATGTATGGCAAATTTTGGTTGACTAAAAGAAAGACATTTAATCGGGACGCTGTGGCAAATAGTGTTATTAAAGCATGGCGCTTGAATGGGGCCTCCAATTTCCAGTACCGGTACCCCCAAAAAAGAAATTTTTTTGCCTGCAAGTAAAACGAAAGTGGAATTGTTACGTTTGAGTTTAATGATGTTTTATGCTGATTTTCGGTATGTTTGGTTGTTTTGGGATTCTCGGAATAATTTTCGATAGGAAATTTGGTGTTGCTGGTCGACTCGTGCGCAAATATTGATTTATTTTTCGCGAACGCGGATGGTTTTGCTGTTGACGGCTACGTAGAGAGTTATAAGTGACGATTTAAAATCCTGCGTTTTAAAGTGAACAATCACACACCTTTGCTTTATGAATGGGCCTTTTCAAATATGAGGTTCGGTTGCAATTGTTAATTTATTTTCATGCTATACGTATAGGTGTAAAACATTTTCATAACACGTAGAGTAGTTTGGTTAAAAATTATGGCTTCGAAAGGCCAAATCGAAACGTCTGTGTTCGTATTGCAAAAATATACACAAAATAACATTTGTTTTAATGGTATCAATGGGGTGGGTGCACTTGCTTCTTTGTGATCAGCTCGGCTATGTTAACCTCTAACAAATCACTTTTTGTGTGTGAAGTAATCACGAACAGGTTTAAAACCGTGACCGTACAGCTCACAGTGGCAGCGCAGCAAGCTGCAAAAACGTAACTCTCATTTGCACAATGCAAAACTATGACGTCACAATGGACAATTCAACTCAGAGTGTACAATAACGTAAATGAACACTTAATCAGCTTGCTTTGGAAAAGTAAGTTTCCTGAATTTTGCACAAGAGGTTTTCTTCTTCAGAAGCGTCGTTTTGATTTTTTGTTAGGTGCTTCGCGGTCCCAGAAAATTGTCTCGCGGACCCCAGTTTGAGAACCACTGTGTAAGAGGAACACAGCTATAATTTCAATTAACCTATGTCCAAAGGAAGCGATGTTGAACTATTAATATTAAAAAACGCTAATTCTAAAATGTGAGTGGAGTTTTAGAAAGATGTAACGAACAGAATTTTGCGAAACACGATTTGGTTTGGTTTGTAATCCCTTTCTAAAAAGCGCTTTGCGATCCAGTGTTGTGTGAACGCGGGCAGGCTTTCTTTAAGACACGACGTCATAAAACAAGTAAAATGAGCACCAAATGCGTCGAATAATGTATGAAAGCCCTAAATGCTTAACCCTTTAACTGCGGCGGGCCAATAAAAGGGCTCAACAATCACCATGCAGTCATTCTTACTGCCATAAAAAGCTTATTGGTGTAATTTTTTTTCCAGGTGGGGTTTAAATGTTTTTGTTGATGTTTTTTTTTTGCGCTTAAGTTATAGGTCCCAGTACAAAGGTTTAGCATTTTTAATTTTTTTTAAACATACTTAAATAAAAGAATAAACATCAGGAAACCTGCACGGACATCCAACAACAAACGTGTTTAACCACGCAATACTTGACAGAGTTCGCAAAATATTGCGTTTATTGCAGCAGAACAGTAGGCATTTGTTTTTCCATTGGGGATTTTTCCCACGTTTGACGCAGTTTAGCACCGGGATTATGTATATCACGCTATTAAGCAGATCTAAACAATTGCTGCTACAACCTAAAGTTTGACGTCTGAGAGTTATTCTCAATTGACAAATGTTACGGGGTTTCGTTACTTAAAGGATGTATGACATGCTTACCCAAGTGATGTGTGATATAGTTGATTATTTAGTCGTACCATTTCAAAAACATCACACAGCATTGTAGTTTGTTTGCATGTTAAATACAAAGAGCGCTCGTGCAACTTCTCGCAAAACATATTGACGTATAAGGGTAAAACGTTTCCAAACATTTATAAGGCAATAACCTATGTGACCGCAAAAATCAAGTCAAGTACATTGCCTTGGTAAAAATAAAATTTCATGTGGCAAAATTTCATCTTTATGTTTTATAGCTTTTTGCAGTTTGTTTAACACGTAAATGGAGCCTAAGTTCGCATAATATTGCGTGTATTGCAGCGTTTTCCTTAACATTCTTTCATGAGGCATTATGACACTTACACAGACAACGTACAGCAACCCTAACCGAGTATAAACTACGCAACATTTGGACTGAGTTTGCAAAATATCGCCTTTATTGCAGCGGTTTGCACAGTAAGCAAATTTACTTTTCAAACGGTTTTTTTTTTCGTTGGATGCAGTGTGATATCTACCGGGAATACGTATTTGCTTGAATTTCGCGCAATTTGAATTATTTCTTCTACGACATACGGTTTTACGTTTGTTAGTGATTTTTAATCGATATAAGTTACGGGTTTCCATTACGTAAAATATGCGAGATGTGTTTAGCCAAGGTTGTCTGTTTAGTAGCTCCATTTAAAAAAACACATATCGTTGCAATTTGGTTTGAAGTTAAATATATTTTTTTTAATTATCGGCTATAACATGCGGCTTCAGGTAAAAGGTTATACAATGCTGGTAACACGTGATTAGTGATTAAATGGTCAGAGCGCGTTTGCGCCTTTCCTTTTAGTGACTTATTTCAGACTTAAAACGGCTTTTTATACGTTAATTTTTCATTTTTACACAGTTTTAACCAAATGCAAAAATTATTGGGTGTTTACAGAAGCCAAGAATTAAATCTTTAGAGCCACGCAGATAAGTCACACAATTAAACACGTCATTGCATTAAAGCCACTTTTACACGGGCTGCATGGGGTGTTACTCTGATTGTGGAAAGCATTAGGTTAACCGACTTTAGACACACAATATGACATGATTTGAAACACATCACATGATTTGAAATTTCTATTTAGTTACACGCAGTGCAAACGTTTAGGTATAAGCAAATTTGTTATGACATTAAATTAATATGTTTGCATTATTTATGCCTCTTACGAAATTCTTACGCTATCCGTAACATTACTTTTTGGGTATATTCTGATTACCACATAATTTTATCTTCCCTAATCATTGGGTATAACATGAGGCCAGCAGTAGCAACGTAATGTGCAATAGTGATAAAGAGCCCACACTATAATGGATTGTTTCATTTTGTCAAATCAGACAAAATTCAGGTATACTTCGTACATTATGATGATTATTGTGGAGTAATTCATTTTTAACCAGTTAAAATAACTGATAAATATTATATTTAACCTGGGCAACGCCGGGTATTTCGTCTAGTAATGTCTAAAAGCCGCCGTTTTCTTTTCTGTTTTCGCAGAGTGTAGTTAAGACCACGTTATTTTAGTTAAGACCACGTAATGCTGCGAGTTCGTTACTTCATAAATAGGTTAGTAAGTTAGTATTACATATATTGTTTGTACTCTTTTATTAATTAAATTATTATTTATTACATTTCAACTAAAAATTTAAGTATACCAGCATGGTAAAATCCAAGTTAACCCTAACAGTGGGTACGTACATTTTTGTGATATTATTTGTTGTCGCTAATGTAAATCCGTATTGGAATTTAATTGGTAAACCAGCAAGAAAACACCTTAAGCCAGTGATTACTAAGTTCACTCAACTGTATTATTTGCACTTTAGCAGCAACAGACTCATTAGGTACAATCCTATTATTATTAAACGGATCTTATGTTCAATACTAGTTAATACACAACAAGAAATGAAGTAAATCAATATCGCCCCCAGTGGACAAGTTAGTCCATCAGTAGGCAATTATAAGAATTTTCAAAATTGGGTAGCTATTTTAATTTTTGAGGATGATTTGAAAAAAATGAGTGCTGGAAGTAATCTTCGGACACAGAATACGACCGATTTACATATGGATCGCAACCAACGAGACAACGGTATACACAGGAGATAGGTATTGCAATATCCAGGTCATTGTTTTATGGAAGGCGGCGGCAGATCCAGGCTGCCATGTTCATCAAGTACTCTGTGTTTTATGCAAAAATACCTTGATAACTGTAGAAGAAAATTTACTAAAAGAAAGAAAACGATTTTTTCGAACTACGCTATAAAACTATAGGCAATTTTGTAAACAAAAGATTGAAAATCACTTATTTAATGTATGTAATGTTTAACAGAGAACCGCAACCGTTTAAATGCCTGTGCTCTGTGTGACAAGTTAACAGAAGTGTAATTAAACAAGCGAACGGAGGTGCGATTTATGCATACGATTAAAATTTTAATTGATTATGAAATTGTAGAGCGTTTGTTGGAGAGAAGTACGGACCACGTTCGGCCATGTTTGCATGTGGAAGAGATGCAAGTAACGGACAGCGTGTGAAAGTCAACGCGCTTTGGTAAGTTACCTATTCTTGAAATAAGCCATTGCTGCCAGGCATAATATATATCAGAGTGTTGCTCTTCCAGCAGTATATATAATAGATCGACGTTTCGACGTGCTATATGCAGAACGTCTTCATCAGGATACTGACGTATCGTGTAAAACAGATTCCTTATAAATCGACAATAACAATTTGTGCGATTAAAAAAACTTGCACCAACGCTCATTGGTGTACGAGCGCGCGATAGCTTATCGGCATTAGAACGTCAGTTTTTACGTTCATCGTGCAGGCGCGTGAATAGATATTCCACGACTGTTTTTTTTTTGCTTCGCAAGCGTATATCAAATGGTTTTGATTTTTTTACATTTACCAAAAAATGTTGCTGAATCAGACTGTTTTTGAATTTAAAGTTAGCCCAATAGTTAGAACGTTTGTTAGTGCGTATTTAAGTGTCAAGTCATAAAACAATTAATCTTAAAATACCCTCTGTTTTGCAGGAACCGCTGCGCAAACATCCAAGTATCCCAGTGTAATTGCACGAAGTGTCGAAAAATTTTTAATTGAAATTGACAAATCATTGGGGCCAATGGCCTGCTACCCCTCCCTGGATCCGTCTCTGATTACAAAGTATGTCTTAGAACATACTCTTATATTTGGCTTGTTTCGAACTTGTCGGGACACATTGATTTGGAAAGTGAGGTTTATCTTCAGTTTACTCTTTGCCTTAAAATATACTTGTATTTGTCCGACCTAGAAAGGCTAGTTTCCTACTGAAAGACTGCATGCAAAATGAAAGGAAATGGCATGGATGGCTTTACAAGTTCCTCTGTCTCGCCCTTAAATCACTGCGTTATGAACTTTCATATAAATGCCGATTTCCAACAGCCAGGGAGTTTAAGGAAGGGACTTCTTTAGGCATGGCGTTCGAAATTACGTCATAATTTTATGAAATGTGTAACTTAAAACGATGTCACACAAAACGTCGTAAGATATTTTTCAGAAGCCTAATATTGTCCAGCAAACTAATGAGTAAATGTGCAAATAAAGTTTAGTCTATATGATCCCCAAAACTCACATTTTATCAAACTTATAAATTTTTCCATGCAAAAGGCCGTGCGTCTGGTACATAGAACAAATATTCTGGTTCCGTCCCTGTTAGTAACTCTGACGTGTCTATTTCACCATGGTGACCCGATAAAAGCTTATAACGAGCTTGTAACTTAATCTGGTATGAATTATAAAGCACAGTTGGCAGTTTTCGGCTGGCCGTGCAACGTGCATGCCTCAGTTATTGACAGGTGTTTTGCAATGCAGATACATTTTCCTCTAGTCTAGCAGGTTCTATTGTCATTAAAATGCAGCGATTTTAAATGTCATGTGTAAGCAAAAACAAGAAATCTGCTACAGCAAGATTCGCGAAAGACTAACCTAGTTCCTCATTCTCGTCGTAGTTTTCATATTTTTGTTCTATATAGTGAGCTTTTAAAGCTGACAAAGCTTGAGTCGCCAAAAACTTTTTCAGCTGACAAGCTTGAATCCCCAAAATGAATGACAGCGAAAACGATTCATTGTCATCTGTCGAAAATCTATTTCTCTGTCGCGGCTTAGAAGCAACTGAGCCTCCCGACAATTTAGTGGCCCTCGCCATTCTTGCAGGTTTGTTATTCATGAGCTTCTACCTTGCAATTGCAACGGTTGTTTATCAGCTAAAACAAACGGCAAAGGGTGCTCTGAAACTGATCAATGTCCTATGCAGTCTTGTAGCAATCTCAGGTGTCGTAGCGGTCATCTGGATGATGTTGTCTGTCGCATTTAGGAACAATCATCAGGGAATTTGCAAAGTAACAACGCCTATTGGCTCACTGCTACATTACGCGAACGGCTTGTTGTGTTACATTACGATTTGGTTTCGACAGAAATCTGTTCGCGCCAAGTTTTGGTTTCGGGAAAGCTTCAGGCATCGCGCTGCTTTGGCAAGCAAAGGACTTTTGGTGGCATTTGCTCTTATCATATGTTTGGCTATTGCGCATTCATTTTTCATAAAATCAAGATTTTCACGTGAGTTTGGGTGCTGCATTGAAATTAAAGATGTCATTATTCCTGCATTGATTCTCTTCTGTTCGGTGGTTTGCCAAATAGCCTTGGCTGCTTTGACCATTTTTCCAGTGCGACTGCTCACCTCACATAACAATATAAAACTGCGCTTTACCAGTTATAAGTTGCTGGCCTGTTCTGTTGCAACTTTGGTAACAGACTTGTTAACTGCAATGCAAAGGTTACTGCAATACGAGCAGAGTGTAGCCAACTGGGTGATTGCGTTTGCATCTTGCGGAAACACCATGATGAACTTGCTGCTTCTTTTACTTTCCTTTGGCGATTTCAAACTGAGGTTGCTTCCTTTCTTAATCCAGCAGAAATCACGCCAAAAGATCAGCTCAAAAGAAGCAAATCACCACACTGGCACACGAATTTACCAAAAAAGTCACAGCCACGGTTCAATATTGTCTGTCGAGGTCAGCAAGACCTTCGCCAACGAGTTTACAAATGAAAGACAAGGCAACGTCCTATCAAACGATATTGTAGGTCAAATATCAGATGCATCAGGAGGCCATACAAGAAATGTTCCATATCAGCTTCCTCCGATAAAAGTGGCATGGGAATAAATCACATTAAAACAACGTCGGAGCTATCTTCTTTTAAATTTTTATATATTATTTAAAAGTCTATACGTAAAAAAGTGTTTCGTGTGTTGGTTTTATTGTTGTGTTTGCAATAAATACATTACCCAGGAAGGATACAGACTAAAATCTATTTTACTTAATAATGGATAAGTTTACCGAAACTGCGCCGTGAGTACAATGGCGCACTCTTATGAAAGTTAGGTCAATAAAATTGAATTTAGGAAAATCGTGCGTTGTTTAAGTCTTTTTAAAGTAAAAAAAAAAGAGTATCACGGCCAAGTTAAACTCTTTTAGAAATGCAATTTCTGACAAATAAATCTTGGTAAGCAATTTTTGTAGCTCTACATCTGTTGGGTTATTTCTGCAGTCAAACATAGGAAGTCAGTAACTTTACCAAGTTGTATGGCCAAGGTATTTTAAATAAATAACATTACATTGTGCATTATGTGATTGTGTTATGGGTCTTGATGCGTAACGTCCTTCTAAATTGTAGATTTTTCGACCAAACCTAACGCTATTTTTGCGCTTTACGCATTGACTACTATTAACGACCATCTACGTTTACAATGCATAAAATTTATTTGCACATTTGTTCACGAGTTATACATGTTTTCTATAGGTTATTTGCTTCATTTTAGAAGTCATCTTTAAACCTTTCCCCCCTTTAAACAAAAATAATGGATATTTTGAATTAACTTACCCTGCCAAAATACCTCTCTTTCTAGAGTTAGACTATACCAGGGATGGCGAACTTTTCATCGCTCGGGTCACAAACACGACCTTAATCAAAAATGCTCAAGTGGGTCATGTATTTAGTTATTTGCTTAATTTATGCGAAACTCTGATGTTGCGTCATTTAAGTGTTGTTGTCGGGGTTTTGGTAATTTTTGTATGATTTCGGATTCCCACAAATATCAAAAAGCGTAATAGTTAACAAATGCTGTAGCATTTTTTATGAGATAACAAGAGTTCAGTAAATATACTGTTGCTGCCAGGCATTATATTAATTATAAAGAGGGTTCTTCCGACAATTATTTATTCTGTACCGACGTTTCGATAACCTATCCAGGTAATCTTCATCAGGGCATATAAACTTGTAACTTGTAACCTTCAGTAGAAAGGCATTTAGCATGGTTTATTGGTTTAACCAGGGTTTATAGAATTTTTTGTCTGCGAACTCTGAATTTCCAAGGATCGCCAACCTTTATGTTTTGCAGCGATAATCAAAATGCTTTTAGTTGTCTGCTTTTCTGCACGCATTTGCTGTAAGTGCAGTTAATGCAGGCCTAATCGTCACCTCTAAAACACTTTTGCACGACCCACTGATGGGCAGCCCTGATTTAAAAAGTATAATGCTACCTAACGAAGAACTGTTTTTTTTACATTTATCCTTTCATGAAAATGATTGATAACATTTCGGTATTTCTAGAGAGACAAATGGGTCATTAAAAATCTGTGGTGGCGGGACAGTGCTTTGCCATCCCTGGACTAGGCTATACTATGGAAAGACATAATAAAACGTACAAAGTTAAAATATCTACATCGGAATCATCTAATATTTTACAAGTATGGGCCTACTACTTTTTGGAGTTCCTATATCCCCAGGTATAGGTTACAGCACCTCATTCTAGCAATTTTGTTTGCCGGCAAGTAAAACGAAAGTGGAATTGTTACGTTTGAGTTTAATGATGTTTTGTGCTGATTTTCGGGATGTTTGGTTGTTTTGGGATTCTCGGAATAATTTTCGATAGGAAATGGTGTTGCTGGCGACTCGTGCGCAAATATTGATTTATTTTTCGCGAACGCGGATGGTTTTGCTGTTGGCGGCTACGTAGAGAGTTATAAGTGACGATTTAAAATCCTACGTTTTAAAGTGAACAATCATACACCTTTGCTTTATGAATGGGTCTTTTTAAATGTGAGGTTCGGTTGCAATTTTCTGGCTATGTTGGCTATAATAATCAAGATAGTAGGGATAAGTCCAAATGCGAAAAAAAATATGCTAGTAGACGCGATAGTTTGACAAATTCACTTGATAGCCTTTAAATTCCACAGAAAATGTTAATTTATTTTCATGCTATACGTATAGGTGCAAAACATTTTAATAACACGTAGAGTAGTTTTGTTAAAAATTATGGCTTCGAAAGGCCAAATCGAAACGTCTGTAAGGCCAAATCGAAACGCCGTAAAAGGGCTCAACAATCACCATGCAGTCATTCTTACTGCCATAAAAAGCTTATTAGTGTATTTTTTTTTCCAGGTGGGGCTTAAATATTGTTGTTGTTTTTTTTGCGCTTAAGTTATAGGTCCCAAAGGCTGCTCTGAGGCTGTTTTTGCGTTACCGGCTTGTCGTGACTTTGGTTGTTTACATTTTGACTTGTTTAAACGGTTTATTTCAAGTTACTTTAGAAATGTCTTGACTGGGACGTAAGTCATTTCAAAATGACTTGTTTACCACACTGTAAAACATAATATATTGTACAAATCGTTGTTTGAAAACATGGTTGATATATGGTTGACTTCTAACAGACGCCTGAACTATCTTATAATTATTTAGATAAAGAGGACGACTCGATCATATAACTTTCAAAAAAAGATAAATCGTGTCAGAAATTTAGAATAAATGGCGTTTAGTTTTTTTATTCGCATATACTAGATTTCGTCTATAAATGAGCACAACAGAATATTTATTTTCGTATCTTTTTTCGTTTGTTATGCATACCATTCCTAAAAGTTTGCCCTAAAGTTGATGACACGCTAAAACGCTTAAATCGTACGTCTGAAACAAAATCTAATCATAAATAATAAAGCAAAATGAATATTTTCCAAAAAGCTGTCAGACCTGTTTACGCAAATGATACACCTTATTTGCACAGAACATGGAAAACATTTTGGGGGCTTGCAAAAAACTTTTAGTTTTAAAAAGTTCTTGCGGGCATCACTTGTTGGTTATGTGCGGGAACCACCAATTACTACAGAGTTAAATTTACAACCCCTTGCTTCGTTTAACCATAATCAAGTTAATAAAGATCTACACAAATTGTTATATCCGGCCCGCAATCACCAACAGGCCTAACATTCATCCGGTCCTTCAAATAAGTTTAGTAACCTTTGGCCATAAGGGTCGTATGCGGCTCGCGAACCGACAGTTCAATAACTCTAATACCCCTGGTAATCACTGTTTTTCATCATTTTATGTGCTGTTATAGCGTTCATTACTTTTTGTTAAGGACAAATATTCTCATTCATTTTTGTAATTTTAACGCGTTAGCTTTGCCCTAATGCTGGTGACGCGCTAAGGTGCTTAAATCCTGCGCCTGCATACCCCGTTCGAGCCATTAATAATAAATCAAAATGAGTACTTTCGGTATAGGATGTCAGTAACGTACATTATTTCAGGTGGTTTGTGTACATATTCGTGTCAGTTGATGAATATTTTTTTACAAGTCGATCAACACCAACGACCACAGGCTACAAGGCAGCTGCTGCTGAAGGTACCTGGGCATTCCATACTGTCAAACACCAGCAATCATTCCTCACCAACGATTGCACATCGCAGTTGTTGGAAACAATATTCAACAATCCAACATCGCAAAGAAGTTTTGTTCCGCCAGGACCAAGACTATACTAGCATCATACGCTAAAAAAAGGATTTTGTCTGAACTTGGTATTCAGCCCTTCTCCATCTCGGTTGACGCCTCTAATCACAACGAGGTGAAGATATTTCCACTAGTCATTAGATTCTTTAACGCCAAAGTCGAAGTGCGAGTGCGTCTTCTTGACCTGAGATTAATGCCAAGCGAAACCTCGGCACAGATCACAAACTTTATTCTCTCCTCTATTCAAGAGAATGGCCTACTGTAGACAAAAAACAGCTGTCGTCTTTTTGTGCCGATAATGTACCAGTGAATTTAGGAGGGCCACAGAATAAAGCAAAACAAAGTCTTCTCTCCTCTTGAAGAGCAAACATTGCATCTGATCCCGGTTTGCTGTCCTGCTCATATTTTGCATAACGCAGTAGAGAAGGGATCAGACCGCCCCACAATTGACATGAGAAAAATCGTGTTTGAAGCAGGGCTGGGGAGCCACCGTAAAATAGCATTAGCTCCGGCTCCAGCTCCGGAGCCATCAGGCAATTATTAAATGGCTCCGGCTCCTGCTCCGAAGTCGTAAAACTCAATCCTTTGGCTCCGGCTCCAGCTCCGGAGTAGTAAAACTCAAATCCTTTGGCTCCGGCTCCAGCTCCGGTGCCACCAGTCACTTATTCAATGGCAAGTTTTAAAAAGTTTAAAAAAAAGCTTTTGGCTAACTAACGTTGGAGATGGAACAAAATATAATTTCTTAGCTTTAGCACCACAAACTGAAAAATGGCCCCAGCTCCACAAAAATAATAAAAAGGGCTCCGGCTCCAGCTCCAGCTCCACAAAAATAATAAAAATGGCTCCGGCTCCGGCTCCGGCTCCAGCTCCACAAAAATAATAAAAATGGCTCCGGCTCCGGCTCCAGCTCCACAAAAATAATAACAATGGCTCCGGCTCCGGCTCTGGCTCCAGAGAAAATGCTTAGCTCCGGGCTCCTGGCTCCAGCTCCGGCTCCGGCTCCGGCTCCGGCTCCGGCTCCCCAGCCCTGGTTTGAAGATTGATGAGGCTCTAACATTTCTGTGTGGAGCTTGATAGCAACTACATATCACCGTAACATTCCTCCACAGCGCTCTCTGGCTCTTCAATAAACCAAACTAAATTCTTTCCAGAACTGGCAGAGATAATTGAATCTTTCAAGATCAAATAATTGCAACGTCAATGTTTAGGGTTGTTTGGAGCAACAACAGACGAACTACGGTACTAAAAACAGTCGATGAAGAGCATGTTAAGGTTCTCAAAGCAAGCTTCCAGGAGTTCTACTACACCATTACCTTGGTATATATCAACAAGTGGCAACGATTTGAGAATCATCCATTCCAACACATTGACTAGACCAGTGGTTCTCAACCTTTCATGTCTCGTAGCCCCCTTCGAAAGGCTTTTAATCCTCGTGGCCCCCTCGATTATAAAAAAATCTAAAATTGTGTTTAACGTGTTTTCACTTATTTTATTTCAACACGTTACTAAAAACACTTCGATTGAACGAAAGTCGATGAAAAAATACACTAAAAATCCAAAATAAGGTAACGTCGCTTCCTGGTCGAATCGCATTCTTTTGGCAGTAATAACATTGGCATAGTCATTCTTTCTTCGGGGATGCTTTTTTAGTTTTGAGGGTAGAAATGACGCATTTGACATCACAACCGAGAAGTGCAGACACTTCGCACAATTATGGCCGTCTCGTCTAACTTTTGTGAAACCTAAAGAGACGTAACTCTCCCACCTGCGATGGCTTTCGGTGTACTCCCCACCATTTGCGAGTTTTCGACATTTGATAACACAAAACCTTGTTTAAGCTTCGTGTAAAAACGTATTGTGAATAGTAAACTTCTCTAAAAGTATGTTCAAATCAACTATCCTTCGCTCTGTAAAGCTTGCCTTGACTACTTAACCCAATTAATTTTGCCACAAAATTTAATCAATAGAACAACAACAATCGTTTTGTGAAAAAAAAATGTTCAACTGCTTGTATTAGTTTTACTCTTATTCGAACTTGCATTTTTTTCGATCAGCAATGCGTTCGTGGAAAGAATGTTCTCTCTTGTTTCGGCGAAGTGAATCAAGGAAGGGAACAGATTTAGTGAAATGACAGTCAAATCCCAGCTACAAGTAAAAGTAAACCTAGACCTGAGCTGTCGTGATATCTATGACAATTTGTAATAACAAGGGTTGCTGGAGCAGATTGTTTCTGGCAAAAAGTATGGAATGTGATATGACACGGCTCGTATAAATTCAATGTATGACCCACAAACATTTTTATATTCCACGACCCCTCAAGCTGGTAGTGGGCCTTATAGGCCGTATGTGTTCGAATTCGTGCCCACACGATGAGGACCACTAAGTTACATCGTTCAGGAGTTATATACAAAGTGCAATGTTCGTGCGGATTTACTTATATTGGACAAACCAATCGTAATCTACAACTGCGTATGGACAACCACGACCCTTCATCACGGTCGACGCAGGACACAGACGTGGCAAGGCATTTGCATCAAAAAACCCAAGATTCTTGCGACAAGTCGGTGTTGGCGTCTTCTTTTGATTAAGGAAACCGTAGAAATAACACGGCACAACCCGGAAATCAATGCAGACCAAGTTTCTATGCCACTCTTTCGTTTCAATATCTGAATCCCGTGGATGGCCTTATCTGCTATCGGCGACCTACCTTCTAATCGCCGCACAACCCGGTTTCGATAGTGTATCTCTCTTTGTTATCTTCTTTCGGACGTCTGCCTCAGCAGTATATATGCACTTACAATCAATGCCTTCTCTCTATGTTGAAAATGAATAAATAGTTATTCGAAACGTTCAAAATGATACCAACTTCTGTATGGGCTTTGATATTTTTATTTCGTCTTACTACAACCTCCAACCATTATGCTCCAAATTTTTTTATATTCTAATCTAATTTTTCGGTTGTCCTTATTTTTGGGCCCATTTCGATGGCAACCCTGACCATAAACCTAAAGTTTAAGATAGCCAACATAACAGGTAACCATACAAAAATGATCAACGGCATTTCCATCCGACATGGTTTGCATAAAAATAAATTAAAAGACAACGGCATTCCAGTAAGTAATTGACGTTTTTTTTTGGACTATAAAGTCGAATAATTCAGTTTGGTTTTCAAAATACCTTGTAGTAAAAACATGATCGTAGAAACGAGTAAATTTATACAGAATTTCGAAAGGAACATAGTGAACTTAATAATAATCAAGTGAACGTTTTAATAGGTGGGAACAATAATAAGCATTTCTGATATAACCTAGAACAAATATTTTGGTTTCGTTCTTGTTTGTAATCCCGACGAATAAAATTGCCCTGGTAACGCTTTAAAAGCTTCAGCAATAAAGCACAGCACCTATTTTTAACAACTAACTTCAAATATCTTTAACTAAGTATATTTAAACTAAAAATGAACGACGGTGAAAACAATCCAACGTCATCTTCTGCTGAGAATCCGCTTTGTCACGTTTCAAACCAACCAAGCCTCCCAACAATTTAGCGGCGCTTGCCATTTTCGCACTTATGACAAGCATAATCATCTACTTAGTAATTGTAACCGTTGTTTATCAGCTAAAACAAGCGGCAAAGTACCCTCTGAAACTCATCAACGCTCTGTAGAGCCTGGAAGCAATCGCCGCCATCTTAGCGGTCATCTGATTTGATGTTGTCTGTCAGATTTAAACACAATCACAAGGGACTTTGCAAAGCTACAGAGCCCCTTGGCATACTACTGCTACCATAGAAAAAAGTTCTACGAATAACGGTAGGGCAAACATCTGATATAGAGCTAAAAATCTACTTTGCAAACCTTAAAATAAGGCAAAATATTTTCAAAATATTTGGCATGGCGCTTTACGCATTATAAGCTGTTCACATAATTTTTTTACGTTTTGGATTTCATCGTGATAATTTGTACGGCGACCCAACGCTACAAGCAAAAACGGTTTCCAAGACAAATTAATCTTTAACACTGTTTACGTGTGTTATATATAGGCCTATTCGATATATTATTACGTTTTTTCTAATTCGCGTAAACGGATTGGGACATTAATATATAAAAGCTGTTTGCTAAATAAAACTTGATTACCATGAGACTATGTCAACTGTGTTATCTTACAGTGGCGCTTTTAAAGCAAGGCTGCGGAGTCGGTTAAAAATAACCCGACTCCCTAGTCCCGATCCTGTTTCCGACTCTGGCGAAATCAGCGATTTCGTCGGGCCCGAATCAGGCCTCGACTCTACAGCATGTATTTCGCCAAATTTACGTAACTCAATTATAAGGTGGATTTTCAGCAATACACGCATAAGGGCGTTATACAATTCATTTACCCACAATACATGGTTGGAAAATATTCCACCATTTGCTATTACACTTTTACAAGTTTCAGTTGGCGGAAATATCAGTTTTAAAGTTTAGAACTGCGCACTTTGGACTCGGGACTCGGGTAGTTTTATGTGGTTTTACTCGAGTCCCGAGTCCGACTCCAGCAAAACAAACCGACTCCGTCGAGTCCCGAGTCCGACTCGGACTCCGCAGCCCTGTTTTAAACCACTTGTACATTTAATCTCGTGTCAATAAATTTGCCCTCGTGTCAAGCGGCGGTGGCATTGTGCCCTGTGCATGACTAAACATTAAAACCCAAACCTGTCGTACCAAGTAGCAAAAATAGTCCTAAAACGAGAAATTAGTATAAACCTAGCCAAAATGCCCAATTGCTCACTAATTTCGAAAAAAACTTTAAATGACAATTTAGTCTTCTAAATAGGAAATTCGGCACAAACCCCAGCATTCGCTGCCACTCTGCCAGGACAGTTTGGTAACTTGAAAGGATGATAATCACTTACATGTTTTGCGACAAAGTCAATGTTGTGCGAGTGACTTCAGCGGTAAACTGAGTTACACTGGTCAAAATGTCGTTAAAGGACTTACTGACCTAATTATCGAATAGTGCAACTTACTTAATTAGCACTTTCGACCTTGTAAACATTTAAGACTTCATCTGAGTCGTTCCGCGCTCCACCTAGTGATAGAAACCATTCCATTGGCTAAGATCATATTAGTTTTACTGAATTTTCACTGAACTAAAAAACGGTAACTATACTACATTTTTTTTAATGTGAAGTGAACCAGAGTTTTGTAGAAATCCGTGATTTGACTTTTACTGAAAAATTGTTTTTTTAAAGAAGCAGAAAAAATTGATTTTTATTTTAAAAAGGGTTAAAAATTTGCATATAGTTTTCTTTTTAACTACCGTATATTTGCGGTATCCAACCTGTTTAAAGGATATAATTTAAACAAAATTAAACAACAATAAAACGTATTGATTTAAATTAAAATGTGGATGAAAAATTAAAATAAACGATCAGGCTTTAGTATATTCAGAATATGTTTGATTGCTATATACATGCAGAACATGTATTGTTACACGCATTTTTTTGTTTGACTAAATGTCTAAATGCCCTACTGTGATAATAACCCAAACAGTACAATAAGAAGGATGTTGACGTTTAAAAGCACGGCATTTGAAGAGCTTGTGGTCATTTCTGGCTGCTGAGTTGTTTCTTCTTCAGCAAGGCACTGGAGGGCTTGATTGGTGTATGGATTTTCAACGTAAATTGGTTGTTGAGACTGGTTCAACTAAAAAGCATAATTTGTCAGAACGTTAACGGAAAGCTGCCAGAAGGAAACGTTAAGCGACAGTTTTTCCTTGATCATGTTAAGTAATCATATTTTTCCTTGAATAATCACGTGAACACGGCCATAATACTTGATAGTGTAAGTGGAAATTTTATGCATTTAATTATATTGTTAAAACAGTATAAAAGCGTTTCACTGACTGTAAAACAGTCGTAAATATACTTTTACACAGTTAGAGATCAGAAAAAAAATATGTAGGCCTAGGCTACCACAGGTTATAGTTTGATAAAGTTGATTATGTTACGGTACATAGGCTACTTTTTATGGTTTTAAACTTATGCCAAAACAGTAAAAAAGCGCTTTACAAACTTTTGCGTTTATGGTAAAAAGGTCGTAATCTTAACTTTTTGACAATTATATAGTAATCAAAATATTGAAATTGCTATTTCATAAAACAAAATAAATACAGTAGGACAGGTTATAGGTTAATCATGTTACGTTTTATCTAAACTCAGAATTGGTTTACATATCAGCAACATATTTCAGCAGCGCAATAGTTGTTGTCCTATTTAAACTTGTAAACATTTAATTCATTATTTAAACTAGTGCATATGGTTTGGCTTTAAATAACATTTCGACAGATTTCCGGCTAAGGCGCTTTTATAAAATATCATAAACTGCAAACTACCCCTTGCGGTTCAGTTCCATCCATTTTATAGCATTTTTGCCATTTTGTCAAGTTGTTTAGACCATTTTCAAACTCTTCCAAACTTGCGGAATTCCAATCCATCTGTTCAAAATATTTTATTTGTCAATTGCCGGTCATCAATCGCACATTTAACATCAAGTGAAAGCCTAAAAATAGAGTTAACATGTTCTATTATATAAACTTTTTTATCATGTTAATTTCATTGTGTTTTGCCATAAGTTGTACTTGTACTACAAACTTTCGACGTCACTCAGCCTGAAGAAGGCGACTTGAATAGGTTGCCGAAGTGATGGAGAAGAAATATTATTACCAGGTGAAGCTGTTTTTTGATTGATGTTCTATTATGCTGCATTAGGCCAGAGCAGTGACAACATTTTTTTCGTTTAATAATGCGAAAAAATATATTACCACGAACTGCTGATTGTGTTTAATATCTTACCTTATTTAGCAACTCTTTCACGGTATATCCCTGATATTCAGCTGGTTCGGTTATCATTACAATTGACAGGTCTGAGTAGGCTGTTACATAGTCGATCAACCTAAAAAGGGAATGAGTTTTCGACGTGTTAGCTTTTAAAGGTGCAGAGTTTGGGTTAACTATATATGTTCGTTGTTTAGAGTTTTTTACTTACCCTTTTTTTTACTTACCCTTTTTTGAGAGCGGTGTGTTACAAAATACAAATTCCCAATTCCTATAAATATGCTTGTTTTGCCATAATTAACATTTCTCGTTTAGAGTTTTTTGAAGTAAATATTAGTGAATATTAGTAGCCTACATAGGTAACTGCAAGGCTTGCCAGAAATAAAACAAGGGCGTTGCTACCTATCACAATCACTGAACTACACAAGCAAATATTCGTTCATTATCGCGAAGAGTTGCTTCCTCGGACGTTTTCCATAGGTAGGCTTGCCATTTTCTAGAAACGTAAATCCGGGACGCATATTAAAAACTGCAAGTAAACTTAATGTAGACCTAACACAAAAAAAATCAATGCAACTAATTAACTTAACGGGGTTGCGGTTGTTTTATATTTTGTCAGGGGGTATTTTCCAGGGCCTTATTTTTAAGGGTGGTTTGACTAAGTAATTGCGTCATCATAAGTAGGGTAATTTATCAGGGTAATTCTTCAAATATTATCTTTTGCACTTTGATTTGTTAGTTTTAGGGTATATCATTAAGCTGTACTTTTCCCTTGAATTTTTTCTGCAAGCAAATAAAGATATGAGCCGAAATTTCCTTCCTAAAAAAATAGATATGGCCGAAAATTACAAACGCGAGATTTTTCGAAAACAACATACTGCTACAAGTTTTAAACTTAAGTCGTTACATGGAACGTTGCACACGTTCGGTAACAATAATTTTCATAACATGATATGTTTTTTGCCTTTAAGTCTAGCTTATACACCAAAGCGCGGTCGTCCCTTGACGTATAAGGATTGAAATTAAATTACTCTTTTCAGACGTTTTTTTATACACTGCAACAAAATATGTAGCGACATTTATCGATCCAGAATTACTAACAAACGCCTTGAAAATAAAAAATGCTTACCCGTGACCGGTTTGCGACGGCGCTCGCTTGAGTGCGCGACTTTGTCTTTTTTCTGTCTGGGAACACACGACTTTCTTTCTATTTTACCCACTCGCCCGGCGACTCGCATAAGAGGGTGCAGTATGAGCGACGTCTCCGTCTCTCTAAAACGCGTGCGAACGTGCGTGGACGGCCGACCGGCGACGACCGGCCGAGAAACTTTCTAATTGATATTGTAGATTTTCGTTCCATAATTTAAGCGAAAACACCCCAAAAAAAATATATTTATAAGCGAAACACCAAAAATAACTCCCAACATTCAAAAAAGAATCCGTCTTAATAAAATTATTTTTGTCCCCCTCTAAAAAATTTGGACCTTCCTCAAAAAGATATCTCCCAGCACCCGCCGGATAATAGGGGAAGCTGGGCAAAACGGACCCCTTAAGAGATAAATGCTATATTTCGAGTTTCACAAAATATTTTTTGATGAACAGGTTAACAACTGAAAAGGCTTACTCCTATGCTAAAAAAAACAACTAAATGAAGCATACCTTCTGAATAAATTAACTTTTGTTGTCGATTTTTTCACGGGGAAAAACGGACCCCTGGTGGGGCAAAACGGACCCCACTAATAAAATATAATTTAATTGCCTTGTTGTGTAAAAATGCCAGATCAAGGATTTTTGTTTAAGTGGCGCGTAAAAATTTTCAGAGATATTTTCACAAGTTATGTCACAACGTGACGTCATAATTTAAGTAATACTGTTATAGTATAAATGGAACGATACGAAACCTGAAATGTCTCAAGGTCAATTTCCGTCCCATTAGATGACTGTGTAACACTGTTGCAAATACTTTGATTTCGTCTACATTTTCCTCATTAAGTGTCTAAACACACTTGATTTGTAAAAAATATATTATTAGCATTTTCATGTTAAGCTGGGACTTCAAGGACTACCAAATTGCGTGCGCAGGAAAAATAATAAAAGCTAAACAATGCCTAAAGGATTTAAAACACAAAACACTTCTTAGTCTATTCCAATTCTAACTTCTTTTCAAGGCGATAAATAGTGTGTCTCGTTAAAATCCAGAACCCGTTTGAACTTTGGGCGCTGGTCTTGAATCCTATACCACGGCGAACGTTATGCGGGTTATGGTGCTGGTTAGTGTTTGGGTTCAGAGTGGGTCAAGTATTATTATTATTTAACAATATTGCTAAACCTACCCTAACCCAAACGCTAACCAGCACCCTAACACGCATAACGTTCGCCGTGGTAGGATTCAAGACCAGCGCCCGACACCCTAAACCAGACATTATGCGTTGCTTTAATAATTGTTTTAACGCTGTGGTAGGATTCTAGACCAGCGCCAAACTTTGTTGCATTATATTAAGTTAAATGGTTATAAATAGGCAAAAACTGCCTTATATTTATCTTAATGTATACCAACTCATAAGTATTAAAACAAATAGCAATCGAGCTTTTTTACAACAGATCTTGGTAAAATTTCTGATTTTTTGGCCTTCCTGCAAAAGCTGATCTAAACATATAAAATAATGATTTATTATTTAATTTTATTCAATTTCCAAAATGTGTTACTGAACGACTAATCAAAAATACAAAAAGTGCGGTTTTAGGCTACTAATGACGGATTAACTTGTGAGGGGTCCGTTTTGCCCCAACACTATCAATCGCATAAACACCTGATTTGTTTAAAATCTTTTAACTTAAAACGACAACTGTTTCGTGCTAATAAACAGACCCTTACCTACAAATTATTTAGCAAAAAAGTAACTTTGTCTTTACTTGAACTTCAGTAACAAAAGCTCATTTTACTGCGCTATCCTTATATCAATATCCCCAAAACACATTTTCTCTTTGTGCAAAATCGGATCTGCATAATTTGTGGCTACAAACGTTTTTTCGACGATAGTCAATGTTCAGTAAACTAATATTGACGGTGGCAATTTTCGTTAACGAGAAAAGCGAGGGGTCCGTTTCGCCCCAAGGGTCCGTTTTGCCCCGCTTTCCCCTATCTATTAAAATTTTTTTACCAACCACACACAAAAAGTAACCTTACCCCCAGAAAATATTTCTTAACACCAGCCGTAAAATATTTAATTTATGTTAAATTTGCTTGACAGCCTTACCAACCAAAAATGAAAATTAAAAAGTAGAACTTAGTTTTGAGAAAGAAATGCCATAATGGCTAACTCAAGAGTTTTTACATTTTTTTTGTAAATCTCAAATTAAAAATTCCGGGACAAATAGGTTAACCGGGCGGGACACCAGGACAAGGCCTTAAAATAGGGACGTATGGCAAGCCTATCCATAGATTTTTCCTATTTGGCCTCCCGTGCATTTGAGCGTATTCTGTTATAGGTAACACAATTAAAAAAATCGGAATTTCTGTGAACACAAAAACATAATTTTAAGAAACTCTGCGTTGATTTTATTGTCAATGGTTAAGACTGTATTATAGTAGGCTATTTTACTAGCATTATAGTATTTTATAATGCTACCTACTATTTAAGTAAAATCTACGTTGAATACAGATGTGGAAAATTAAAAGCATTTTTATTATTAAATGAAAAAATGCATTTAGTTTTTTTACGATATAATGCAAATTAAGAAACTTTACATACTGGTAATTCGAGACTCCAAAAAAAGCCATAAGTGAATAAAATTCAGGTGCAGTTTGCCAAAATGTGAGCGAGATCTTTGGGTAGTAGAACACATAAACGAGGCACATTTCATCAGAAGTTGACAAACCTCCCTGCAAAAGAAGTTTATTTTAACATTTTTCTGATTTGTTGACAATAAAAGTTATTTTGGTGCTGAACGCCGAAAACCTAGTACAATGTGTCCAGAAAGGTTAGTTTGTAAAAAAAACTGTGACAATAGTACCCTCCTAAATTGTTCTGTATTGTCCGATAATAGTTTTTTTTATAAAACGGGTTGCTCCATTTTGAATAGAGTGACATACGATAAGTAGCCCTTAATTCCACAATGCCCATGCAATGCCTTTTACTGTGACAACTTAATATCCACAAAAAACTTCGTTTGTCACAATGACAAGGCTATATAAGCTGACTGCAAGGATTTGTAATCTGATTGAACGATGCTCTATGAATTTATATAACATTTTAATAGATATTCTAAAATAATAAAAAACATAATATAATAATAAAAACAATTTAACATCGTACTAAGCATAAATTTTAAAAAATACGTTCGGAAAATATCGGTATTGAGCTTTTATCTGTGTCTAAGTACCACATTTCACATTCATATCAAAAAGTTGTCGTTTTACCTTGTTGGACCAATTTTAAAAACGGCGTTATACGGCTTTTATGAAGTATAACAAACCGTGAGACAAAACTTAAAACACAGCCTCACCGAAGTAATTTCAGTCTTCTGTGAAGAGTCGTATTCACAAACCACCTGCAGTGCGTCACCTTTCTTCACAGTTATCTCTTCTCCCGAGTACCTGGTTTCTTGAAAGTTGAAATCGTAGTTGTCGTCATGTGCGACAAACGGCATCTCCTTGCCGTCTCTGCAATTGGGCGTAAGAAAATAACACTAAGTAGGATCAAAAATCCTAGATAAAAACGTGTTTAAGTTTGGCTTATTGGCAAAAAATCTAACCATCGCCGTTTTGCTACTGCTATAACACATGATCATTTTGCAGTTGCAACACCAACGTAGAGAAAACAGACGTCAAACAATAGAAGACCGTACGTTAGCAAGGGCTTTGTGGTTAATTATTTACAAACAGTATACACAATTTTTATAGGATTGAAGACTCAAATTTTGACCAAAAATACCACCACAACCCGCCCTATGGTTATTAAGCGTTGAAAATCGATAGTTTATTAAAACATTTAAGGAATTAATGTGTTCCTAAATATATAATTGAAACTAATCCTAAACATTGATAAACGTTGTCGCTCTATAAATAAAACTAATCCTATACAATGATCAACTAATAGTTGTCCTATAAATAACGGAACTTTTTAGTTACAATAATCTAGTTATAGTATAAATGGAACGATACGAAACCTGAAATGTCTCAAGGTCAATTTCCGCCCCATTAGATGACTGTGTAACACTGTTGCAAATACTTTGATTTCGTCTACATTTTCCTCATTAAGTGTCTAAACACACTTGATTTGTAAAAAATATATTATTAGCATTTTCATGTTAAGCTGGGACTTCAAGGACTACCAAATTGCGTGCGCAGGAAAAATAATAAAAGCTAAACAATACCTAAAGGATTTAAAACACAAAACACTTCTTAGTCTTTTCCAATTCTAACTTCTTTTCAAGGCGATAAATAGTGTGTCTCGTTAAAATCTAGAACCCGTTTGAACTTTGGGCGCTGGTCTTGAATCCTATACCACGGCGAACGTTATGCGGGTTATGGTGCTGGTTAGTGTTTGGGTTCAGGGTGGGTCAAGTATTATTATTATTTAACAATATTGCTAAACCTACTCTAACCCAAACGCTAACCAGCACCCTAACCCGCATAACGTTCGCCGTGGTAGGATTCAAGACCAGCGCCCGACACCCTAAACCAGACATTATGCGTTGCTTTAATAATTGTTTTAACCCTGTGGTAGGATTCTAGACCAGCGCCAAACTTTGTTGCATTAAAATATTTTTTATAATTTACCTCAAAATAGCTTATCGTAGCTTTTTACATCTGTAGCCCACCGCAATTTTGCCAAACCTAAAACCGGACCATGGAGAACGTCTTTTCAACAAATACCTTCTCAAGGCAGTCTGCAGAGCAATCTGCCTGAGTCCTAAACGCCTTGGCTCTCGGTGGAATAACGTGTTCCAGTCCCGAAACCGAGTGTCCGACCTCCAATGTTCCAGAGTCGAATTCACGCAGGTCTGGCGTGTAGGTAAATCGCAAGCCGGAAGAATCCACGATATCTGTAAAAAGGTTGCAAAGTGCGATAGGAACGCTACACGCTATTTGTGTTTATTGATGTTATATTCAACATTTTTAAGGGTTAAACTTTGGCCATTTCAATTCTAAACTAAATGTTAAATAGCCAGCGAACTCGAAGTTTATATTTTAGGGGCGGTGCGGTACCCATGGAACGGATTTGTTTTTTCCGTAATATCTTTCGAATTATAACTCAAAAACACTCGCGGTTATTTTCTTTGGAAAGCTTACAGCTAATAGGTACCTACTGGAAAAAATAATTAAAATCTGACATATCCTTCTAAGTTTTTTTAAATATAAAAACTTTTTGTTCTATCGGCCCCACCCCACAGGACCTATGGAACATGGAACAGAGCATGACGGCATCTAAAATCACTGCGCTGAGAATTCCTGAAGTGCATATACTATCAGTTGATGGTGTAGAAATAGTGGCACAAGAAAATGTACTTTGAGAAATGAAGTAAAAACACATGGAAACAAGCACATAATGCTGAACTTATATATTTTTTGATTTGTGATAGAATTTGCAACCCAGGTTTATTATATCAATTGTTTTTATTTTTTAGGAGAACATCTGCAAATATAATAATAGTCAAATGTACGATTTTGTCGAGTCCCGAGCCCGACTCTGACTCTACAGCCTGTATTTCGCCAAATTACGTAACTAAATACGGTGGATGTTCAGCAATCCACTCATAGGGATATCATATAATTCCTCCACTCACAATAACTGGTCGAAAATATCCACCATATATGCTATTCCGCTTGCTACAAAACGCAATTGACGCCAATATCAGTTTTTTTAAACTGCGCATGCGCACGTCACACTCGGGACTCTGGCAGTATTACGTGGTCTTACTCGAGTCCGAGCCCGACCCCGCAGCCCTGTGCTCAGTGAACAGCCCCTTATTCGATGTTCTTGTCTTAAAAGTTGGCATACTAATATCCTTAAAATCTAAAAACATGATCACAAAATGATCGAGAGACCAATGGAACAGACTGTTCCAAAAAGGTCCTCTAATCGCCATTTTTAATAAAAACACTCATGACTATAGCCAGTACTCTGAACCAAATTAATCAAACTAACTTTCAACATGTACCTAGATAACCCCTCTCTCCACAAAAAATATTCACTAATTTACAATTACCTAAAGACTATCAAAACACCTTACGAATGTCAAGCTAAAAAGTACATTTTTTTACCTAGAAAAGTGAAAAATTGGAATAAATCAACCATTTCCAAAAGCACACTAAAGAACCTTTTGGACAAAGTTCTGTACACAATCTCATTCCCACAACCAAAAATTTATTTAGTTGCCAACAGGGGGCGCAATGTGCCAGTGTTCATGGGTCCCGCACTTCCCTACTTATAATGCTAACTAACCCATACAGCGGCTTTTTTCAGTAAGGCAAACGATGTCAATTGTGTAGTGCGATTTGTTTTAATTCGAAACTGTTTTGGGAATCCATGGCGATTTTACCTAAATTAGTTTTGAATAAAATTCGTTTAGATGTAAGTCTTGTTCGGCTAATGTGCTTTTCTAAATTTGACAATTCCAAAAACTTCAATTCGAATCAAACTCGAAGGTTTAATTTAAAAAGCTTCTGTTTTAATTTTAATATAGTCCAAAAAGCTGAGAAAAATTTGTCTGTCCTCTGTCTAGCAATGTGTTGTTAATCTACATCTCGTATATTGCAATTTTATATGGTAAAACTTATTAAAACAGCCAATTAACCGTGTAAAAAAAGAATTGTATTTCGAAAATTATTTCAAAACTTGACAAAACGTTTGTTTGTCTACTGAACCGTTTTATACAACTAGTTTAAATAGCAGACTAAATATCAAATAAAGATCTACCTGTTAAATTACGTGGGTTGTCGTAGTGGGTTTCAAGGATGACGTACTTTGGTGCGTCAGGGGTTCCCAGGGGATATCCAACATTCTTTGGAAAATACAGCGCCTTTGCAAGCCAACAGAAAAGTATTAAGGTGGTATATGCAAGAAAAATCGACTGATTCTTTACTTTGTGTGGCGCAGTTAACTTGAAGGAAGAGGCTATATTCGCAGACAACAAGTAGTTCAAATCGATATGTAAGTACTAAGGTGTACAAGCGTAAAATAGCGATCCACTTAAATAACATATATGCATCTCCTGAGGCTATTTACCAGGATACCAAAGTAATTTAAATTTTAACTTTAACAATACCAGTACCCAAACCCAAACGCGAAACCAAATCAATAAAGAATCACATGTTGGTGCAAGCGTTAAGGCGATCCGGTCAAACAGCCACTTCTTAACTTTTATACATCGTAACTCACGGGATCCGCCAGGTCGGATCAATATTTTCAAATCGAGAAAGGTCATAAGACTCATAACCTTTTAGGGCATATTCACTAAAAAGAAAAATACGTAATAAAAGAGACCAGGTGTTTGTTGTCTGGAGTCCCATCTAACAAGTGCCTTCCATGGCAAACCAAACTGGCAAAAAATAAATACCAGTATAGGTTAGATAGCGAAAAGTTCAAGCGGGTGATGGCCATAGAACCCACGGTTGTATACTGCTTTGCTCTTCGCGCACCAATAAATTTCAAAAATCCAACTTACTCCACCACCGATGGCCCAACCTTGTATCACAAACTGACAGCTCTGAAAATCAACCGGCATATTGGACAAATAGCATTGGCTGTTGTTTCCGACTGACTCATCCTGTTAAAGCAAAATCGAACAACTCGGTTAGCGAGCACTTAAAAAATGCAATCAGATTTATATATTAAATAGTGCATTGCTTTGCGTATTTAAGTACATACGGTAGTCCAGAAAAAATACCCTAAATCGGGCCTATTGTTGTCCCTGACCATGCAAGAACTGGCTTGTTCAGAAAAAGTACCGGTACACCTTAAAAGTCTATTAAATTTTGTTAGGGAATCGTAGGCCACCTTGCAGAAGGTATACCCGGTTAAGGGATTTAATAACATACAAGAAAATTTCTGGCTTCCCGCTGTATAAAATACAAAATACCAAATCAGTAAAAAGTGACTAAACTTTAAAGAAAACGAGTAGGTTTGATTTAATTGATATTACGTTGCTGTTGCCCTGTTTATTGTATCAAACGCCTTGCCGATGTATCCCGGCGTACGCGGAATTCAGATCTTCCCTAAAAGAAGCTATTGGTTACCATTAGTTGTATGGCAAAAATGTCATAACAATGGAATACTTTTTATATGTATTTACTGAAAGTTGGTAAAGAATGTATTTTAAAAAATACCGAAATACTTTTGATGTTATGTTATATAAAAATATAAAAGATTGGTGTCGTTGTGTGACGCCCTTGGAAAATTGATGCGGTGCGTCGCGAAGCACAAATTGATATAAATCAATCTGAAAAACTTTAACTGTAAACTTTCAAGATAACTTTTCGCTTTCAAGACCCCGGTAAGCCTGTGCTTACTGCGTTTTATTGTTTTTTTAACGACATTGAACAAACATTTGCTTCAGTCACAAGACTTCGAAATCACGTAATAAAATTTCACTGCGTCTAGGTACTAGGAAATATAATTCTGTGCTGAGTTATAGAAGGTCTGCAAGTGTACATTGAGTTATTTTCTCATACAACTTTAATTTTCCCGGCAGCGCTGAGATGCAAAATATACTAATCTTAATGGACAAGTCTTCTTGGAATTGTTTTTTGCTCACCGATACGTTTCCAGAGCATTGGTAAACAAGCATATGATGCACATTGGCTTCGTTTCCCTGCTGTATCACAGGTTCAATCTATAAAAAAACGGAGCAGCATTAAAAACGTAACTGTGCGCAAAAATGTTGCTCCACTTAGATTTTGCAACGCATTTAGGTCGCAAAAAACATTCAAAAAATGAAATAATGTACTTTACCACATAAAAAGTTATGTAGCCTGTAAGACGAGCTAAAATTCAATTAGACACAAAATACAAAAAGATTAGTTATACATTCGATTATTCAGGTACTATAATTCTAGAAGATTTTACTTTTTAAGTAAAAAATTCCGCGATGGATTTCAAACTATATGTCTTAAAGATTTTTTTAAGTTTGTTCGATCGATACGGATATTACACTTTGCCATACGGGTATTACACTAAGGATCTGATTACCATAGGTCAGAGATAGCAAACCTTTTTTCACCGCGCGAGTCACAAACACGACCTTAATCCTTACAAAATGCACAAGTAGGTCATATATTTAATTATAAGCTACTTTTATGCGAAACATTGCTGCTGCGTCGTTTTAGGTGATATTGTCTGGGTTGGTAATTCAAGGTTTTTGGACCATTTCCAAATTCGGATTCCCACGAATATTAAGAACCTAAATAGTTAACAAATGCTGCAGCCTTTTTATGAGATTACAGGAGTTCAGCAGAAAGCTTTTCAGCATGGTTTAACCAGGGTTTTTAGAATTTTTAGTCTGTGAGTTCTCAATTTCCCAAAGGATCAACCCTTACGTTTTACAGCAATAAACAAAATGCTTTTAGTTGTGTTTTTATGCTTTTCTGCACGCTTTTGTTGAAGTGCAGTTAATGTAGGGCTATAGTCGTCACCCCTAAAACACTTTTGCACGACCCACATATTAGGCAGCCCTGATTTATACAGTACAGTACAGTGCAATCTAAAGAAGGTTTGTTTTTTATACAGTTATCCTTTCCTGAAAATGATTGATAACATTTCGGTATTTCTAGAGATACAAGTGGGTCATTAAAAATCAGTGGTGGGTCACTTCGTGACCGGCGGGTCAGTGGTTCGCCATCCCTGCCATAGGTTTTTACGTTCTATATTTAGCGTTTTTCTGCTTGTACCTTTACAACATGTTGTTTTTCGGTGAACTCCGGCAACTTAAACAACCTGCAGTTGTAATACGTGTCTTCTGAGGGAACTAAAAACTTGTCGTTAAGCAAATCGAAAGTTTGGTGTGACTCCCCTGGCGGAAATTCCGACTCGTCCGTTTTTTCTGGTTGTAGCAGCAACAAACTCTTCGTTCCTGCCACATAAAAAAGTATTAAAAAATAATGCAAATAACTAAATTCAAGTGCAATATAATGCCTCTTGTTCAATTTTCTAACAAAAGGGAAATACGGGATGTTAAATTTTAGTCTTTTCGTGCCTTAAAATCTGATTTTCTTAAATTAATAATTGTCATTTAAAAAAACCTCAAAGGCTGTGGTAACAATAGCAAAAGCCTATAAGCTGGCCAATTAACTAAACGTCTTTGAAGAGGCCTAGATATTAGGTTCAGCAAGTACCTCTGCTCGTAGGCCCGTGGTAATCACCAGGTGTAATGTCATCGCCAGACGGGTCGTTTGTCCCAAAGGCGTAGATGATCTTCATAGTGTTCGACTGTTAAGACAGCAAAAACCCTCATAACCAAATTGCCTAAGTCATTTTTTTTTTATAATTTTTGGAGTTTTTGGCTAAGTCTCTTATTAAGTACTTTTTCTATGGATGGGGATGGTAACAAGAAGTGGCTTAAGAAAAAAAAAAGAAATTCAGTAAAAAATGACTTAGGCAATTTGGTTATAAGCGTGATGAATTAATGTATAAACTTAAACAAGAAGTTGTTCGAAAATTCAGAATCTGATTTAAACAGAAAAGGCTAACAAAACATCCAACCTACCAAATTTATGGTAACTATATAAACTCAAAAATTAAAACCCTTTAGAGAAATTGTTTTGGTTTGATTTAAACCTAAATAATTACACTGGTCAACAGCAAATTTTAAACGAAGATTTGATAGACTGATTCTTAATGTGTTTTCGCTGATTGCGGAAATGCCCTTCTTTTTTTATCTAGCACATCAGGTTTTTGAAATATTCGCATTATAATTTTTTTGATGTTTTGCTGTATTGTTAATATAGGCACATTGCGCACTGACCTTATCCAACTATAATGTGACTTACGCACCATTCTATCTGTTTCTTTTTTTACTGATATCTTTAAAAAAACAGTATAAAAGGAAAGATCTTTTATTAACGTTTTTGTAATTAAGTAGTAAATTTGCAGATGTAAAATCACCTCCTGAGCCGAGTATAAATGTTGTTTAAACAAGTTCTCATAGCACTACAGCAGAACAAAACAACGAATAAGTGTTCGGTAATTCCAGATTTCAATCAGCAATTTTGTTGCTTATCCTTTTTAAATTTGTGTGACCAAAGACAAGCAATAAATCATGTCAGATATCAATAAGTTGGACATTTGTACTTAAGCTGTTAGATTAAGCAAGACGACCTGTACCGGTACCACACAATATGCCCCAATGCGTGTTTTATTTCCTTCTCATGGAAGTCTTAAATTCTCCCTGATAAAGTTGAAGATGTCGGTGAATGAAGTTAATAAGAACAAAACATAAGTTCAAAACCAATTATGTTTTCCGGACAGATTTGAACAGCCTTACCATGTATATTTTTCAAAATAAAAGTCATAGCTGCTTGTATTAGGATAAAAACACAACAACTTGCTTGAGATTGATGTAGTAATAAGACAACGGAAATAAAACTTAGACAACCTATACAGTGAATGGTCCTGTTTTGGTACAACAGCCGTGCTACCAACTGCATAACTAAAAGAGACTATACGCCTATAAGGAACTGTAAGTGGCAATTACAACAAACGTTACGCCCCTCAGAAAATAGTTTTGCTCTCGTAATAGAAAAGTGTTTTTTTTTGCTAGCATTCCTCTACAAAAAGTTTTCACTACTAAGCTAAGCAAACAATAGGAATCTTGACGGAACAAAATATTAGTAAAATTCCAAAGGATACACAATGTAAAACGGTGGAATTACGCGCTTGGCTGGCATTTAGTCGCTGTGTGCTAACTTTTCAGAAAATTTAAATTTGACAATACCTTTAAAATGTTATGTGCTAGAGAAAAACTAAAAATATATTCGGAATCAGCGTGAAAAACACATCTAAGATGAAATACTCGCATACTCGTTTAGAAAAAAGTAAAAATTTGTTGACCAGTGTTATTTTTTTTCACTTCAGGCTTACAGTAATCTCCAAGTCGTTAGGGTGGTCACAGGATGCAAGTTGTCTCCTGAATTTAAGGAGAGTCCACCCGTCCTCCTCTCGGGCTTCCAGAGCCTCCAGGTTGTGATCTTCATCCAAATGAGGAAAGCTGTTATCGCTTGAACCGTGACGGTCCTTGGCAAAAAGCAAAGAAAACCTTTATGCGCGCTTTCCTGTGTTAACTTCTAATTCTAAAATGCCTATAATGAAGATCTGCAGAGTCGGCCCAAAACAACTGGATTCCGAGCTCTGAACCTACTCCAAGTAAAGTCAACTCAAACATCCGAGTTATGCTTGTCACCAGTATCATCTTAGATTCTCATGTAACATACCAATAATCCGTGGAACTAAAATAGGACAGATATACAGCAATCCACTCGTATGGTTGTTTTATCATTCACCAAGCACTCACAATACACGGAAGAGAAAGACCTATTCTACTTTTATCTGTGGATTTCGAACTTGATTCTGCGAAGTACAAGTCGGACTGGCGTGTGAGACTCACGTATAGCGGACGTCTTGTATGGCGTGGTTTTATTTTAACGTCACAATCCGAATATTTTAACTCACTTAAATTACGCAGCTTGGGCAAGTGACGAACAAGCATATTCAATTATATTAAAAATGTTTTAACAAACATGCAGCCTCCAAGTGTCCTAACAATACTCCAAAACACTTACGGTAATTTGTTGCTGTCCGGAACTTAATACCCAACCCACAGTGATGTCGGCGTTTGCCATAGAACCGCTGGGGGACAGACCGACTCCAAGCCAACCTGTTGTCTTGCCGTGTACCTAGAAAGTATGCAACCAATAGGCTAGTTATTCTTTACATTCTTCGTAACCTGACTGGTTTACAACAGGTAAAACTCGAAGTTAAAAAACCCGCGTAAAATGCAGTGTCAATCGTTTGTATTATGCCTTAATATTTTTCTTATTTTTTTGTTCTTTGGTGCTGATAGCGATGCCATGAATGCATTTTAATTGTTACAGGAACTAATGATGCCGTTTGGGCGAAATAAAGATTTCTTTAAAATTTTAACAAATGTTTGATTTTACATTTACTCGGGTTTTAAAACTTTCGGGACCTAATAATCAATAGTGATGCGAAAACATTTCAATATTTAAAAACAATTTGTTAACAGTGTCATCCATTTTTAGCTTTTAAAGGCAAGTTCGTCAAACCACTAAAATTGTTACTAGTAAAGTAATCTATGTATTAGGTGATTAAGGTGCTGATGCACGTCCTAAAGAACTTTATTTTTCGGTTAAAAGTACGCAAATTGACAACCTAACAGCCTAATTAGGCTATATATTCAAGAAGATTTAGACAGGAGTCTAATACAAAGTGCATAGAGAAGCAACAACAAGTTTAAGTAATTCTCTGAGCAACTTTAAGTAAACTTCATTTTTAGTAGGACGATTTTCTAATATAATTTCGAAAGTACTGAGAGTTTTATTACGAAGTTTTTAAGGCGCCTTAAACATTTATTTTGCACTATGTCCAAGTTCTTGCAAATCGTGTTGGTCAAACAGAGAAAAGAAAATGTTGCAATAAAGAAAAAAATTCCATTTTAAGGTTAAACCTCAGTCATGAAAATACAATTCACTTTGGCAAGTGTTGTTTAGGTACAAATAACAAAATTTTATTCTATTCTAGCGTGGTTTGTCGTCACATTTATTAATCTGCGGCACCTCAAAGGTCATATGGGTTTCGTCAAACTTCCAATAAAGCACCACCATAGAGTTAGCATCCAAAATGGCGTGGTTGGCAAAATCCTTCGGAGGGCTAGGTTGACTTTTTGCCAGAAACCCGCACCATGCCAGCAGCAGTAAAGATAAAATTGCTTTCATTTTATAGCCTAATTCTTAAGTGATGTTGTCTTTTAAAAGGAAACGCTATAATAAATAGAGAAGGTAAAGTAAACTCAATCAGGAAGGATCGATAATACTTGATCGGAGCCGTTACACAATTCCTGAATTAAAGTTTTACAATACTCTAATTTCTTAACGCTAAATCAAATTTTGGTCATACAACCTAAAAATAATTTTTATATACAACCATAGTTACTTTTCTTTGACCATCGACTCACCCATAACCTATACTTAGCACCAAACGATCCTCGATAAACTTTTATTCCCAATACTGTTTTTAACTTTCAGGAAAAAATTCGACTTCTGTATTACTAAGCTAGACTAAAACTTCTAAAACTTTTGCTTTTTGGCTACATCGAAACCGAGCAAACGTAGCCTATAGTTCCAAATTCCCCCGCGTATAATGCCCTAGTTTTTGTTTATTAAACGTTTGTAAAAAAGTGTAATTTGTCTAGAGTTTAACTTTTTGGTATGGTTTGGTTAAACTTAAATTTGTAAATATTTATTTCATCATCCGGGTGGCTTATCAGAAATGCTTGTTAGACAATGTAAACTGGTCGAATGGTTTAAGTCAGCGTGGTCCAATATAGGCCCGCGGGCCAAATGTGCTTTCAGGGGCTGGCGATCTTACTTTATAGGCCAGTGATTAAACAAACAAAAAATATTTGTTTGACCCGCTATATAATCACCCAGACAATGATTGATGTGTTTCCACCACTTTTTTACTGCTGTAAGCGGCCCTTTGAACTTTATTTTATGTCAACTTTAACCATGTAAACGCAACATTTTTTGGATCCGCGCAAATATTTTTCGATTTTATAGTAGGCTATTATATGCATTTTGGCAGGGTTCGGAAATGTCTCCAAAACCCAACTCGGCAAGTTCTTATAGGGCCGCGATAAATATCCACTAGCAATCTTGTTATAAAACGAATGACCTTAAAGCATTTTGTTATAATAACTATTAATCAGCAGGAATCAAGGATTTTAGGGCCTGCACATTTAAAAAAAACGTACACTTAGGCCTACACTCAACAAGTCACGTAAAAATGCGCCTTTGTTTGATTTGAATTGTCAATTTTTTTAGAGAAGTGACCTGACCGCATTGGGCATACAAAAAACACACTTTGCTTATAGGCCTACACTCGTGTCTGTTATATGTGTATCATAAATGGCGGTTTGCGGCAGCAAAAAATATGCCTTGTTTTCATGCGCAGGACGCCTTTGGGCTTATAAGATTAACTCGAACACAATAATGATCAAAGACAAGTAAGATTAGCGCAAACATTTTTCTGCATTTACGTATAGTTAAAATAGCCAAAATTTGGGGCAGATTGCAAAAGAAAAACAGGCCGCAAGTGCTTTATGACAGGCGAAAGTTTTCCGCATGTAGGCATGTAATATTTTTAAGCCCAGTGCTGTGTGGACTCAGACTCATTTAGTTTTAACTAAATTATAGACATTTGTAGCGCTTCGCGCAATTAACTTACCTTCGGTTGCATGATTGTAGCCTACTATAGGCTACATTTGTTTCGATAACAGCGCCTTTCATAAGATTACCTAAATTATAACGTTATGACGTAATTTGTAACGTCATATGTAAGAGTTTTTAAGCCATTGCCACCCAAAGCAAAATCCTAAATGTGCATTTACAACATTGGCCCGCCTGATAAAATAAATTGCTTTTGATGGCCCAATAAAAACAAATCGGTAAGACTCGGTACCACTAAAACCGTTACAATAAAAGTTATTTTCTTCAAACCTTGTGACACTAGTCGATCTATAACTAACCAGCAATGAAATAGAATGCATACAAGTTATCGCAAAATTAGAACTGCGTTATAATCTGGTCTGATGCATAGCACCAACCAGTGGCGTAGTCAGCCGAAATTTTTTTACGTTGGGCCAAAAAGTTTGAACTTCTTTGTTTAGCTTTTGTCATTGTATTAACTGTCGTAACGAACACAAATAACAATGCCAGCAAACCGTTTCGAGCAGCAAGTGTATAGCAAACGTTATATTTACTACATCGTTTGTGACGTAACAGTGCTCGACAAATGAAGGTGTGGCATGCCTGTGAACGACTGTTGTGGTATTGCTCATAAATGCTAAAAAACAAATTAAGAGTAAAATATTGATAAATTTTTGGGGAGCATATACCCCTGGGGCTCCCCCCTGGCTACGCCCATGGCACCAACTTATGTTTTATTCAAATTTTTATTAACGTTATGTAATGGTGAACAAACAGTTTTTAGGATTCCGGTGAATCATAAACGTTTGTAGATCTGCTGATACATCCAAAAGATGATAAAGACAATATTGTAAATCACTTGTTGGTTGGATTCAAATAGACAAAGGAATTGAGAATAAGTAAACTGTAAAAAACTGTCGAACCTATCAACAGAATAATATACGGTTCGCTTACAAACTAACTATTGAGCTGATCAGAAAAAATTGTCGAGTTTCGCAGAAACTTGTCGAGTTTTTTCGGGTTTTTTGCCGAAT
The DNA here is from genome assembly GCF_963924565.1 of Ascidiella aspersa. Taxonomy (NCBI): domain Eukaryota; kingdom Metazoa; phylum Chordata; class Ascidiacea; order Phlebobranchia; family Ascidiidae; genus Ascidiella; species Ascidiella aspersa. Next base: position 12,406,954 of record NC_139454.1, on the reverse strand, counting down.
TGAATTTGGCAGACGGTCAAGATTATATTAATCTGTTTATCAACAAAGGCGTGAGTGTGGAGTTTCGTTTGAACACACTTAACGAATTTCGTAAAAAATTGCATGGCTAAGCACAGAGCAAAGATTTAGGTTGGTATATCTCATTACAAAGCTCAGTCGGCCCGACAATATAGAAAGGCGCTATTTTATTTGGCGCAATTTCCGAAAGCAAATAAACAACGAAGAAATGACAACCGAAAAAGGGGGGTCTATGTTAGGGAAATGCCAAAAAAAGGTTAGCATAAGATTTTAAAATGGGATGTTGACGCATTTACCAAAAAACAACATACGCTACACTGCAGCAGAATACGAAACTACGTCCCGGCATTCTACAGTTTAAAACTTTTTTCCCTACCAGGACACCAAATACTAGCATTAGCTAGGCATAGTTGGGCACCTCCAACAAAAAGAGCGAGGACGACAATCCATTGCCAAACCCCACAAAAAAAATATTTATTTAGAAATTAGGTGCAAGGTGATTCACGCAACTTTTTTAGTGAAATAACAATTGCCAGCGACGACAATTTAGTTACTATACCGAAGAATGCGAAAAATAAACTTACTTAAGTATTCATTACTTGCTGATGCTGGTCTTGGAGTCCCAATTTTGATAGTACTCATTATAAGTGGTATTATACAAATTTGGCAACAATGTAAAGGTTTCCTCAATTTCCTAAAATCGCGGAATAACGAATTATTCCTAGGAACATTAGCGTGTCTGTGCAAGCAATACAATAAATATAAGTTTCAATATTAACACGACAATTTTACTAATAAAACAATGCTTGAACTTGCGTAACTGGTCAAACAGGTAGGAAATAAAATAGGGTTATGCTTTGACTTTGAAAGTCATTTTTTTGTGGGCAAAATCGTCCATTGGTGACGAAGTAGCGAGACCCACGTCATGTTTACGAAAAGTGGAGATAAATTTATGCATTGAACAAACACGCGCTTGCGAATTCCTGCTGAGAAACGACGCTAGTGGCAACCTAGCCCGGGCTACACCTGTCGCTTTTCCGTGGGGCGCGAAAACTGATACACAGTTGAACTTGTACTCGTTCGCCGATCGCTAAAACAAACAACAGGAAAGAAACAGGGCAGTGGCGGGGGGATTCAACCAAATGCCGAGCGGACCGCAAACCCAAGCACAACGGTAAAAACGAAAATTGTTTGTGGCAACTCGGACAACTCCTAGTTCTCCGTACGGGCAATTGGGCATGTTTAAAACAGCAGACACGCAAAAGTGAAAAATAAATCAATCAATCAATGGAAAAATTTATTCATAAAAGTAACTATAGAGCTAGGATTAAGGGCCGACGACGCAGTCTGGACCCAGTCGCAAAGCAGCAATGCTACGAAATGCATTTTGCTCAGAGCATTCCGAAACCCTTCGAGTAGGAGATGGCCTTAAGCAATCGCTCCTTGAGCTTTTCCCTGTTCCTGTAGTCGGGCAGCAGTATGACGTTGAAACAGGTGTGCGAGGTGGGAAGCCGCGAAGAGTCGGGGCCATTGCGGGCGATCACCTGCGGGTGAAAATAGTAGTCTATGAGCAGCGGAAAAGGGGATTTTATGACATCAGCTTATGGACGTGGTTAAAAAACTTTTCTGGATCGCGGCACACTTCCTACAAATGAATAATACTACAAGCAGGGATGTTCGATTTTGACATTTTAATCCAATACCGATACCCAAAACGTATCGCAATATGATTCGATGGCAATGACGTCGTTACTATGCCCAAACAAACAAAATAGATTACATCAAAACGTTTAAAATTATTTTTTTCTGCCTTATTGGGCCAAACTTTGTCAGGGGTTTCCAACCTGGGGGCCATATGCAATACCTAATTAAGTACTACCATGTTTATTGTGTGTTGTATTTATATAGTTTTATCATTCTAACTACCGGTTGCCGTATAAACCATTTTTTAAATTATAATGAGTACAACCTTTCTCATTTTTTTTAAAAGGTTGAAAAAAATGGGGAAAGGGGCAATGATTTCTCAAAATTTTCAATGGGGCCACGATTTAAAACAGGTTTAGAACCCCTGCTGTAAGTGAAGTCATTTGTAAAAACTATTTAAGACAAGCAAAGTCCTTCAACTATAACGAATCATGCCGATTCATCAAAAAAAAATTAAGTGCGCCAAAGTCAAGTTAACGAAAACTACGTCCACGGCCCAATTCTGCCTAAACGACCAATCGCATCACCAACAATAAAGATATTTTGGCAGAGAGCGGCACAACGCACCATGCGTAACTTGGACAGGCCCCCAACCGGGGCGCGGTCACTGCCGGTCGAGAACTGCAGGAGACGCTTCCTGTCCTCTTCGCTCATCTCATGGACGACCGACCAGAAGTCCTTGACGGTCTGGGATCCCTTATTGAATCCCCCGTCGTACTCGGTGCCTTCTTCCAGCTCGTTAAAGTTGTATTTCTGCGCAAAAATTTTTACCTTATTTTTCGAGACTCAACGGTGACATTTGGTCTATTTTTTGAACGCAGTTCCGCCCCCAATTTTTTTAATCCCAGTTTTATTTTATTTTGCGCTTTCCTTAAAGTAGTTGAAGTAGTTATTTTGCGCGAAAAATTTTTTTGGAGTCGACGGTGGCATAAGCAGTTAACCCACTCTGTAGAATAACTTTTCGACGCTGTATTTTTTACTTTACGATCTACCTTTTTGTAGCTTGTTGAGTGAAATGTTATGTTTTTATTTTTTTAAAAATTGTATGTGAATAAACAACATTTTAATCCTCCAATCTCATATTTTTACAACGAAACTCTTGGCTCTTTTTTTTTCCAAACACCAAAACGTTTGATTCGAAAGAAGCGATGCTCGTTAAAAAGACCTGATTTTAAAGTTATTTTGCATAAAATTTCAAAATTATTAATATAAATCACTATAAAAACCATAAACTTTCTTTACCTCTGTTTGCTCCACAGCACGTTAAGTCAACGAACCCTACTTAATTTCTCATTAGGCTTACATCGGCAAAAATATCAAAATTTGAATACGGTCCGGAAGTGACGTCTTACCTCGCTCCCACGGATGAGTAGTTCGAGTTCATCATAGCGAAACAGATGCTTGATGGGCGATTCTCGGACAACGGTGTCAAAGCCGCTCGAAAACGCGTTGAACTGATCAGATATGGCGTCATTGAGCAACCAGTCCACATACAACGTAACGTATTCCTACAAAAATAAGATCTTGGCCGATTGTTTGACGTATACTTTTGATATTTCACCGGACCAAGTCGAAATCATCTTAGTTCGACCGGAGTAATTTACATTCTTTTTGTAACCAGGACTGGGGATCCGTAGCCGGAACCAGAGCCCAGAGCTCTGGAGTCAAGCATTTTTGCTGTATTCAGAACCGTACCCTTTTCATTCGTGGAGAAATAGCCGGAGCTGGGCCATTTTTATTATTTTTGTAGAGCTGTAGCTGGAGCCATTTTCAAAATGAGTAGAGCTGCTGCTTTGCAATTTTTGTCGATTCTAGCAAATTGTTCAAATGAAAACTGCTAAATAGTTTAATGTGGCAAATGTTTAATTCAGCTTGTGATGAAAGCAACGTATTGTTTTGTTTGGTTAAGTTTGCCAAAAACCTATAAGCTTTTCTAGCGGTCAATGCCTTGTTTGCAAATAAAATTTATAACGGTTAACTGCTTACGGCTAGCAGCAAGGCAACACGGTGTTGATTTGGTGCAATTTCTTGGGTGGCTGACATTGTTACAAATTTACACATGTGTAGAGGGATTTCTTACACCTAATATTTTGTTTCAATACCGATACAACTATCATCGATGCCAAAAACAACTACGACCAGTGTTCCCTCTAACACCAGTCAAATTGCGCAGTAAAATTGGTATTTTGCGCACTTACATTATACTTAAATTAAAACGAAAATATCTTCACTTTTTTGGCACAACATATGAGCACTTAGCATTGGCCATTTTTTCGTTGATGTTTGTAGCTAAAAGCAAAAAAACAAATCAAATCCGCGTGACGTAATACATGTTTTACTGTAAATTACTTTGTCCAATCGGTTATCATCATGCATGCTGTGTATGTGTTTTTATTTCACGTAGAAGGAAATGTCAACACCGGAAAACTAAACTTAAAGGGAAAAATGAATTTAGAAGAGTGCTCAAAACAAACTAGATTAGATTAAGAACGTACCACATTTTGCTCTGATTCTTTAAAGTCGAAAACAAGTATTATCTAGTCCAAGTCTGTCGGTTACCTCTCTGTTGTCGTTAGTCACCGGGATGTTATCTCCTCCCTGCTTGAGCTCGTGCTGAACAGTTCCTCCGAAGACATCCTGGTACTGAGCATTGAAGTTCACCATCATGTCTTCCTCCACGTCTCCCTCGTGCTCCAGGAGGCTCTTCAAACTCCGGTAAACAACCTGAAGGAAAACGCATCTTTATTCCGTGGATAGCGTTAGCTGTGATTCCTGTGAAGGTAGATGCTTACACTTACACTTACTGATTCTCTAAATTATGTTTCTCCGTTGAACCGTACGCTAAATCTACAATCGGCTCTGACATAAACTTTTAAACGTACAATGTCAGCCTAGTACCCTAGACATACTTCAAACTGTAATGTTTACTTATCATTACAAGGTACAAGCTAGGACACTGTTGGCTACAAAGTATACATTTTGGATTTTTAGATAAGTCATTGGCGATATTACTTGATATAAATTGTTTTTATAACGTGGTCAAATAATTCGGTTTGAAGTTTTTAAAGTTCACTCAAAGTGAATTGAGACAATCATTCTTAGAAATAAAAACCAAGGATAAAAGTCAAAAATGAGAACACATCTTAGTACAAAGCACGGAATGGTAACCCTGAGTATGAGCAACACATTTAGATGATTGCGTCGTCGGGAACGTACAAATAGTGTTTTAAAATACAAGAATAGCGAAGTTATCTATGGGACGTTAGATAATCACTGGTTTATGCGAAATAGATGACAGACAAACTGTAAACGGATATAACAATTGGCATTTTCGCAAGTTGATAACGGTTTGGTTGTTACTAGAGATGTCCGATACGTATATTCCGGTACTGATAGCGATACCCGATCTTTTGGACAAAAAGTATCCTGATTCGATTCGATATAAAATGACGTCATTACAATGCTCCAACAAGAAAAAATAGATAAAATTTTAACGTTTAAAGTTATTTTTTCCATCTTATTAGCCTAAACTTCGCTTTAGCGCTAACAAGTTTAATCCTTCAGCTGTTAACCCACTACTTTTTGATACAACTTATTCAAAGGTATAATCGATGTGTAAGTCGCAAATAGTTGCTTAATTTCCGATAGCAATTTGGTATCGAGTATCGCTTCGATCCGACATTATCGGACATCGATAGTTTTGACTGTTTAGGAATGAACGATTTTGTTCGCATATATGTTTGAGTATAACATGTTAATTACCATTTAGCAACAATCAAACAGAATTGCTTTTCCGGAAGATGTAACAATTTTTTTAGTTAATGTACAGGTGGTTTTGTGTTTGTTAATGTTCAGTAAATTATATTCGAACTACAAATTAAAGTATAGTGTTTTGGTTGCACCTTTCATCTGCATTAGTAATGAAAGTTTATTATATACAGCTTGCGGCATCCATACCAGAATTGTGTGATTTACTGTAATGTTACAATAAACGAAACTTGAACAATATGTTCAATTTTTTACCACATTGGCTTTTTAGGCGCCAAACTTTTCTTTAGAAATCCGGCTCTTTTTTTGGCATGATTAACGTAAGAAATTGATTTGGCTTTTATGTAAAGATTAGCTAAAACTTATCAAAACACCAACGGTAATTTTTCTAAAATCTGTAGGCCTTTCAGGCTGACTGACAAAATATATATCATTAAATTTACGTGACTATTTATCATCAACAATATTGTTTTCCTGATTTTATCCTATTAGTCTTAATGGCCGACTTGCTGAGTTCGGTTATAAGCACAATATTTCTAAATTTTGAGAAAATTGCAGAAACAATACGAAGACATATATCGTATTAATCATATATTAAATTTGAACATGTCATGTTAATGTCTTACGCTTTATTCGCTTAAAACAGTACATTGAAGGGGATTGTGCGTTAAGAAATACCGCTTTAGTGTGAGTTAAAATTTAGAACGTTATATTATGAACTATTTTTGAACATGTTCCACGTGTCGTATATGGAGTTTTTGGATTGCATAATCTAAGCTTCCATGAGCACCAGAAAAAGGTACCTCGGTTGGGAACCACTGAACTATTGCAACACAACGACTGTGATATTATTCGGGCTGTACCGGGTGCGACTGCTCCATGTCGTGGAAGGTGGCCTTTCGTCCCAACAGCTTCTTGTAGATGAAGGGCGGAAAGCTGACATCGAGAATGCAGCTGTTGTAGATGGCGAGTCCAAGCACTATGCCAATCAGCTTGTACTGCACCTGGCTCTCGAAGGAGTGCGAGTTGAACCAGAAGTAGCGCGTCTCGTCGTCGTACGTGAACATGCCTGCGAACAAAGGCACACGTAAGATGGAAAGATTGCCGGTGGGCAGTTGTTTTACAGTGTGACGCGTGAGAAACGTAAAATGATGTGGTGGGATGTCTCGGCTTGCATGGCGTTTTTCGTCCAGGTCTGATTTAAGAGGAAATTTAAGGATTTGACCCAAAATTCATTTCAACAAAGAAATTCTATTTGTCTGAACGCAATTTGACTAAAGTCTTTTGAAAATGATGTATCTATTCGGTCATATAAAAATTACCGCAACTTGATAAAAGTAATTTAAAAAGAGTGATCAGCGTTTTAATTGCTATGCTATTTTTATTTACATATTCCCTAATATTATTAAATATTGTTTTCCCCTTTAAGTATAAATACAAAAGTGCTACAGAAAGTAAAAATTTCATATTTCTTAGTAATAATTAAAAAACCAATACCGTTATCGGGGTTAAAAATTTGCTCTACGACTAGTTGAAAAAACTCTTTTGACACGCCTCCTTCGTCGACGCCCTCCTCGCCGTCAAATTCGACAAAAAGCTGTTTTTTGAAGTTGTTGCTGTTCTCTGCAGCCATTTCCAGCTGTGGTAAAGAACACATTTTATTGACAGCCACAAAGCGAATTTGCGATTCTTCGTAACCATTTTTTTTTTCGGTCGTTTGTTTGGTCATCATTAAATTTTCTATGTTTATTCTAGTATTAATAGCACATTTATTCCTTATTTATGAATTGTGACACATCATATTTCGATGGTCATTTTCCCAAAACATTTGTTTGCTTAACAAACACACACATGTACGCACAGACACACGCCTGCACTCACTCTGGTAATATGTTTATATATTTGAAAATGCACCAAAATGAAAGCGATCAAGCTATCAGTATGGTCTGTTTTTTTAAAAAAAATTGTAAATTATAGGTGACAAGCGTAAACATATTTTTTTAAATATTAAAATTTTTGAAATATGTAATTTCTGAAGATTTAACCAAGAATAGAACAAAAAACTTAGAAGCAAAAACTTACCTATTCTTATTGGGGAAGACAAATGGTATGGTAATTTTAATGCTAAACTCAACTAGCTGACCACTATAGCAGTTTTAAAAATGAAAATATTGGTTAAAAACTGCATTTCACTAAAATAAATTACAAATCTGAAAATCACCAACAAGTAATACAATGTTGAATTTTTCAGTTTAATTACCTGAACCAGGGCATCATCTATCACGTGATTCCGCCTGACTTGTATCTTAAGATAGGGGTTGATGAGAGCACCTTGCATAAAACTTGACACAAATGTTCGCCTTCTTTCACTAAATCAGAGAAAAATATATTTAAAATTACTTTTAAATATAAAAATGTTTGAGGCCAGTAAAAGCCTGTTGCAGTTGACAAGCAACTCCTAAACATAATTTACATCAAATTAAAATTTAGCTAAATACGCTTTTTTATACTGCAAGTAATTGATTAACTGCACTATATAACAGAACTTTTTGTTTGGAACAATGATTTTTTGTTAAATGAACTGTTGGCAACCTAGTTATTTTAACAACCTGTTTATAATAGCCACAATATTGCATTACAGTAGTGTTGAATATGTTAAATGCTTATACATTTTCAGGGAAATAATAGGTTGAAAGGCCCAAACTTTGTTTCAGAAGGATTCAAGTAGAAACAATCTAAAATATTTGTAATTCAGATATGTTATATGTGTTATTATACTGATCTTGTAGTGATGTGCAAACAGATGTGTATATTTATATTGTTATTACAAGTCACTTTATGATGTTATTACAGCACATGGTAATGACACAACTAAGGAGGGTTAAAACATAGTATACCTAGTGTAAGTGTACTAATTGTAAGACTAAGTTGATTTTTAATTATAAAATAAACTTATTAGTTCAACAGTAATCGTGTTGGTCATCCCTCAATGTGGACCATTGGTTCTTAACCTTTAATTGGGTGTGGTTTCCTACAATTGACTCTTAACGTATTTGGCTTCCCATTCATGTTTTAGAAAAATATGTAATGGAACATCATATAGCAGTAGTAATGCGCAAGCTCGTTTTTGTTGTAAATAATTAATAATGGTATTTACGTTTCTTGGTATTTTTGAGAATCAGGCAGATAGTCTTACTAAGGCAGAACATTAGCGCTAAGATAAAAATAAACAGAACTCACGCTAAATTGTTATTTACGATATATAAGGTCGTAAAATTGGTACCCTAAAAATATGTGTTAAAAATCACAAATTTGACTCAAACCAGGCTTAATAATTTTAATATCATTATCTTGTGGCTTCCCAAGAGTATGGAAGCCAAGACGATTGTATATCCAACTGATATAGTTATAACAATATATATTGATTATTTGCAACCTCACAGACAAAATTTCAAGAATAGGACTAATACACTAAAATATAACGTTATGTTTTATTGTGTACAAAAGCACCTTGTCATTCTGCATCTGTTGTCGTAAAAAAGGCAAGCCGTTTTGTTGACGGTGTTAAGAAGAAAGGGAACATGGAGAAATGAAAATTTGCTTGGACCAGTTTGGTTAAGCTTGTAGTTGGCATAGTCTTGTTCAGTCTGTTATTAGTTGATGCAAAAACATTTTTTAGCAGAAAGAACAGTGACTTGATCTTCTTCAAAAATAATTAGTTTTAGCAGTAATATTTTAACCATAAAACTTTTATTAACTACATTAAATTAACTACATTACAAGACTGAAATTTTCAGGAACGGCACCAATGTTTTAATGGTAGTTCTGGGGTTAACACAAATTTTTATTTGTTTAAAGTTTCGTTAACAGTGTAATTATAAAATTACTTAAATATATACACAAAGTCAACAACACAGTACGTTTTAAAGTTAAGAGTAATATACCTGAATGCAATCATTCAAGGCTTCATTTACAAACTCAATGTGCGCTACTTTCGGCTTCACGCTGTCCAATATGTTGATTTTAAGAAGCTTTCCTAGTGGCTCATCCCATCCAAAATCAACATTGTCATCTATAAGTTCAAAAACACACATTGGTTTGATTGTTTATTTTAAACTACATAACCACAAAATATATAGATATTTTTTTACCAAACCAACAGATAGGCATTTTATATTAAAACAAAATGTTTACTTGTTAATTTTACTACTTGGCAACAAAATGGTTCTCCCTAATGTATTATTTGAAATTGCTAATTCAAGCCTAGCTGTAAATATAAAAGTACACACATTAGCCATGCCCATTGCCCATTGCCCATTGCCCATTACGGTTGTTCAGACTTTAATTTTTTTAGAAAATTAAGCTAATCAAAGTTTTTCCTGTGGTTTGGTACGGATAGATAGAAAAATCTTAAAATTGGGCATGATTTTTTTACACATATACAAAACAAAGAAAGAAGCAGTGCAAATTAGCCAAAAAAATTGGTTGTATGGAAACAATCGTTGGTGTTCTTTTTCTCCCCCCAAAAAATACTGTAGCGATCATGAATAAATGAGTCTGAAAGGACAAGAACTTTTCTGATATATTCAATTGGTGATAAGCTTTGGATTGAAATCAAATCTTCTTTCTTAACAACATTTTACAAACCTGAACCTAAAAGTGACATAAACTCATCTTCACTGTCTTTCTTTGTTGTTTTTTTGTCATCAGTTTTAGATGCAACTGCAGCTGTACTGGTGATATGTGAAACTTCTCCACCCAGCAACGAAGCATAAAACAAAATGTTCAAGCTTTTTGCAGCTGAGGTGATAATATCATCTTTTTGGACAACTTTCATAGAATCATCGCCGAATTCCATCACCACCTGTAAATTTGACACAAACAGCATAGAGTTAGATATTGAGGGGGTTTAGATCAACGACCTTATCCACTATCCAGGGGGTCGTAATAGCCTGCAATCTAGTGTTACAAGACAAGAAATTATAAAAGGCCAATTAGCCAACAATAGGAAATTGTGTACCCAAACGTCCATTAAACACATTTCTATTCTAGAACCTTTTTATGTCATCACTATTGTCATGGGTTTCTGATTTTGTGTATTGCTTTTTTCCTGCTTTCAAAGACAGTACAATATTAAGGCTGCCTTAAAACAATAACACCAGCACTTGAATGTGCAACTTGACCATCTAACTAATAAAGTTTTCAAACCTAGAATTAACTATAATGGCACTACCTAAAAATACCCATCTATACATATCGCTACTTATCAATAAGAGTGCAATTCATAAGAAAAAAATGGTTGTTTTTGTTGTTAAATCTACTGCAGTGACTTAATTTAACGATTCATGACAAATTTTGTTCAACAGCAAAACCGAAGCATGTTATTTTATTAAATCGCTGAAAATATACAAAACTACAACAACAACTTCAACAAGTGTATAATATTTGAAATACAAGTCTGGTTAAATCCTTGGCGAAAATCAATTGGAAGTATCGAAAATTTGCAGACAGTCTGGGGGAATGGTGTGCAGTATTTCCCCTGGAGGTACGACACTGCCCGACTGGCATGTGAAAATTTTAATTTAATATTAACCCTGTATATATATTAGGCAAGATTTTCCAGCCGGTTGGTCAGTTGGTTGGGATGTTCGCCTGTCACAAGAAACTTGAAGGAGCAGATTCAGGAGCAATGCTTACTCCAATATAAACTATCTTTGGTAGTATGCAGGGCTGGGGAGCCGGAGCTGGAGCCTGGAGCTAAGCATTTTCTCTGGAGCCAGAGCTGGAGCCGGAGCCATTGTTATTATTTTTGTGGAGCTGGAGCCAGAGCCGGAGCCGTAGGCATTTTTATTATTTTTGTGGAGCTGGAGCCATTTTTCAATTTGTGGTGTTAAAGCTAAGAAATTATATTTTGTTCCATCTCCAACGTTAGTTAGCCAAAAGCAATTTTTAAAACTTGCCATTGAATAAGTGACTGGTGGCACCGGAGCTGGAGCCGGAGCCAAAGGATTGAGTTTTACGACTCCGGAGCTGGAGCCGGAGCTAATGCTATTTTACGGTGGCTCCCCAGCCCTGGTAGTATGTGTAACATGTCTAGCCAAATGTATCATGTTATAGCTAAGTATTTATTTGACCCACACAATCAGTCAAGGGTTTTTCTCATAATAGGTAAACGCTTTTTCGTTTAAATATTATATTTGAGACACAGTCAGCATCAAACAGCACAAGGAAATCTATTGCCTTTGCTATCCCACAATGTAGGCTGTTTTCGGTTCACCACAGAATAAAAAAAAACAAATCAATTCTTATCATTTGTTGTTTCTAATCGTTCGCAGAGCATTAATTAGCACCTTCAGGTGGTAAGCAGGTACAGTGGTTCTTATACCAGGACTGGGGAGCTACAGTAAAATAGCATTGATTTTGGGTCCACCCCTGGAGCCACCAAACACTTAAGCATCGTAATCTATCTAATCACTCCAGCTCCAACCAGTAGAAGCAATTAACTTTAATCATTTCTTAAGCATAGGCTAAATTAGGTTATATTTGCCACACATTTAATAGTTTTGATTGGAGCAGTTTAAAATTCTTTTGAGGCAGATAAAAAGAGCAGATAATTTTTTTTCTTTTGAGCAGATAAAAAACTGAATACAAAATCAGCTCTACAAATTTATAAAATGGCAGCTCCATAAACAGTATAAAATGAGCACGGCTCAAGCAAAATGCTTGAACTTCGGAGAAACTGGAGTCTGCTTGTTACAACTAGTTCCATGCCGCACTAGGACAACAGGAGTTTTCCAAGCAAATTTTTATCATACTAAGTTTAAAGCAATATAGCATATATAACCCCAGGCAGCACATTTAAATCACCAATCCTAAACCAATGAATGCACTAAACTTACCCTAACAGTGATAAGTTGCTGAATGGACTCAACCATATTGGAAAGGTAATTTGTTTCGTACTGCGACCAATGTCTAGCAAGAGTTGCCTGTTGTGCCAAAGGAAGTTTAGCAAGCAGATTTAGAAATATGGGAAAAGTTTTTTCAAAGGCGTCAGGGTTGTGTAGGCAGTTGTTCTCCATGAGTACAACAAACATGTTTAGGTTGATGTCAAAAAGTTTGGGCTCGCGAATCAAGCGGCCCTTAACATCATCGATTAAGTAAGAGATAGCATTAAACATAACAGTCTCAAGCTGTTGGTGTTTACTGCAGTGCTGATACAAAGTCCTGACGGCAGTCATGTCCACAGTTGGACATGTGATGGTGGAATTGTCTGTTTGTTTTGATGTTGACGGTAGGTCAATCGCAACTTCACTGTCAATGGACATTGGTGTGTGATTGGTCGCCATAGCAGTTCCGCTGTCAGAAATCTCCATTTCATCAATGTCTTTGTCTTCGTCTTGCAAGAGCTGCGATTTTACTTTTTCTTTTGGAACAGCATATCTGAACAGTTATTTTATAAATGTTACAAAGCTGTGATTTTTATTGATTGTAATTATAATACCTTTAAAATTCCTTCACAGGTTTCCGGTGTTATCAGTTTATAAAAATAATATATAAAAAGGCTTTGGCCCTTGGGTATCTTACACAAGCATCTAGGTTTTAAAGCAAAAAATTGATTTCCAGAATTACATTAAGGTTGTTCAGATACTAAACAGAAAATTTTTGTCTTCTTAGTGGATTTCTTTGGTTTGGATATATAGGTATATAGGATTTTTTATTAAATGTTAGCAAATATTTGCTGCAAATATTTATTGGTGGTAAATTAAACATATAAAAGCTTATAAAACAAGAAAGTCAAATTAATTGTCAAAAAATCGATAACTAAAAGTCTAAAAACAAGTCAAAGGGTTGTGTCTTTCAATGATTCTACAATCACAACTGCTATTTAAACAATAAAAACAGAAGGCTAGCGTGTTGCTGTACTTCATCACTGATGTATGCTGAGTAAATCATTTTTAATTTTTTCTTTGGGAAAACTTTGACAACCAATTTTATTAATCTTTACTTTAACTTGTTAAACACTGATCACTTTGAAGATAAAAAAATAAATTCCACAGACAGTTGTATTTAACATGCAAATGTAAAACACAAACCACATGCGCCCTATGCACTATTTTTTGTTCTGTTATTGTCGATATATTTACTGGCACTATCTAAAAAAATAATCTGTTAAAATTTCCACATTCCACTAAATATTTTTTTTTACCTTGATAGCTGTTGCACTGAAAAGAATCTCAGAAAAGCTTCACAAGTTTAACACAACAAATTAAGTATTACTGTCCACTGGTTTCTATTGGGAAAACTGATGTGTTTGAAATCTTTAGTTTGTATCTGACTATCAATAAATGACGAACAAAATCATGTGCAAGCTATTGTCAGAAACTATATGTTACAGGTCAATTCCCACTGGTAATAACAGTTATATATACAGTTAAATAATGGAATTAGTGTCAATAGGAACTTGTTGTCAACTACAAGTACTTGTATATTTTTGTTTTTTGCCAACTAACATTGCTTATATGCTTTATTTGTTTTCTTAATTAGTAAAATTATTACAAATATATTTTGGAAAAATTATTGTTCACTTTTAAATGTATTATAGCAAAAATTGCAAAATATTAAAACAGGAGAATTTATAAAAATTGATCATTTTATCTCAAAACTTTGTGGTCAACAAGCATTAAAAAATATGTTTTTTTTACTAATTTTTTTTTACATTCTTGTTCCTTAAGTCCAAAGCACTTTTCTAAATTGTATAAAATTACCCTAACTTACATGTTTATGGCATCTAAGCTTGAGAATACATTCCATATGGCCAGTTTAAGAAAAGAAAAATCATCTTTGTTTTCAGCCAATACTTCATCAATATTTTCAAGTGTCCTCAGATGACCTAAACATGAAAAATGGACATAAATTTGTAGCACTTGGTTTGAAAACAACAAATTAGCATATATAATAAGTTTGCTTAAAACTGATATGATGTTTTTTCACTGCAGCCATGGTAATTTACCAATACCACAGGACAAACTTAACAGCCAAAAAATAGCATTTTAGTTTTATGCATTAAAAAGCAAGAAAACAGTACGATACAGTACGAAAAATAATTACCCTGCAATTCCTTGTCTTTTTTTAAATCCTCAGCTGTTTTCAGGACTTTATTAGCTGTGATCTTTTTCAGTTTGGTATTTACTGTAGTATCATTTGGCACTTTGCTGCAACCTTCCACAGTTGCATCCAACTGTACAGTCTCAGTGTTAGTTACCTTATCCAATATTGTGGAGTTATCTGTGCATGAACTTGCAATTGCAACAGAAACATTTGTATTTTCAAATGATGTTGAATCTCCATTGGAAGTAGAAGGCACTTCAACACTGTCATGACTTAGGACGTTTTCTTCATTGTCAACTGTTTTTGCAATTTTGTTACGTTGGCTAACGCAGAGGTTATCCCTGTCCTTGCATAATGCAATCGCCTTTGCAGCAGCATCATTTTCGGTCAGTTTGCTAAACAAAGGATTTGAGGCACAAAGCTCATTGATACAATTGCTATCTCCACACCCAATAGTCAGTTGGTGGTAATACAGCTGAATAAGCTGTTTAATTGCTCCTCTTTTTGACATCCTTTGTTTAATGTTCTTATTTCTAATTATTGTTTACGTCACAAAAATGAAATCCTAAAATACACAGAAATGGTATAGAAGCAAACTAATCCTATTGTAATTCAAAATATTATGATTCTTAACAAAATTGTTACATTGATGTGTCTATATATTATAAAAAACAAAACATATAAAATGGTGAAAAATTTAATAATTTATTATCTATTTTTAAACAAATGTGAAAGAGTGGAACATGTTTGGCAAGTGCACTTCAATTTTTTCAACAGAAAAAAACCTGCACCTCAAATAAAATGAATCAGCACCCCAATTTTCTATATGTTACACTAGCGGGGTGCACTTTTGACCTTAGTTGTACCCTTCACCCCAATTTTGTCGAAGCTGCATCCCTGAAATCTTGTTGAGATCTGCCATGTTTTCCAGGCATGCTGATTGCACTGCGACTAAATATGCAGACCCCAACAAATTAAAATTAATTCAGAAAGTACTTGAATGCCAAACTGCCCTTGACTATAATACCATAATGATGTCTACAGACAGGATTATAGTAGAGCAATATTCAATTTTGTGAAATAATGTGTGGCTTTATTAGGTATCAGTGTGTTGGATTGTTAGGCATGTAAGAAAATCACAAAATAATTGTTCTCGATCAGTGGAAATGTGCCAGTCTGTAAAGTATAGCAGATCTTGACATTTCATGGGTCCACAGGCAAAAAAATTGGGGTGACAGGGTACAACAAAGGTCAAAAAAGGGCACTTCGGGTGCATTTTTGAATTTCTGGTAACACTTTATGTATTTCCAATGCACTTTGTGTTGCATACATTGCACTGTAAACATATGCTGATGAGACAAATAAGGGTGCACAAGCGTATGACATATTTGGTGTGAAGTTTAGATATTTTTCGGGGGTGCACTTTTGCAAGGTTAAAAGTAACTTGCGTATGCACTTCTCATACTTTACACAGTGGGAAAAGTTTAATATCTTTAAAGTTACAAAGTACATTGCCCGTGGAACTTTCGAGCAGCATACTGTTTCTGATACTAAATTACTTGCTTCGCGTGGATTCAAATTAAATCATCCAAAAGATAATGCGTGTGTTTGTAATGGCAATAGGAATTTTTCAGTGAAAAGATAGAAAAGTAGTTCGTTCACACAAAGTAAAAATTGAGCACTGGTTTAGCATCCTTCCACATTTCTGTCCAAATTTCTAACATTATTTGGGTTAGGGTGCAACGTTTGGGTAGGTCAAGTACTTTAGTACTATGTCTATGATCATATTTCATTCCAACATATTTATTTATTTCTTGTAATTTCAATTTGTACAATCCGTTTCGGTACTGTAAAATACAAGTGGTAGTATTCTAGACCAGAACCGAAAATTGCGCTTTGTTGTCTGTTCTTCCAACCACGG
The DNA here is from genome assembly GCF_963924565.1 of Ascidiella aspersa. Taxonomy (NCBI): domain Eukaryota; kingdom Metazoa; phylum Chordata; class Ascidiacea; order Phlebobranchia; family Ascidiidae; genus Ascidiella; species Ascidiella aspersa. Next base: position 12,390,435 of record NC_139454.1, on the reverse strand, counting down.
ATACAACGCAAAAAGCGTTACTATTCTCACCTCGTAAATACAAATTTCAACAAGAACTTTAACCTTTTCACGGACCAATTACTTTTGTTACACATCAATGATTTCAGGGTCCAAACATTTTTTGGTGTTGTCGGTTCAATAATATTTCAAAGTCTGTGACGGCCGTACGATTTCGTTAGATCTGCAGCCATGAATACATAGTTTTAACGACGAAACGTTATTTAACGCTACAAAATTTGCAAGTACGGTATACAAATGCAATTTTCGCAAACCTAAAAAAAAATAGTTTGTAGTTTGTACTGCACCATTCTATCAAGGTTCAATGGTGAGTGGCTTGCCTTATTAATACGTTAAAATATCTTTTTGGAGTAAGTATGCTATTCCGGCACTTGGAGTGTGTTTTGGTTTAGTTTAAGGTAGATGCCAAGCATGGGTGGATCTGGGATTTTTGTTTCGGGCTGCATATTACGTTTTTTAGAAATGACGTCACAAAGTTTAGTCATGGTTTGGGCGATTATTTTGACTTGCAAAAGTCAAAATCTTGTCAAAATTTGCAAGTTAGGTCAAAAATTGACAAAATTATGAAAAAAATCGTTTACAACCGGGAGTCAAACCGTTTTACGTTTCCGGTTCAGGTTCAGTTCGGGTTGAAAGGATTTTTTGGAATACGTTCAGCTCCAGTTTCGGTTCGGAGCAATTCAAAAGTTCCGGTTCAGCTCCGGTTCGACCATTGTTATTCAGGGCCTGATTAAAGGTTTTATGGACCTGGGGCTGTAGCCTACCGTACAGTGTTAATGAAGCCTATTGGTCTATTTTCTTTCTGTTTATTGTTCCAACCACAATTAACATGAAATAAGGCGCCCGGTCTAGAATCCTACCACAGCGCACATTATTTGGGTTAGGGTAGGTCAAGTAGCCTATTATTATTAAATAATAAATATAGGCCTATAATAATACTTGACCAACCCACACCTAATCGCTAACTCGCACACTAACCCCAATATTGTGCGTTGATTTAATCAGTGTGGTAGCATTCTAGACCAGCGCCTAAAATAACATTGATTTATTCGATTCTAAAACAGAATTAATTAACATGTTTTCTAGCTTTATATAAAGCAAAGCTAGCTGTTAAAAACTTCATCGCTGTCTATTTTTTCCAAAATCACGTTTTTAATACATAGTAGAGCGAAAGTTTACAACCTTTTTTGGCCCATATAGACGAACTCATTTAATTTTTTTACTCTTTTAAAGACTGAATATGAGCGCCTGATAACAATTACTACTCATCAGACAAAGATGTATTCACAGCAAATACTTTAAGAAACGCATACATGAACTCATTTTCCTAATAAATCTAAACACTCGAGCTTCTTTGCTACTTTTTCAGGTGATGTGTTTTCAGATTTCTCCTTGCTCATCAATTGCACTTTTGTTTTTTTTCTTTCTTGAAATTTCTTAATAATGTAATATAATGTCAGCCAATCTACCTAGTCTTGCCTTGATTTCTTGATATCGGGACCTTAGTGTTTGAACAAAATCATTAGGCCTATATCCTGAAGCTTTTATTTTTCCACTCAGTTGTTAATACCTAAATAATGACTTAGTAGCCAACAATGCCATTTGAATTTATAGTCAGTAATTCATACCTCCGAAGCAAAACATCGTTAACAAAATGTTTTAAAGTGAAAAAAGGTCTAAAATCAGGTACATCATTATTGGACTTAATTTTTTAATTAAAGTTTTTCGGATCTTTTCCATGAAAAAAGTCAGTCACCTACTTTATTTTGCAAATACGGTACATTTTTCTGTTTTTTGCTTTTCCCAACCACTTTTGTATTTCTCCATATTAGTCTTACATGTAATTTAGCAAAACTGAATATCAGTCCAACTTTAACACTTTCATCACATTCTAACGTGTTGTTGTAACTCTATATAAAAAATCGTACCGCAATTATTATTCAAAACATTCACGATTTCCAGGTATTCTAACAATCTGGCGTAGCTCGTTGTGGTTTGTTTTAGCATTGTTTCGCATAGTAGCTTAAAATGAGAAATAACAAATAAATACGCACTTTAGTTATAATCTTGGGTCTGATGGCCTTAAGACAACTAAGACGTTGGGGTTCCCTGGGTGCCACGAGTGTACTAAAACTGATAGAGCTTTTTATGTGTGACAATAACTTGTTAGGCACTAAAATAAAACAGTCGCCCAATGTATGAACTATTTGGATAGGCCTACATATCGTAAATTTGTAACGCATTCGCAACAGATCAGACTTTGCCATTAGCAAAGGGATCAATTGTAATGCAGGTTAAAAAACGCAATTGAAAATACATATTAACGTTTTACTGTTACATTAGGTCGTGATAGTATTAAGAAAAGTTAGTGTTTCCTCTGTATAAAAAAGATTCAGGCTAATAGTAGCATGAAGTCAGTAAAATCAAAGGACGACCTAAACATTATTGCCTGTTAATGAGAAATCAAAAATATTGCGACATTTTCGTTTGCATGAAAAACGAATTTCTTCATATGAGATATAGGCCTACCACAGTCTTCTTTGAAAGGTTTCAATTGGTAGCTTGGACATTTTAATTTGGGTAGCTTTAAGCGTAAAAATGGATTCAAAATCATTTTCTAATTGACTTTAACCATGACAAAATATCCCTTTAAAGAGGACCTTGTTGATTTAACTTTTACACATGTTATTTAATGTAAAAGTTGAGAGAAATCGTCTGGACTCTGGACGATCATACCATAATATGCGTACGGCTTTATCGAAAGCCCGATCAGAGTTCAACGATTTGGTATGAGTAGTTTTAGGTTAGGGGCCCGTAAGCCTGATATTTGTTTCAAAGGGTTCCGTGAAATCAAAAGATTTGAAATAGGGGTAGGCATTTTACTGCACATTTAGCCTATTGTATCAATACCAGTTCGGACTACAATCTTGGTTTGTTTCTAAGTAGTGATTGCACCGTTCAGCATTCAGCTATATACGGCGACAACATGCACACAGTGAGTTTAACGAACGATGTTTTATTAAAACCTATAAACAGACTTCAAGTCAAAAAATGCTATCTTTTACGCATTTCGGCGGCCAAAACCTTTCTAGCGATGCGACTTGCAAAGGCCTTGTTAAGGCGACCGTCGCATGCGTCGTCTGCAAGAGACAAAAGTCGTCGAATCGCGGTTTTGTTCGACTTTTTCGGGTTGTAGTTGGCCAAGGTTTCCTCGCTGAGGCCACTTAGCGCCTTTCTGCACAACTCCTCGACCAACTCGGGATCTTTGATCTTGATCCACTGGTTGTCTATGGCGACCTGCAAAACAACATACCGTTATAGACCAGTGGTCGGCAACCTTTTTCCAGTCGCGGGCCAAAACCGAACTCAAAAAGGTCTGCGGGCCGCACAAAGTGTACTGTATACTAAGAATTGTGTTATTAAAATGTTAGAACAACTGTAAATCAGGCGGGCCTCAAATCTTTTTTGCACTTCAAAACGTGTTTAATTATATTTAAGGAGGTACTGAAGTGTTGACGCAAAGCGCATAAAAAAGCGTTTGTTTGGTTTGAAATTCGAGTTCATACGTCGTCATCCATGCTACTAATGAAAAGTGTAATAAAACTACTTTGAGGGAACGCCATAACATTTGAAGTTAATCTAGCTTAGTGTTTGTTTACGTTTTTTAGCGAGGTCACACTTGGCGAGCGAAGCGAGCGCGATTTTTTTTTTGGTGTAGAGGCATTTCATTTAAAATTCTTGCAAGTTTTCATTACATTGCCGAAAATAAAAAAAAATATATATTAAAAAATATTATCATTCGCGCGAAGCGGGAAAAATTTTTAATGTATGTGAAATTGATTTGTGTCCCATTTGTCAAAGAGGCGGCGGGACGGATGAATTACATCGGCGGGCCGGATCCGCCCCGCGGGCCGTAGGTTGCCGACCCCTGCTTTAGAATATACAGCAGTATGAAATGGTGTCGAAACTCTATATTGTCCAGTTGAAGACGAAGAGTCACATTTTACTACCCTATAGTTGCTGTTTTATCCGCAAACAACCAACACGTAACTTCGTCGGTCAAGCAC